>NC_135518.1:6344738-6959738 GCF_051989575.1 Stigmatopora nigra | reverse complement strand
GATTTTGCACAAAAAATAAACGCTTCTGGCTTATTCTCTTCAGCCCAATGGTAAACTTATTTTTTCAAACATAACTTTTTCTTAGAAAAGCTTTATTTCCTGAACGATTAAAACTACTTTAAAATAAAACAGCCCACTAAATATAGTCAAAATTAGACTTTTTGTATAGAATAAATAGAACTTTGATTTTGAATTGAATCACTGAGCAATTTTGGTTTTACAATGGCAAGCTTTTTCCCCCATTACAAATTTATTATTTCATTAATTTTATTTTCAAGTCTAACATATTTAAATCGCTAAGTCATCAAAAAGATCATAAAGGGCTTCACATTTCAGCTTTTAACAATTAATATGATGACACAATGAAAAGTAAACCCGTTCAAATAATAGAAATCCAAATTAATAGCCAAGTAAAATACCATATATATATTTATATTTTTTTTTTAAATCAATTTTATTTTCCATGTGGCTCCAATACTCATTGGTATATATGAACCATTAATTTGGCCTAACTTTTTCCGATTTTGAAATTGTTGCACTCTTTGGCCACCTTTAAAACCGGCTGTCAAACTGTATAATGAATGTATATACGAATAAACACTCACCTCAGAAAATTTCACTTTGAATTTCAATGAGCTCGTCAGGACAGTAGAGATCCAATCCAGCGAAGAGAAAGCAAGGATCCAAATGTTCAGTCGGCGCCGTTAAATGTTGGACAGCTTACATTTGTTCTTGCATGGAGGAATGTCAATATCTGTAACAGAGAGATGAAAGGTTCAAGTCATGAACACAAACACATAAACTCAGTTAACATGACAATGCAATTTGCAAACACTTCTGATCCATTCATATTGACTTTGCTGACATCGTCGGTGGAGCTCAACCCAGCGCAGAAAATATGACTTCTCCCACTAAAACTATGCTGTACTCGTTCACCAGATCAAGTACCGCATGGAGGGCAACAAATCCAAGACGGGCAGCATGTACGACGGCGAGGCGCGGGAAATCGCTCACGTCAAGCAGGTGTCAGATCTCATTAGCAAGGTGAGTCTTAGCGTGACTGTCCGTCCGCTGGGTCCCCGCCTGACACAAAGAACCACCGGCTGGCGCAGGTTCTCTACCGGCAAAAGTGGGACGAGACCAAGGACAAGTACATGCTACCTCCGGACGCCCCGGAACTGGTCTTGGCTGTCAAGAACGCCGCCAACTGTAGCAAAGTAAGACGTTTCTTTCATGTACAATGCTATATACTGATAGTAATTTTCCCTGCTGTAATTTCCAGGATTTCAGGAAAATTTTGATTTTTACAGATTAACGTGACCAGACATGGTCGTGATAATCAAAAAAACTGCACAGCAAAAAATCCTCTATTTATGAACAACAGTTTTGTATCTGAAGCAAGAATTTGTCAAATTATAATTTATTCTTAAAAACGTGCACAATTAGCCGCCCAGAGTCAGCTGGGATTGGCTCCAGCACCCCATGACCCGTACTAAATGCCTAAGCCCTTAATCATAAAAAATACTTGCTCGTGATTTAAGGGCCACCAAACCATGACAACATCCAACGATCTGAACCTCCGAGACAGCAAAGAAAAACAAACACAAAACATTTATGACCTAACACAACCCTTTTGCGGTGTAGAAAATGTACACGGAGGACTGGGACGAGGAGAAGACTATGTTCTGCCCGTACACGGACAGTCCCGAACTGCGACGTGTGGCCCAGGCCCAGGAAGTGCTCAGTGACGTGAGTCTGTCTTTGCCCTCCTACAATCATTTTTTCCCATCGGGACTTTCCCTTCATTTCCGTATGGTGTGCCGTGTGCCTCCCGCAGGTGCATTACAAGAAAGGCCACGACGAACGCAAGGCCAAGTACACCGTCCTGGCAGACCCCCCTGAGGTGGAGCTGGCAAAGCGGGTGTCTGACCAGCGCAGTGATGTAAGACTAATATCGTAAAATAGACCCACTTTGGTTTATAACTAGTAAACGGGCAGTGAAAGAATGTCTAGTGGTGTCCTTCGGCCAGTTGCCATATTTTCTGAAATATATATACTATATATGCTCTATTTATTTATTTATTTATTTATATATTTTTATTTATTTATTACAATTTTTATTACCTATTTATCATTGTCTAAAACGTCTTTGTGTCTGTATTCTTACCCTCTTGCTACTGTGACAGTGAAATTTCCCAAATACAGGATAAATAAATTTATCTAATCTAAACTACAAAACGTGTTTGCACTAACAAGCTCTTTGTTTAGCTTTTATGATGGGTATCTCAATTCAAATTTGGGAAGAAAGAGATAATTGGATGTGCTGTTTTCTCGGACTTGACACGGTCAGGACATCCCTACCACAAACCTTGTACAATAATTATATCGGAATTGTTATTTAAACATTTAACAATGTTATTTGCGCAACATAAGGATCATTTTGGAATATGCTCGTCTGTCTCCAGTTGAAGTACAAAGAGGCGTACAACAAGGACGTGAAGGGTCAGTGGTGCGAGACGCCCTACTTTGACGTGGCCATGGCCAGGGTGGCCATGGAGAACCTCAGCAACGTAAGCCACGCCCTAAAACGGACAGCCAGATGGCGGACACATAACCGCCGACTTTTGCTTTCCCCTTTCAGAGACGATACACGCAAAAACACGAGGACGAGAAAGACCAAATCTGCTACATGCAAACCGAAACGCCGGTTTATAACACCCAGAAAAAGGCCGCCGCCTCCGCCAGCGATGTAAGCAATATCAACACGATTTTCACACTCCATGTATTTTTCCCATCTAACAAGTACTCCCGATTTACCATTTTACCTATGTGTCTAGGTGAATTACAAGAAGGAGTACGAGAAGACAAAGGCCCAGTCGGACTACAACACGCTACCAGCCACCGACAACCCGTTGCTCAGGCAACTGCGATACGCCGGCACCATCCTCAGCGATGTACGTGTCGCCGCACGTCCGAGCTCCGATCCCTCAAATTTCTTGCTGACTTTTTAATCCTTTTGCAGAAAGTCTACAAAGACAACTACGAGAAATCGCGAGGCTTCAGCATCAACTACTGCGAAACGCCCAAGTTCAAGATGGACTCGGGGCTTAAACAGTATACAGACGTAAGAACCACCACAGCCAACTTCATTCTAGCAATAACCCAGATAACTCCTCAAATTTCCACAAAATGTAGCTTCATTACTAAAATGTTTTCCCTGCCTTCATTTATCGCAGTGTTCCAAGAAGGATTATTTAAATTCCCACAAATAACTGCCTTGTATTTCTGCAGATGCATTACAAAGAAAAGTATGAAAATGAGATTAAGGGTCACTATATGGGCAGCTACGAGGATCTCTACATGCTTCACTGCCAACAAGTGGAGGACATGAAGAAACAGGTTGGATGCGTAATGGATGTCCCCATTCCAATTGCTTTGACTCTTTCTTACTAGCAACATTTCCAATTTTGCATCCTTTTGTTTTTGCAGCAATTGTACAAAGCCGACTATGAAGACATGAAAACGCAATGTTTCTTCCCTCAAACAATTACGGCCGAGTACGAAGCCACAAAGAAGCTGGAGGGCTGCAAGGATGTAAGTTGGCTACAGATTCACGCTAGAGGGCACGGTCTACCATTTCTGTGGTGTTTTACGTCAGTTTCTTGCTTTTACAGAAAGTTTACCGGCAGCATCCAGATAAAGTGAAATTCACGCAAGTCACCGACTCGCCGATTCTGGTCCAGGCGGCCATCAACGCGAAACAGCTGAGCGACGTACGTTTCAACACCATGAATCTAGTTTCTCAAGCTTACTCTGCTAAGAGGACTAGAGAGCCACAGCTATTCAGATGACTTTTCAAAATGTAGAAAACCCAGCTGTCCAATGTGGCATAGAAACCTGAGATCCGTCTGGCTCTGGAGTAAATATAGCAATCAGTACTCAGCAAGCCCAAAATACTAGATCTGAAACAGAGAGAATGTACTGGCACATTGCTGGTGTCTTATGGTACTTAAAATAAGCTACTGGTGAGCAATGATGCAAAATATGTAAAAGAGTCTTTGAAAAATGTATACTTTTGAATACTATCAATTTTACTGAGGAGCCAGTTGTCTTATCTGATCAAATTCACCCATTTGGTAGCAAATGCTGGCTCCGCATTAAACCGATTCCTTTCGGAAGCAGAGTCCTGGATTTTTTTTCTATGTAGAGACTCACACAGCACTAGGATCAATGACCAAGCTAGCAATTGAGAAACTGTATCATAATCTAATGAAATGTAATTAATAAACTAATTCAAATGTTGTCTTCCTTCTTGGCTGAGAAGAATGCATCTATTTCTAGAATGCCAATTGGATGCCTATTTAATAAAGGACGGAATCAAATCTCATCTTATCTGCTGCCGTTTACGAAATACCTTTTGTGCTTGCAGCTAAACTACAAGGCCCAGTACGAAGAGACCAAGTGCAAGAACAGTCTACCTCCAGACTACCCCTTATTCGTCCAGTCCCGAGTGAACGCCTTCAACCTCAGTGATGTGAGTTAAGACCCTGGTGCATACCGTGAATACAAACAACAATTGTCAAACACCAAACCCTCCACACAGAGCTGCTACAAATATGACTGGGAGAGAACTAAGGCCAGGAAGTTTGAGGTTAAAGGGGACTCCATCCCGATCTTGGCCGCCCGGGCTCACACCAACATTGCCAGCGATGTATGTAGTATGTCTCGCTCAAATATTTTAAAAACCTTAGAATTGAATCACAAGATGTTTGTATATTTCTGGTTTGTCATAGGTGAAATACAAGAAAGAGTACGAGCAAAACAAGGGTCAGATGGTGGGAGCTCTCAGCATTCACGACGATCCCAAGATCCTGCATTCTGTTCACGTGGCCAAAATCCAGAGCGATGTACGCAAACTTTAGTTAACTTTTCCAGGTTCTCAAACTTTTGGGGTCCAGAGGTTGTTTAATTGCTTTTGACTCCCTGGATCTCAGTTTGATAACGACTCAGGTTTTAAGGCCAAAAACTCCTTAACTTACTTGAATAGTTTCATTTTTTATTTTCCCACAGCGCGAGTACAAAAAGGACTATGAAAAGATCAAAACCAAGTATCACACGCCTCTGGACATGATGTCTGTGACTCAGGCTAAGCACTCACAGGCCATCGCCAGTATGACCGGCTACCGCAGCATCAATACCAACTTTTTCCTTCCCCATGATACTGTGCTGCTGGACACGGCCAAGAAGGCCAACATCATCCAGAGTGATGTGAGTTCCAACCCTAATTGTGATGATAAAACAAACAGCAAAAGGCCAACAAAAATAAATCAAATAAAACAGAGAATACTAACCAGACTATGACAAAAAGTCAGACTTTTGATCCATTCATACCTGAAGTGTCAGTTAAAGATAATCAAAGATTGAGCAAACGTGTTTTTACTTCAGAACGAGTACAAGTCCGACTACAACAACTACACAAAGGGTGCCCCGTGGGTGCCGTTTGGCTCCTTGGAAGTCGAAAAGGCCAAGAAGGCAGCGGAAATCCTTTGCGAGGTATGTCCTCCAATTAACAAATATCTGGCCAAAAGTTGCGAGAAAGGTTTCACATGACTGTTTTTCTAAATAAAGAAAAAATACAGACAGCACCCAGACACCATCCCCTTCACATCCATCGATGACCACCCTATCATGATGCAAGCCAAAGTCAACCAGCTTCAGAGGAGCGATGTGAGTTATCGATCTTTTTCCGCGTTCTCTCCAATAGACGACTCTTCCCTAATGTATCTTTGTTTTATTACAGTTGTTCTACAAGAGAGGTCTGGAAGACATCCACCAGAAATACTCACTTCCCGCCGACATTCCCGAGTTCCTCCAGGCCAAATGCAACGCATACAATATTAGCAACGTAAGGCAATTACACAATCTTAGCAAGGTTTTTGACTGATCTTTCATGTGGTTTTACTGTTTCAGAACTACTACAAATACGCATGGCAGGATCTCATTGCCAAAGGCTATGACCTACAGCCCGACGCCATCCCTATTGTTGCCGCCAAAGCTGCCAGACACGCTGCCAGTGATGTAAAGTTTTACTATTTTCACAAGTCACTTGTACTCAGTTTCTATATTCTGACTTAAGTCAGGTCTATGTGACCCGAGTCCCTCACTTTCACTAAACATGACACATTGCGACCTTGGAATGAACCCTGCAGGTGCAGTACAAGAAGGCATACGAGAAAGAAAAAGGCCACCACGTGGGCCTCCTTAGCCTGCAGGATGACCCGTTGCTGGTCCACTACATGGAGGTTGCCAAGAGACAGAGCGACAAGAACTACAAGGAGGACTACCACAAGGTCAAGCTCAAGTTCCACTCCCCTGTGGACATGTTGAGCGTGTCCCATGCCAAGCACGCCTCGGCTGTGCAGACCATGACTGGCTACAAGCAGCCCCAACATAACTATTGTCTTCTGCCGGATGCTATGAACCTGGATCTGGCTCGCACCATGAATTACAATGCCAGCGATGTAAGTGCAAACCTTTTCAACCAACGTCAATCTAAGTTCAAATGCAGAAGTACCTGTTGGCCTCAATGATTAAGTTTAATGAGTTTACATAACCAACAACACTGGCTTTTCTTTTGTAGAACCAATACAAGCAAGATTATGAGAGCTGCGTCAAAGGAATCGGTTGGGTCCCGATTGGCTCACTGGATATAGAGAAAGCAAAGGCGGCGGGAGCAGCTTTAGACGAGAGGAAATACAGACAGCACCCTGCTACCTTCAAGTTTACCAGCTTGTCTGACTCTATGAACATGGAGCTAGTCAAGGCCAATTCCCAGATTCTCAATGCTGTGAGACTCTTTTTCACAAGGTTTTTTCTTTAGTGACCCTTCTACTATTTTGAAACGGTCTCTTGTTTTGGACTCTGCAGAAAGACTACAAAGCCAGTGGCGAGAAATTCATGCACACTTATCATCTGCCCGCTGATACTCCAGAACTGATGCAGGCCAAATACAATGCTGCCAATATCAGCAAGGTTAGTGGTTTTGCAATCTGTGTCTCATGGATGTCTCTATATGCTGAAATACATGCTAAAATATAGATGTATTCACCACATTGTAATATGACTGATAGAGGAGTTGTCTTATCTCGCCAACTGTTTTGACGGTCAATACACTCTGCATCTTGGCCATCGTAATCCTAACACGAATGGTTCTCGCCAGAATTACTACACATACGCTCACCGTCGAGATCTGCTCAAAGGACATCAAATGAAAGAAGATGCTATCCCGATTGTGGCAGCGAAGACTAGCAGAGACATTGCCAGTAACGTGAGTTGTCCACACATTTCAATTATTTCCACACTGATTTCACCTGAGGTTTCTACTTTCTTCTTTTGCAGTACAAGTACAAACTGGCCCATGAGAAGGCAAAGGGCAAACACGTGGGTTTCCGTAGCCTACAGGATGACCCATTGCTGGTCCACTACATGGAGGTGGCCAAGCTGCAGAGTGACAGAAACTACAAGAAGGACTATCATCAAGTCAAGCTCAAGTATCACTCGCCGGTGGACATGATGAGCGTAGCTCACGCCAAGCACGGCTCTACTGTACAGACCATGATTGGCTACAGGACATACCTTCACGACTACCAACTTCTTCCTGATAACTTACAAGTGCAGCGGTGCAAGGACATGATGGATATTCAGAGCGACGTACGATCTATGAATTTGGATTACAATTCTGACATTGTTATTATTTCAATCAAAATCATACAATAGATATGTATGGTTTTCTACAGAATGCTTACAAAGCCGATTACACAAACTACTACCAAGGTTCCGGGTGGGTTCCGATCGGTTCTCTGGATGTGGAGAAGGCCAAAGCTGCCAAAGCGGCATTGGATGAGATCAGCTACCGTCAGCATCCCAGCACATTCAAGTTCACCAGCACCAGTGACAGCATGAACATGTCCCTGGCACTAAGCAACTCCAAGCAACTGGACTCTGTAATATGCCTTTGTTTTACAGTCTTTTGTTTTAGAATACTGATATTTTATAGATTTATTTTTTCTATCCCCTCAGGCTGCATACAAAGCTTCTGGTGAGAAGTTCATGCATACCTACCACCTCCCAGCAGACAGCCCTGAATTCATCCAGGCTAAATTTAATGCTCAAACGCTGAGTGAGGTAAGGCGATAATACTTTAGGACTTTTTTTTTAAATAGAAAAAGAACATTTTAATACTGTATGTGTCTTTCCACACAGAGTCACTACAAGCAAAAGTGGCTGGACGACATTGCCAAAGGCTACGACTTGAGACTTGATGCCATTCCCATACAGCATGCCAAGCTTGGGAGACATATTGCCAGCAATGTGAGTAAAACCACAAGCCTAAGTTTTCTCACCAAAACCAGGCTAGAGCACTCAAAACAAAAATAAGCCTTAAAACAAAGAATGTTGTGTCCCCCTGGAACGGAAGTCACTATTGCCTTGTTTTTAGGTACAATACAAGAAAGAGTTTGAAAAGGACCGAGGCCACCACGTTGGCTTCCGAAGCCTTCAGGACGACCCCCTGCTGGTCCACTACATGGAGCTAGCCAAGTTGCAGAGCGACAAAAATTACAAGAAAGACTACCACAAGTCCAAGCTCAAGTACCACTCGCCAGTCGATATGTTGAGCGTAGTCCACGCTAAGCAAGCATCGGCTGCTCAGACCATGGCGGGCTACAGGAAGATTCACCACACAAACGCTCTCCTTCCTGACGCGATGAACTTTGTGCTGGCTCGTACTATGAACACACAGTCCAGTGATGTAAGTTCATTATGTTATTTTATGTGTTCAGCAACTACATTTTTTAAAGCAAATCTTTTGAATAAAATGTTTTGAAGAGTAATAGAAAGAATTAATCACATTTTATAGGAAGCTTTTGATATTCAGCTCTAAAAATGTAACCACTCACTTATGAGATTTTTTTTCTACAGTGTGATTACAAATCCGAATGGAACAACTATGTCAAAGGTAGCGGCTGGGTACCGATAGGTTCGCTTGGGGTAGAAACTGCCAAGGTTGGTGGTGAGATCCTAAGCGAGACCAAGTACCGCACTCATCCATCCAACTTCAAGTACAGCAAGTTGATGGACTCAATGGACATTGCCCTGGCCACCGTCAACAACCAGATCATGGATAAGGTGTGTCACCGTTAAGCACTTCAATCTAGGCCAAACAATTTCACAATTAGAACATGTGGTTCCAATGCTCATTTATCTTAACACTCTTTTTCATTAATAGAAAGCTTACACGGCTGCTTGGGAGAAGGACAAACGAACAATCCACATCATGCCAGATGCTCCTGAAATTGTTCTGGCCAAGGCCAATGCCATCAACATGAGCAATGTAAATTCACTTTCTAATGTCACATCAGAAACTCAATAGTTGTATCTTAAAAATACTTTTTTTGTGTGGATGCTATGCAGAAACTTTACAAATCCGGTTTGGTGGAGATGGCCAACAAGGGCTATAATCTGAAAGCAGATGCCATTCCCATCACAGCAGCCAAATCAAGCACAAATATCGCCAGTAACGTAAGCCAAAAAAAATGTTGTCGTGTTGACCTGCATCATAACCAATATGCGCTGTAAATATACTCCTCTGGCTTGCCATTACAGTTCAAATACAAACTTGCTTACGAAAAGGAGAAAGGCCACCACGTAGGCTTCCGTAGTCTGCAGGATGACCCCCTGCTAGTCCACTACATGGAGGTAGCCAAGTTCCAGAGCGACAAAAATTACAAGAAAGACTACCACAAGTCCAAGCTGAAGTACCACTCGCCCGTTGATATGTTGAGTGTGGTCCATGCCAAGCAAGCATCAGCTGCTCAGACAATGGCCGGATACAGGAAGATCCACCATACCAACACTCTTCTTCCAGATGCCATGAATTTTGTGCTGGCTCGTACGATGAACACTCAATCTAGTGATGTAAGTAACATAATTTCAATTTTGTTATTCTATTGAACTGTGTGTGGAAGTGAAAGTCATATGTGAAAATGATAAGTTCAAGTATTGACTTTCCATTTTTTTTAGTCTTACTGTGGCTTCTCACTGATGATTTCTTTCTTTCCAGTGTGATTATAAGTCAGACTGGAACAACTATGTTAGAGGTATCGGCTGGGTACCCATTGGCTCACTCGGGGTGGAAACTGCTAAGGTTGGAAGTGATATCATAAGTGAGACCAAGTACCGCACTCACCCATCCAACTTCAAGTACAGCAAGTTAATGGACTCCATGGACTTGGCCCTGGCCACGGCCAACAACCAGATCATGGATAAGGTGCATCACATTTGAATAGATCTATTAAGCTCTAAAATCTCCAAACATGCTAAAGCTGTGGAATTAATTTTCAGAAAGCTTACACGGCTGCTTGGGAAAAGGACAAACTGACGGTCCACATCATGCCAGACGCTCCTGAGATTGTTCTGGCTAAAGCTAATGCCATCAATATGAGCAACGTAAGTTGACTTATTGAAATAATTCAGCTCAACAATACAATGAGTCAACTCCACAACTGTCCCACTTTTTAATCACAGAAACTCTACAAATCTGGCCTTGTCGAAATGGCCAACAAGGGCTACGACCTAAGAGCCGATGCCATCCCAATTGTAGCTGCCAGGTCTAGTTCCAACATTGCCAGTAATGTGAGTTTGATAATGAAATCAATAATAGAATGAAAAATTAAGACTAGCAGAATTTACCTGTTTTTTTGGCATATGTTTTACCTTTGATTTTTTTGTCATTCTAGCACAAGTACAAATTAGCTTTCGAGAAAGCAAAGGGGCATCATGTGGGCTTCCGTAGCATGCAGGACGACCCCCTGCTAGTCCATTACATGGAGGTGGCAAGGCTGCAGAGCGACAAGAACTACAAGAAGGATTACCATAAATCCAAGCTCAAATACCACTCACCTGTGGACATGATGAGTTTAGCCCACGCCAAGCACGCCTCGACTGTGCAGACCATGACCGGTTATAAGAGCATTATTCCCCACTACACTGTCCTGCCGGACGCCATGAACCTGGAACTGGCCCGGAACATGCAGTTTATTGCCAGTGATGTAAGACTACCATATGTGGAGTATTGTGAAAGACTGCAATGACTTAACCCCCGCCTCAAAAAATTGATTGCCCATTATCTAATGATGAAAGACACACAGGAAACATGTACTGTTTCTCCCACAGAACCAGTACAAGAGTGAGTATCAAAACTACATTAGAGGAATTGGTTGGGTACCCATCGGTTCATTGGAGGTGGAGAAAGTTAAAACAGCAGGCCATATCTTGAGGGATCATGGATACCGCCAGCATCCCAGCACCTTTAAATTCACCAAAGATATGCACTCTATGGACCTGGCATTGGCCTCTGCCAACAACCAGATCATGGATAAGGTACTGTAAAGGACAAAAGGTCTTTTAAAAGCATTTTTGTGTCTGCAAACTCACAAACTTGTACTTACAGCAATCTTACACCAAAGCCTGGGACCATGACAAGAGAACAATCCACATCATGCCTGATGCCATGGATGTCGTTCTGGCCAGAGATAACAAGAAAAACTACAGCGAGGTAAGAACTTTATAACTATTCTATTACTTATCAACCAGTGGCTGCACCGTAGGATCAGTTTGACACATTTTCTTGTTGTCATTAGAAACTGTACAAACTGGACAATGAGCTAGCCAAAAAGAAGGGTCACAACGTCCGTGCCGATGCAATCTCAGTCCAGGCTGCTAAAGCCTCAACGATTATTGCAAGTGACGTAAGTATTTCAAGTGTTCTTTTATGTCCCTTATAATTTCCATCTTTATTTAATTACCCAAACCTGATCAAAATATTTCCTCCAATACTTCATTTTCTTGCAGTATAAGTACAAGACTGGATATCGCAAGCAGGTCGGCCACCACATTGGGGCCCTCAGCATTCAGGATGACCCTCTCCTCATGTTGGCTTTGAATTCAGCCAAGATCGCAAGTGATGCCCTCTACAAGAAGGACTTTAACCAGTCCAAAACTAGATTCCACCTGCCAGTAGACATGATGGCCTTTGAGCTTGCCAAGAAGAATCAGATCCAGGTCAACCACACCAATTACATTACCCGCCTGCACAACTGGACATGTCTGCCTGACTCCAATGATGTCCGACAAGCCAGACACGCGTACGACTTGCAGAGTGACGTGAGTGGAAGCCAAAAGTTCTAGAAACTCTGGTTTAGGAAACAAATAATAACCAACGACACTTGTCTTGATTAGGTGGTCTACAAGGAAGAGCTGAAGCTTCTTCAAGGCATTGGTTGGGTCCCTATTGGTTCACTAGATGTGGAGAAGGTGAAAAAAGCCGGTGAGATCCTGAGTGAACAGAAATACCGCCAGCACCCGAGCAACTACAAGTATAAGGTTACAACTGAGGACATGCCCATGGTGCTGGCTAAGGCCAATGCTCAAGTCATGAACAAGGTGTGTTTAAATAGGGGTGTTCATAAATTATCAGTGAGTTCCATTTTTTTAAATATGTATTTGAATCCACAAATTTGCAGAATGCCTACACTGAAGCCTGGGACAAAGATAAGACTACCATTCATATAATGCCAGATGCTATGGATATTGTCCTGGCCAAAGCCAACAAACTCAACTACAGTGTGGTGAGTTTTTTTTAAACAAGCAACTATTTAGTCAACTCATGAAAATATAGTCAGAGGATTTTCTTAATTTTTTTTTTTGGCATTTTGTTTTCTGTTTCTAGAAACAATACAAACAGGCAAACGAAGACGCCAAGAAGAAGGGCTACGACTTAGGCCAAAATGCAATTTCTATCCTGGCAGCCAAGGCATCCCGAGACATTGCCAGTGATGTAAGATTGCTATTCATTTTGGCAGTGATTTGTCTGGATGTTCAAACCCCATGAATCCCAAATGTGGTCTTTTTCAATCCTCCTTTAGTACAAATACAAGACCGGGTACAGAAAACAAGTGGGCCACCACATTGGGGCCCTTAGCGTCCAGGATGACCCTCTACTTATGCTGGCATTGAACTCAGCCAAGATTGCCAGTGACGTTCTCTACAAGAAGGACTTCAACCAGTCTAAGACCAAGTTCAATTTGCCTGTGGACATGATGGCCTTTGAGCTTGCCAAGAAGAATCAGATCCAAGTCAACCACACCAACTACATCACCCGCCTGCACCAGTGGACCTGCCTGCCCGATTCTAACGATGTTCGCCAAGCCAGACACGCTTACGACCTCCAAAGCGATGTAAGAAAATTATTATAGATGAAAACAAAATGGCAATTTGTGAGACAATATTTCAATAAAACCTTTTTGCCCTGGCCAGAATGTTTACAAGGAAGAATTGAAGTTGCAGCAGGGTGTTGGCTGGGTTCCTATTGGTTCCTTGGATGTAGAGAAAGTGAAGAAAGCAGGTGAGATCCTGAGTGAACAGAAGTACCGCCAGCACCCGAGCAATTACAAGTATAAGGTATCCACCGAGGACATGCCCATGGTGCTGGCTAAGGCAAATGCTCAAGTCATGAACAAGGTATTCAAATATACATGACACATCACTCAAGTAGGACAAAAATGTCATCATTGATTTGGTGTTTATAACATGGTTTGCCTGGAACTGCTTTCAGAAAGCATATCAAGAAGCCTGGGAAAACGACAAGTCCATGATCCACATCATGCCTGACGCTATGGATGTTGTCCTTGCAAAAGCAAACAACATCAACTATAGTTTGGTAAATGAACAATATGGCTGCTGTGATCCCATTTTTTGCTAAGCTTGTATCTTAATCTCTTTTTCCCCTTCAACAGAAACTGTACAAGCAGGCAAATGAAGAGGCCAAGAAAAAAGGCTACGACCTGGGGAAAGATGCTATTTCTATCCTTGCAGCCAAGGCTTCTAGAGACATAGCTAGTGACGTAAGTTTTTGCTATTTAGAGCTCATGTCTCTAAGGGGTTTACTTTTTTTTTTAATTAGTGAAAGTAAGACCTGGACATTTGAAATTATTCCAATGAAAAATAGTCACATTGAATGGATTCCAACAGAAAATGTCCAACTTCAATTTCCTATTTGATATGTCCTTACAAATAATCAGACACATTCTTTTCCCAGTACAAGTACAAGACCGGATATCGCAAGCAGGTCGGCCACCACATTGGGGCCCTCAGTATCCACGATGATCCTCTCCTCATGTTGGCCCTCAACTCAGCCAAGATCGCCAGCGACTACCTTTACAAGAAGGACTTTAACCAGTCCAAGACAAGATTCCACCTTCCCGTGGACATGCTAGCCTTTGAGCTGGCTAAAAAGAACCAGATCCAAGTCAACCATGCTAACTATATCACTCGCCTGCACAACTGGACATGCCTGCCTGACTCAAATGATGTTCGCCAAGCCAAACATGCCTACGACCTGCAGAGTGATGTATGAAAATGAATAAGAATGAATGAAAATGTTCTAAATTTAGAAGACAATATTCCAATCAACCTTTTGTCCCCTTCATAGAATGTTTACAAGGAAGACCTGAGGCTGCAACAGGGTGTTGGCTGGGTACCTGCCGGTTCCCTGGAGGTAGAAAAGGTCAAAAAAGCTGGTGAAATCTTGAGTGAACAGAAGTACCGCCAACACCCAAGCAACTACAAGTATAAGGTCTCAACTGAGGACATGCCCATGGTGCTGGCCAAAGCCAATGCTGAAGTCATGAACCAGGTATTATCATGACTAAGAATATCATCATGGTTAAATATATTTAAATAAAATAAATCTATCTAGACTTCTGTGATATAAACTGACAATGTTGGTGTTGTGTGATTGCAGAAAGCCTACATTGACGCCTGGGAAAAAGAGAAGACTAAGATCCACGTCATGCCTGACGCTATGGATGTCGTTCTCGCAAAAGCCAACAACTACAACTACAGCTTGGTAAATAAACATTTACTCTTTCTACTCAAATATATGCTGGCGTTGTTTTATCTTAATGCATGTTTTGGCCAATTATAGAAATTGTACAAGCAAGCGAATGAAGAGGCCAAGAAGAAGGGTTATGATATGCGCAATGATGCCATTGCCATTCGTGCTGCCAAGGCATCCAGGGACATTGCCAGTGATGTAAGTTCTGATTCATTCAACAACAACAAAAAATGTACTCATTTCACATTCTGACAAATAACCTTTGTGGCATGTCCTTCCTCTAAAGTACAAGTACAAGACTGGATACCGCAAGCAGGTTGGCCACCACATTGGGGCCCTCAGTGTCCAGGATGATCCTCTCCTCATGCTAGCTTTGAACTCAGCCAAGATTGCCAGTGACTTCCTATACAAAAAGGACTTTAACCAGTCCAAGACTAAGTTTAACTTGCCTGTGGA
This sequence comes from Stigmatopora nigra, assembly GCF_051989575.1. NCBI lineage: Eukaryota > Metazoa > Chordata > Actinopteri > Syngnathiformes > Syngnathidae > Stigmatopora > Stigmatopora nigra. The sequence goes on along the minus strand of NC_135518.1, from coordinate 6,944,329 downwards.
CATGTTAGCCTTTGAGCTCGCTAAGAAAAACCAGATCCAGGTCAATCATACTAACTACATCACTCGCCTGCACCAGTGGACTTGCCTGCCTGATTCCAATGATGTTCGCCAAGCAAGACACGCCTACGACTTGCAGAGTGATGTGAGTGTAGCTCTAACAAAGTTAATGACCTAACTGGCTTTTTTTGTTTTCCTCAAGCTCATTCAATCCCTATTTTTCAGTCCGTCTACAAGGCTGACTTGAAGTGGCTCCAGGGTCTCGGCTGGGCCCCTGTCGGGTCAGTCGATGTGGAAAAGGCTAAGAAGGCTGCTGAGATCTTAAGCGAGAGGAAGTATCGTCAGCCTCCAAGCAAAGTTCCATTTACAAGCCCTATCGATGCAATGAACCTTGAATTAGCTAAGAACAATGCCTTGACAATGAACAAGGTAGACATATTTAGGATAACATGAAAAGCTTATGCCAGATGTTCCATAAACAATTGTGGTTTGTTCCAGCGCCTTTACATCGAAGCATGGGAGAATGAGAAAACCAAGGTGCACATCAACCCTGATACTCCAGAGATCATCCTCTCTCAGCAGAATGCTATCAACATGAGCAGGGTAAGCATTAAACTTGTACTTTTTGAAATTCTCAGTTTGGTTTGAACAAGTGCTGTGTCCAGTCCACCATGGAGCAGATGCCAAAAAAAACCTACCAAAATTAGATACTTCTATACTTCTGCAATAATATTTGTGATATTCATTACAGAAACACTACAGACAAGGTTATGAGGCGGACATCAAAAAGGGCTATTACCTGCCACCAGACGCCGTCGCAGTGAAGAGTGCCAGAGCCTCTCGGGATATTGTCAGTGATGTAAGTGAATTTTCAAACATACCACTCAATTATGAGGCAAATTCAGAAATAAAAAAAAAACAAAGACTAAAGGTCACAACTAAATATGTGGTTCAATTCTTTCCCATTTGATTTCATCAGTACAAGTACAAAACTGGCTACCGACAGCAAGTGGGCCACCACATTGGTGCTCGCAGCATCAATGACGACCCCCTGATCATGCTTGCCCTGAACTCGGCCAAGATAGCCAGCGATGCTCTCTATAAGAAAGATTTCAACATGTCCAAGACCCGATTTAACCTGCCCGTGGACATGTTGAGCCTTGAACTGGCTAAGAAGTGCCAGATTCAAGTCAACGACTTCAACTATCGCACTCGCCTTCACCAGTGGACATGTCTGCCTGACTCCAATGATGTTGTTCAGGCCAGGAAGGCCTATGATCTTCAGAGTGATGTAAGCGTAGTTGTTTGAATGTTAAATGTATCTATCCAGGATGAGTTTTGTTGTTCTTATTTTAATTCCTTTTAACTTTCCTCGTTTAGGCTGTGTACAAAGCTGACATGGACGAGATTGTGGGTGTGGGATGGGTTCCTATTGGCTCCCTAGATGTTTTGAAAGCCAAGAATGCCTCCAAAATTCTGAGCGACCGCCTTTACAAACATAAACAAGACACCTTTAAGTACACGACAGACATGACTGCCATGCCTATGGTTCTTGCCAAAACAAATGCTGAAATTATGAACAAGGTATGCTTCCCACAAAGCAATGCTCCTTGTATGAAATGAAAAGTTATTTTCATTCTTTACGGTTTTACTTGTGATTACAGAAAGACTACATTTCTGCTTGGGAGGCCGAGAAGTCAAAGAACCATGTTGGTGCGGACCTACCTGAAATTTTGCTTTCTAGAGCCAATGCTTACAACCTCAGCGAGGTAAAATCTATTCTAGTTCATCTTGATTGCTCATACAATCAATCATTACTGGCAAATACCCTGACTATACATTTTCTCTTCTCCACAGAAAATATACAAGCAAGCCGTGAAGGACATGTTCAAACAGGGCTATGTGATGAAACCTGATGCAGTTTCTGTTGTAGCTGCTAAACGCTCAAGAGAGATCATTAGCGATGTATGTCAAAAGTCATGTACATTTTGTGTTAATTTGAATTCAAATGCAAGTTTTCACTGTGTTCTTTATACAGTACAAGTACAAGACCGGATACCGCAAGCAGCTTGGCCACCACATTGGTGCACTAAGCATCAATGATGATCCTCTGATCATGCTAGCCTTGAACTCAGGCCAAATTGCCAGCGACAATTTGTACAAAAAGGACTTCAACAAGTCCAAGACCAAATTCCACCTGCCTGTGGACATGTTGAACCTGGAATTGGCCAAAAAATGCCAGATTCAAGTCAATGATTTCAACTACAGAACTCGCCTGCACAACTGGACTTGCCTGCCGGACTCCAACGACGTGGTGCAGGCGAGAAAGGCCTACGACCTTCAGAGTAACGTGAGTAGTTTGTCTTGTGACTCAGTTCATTTATAGCAAGCCCATTCTCATGAACTTCATTATTTGACCTCAGCATCATTTATTGTAAGCCTTAATCACTAAAATCAGAATTCTGGGGATCATTTAGTACATATTGTATGTTTGACTAGATTTAGGCTTGCAAGACAAAGTCAAAAATAATGGGGAACTTGCAAGAGAGTTTGACCAAGATGCACACTAACTTCAATAAAATCTTTATCCCTCACAGGCTGTGTACAAAGCAGACATGGAATGGATCAGGGGTTGCGGCTGGGTTCCCATTGGCTCAGTGGATGTGGAGAAAGCAAAGAAAGCATCCGAAATATTGAGCGAGAGACTATATCGCCAGCATCCCAGCAACTTCAAATTCACTGCCAAAACCAGTGACATGCCGTATGCCCTGGCACTGGCCAATGCTCAAATCATGGACAAGGTACACTGCGCCTACACAGTCAATTTGTACATTGGCAATACAAAACAGTTTGTTTATCAATACAAATAACTGTTTTTGCAGAAAGCGTATACATCTGCATGGGAAAGCGACAAAACCAACCTGCACATCATGCCAGACACACCTGAGATTATTCTAGCCAAGCAGAATAAGCTCAACACCAGTCCGGTAAAGCATTGCAGAATACAGAATGCTCCAGAGATGTTTTTCTCTACAGTCAAATAGATAAAAAAAAATGAAGGATATTGGGTGTTATCGCAACAAAACAACATTAATTTTCTTTTTTTTCTAAAACATTATTTCCTACAAATAGAGACATTACCATGAAGGCTACATGGAAATCATCAAAAATGGCTATTTGCTCCCCAAAGATGCCATTTCGGTTTTAGCAGCCAAGGCTTCTCGAGACATCGTCAGTGACGTAAGTTCAAATCTCAACTTCCAAGCGTAAAATTGCCTGTTTATTTTAATAGGATGCCAATCAATAATTTCACTTTGAAATCTCAGTACAAGTACAAAGCAGGCTACCGTAAGCAATGCGGCCACCACATCGGGGCCCTGAGCGTCAACGACGACCCCTTGATTATGCTGGCCGCCCACGCCGCCAGGATCGCCAGCGACAATATCTACAAGAAGGACTTTGAGAAGACCAAGACTAATTTCAACCTTCCAGTGGACATGCTGACCATTGAACTAGCCAAAAAGTGTCAGCAGCAAGTCAATGACTTCAACTACCGTACTCACCTGCATCAATGGACCTGCCTGCCCGACTCCAACGATGTGGTCCAGGCTAGGAAGGTCTATGATCTCCAGAGTGATGTAAGATTGTAGGGACACACCAATACTAAACAATCACAACTACCTAATTTACCAAAGACTTTAATGATTAACTGGCAGATAGCATTTTACTCGTTTTACAAATAATGCTTTCCGATGTACGATGCGTGTGTGTATTATTTTAACAAGGAACTACACTTTCTAGGCTGTGTACAAAGGCGACCTGGAGTGGCTGAGGGGATGCGGCTGGTCGCCTCATGAATCAGTAGATGTCGTCAAAGCCAGAAATGCACAGAACATCATGAACGAAAGACTCTACCGCCAACCACCGAGCACAATCAAGTTCACCAGCGTAGTGGACCTGCCTGCCATCGTCCTGTCTAAGCAAAATTCAGACAACCTCAGTGATGTGAGTTCAGGGGAAAAACAAATCTGACGGCTTTAATGCTAAAAAAATAAATAATAAATCACCAAATCTACTTATGCTTATGTGCATAGTTGTACTAGTTTTTCATTGACATAATTCTTAAATTAAATCCCAAATGTTAAATTTCCTGCAATATTCCTTCACAGATTCAAACCATTCCAACTTGAAGCCAAAGTTTCTATACAATTACAATGGCAATCAATGCCAAAGCATTTCACAGCAGCTTCAATTCTTCAGCGTTAAGACACAATTTCTACAGAAATTCTATTCTCTAGTTCTTTTGTCGTGTTTGAATATTTAAGTTCAATATTAAAAATCTTGATTTTGTTTCAACAGAGGAAATACAAAGAGCTGTGGGAGAACGAAAAGACGTCTTTCTTGCTTCCGGCTGACACCCCAGCAATTGAACTGTCCAAAGCAAATGCCATTAACATCAGCAATGTAAGGTTACATGCTACTGTATGATCAATTTTCATTCTTGTTGAGCAATCTATTTAAAAAAAAAAAAAAAACCTTTATTCTGCGCAGAAATTGTATACCAAGGATTGGGATGACCAGAAGGCCAAAGGTTACCAAATCAAGCATGATGCCATTGCTGTCCTGAAGGCCAAAGCATCAAGAGATATCGTTAGCGATGTAAGAAAAAAAAGATGGATGCAATTCAAAACAAGAAATTCATTTTTCTCTCTTTTTTTAGTACAAGTATAAGGAGGGATACCGCAAGCAGGTGGGTCACCACATTGGTGCTCGCAGCATTGAAGACGACCCCCTGATCATGTTGGCGATGAACTCAGCAAAGATTGCCAGTGACGCCCTCTATAAAAAAGACTTTAACAAGTCTAAGACCAAGTTTAACCTGCCTGTGGACATGCTGAACCTAGAACTGGCCAAAAAGTGCCAGATTCAAGTCAATGACTTCAACTACAGGACTCACCTGCACCAGTGGACATGTCTGCCAGACTCCACTGATGTAGTCCAGGCTAGGAAAGCCTACAATCTTCAGAGTGATGTAAGTTTCTAAGATTTAGAGCTACATTTGATCATTATTTATCATTATCTATTCTAAGTGACTAGAACATTTGATTGTTGGTTCTGAGGTTCTTATCATATCACCATTTGTTTGATTTGTTAGGCGGTGTACAAAGCTGATTTGGAGTGGCTACGTGGATGTGGATGGATTCCGCATGAGTCAGTGGAGGTTTTGAAGGTGAAGAATGCACAAAAGATCCTGGCTGAAGTAAGTCTGACTTTTCACTGAACACACGTTTTGATCTACACATCCCCAGTACATTTTGGAAGTGCTCTACAAATTTTGTTTCTTACTTTGTTCCAGAGAGGCTACCGGGTCAAGCTGGATGAGCAGAAATTCGGTGTACCTACAGACCGTGTTGACTTAACTTGCGCCAAGAACGCCGCAGACATCCTTAATGAAGTCTATATTACTATTCTTCTTCTCATTTTAGGTACTCTGTAGCTCTTAATAACAAAGTTTGCACCTCTTCTTAGGCCAAATACCGTGAGGCTTGGCAACAGGACAAGACCCATTACACGTTGGTGGAGACTCCGACCATGGTCACAGCGAAAGAGGCATCTAAGCACATACACCCGGTAAGAAATTACAAACACTGAAAACGAAAACTGCCTCACTAAGAATATATTTCTACTAGCAGTGATTAATTGAAAACAAAACATCTTTGTTGTTGCAGAAACTATATTCCAAAGATTGGGACAAGGTCAAGGCCACTAGCTACTTTATGCCTGAAGATACGGTGGGCATAAAGCAGTGCATCAGCAATACTAAAGTCCAAAGTAAAGTGAGTAGGTCTTGAACTATTCTATAAACAATTCGTAAATTAGAATCAGAATTGATTTCCAGTGTCTGTCCCACAGCATAAATATCTGGAGGGATATCGCAAACAAGTAGGCCACCACATTGGAGCCCTGAGCATCCAGGATGACCCCCTCCTCATGTTGGCCCTAAACTCAGCCAAGATTGCCAGCGATGCCCTGTACAAGAAAGACTTCAACAACTCCAAGACCAAGTTTAACCTGCCTGTGGACATGTTGCAGTTTGAGCTGGCCAAGAAGTGCCAGATGCAAGTCAATGATGACCTCTACAGGACCCGGCTACACCAGTGGACGTGTCTGCCCGACCAGAATGATGTCATGCAGGCTAGAAAAGCTTACGATCTTCAAAGCGATGTATGTCATTGGATCAATTTCAAAACAAAAACTGAATCCTCAGATGTGAAATAATCCTTGGGTTTTGTTCTTAGTTCATATACAAGGCAGATATGGAATGGATTCGAGGCTGTGGGTGGGTGGCCAATGAATCAGTAGACCATGTCAAGGCCAGAAAAGCGCAGGAAATTCTCAATGATGTAAGTGCTGTCCTTGGTTTTATACAAGTTTACATATTTTCAGTTGCTAGTTTCCCATGTCAAGTACTAATTTATTTTATTTTATTTTTTTACAGAGGCTCTACAAGAGAAACGCAGTAGACAGCTTTGGAAAATTCACCTTGGTGGTGGACCGCCCAGAACTTCTCTTGGCCAAGACAAACGCTGCCAACCTCAGTGACGTGAGTAATGAAAAACAAAGTGATCAGCTTTGAAGCAATACATAGTCAAAATACCTTTATCGTGGGGTAGGAGATAATTTTCAGAGACTTATTTCTCACAGAATGTGTACTAAATACTTGTTTATTGTGTTGCATTTCTACCACCAGTCTCACACTTTACCTTTCCTCAACAGCTGAAGTACAAGGAGACCTTCAATGCGGAAAGGGGTCATTACATTGGTTCCGATGACACTCCTCAACTGGCCCACAGCAGGGAGGTGTCGAAAAACATCAGTGAGGTATCACAAATGCAATTGCTCTCACCCCTGTGATATTTTTCCTCAATCAAACTTGATAAACTGTATTAACTTGAGTGTTGTTTATGATTTTAGAAACTCTACAAATTAAATTGGGACCAGTCCAAGGCTGCTGACTACCATTTGGACCAAAAGTACATCCCACTTGTCAGTGGAAAGCGAAGCAGAGACATTAGTAGTGATGTGAGTACCACACCGGCTAACCTATATTCTGTTTTTTCTACCGGTACATATTGAGATTTCTGTTATAAATTCATGTTTCAGTACAAGTATCATGACTCCCACGAGAAAGCCAAAGGACACTACTTGGCTGGAACCCTGGTTGATTTCCCTGAGGTGATCCGATGTGGCGATCAGGAGAAAAACAAGGGCCTGGTGAGTAAACATCAATTATCTTATAGTTAACATGTCGGAGGTTTTCCTGGATAAAATTGAGACACAATCTAAATGCCTGTATTTGCAATAATTTCCTTTGAAATATCGACCACAACAATTTCTTAACCTCTAGTATTTCTGCTCTTTTACTACAGAGGCTTTACCATAAGGACTACCACCAGACTAAGGCGAAGACTCACATCCCATCAGACGTCATCGCCAACAAAGTGGCCAGGCGTTGCCAGGACATGCTAAGTGATGTTCTCTACCGTACCTATCTGCACCAGTGGACCTGCCACCCGGACCAGGAAGATGCCATCCGAGCCCGCAAGACAAATGAGATTCTCAGCGATGTATGTTCTTAACATTTGACTGGAGTTCACTGGAGATCTCTGCAGTTTCCTCAGGCATCATTTTTTTTCTCCTTTGCCATTAGGTGTATTACAAAGAGGACCTGACCTGGATGAAGGGTATCGGCTGCTATGTATGGGACACGCCGGAGATCATGCGTGCTAAGAAGGCCTACGATAACCAGAGTGAAGTGCGTGACACCAGAAGATCTATCATTATTGAGAGTCACATCTGAAATTGATTTAGACAATCTTTTCTTTCAGCTGAAATACAGAGACGAAGCTAAGAAGGAATTTAACAATTATTCAATTGTGACTGACACGCCCGCCTACGTCACTGCTGTGCTTGGTAACACCTGGGCCAGTGATGTAAGTACCGTTGGCTAAAATGTGAGAATTCAATGTCTATAATTCCACTCAAATACAAACTAAAAGTACTTCTACTTATGCCTACAGCTGAACTACCGAGAGTCTTACCACAAGGAAAAACACATGTACACCACTGTTCTGGATACCTATGACTATGCCAGATGCCACAACTTCAAAAACTTCTTCAGTAACGTACGTATTGATATTCTGTTCAACTAAATTGAGAAGTTCAAATCAGTAACATGACAATGACTGTGAATTTTCAGAAAAAATATACTGATGCCTGGGATAGATTCAAGGCCAAGGGCTACCAGATCCCCCACGACTCTACATCAATGCAACATGCCAAAAACCAGAAGACCATTGTCAGCAGTGTGAGTATCATGGAGAAAGTCCCCATCCCCAAAAATAACATGGATGATTAGGTTCAGATTAATATGAATCCCCCTTGAGTCATTGTGATGTATTTCACACTTGCACTTATTTTAAAATATGTTTCAAGTATTCCTCGTACCTGTGGTCAATCTTTTCAGGTGAAGTACAAAGAAGACTATGAGAAATTCAAGTCACTTTACAGTCTCCCCAAGTCAATTGAGGATGATCCGGCCACCGCCCGCTGCCTTAAAGTCGGAAAACTGGTCCTGGATGTAAGGCAAAACATTCAGAGCTTTACTTGTCACTGAAATTGATCTAAAGGTTTATGATTACAAAAGAAATTATTGTTGTCCCAACTGTGTAGCGCCTGTATCACGAGGACTACGAGAAGTCCAAGGCCAAGACTCACATCCCGCCAGATATGCTAGAGATTCTGTCGGCCCGTAATTTCCAGACCACCATCAGCGGAATCCACTACCGCAAGTACTTGCACCAGTGGATCTGTCTCCCTGATATGCAGATGTACGTCCAGGCGCGCAAAGTCAATGAGCAACTGAGTGATGTAAGTTATGGAAAAAACTAAAACAAATTGACTTTGTAGGAACTCAAAATCTGGTTATTTTTCAAGTTTGCTAATGTCAAATCGTCTGCAGATCTTCTACAAGGATGACCTGAACTGGCTGAAGGGCATCGGCTGCTATGCCTGGGACACTCCCGAAATCTTGCGTGTTAAGAATGCTGGCGACATTCAGAGCCAAGTTTGTCATTACAAATACCAATTTTCTACTTCATCCAATCCCTAATGTTATTTACACTCGTGTTTTCCATTCCAGAACAAGTACAAAGCTAAAGGTGTTGAAGCGTTCAAGGATTACTCGGTGGTGATGGAAACACCAGTTTACGAGACCGCCAAGCAGAACAGCGTGAACTTGAGTGATGTATGCACGTTCTGCGCACTTGATGATTTAACATCGTAGACCTCAAATAATAGCTTACCAGCTCTACATGCTTCTTTCAGCTGCACTATCGTTCGGAGTACCACACTAGCGTCAAGGGAACCAACACATCTCCTGCAGTTACAGTGGAAGGAGAGAGGGCTCGCCATGCCCACCACATTCAGAGTGACGTAAGAAAACATCTACCAATTTTTTTCAGGTTTTACCTTCTGAGATCACTGTAAATGTTTTTCACTGATTTCTCTCTTTTAGAACTGGTACAAGGAGGCAAACAAGAACCACATGCCCATTGGATACACTCTGCCTCACGACATGCCTCTCATCAAGCAGGCTAAGCACAACAGCTCTGTCAGTAGCTATGTAAGTATCATCCAACTACTGTTTAAAGCAGATAATGTTAACACCTAATCGAGTCAATCTGATATCTTCTTTTGCTTTGCATAGGTGAAGTACAAGGAAGCCTACGAAATGACGAAGGCAAAGGGCTACACCATTCACCCGAAGGGTGTCAACTTTGAGAACTATAGAAAGGCTAACAAGATTATCAATGAAGTGAGTTAAGACCAAGTGAGACTTGGTTTTGTTTCTTATCCTGACCCTACCTCACCAAGCTTCTTCTTTTCCTGACAGCGCCTGTATCGGGAGGACTACCACAAACACAAGGACAAAATCCATACCACCTACGACACCCCTGACATTAAACAAGTCAAAATGAACCAGGAACATCTGAGCGATGTACAGCGTCCATTTCCATTGAAAGCATTTTATGTATTATTTGTAAGAATTGTATAACACTTAAATTCTGTTTTTAAGTTGTGGTACAAGGAGAAGTACAACAACACTAAAGGCCAGCTGATCTCAATGCCCATGACACCGGAGTTGATGCATTGCTACCACGTCAACGATATCACAAGCGAGGTAGACCATCTTCAACAACTTTGTCAGATAAATTATATCAATAAAATATCAAAAACAAAAGACATTCAATAAAGCAAAGTTATTGATATATTAATATATTTTTGGTACGCTTTCAGTTGAAATACAAAGAAGATCTCACATGGCTTAGGGGAATCGGTTGTTTCCTCTACAACACCCCGGAGATGATCCGTATCCGTAACCTCAATAAGTACAGGGTGCGTATCTTTGTACTACCTGCCATCGCATTTGTTGTCTTTTTTTAAATGTTTATTTTTGTACTTTCAAAAGGTGGACTATCCAGTTGAGGCTAAAAATAACCTGCCCAATTTCTCTGTGGTCTTGGACACACCAGAGTACAAGCGGGTGTCTGAGCTCAAGAGCCACTTAAGCATGGTGAGTCCTTTAATAATTGGCATCAGACTGGACTGTGTTCTTAAAGTTTTGGGTTTAAACCCTGATTTGTGTGCTTTCAGCTGATTTACAAAGCTCAGAGCAAAGAGGAGATGGCTAAAGTATCAACCACTGCGGAGGCTGTGGACATGAAGAGAGCCAAATGGGCGCAGCAGCTGACCAATCATGTGAGTTTTAAACCCTTCACAAAAGACGTACAAATTCCAGATTGGACGCAACTAACTTCCACTGTTCTTTACAGTATATCTACACTGACCTCGCCGCCAAAGAACGACCACATTACACCCTGGAAATTGAAACCCCACACATGGGCCACTCCAGGAAAATGAAAGTGATCTCCAGTGATGTAAGTTTCTAAACTCTTCACTCAATTATTTTCCTTCTGTTTACCCCAAAAAACACCACATTTGGTCCTTCTCTCTTTCTCATTTAGAACAAGTACAAAGAACAATATGAGAGAATGAAGCATAAGTACACCGCCATCGGAGATACACCCCTCTTGATCCGCTCCAAAAAGGCCTATCTCCAGTCAAGTGATGTAAGTTTAACAGCATGGGTGGAATCGGAATATCAAAAGCTTTTTTAATTTGATATTTATCTACTCTACGAGTTACACCTGCCAAAATTATAAATGAAATGGTTGATAAACCCAATCTGTTTTGTTTTCCTTTTCTTTAGCTCCGCTACAAAGAGTCATTTGAGCTATCTAAAGGTCACTACCACACCGTCAAGGACGCCCTGGACATTGTCTACCACCGCAGAGTCACCGACGATATCAGCAATGTCAGAATTTGACTTTGAATTTTTATGACATTGTTAATATATTGTCTTATCTGATGTTAAGTACTAAATTTCTCACCTCAGGTTAAGTACAGAGAGAAGTACATCAGCTCCCTTGGAACATGGAAGTCCATCCCGGACCGTCCTGAGTTCTTCTTCAGCAGGATTGTCAACGACAACGTCAGCACAGTGAGTGCCACTCGAAGGATTCCTGATGAAAAATAATGGAGAATTCTGGCATCACCCCATGTTTGGTTGTTTTTTTAGGTAAAGTACAAGGAGGACCTGGATTGGCTAAAGGGTATTGGATGCTTTGTATGGGACACACCTGAGTTGTTGCGCGCTGAGAAGAACAAAGCGCTGTACAGTGAGGTGAGTCACATCTTACCCTACTACTTTAAATTTGGTGTATTTTTTAACGATACAGTCTTGATGAATTGTTTTGTTTCTATTTAATCTACAGGTACAATACAAGACCTCCTTCAAGAAGAACCAAGGAAACTTCAAGTACACCAGTGACTCACCTTTCTTCCACACGGCCAAGCACGCCTCCAGCCTCATCGACGAGGTAAGTTAGTCGTTTCTTCTGGGTAAGATATGTCTTCCATTCCAAACTGAAAAAGATCCAATTGAAATTTTCAGTATTTTGGAGTCTAAGTTCATTTTTTTTTTCATTTCAATGCAAGTGGACCATCTTCTTGTAGGTAAAACTGGTGATATTGTGGAATAGAAGTCAAGTTGTCTGTTAGATTCTTGTTGTTTTTCCTCGCCCTTTTTTTTCCCGGACTTTTGTCTTTAACTTCCTTCTGAAATTCTGAGCAGCGATCCTATAAAAATGGTTATGAAAGAACCAAGGATCAGTTCACCATATCTACAGAGGGGCCTAGTTTCCAGCTGGCCAAAGAGACCATGAAGATGAGCCAGGTAAAGGTTCTGCTCCAGAAAGATTGGACTGCATCGTTAACTCTGAAAACCCTGAGAGGAGCATGAGGTTGTCTACATATATGGTGGTGGTTTCGCATGGATATGAGAGTTGGTCTTTTTTACAGAACAGGCGATTTTCTAAATTCTATGAAGGTTCAGATCCAGTTTTGGCCTTTTCGTCAGATCTTGAGGCCTGTTTCACCCCTTAGTGTCACTACCAGCTCGATATGTTTTTTGTATATATAACTGTCGCATGCTGTGTGTACTGACAGAAAAGGTATAAATCCAAAGCAAAGGAACTCCTCAAGAGCGGATGCAATGAGCTACACCGACCTGATATCCTCACCGCCCTTGTCCAGACTTATACGGGCAGTAAGGTAAACAGATAACTACATAGATAGCAAGCTGCTGCTCCATAGAACGCTCAAACCTGTCCACCAACAAACGGAATCTCAAAATCATCATATTCCTGCTGTTTCTGGACAGGACTTCATTTCATCTGCTAGTAAAGCTAGGCTCATCCCAGCATCACATGCTCATTCTCTCATTCATCTATCATTTAGCTTCTGAGGCACTGCGTAGTTAGAACCAGAGGTGGAACTCAGCAAGTCTTGGGTCATAGTTCTTAAGTTTCATGTTGCAAGTAAGTTTAAATTATTTTGGAAAAAAATTGAGCCAAGTATTTAAGCGAGGCAAATGGTTCCTTGGGTTAAACAAATCCTAAATCAGGATATACAATCTTTTAGGTCACAGGAGTGAGAGTATGTCAGTTAATTACATCATACATAGGCTTAAGCCTCCACTTTCAACATTTAAAAGTCTAAAATTGTTCCAAAATCAAATTTGTTTACAAGCTCAGAAAATGTAGATTTTCAAAAGTAAATAGATGTAGCAAATACATTTTTCCAGGCAAGTTACGTTTTTGGAATACCAAATAAATATTCAAATCTATCAATAGTCATATCTGATATTTTATGGCAAGCAATTCCTAAAGTTAGCGACTTCAACCTGACTCAAGTCAAGTCGTGTGATCTGGGTCCCCCACCTCTGGTCATAGCAGCTTCCCAACCTGCCAAACACAGTCTGAAGACATTGCAACTGGTTTAACCATTGCAAATTAATTCACCATTTTCATGCATGCATTTCTTTGCTTGTTTGCCATCTCATTCATTCAGCTATTATCATTATTAGGTCTTACATGTTTTCTTCTCAGAAGCAGTGTTTCTCAAACCTTCCCCTAATCTCAGTTAATGGATAATGTGTGATTCCAATCCAAAAATGTAGAGTGCAAAATCATCAGATTGGAGCTCAAAGCTAACGCAATAGATTTTCTGCATTTAGGTATAGTTCTTGAGTGGGGTTTAAGTTTGGTCAGGATTCGGATATAGTTTCATAATTCGGGAGATTGAATAGTGTTTAGGGCTATGAGATTTTTCTTGAGGTAAGTTGGCAGATAAGAGTTGGGGGTTATGCATGTGAGAGCAAAGTTTGAAAAGCACTCTCCAGAAGAAATCATGAAATTTGAGCTGTTTGTCCTAACCTTAGCACCAACTACACCAGGCTACTAAAACTAACTGTCAGTGACTTCTTCAGTGGCGTTACAGAGAACAATATGAGCGTCAAAAGGACGTGTTCACCTCCATCCTCGACACTCCTGAGTATGAAACAACCCAACGTGGCAAGAAGATTGGAGACGTGAGTTTTGTTTAGGGTACTCTACTTTTTTTTGTGTCACTCAGAAAAAAATCCTGATAATGCACTTGTTTCACCCAGATTGTTTACAAGATGGAGTACAACAAAAACAAGGCCAAGGGATACACCCTACCTTATGACACCCCACACCAAAACCTCATGAAGAAAGTCAAGGATATAACAAGCAATGTAGGAAGCCTTAAATCCCAAACATATGGTAATGATAAAAAAATTAAAAATGTTTTAACAAAAAAAACGTCATTGGTTTACAGCTCAAGTACAAAGAGGTCTATGAGAGGTGCAAGGCTCAGATCAACATCGATCCCGAAGCTCACTCCATCCGGGCTGCTAAAGAGGCCTACAAGAACATCACCAATGTGAGTGGACATTGATCAATTGTGTCTACAACTAAGATCTGTTTAGTCAGAATACAACTTTAATCTAATCTCCCATGTTCCACACTGCTCTAGCTGGATTACAAGAAGAAGTATGAGGCCACAAAATTCAAGTGGATGTGGACCACGGAGAGGCCGGACTTCCTCAATGCCGCTAAGAACTCGGCACAGCAAAGTGATGTGAGTTTTCGCTGTTTTTTAAAAGCTACATAAAATTTGATTTTCTGTGTGTCACTAATGCTAACTCACAAATTATTTTACAGTATGAGTACAAGTATGATAAGGAGATCATGAAGGGTTGTGTTATACCTATCGTGGACGACAAGCTTACCCTACTGGCACAGAACAACACAGAAATTACCAGTGAGGTGAGAGCTGTCATCAATAACACTCAGATGGGCAACATTTCATTAGTAAGGGCAATAGGACAATGCTTCTTAAACATTACGACCATTCATTTTGCAGCTCAAATATAAAATGAAGTATGAAAAGGCAAAGGGTCACTACCTGCCTGTGGCAGACACCCCCCAAATCCTCCACTCCAAGTCGGTGCGCACCCTGGCATCCGAGGTAAGTAACATAACCCTGTGGAGGGAACAACCACAACTAGTTGACAGTCCAGCCCTCAACCCTATGCCCCCCTTGCAGAGCAAGTACAAGGCGGCCAGTAAGAAGCTCATGCAGTCCGGCTCATTCACCACCATGCCACAGACCCGTGACACGGACCACAGCAAGCAGATCAATAAACTCGTCAGCAAGGTACCGTGGTTTATTGTCTTCATACCAACGTTTGGTAAGACCCGTCTGATTGTGTTTTCTGTTCTCCAGAATGTGTACAAAGCCAAGTTTGAGAAGGAGAAAGGCAAGTCAATATATAACAACATGTGCGTGCCACCCGACGTTCAGCACGCCATGGACGTTGCCAAGAGACAGAGCAATGTGAGTCCAGTGTAGAGTACAATTCTCAGATTGGTTTCCTTAATGTGTAAAATGTTGGAATTGCCTTATTATTTGGGTACATTTCATCATTTTCAAATGTCGGCGTTCAGCTGGACTATAAGAAGACCGCCAAAGCCAACCTTCACTACACCAAATCTGTGGCAGATCGACCTGACATCAAGAAGGCCACGCAGACGGCCAAACTCGTCAGCGATGTAAGGGGCATAGTTACAATTGATATATTTATAATCTTTCAATCTATTCATCCAAGCATTATCAATATACATTTTGTTAGATCGGCTACCGCGAAAAAGCCCGCGAAGAAGCAAGCCGCGGAGGTTCCCTGGTCCACAGGCCAGACATTAAGCTGGCCACAGAGGTCTCCAAGCTCAACAGTCAGGTAGGACGAACTGAAAATGTCTCAATTGTCACTTTGCTATTGTGTTCAGGGCTAATATTAAGATTGGAGTAATAATTTCATTGGCATACATTCTCTTTAAGTCTCTAAATTTATCTAAATTGCAGGCTGGGATTGAGTTCCTTTGTGACTTTTAACTTGTACTCTATCACATGTGGTCAAACGGAGTTGATTTTAAAACAGAAACGACGAATCACTGCCACTAAGGAGTGTTGCATCAGAAAAATCCACGCATGGCCAATTGAAAGACGTAATTGCTGTCGATAGAGAACTGCTAGCTATACACTGCTGTGCTCTGATCATCCATCCGTGATCCACACTTATTGGCTTGTCCTTCAATCCATCCCTTTTCCACGTACTGTGCTCTGCTAATCCTGTAGAGAAGCTCATGTCCTTTGCCATCCTTTCTTCAGTCCTTCCATGTTGTCTTTACCACTCATGCTACATGTTGTCTCCCTCTTCCTGCTTCATCGGCCTTATCGTCTCATGCCCGACACCATCCTGGCTATGCTTGGGCATGTCAAAAGCAGGCCAGACCGTCTCCCCACGGAATGGCCTCCTACGATACTCCGCAGATGCGCCACATTAAGAAAATGAGTGCTATGATGAGTAATGTAAGGAGGATTACGCCGCGCTAGCTGCAAATGCTGCGCATGGTTTGTCTGTCTGTCTATCTGAGTTTGAGTCCACTACTAGAAAAGATGAACATAAGACGGATCCACTGAGCAAACAACATCGGCTTGACATCTTTTCAGACCTTGGAGTGCGTGTTACCTCATACACTTGACTTACGTTGGAGTTTTTGAAACAAAATCGAATACCTTTACAACGTTTCCCACACTTTCACTAAAGACATTGTGACGACAAAGATGTTGACATTGAGTCGCTGAATACCGTATTAACAATAATCACTGTACAATTGTAAAAGACAAAACTAACGGTTTGAAACATTACCATGATTTATTGGCACACCTTTTGTCCAATAAAGACTGAAATGATTGCTTATTTTACTTATAGTACTTTGGTTTACATATATACAGTATGGTTGTTATATATGAGGTTCACACAGATTCATGGACGTGCTTTTCCCCGAAATCAATTTGGAAGTTTGTGGTTTATGATTTGTAGCTGCTCTGATTTCCTGACTGTTCTTTGCTCCAATCCAATAACTAGCTGAAGTACAAAGAGAAGTTTGACAAGGAAATGAAGGGAAAAAGACCACAGTATGATATGAAGGAGAGTAAGGCCTATAAGACATACAAGGATGCCCACACACTGGCTAGTGAGGTGAGTGTCCCTGATAACAACAATTACGGCACGAGATGGCGAATCTTTCAAGTGGAACAGTGTTTTTTTTGTTCTTGCAGGTGAAGTACAAGAGTGACCTGAAGAAGCTCCACAAGCCTGTGACCGACATGGCTGAATCTCTGTCCATGCAGCACGGCCTGAGTACTAGCAAGCTGTCCAGCGACGTAAGACATCATTGTTAACCCATTCCATTTTACCATCCACTGACAAGAAGTCATACGAGAACACGTCCTGCTTAACACTTAGTAGTATCCATCTTTGCCTCTCTGACTTCATCTGGTAGTGATCCATACTCAACTCATCCAACTACCACTCCCTTTCTTTAACCTTTGACTTTAGTAAAAAAAACTAATTGTTCGTGAAGCTCTAAACATCGTTTTTATAACCATCATTTTTATCCATCAAATCATGAGTAATATTTAATCAATTATTTTCATGTATTTTATTTTCAAATCTAATCATTAGAATAGAAAAAATATATATATATTTTAAATTATATGTGCATAGTAATATAAAATTTAATTTTTGGTAAAAAAAAAATAGGATAGTAGCATATTTGAAAGTTTTTGATGTTATAAATTGGACATCAGACAATAATTAATTTAGTTTTAATTCAGCACTTCATCTTTCATAAAATTCCATATTATTTTAATGGGCAAAAAGGCAATTCTTTAGTAATTGAGTTTGTAATACAAGCATACTTATAACCCTTTAACTCAAATCATGTCTTTTTAATCCATTTTAATGGTGTGAACCTTTCCATTCGACATCACTAAAAACCCACTCAGCCTTGAACTGAAATATGGGTTAGTCGTAGAATTCCTGCTCTTGCTTCTTTTTCAATGGGCATTGCGCTTTAGTACTGCTACAAGAGGAAGTTTGAGGAGAGTAGGGGTCACTACCACGTGATTCCTGACACGCCCGAGCAACTCCATCACAAGGAGGCTTCTGAACTGCAGAGCATAGTAAGTCCGACCCCATACAAAACAACATGGAAAAAAATCTAACACGCACGAAAACACACAACTTAAAATAGGCACACAAAATCATGGGAGGTCAGCGGGGTGTCGGGAAATAGCCAATGGGGGAGCAACTCTATTGTGCCAAATTCAAAATAAAATACAGGAAATTTTCCCATTGAGGCATTTTGTAACCTAAATATGTTGACTGTAGAGATGTTCATAAGTAGAGGTACCTGTTTTTTTTGTTTGATTACACTGTTTTTTCCAACAAGCTAACTTGAATATTGGTGGACAGGTGAAGTACAAGGAGAAGTACGAGAAGGAGCGAGGCAGGGCCATGCTGGACTTTGAGACGCCTACGTACGTGACGGCCAAGGAGGCGCAGCACATGCAAAGCCAGGTAAGCACGTTTGTTACGTGTGATCCATGAAAACATGTGAACATAAAGCAGTGAAAGAATGTGATGTGATGTGAGAATTTTGTTTATTTGTCTGTTCTTAATAGTTTTTGCTCCAAAGTTTACACACATTTGAAATTTGAAAGTACGGTTTTCCGTTTTTGCAAACACTGTAGGTGTTTTTATTAAAGATTACTAAATCCTGACTGAAAGGATTTTTCAAATTTAAAATTCTAACATGATGTACGATAAAATAATATTATTTCTAAATTTAATGTCTATAAATGTTTTATCCACCTGTCTAAAATAGAACTGTATTTAATCTAGTTAAATTCCACTTATTTGAAATAGTTGTACGATTATTGATCAGTGTACAAGAACCAACATGACACAAAGTGTCGTGATGCATGTGTGTATGTATATGTGACGTGCGTGTGTGTGTATTGTTTGCGGTCACTAGAAAGACTATAGGAAGGATTTTGAGGAGACCATGAGGGGCAAGAACCTCTCGGGCTTGGAAGTCACGCCCGCCATGTTACATGTCAGACATGCCACCAAAATAGCCAGTGAGGTAACCAGAGGACCAGTTGAACCCCCTTTAAAAAAAATCTCCAGTACCCACCCTTCCCTTTTTAATCATACTGCCTCACGACTCCACTACTTTTTCCCCTCATCACCTTTTTTTGTGAATAGATTCACTAAAAAATGCTAACGAATAGGTAAAGAAAACTTAGATTTAAAGGCGCAGTGCATAAACGTTGCGCTATGTTGTGTGCGTGGTAAATGTACTCATTGAAATAGCCAATTTTATAATGCACAGATAAGACATGCCATTTTTTAAACCCAAAAATTGAGTGTATATTTCTAAAATTTTCAGCTGGCGCAAATATAATCAACTAGAAATTGCGTTTTTTTGGGGGGGAGTAAATTCACATTGATCATTTTGTAATATGGCAACGTAAAATTTTGCAAAACGTGGCCTTTTTTAACATCAAGTGAACATATTGCAAATCTAAAGTTAACAATGTTAATACAACACTGCTTTTTCTAGTACGTTTTTTAATTTTGACCTAACATTCCTTTTGGCACTGTAAATATCCCAAGTAAATATTTTATAGCATTATGCACTGCTCTTTTAAATCTCGCCCACGCCTTCACCCAAAGGACGGTCGTTGGTTTATTTGTATCATGTCTCTATTTTCTGTCTGTCAAGATGCATCCACTTTCACTTTACAGCCGCATGCACTCCTGTTTGTATTGTATGAAGTGAAAGTTCTTTCCACGCAGTCCAATTGGTTCACTGTTTGTTAGAAGGATTATTTGCCAAAGTCACCTGTGTCTCCCAACCAAATGGGATGTGTGTTATTCTCTTAAATGCAAAGTACTTTAAATAACGCATTTATCTTCACCAGGGGTGCTCAATGAGTCGATCGCCAACCTACGATTGTTAGCCTGAACAACAATAAGTTTTGACCCAGTCTGTTGGTTTCCTTAGCTAAGATATCATAAACTTGGCTCATCTGCAGCCAATCAGACATTCAATGCAATTCAAGGCAATTCAATTCAATGCAATTCAATGCAATTTAATTCATGATTGCTGAGCTTTGTTGGTAGCAAAAGGTATATCAGGTAAGTAGATATTGGACCACAACGTTTGGGCACCCCTGATGTACATCCATTTTCCCCTTGCCAAAAGCCCTTTTAATTGGCATATATTCCCTGACGACACATTTCACACAATAAGCTTAGAGCTTTTGGGGGACGTTTGGTGACTTTGCGCTGAACATTTGATTTTTGGTGCCTGGCCTGCCCTCCGCAGTCTGTCTGTTCTTTTTCCGTCCTGTAGAAAGAGTACAGGAAGGATCTAGAGGAGGGCGTGAAGGGTAAAGGGCTAACTGTTCTGGAGGAAACTCCCGAGCTTTTGAGAGCAAGGAATGCCACTCAAATCCTGTGCGAGGTACGATGCGCTGTTCTGGCTGTCTGCTGTTCGAATTGTTTAACTACGCTTCCCTGCAGTATGAAAAACAAAAGAAAACAAAAAAAAACAGGGAAGGATTTTGTGTTCCTGCTTGCTTACATAACTAACTGCTTCCTCTTTTACAGGAGTGTCAAACTCATTTTTTGCTGTGGTTACGAGGGCCAATATGTCTGCCACCTGTGCTGACAAAATTAATTGACTAATGAATTGACAGATTTTGTTAGTGAATAGATCAAATATTTTTTTTCTAATTGAATTTATAGCCAATATTTTCTTGTATTTTTTCCATTAAGTGATTTACAATTAAGAGGGGGAAACATTGAATATTTTCTTTGACCTTTATTTTCTTTAGTTTTTAATTTTAAAAAAAAGAGAAAATATTTTTTCTAACCCACTTAGATTTTCAATCCTCCCACGCTCTGCGTGAATGACTGCAAAAAAATGCAATGCGGGTTTTATCAAAGCACTTTCTTTAATTCCTATGTGACTTTTGCAGAAAGAGTACAAGAAGTCACTGGAGCTGGAGATAAAGGGCAAAGGCCTGATGGCATTAGCCACTGACACACCTGATTTCATGCGAGCGAGGAATGCCACCGACATCCTCAGTCAGGTCAGAATCAACCTCTTTTTCAATGCCTGGATACTAATTTACACTGTGTTAGAACACCTTCATTGAAATTGGAAGTATAAGTAATGTTGTGCAATTGACACTACAGATGACTAACTTTAATTCCAACATATGTAATTTATAACACAAACCAATCACTGTAAAAACACAGCAAATGATACCCTTTTCGTAAAACACCAAAAGACACTCATATAGGACTAAATAATCACTTAACACACCAACCTGAAGAGCAGAAGATCGCCACACTTCAGGCCACCAAGAAGCAACTGGCCCACAGCGTTCTGTCGGGAACTGGGAGTGCTGTCGCCAAGCTCTCCCAGGCAGACCTCAACATTTTTGGAGCGTAGAATCTAAAAAAAAAAAAAGAGCACACAAAATTATTGATTTTATATTATTTCTCATACTTAATTAAACATGTTCTCTATGGTGTTTCCGTTTTAAAACTAATATAGTTTGTTGTTTCATGAAGAGACATCAGTTAATACTTCTAATACTTGCAACACACACGGTAATACCTTTTAAAAGTTCAGTTCTCCCTTTCCCACGTAAGATTTAGTCTTAGTGTACTCAGACAATCAAGCTGTCTTAATAAGGGGGAATTACAATCTTTAATAAAGGGAGCAATTGGCCAAGGTTGACAGGTATGGTTTTGTCATTCCTTGATTAAATATTGTCACTCTGCCCACACTGATGTCAAATTTTGCATCCATCAGACCAAGTACAAGCACACGGCCGAGTTGGACCGAGCCAGCTACACCACAGTCATCGACACTCCGGATATCATCCACGCTCAGCAGATGAAGAACATTGTCAGCCAGGTAGGTGGTCCACCACCCGGTCCACTCGGGTCTAGCGGAACCCAAGCAAAACCTAAAGGTGCTTGTACCAACAGAAAAAGTACAAGGAAGAGGCGGAGAAGACCATGTCTCACTATGTCCCCGTTCTGGATACCCCTGAGATGCAGAGAGTTCGTGAGAACCAGAAGAACTTCAGCACTGTAAGTACAGCTCCAGGCAAACTGGTTTTTGGGGGCTCTCGAGAGTCAAGAAAATAGTTTGCTACCAATTATCATTTTACATCGATTTTACTTCTTACTGTAGTTAAATTTGTTTTTTATTTTTAATCTTATTTATGAATAGTAATGTCTATTTGATGTTGGGATAATGGGAAGAATTTCCTCTTTGTATGGGATCCCTTAATCATTTGAAACTCCTCAGTTCATAAGATGTACCTCGTCCTCACATTGGTCTGTTTGATTTCATCTTAATCATTAATCTATATAAATACATGCTATTTATATGAAATGTATGTTTGTTATACTGGGACGTCGTTTGTTCTTTCCTTTTAATTGTGTTTTCTCCCTGTAGCTTCAGTACCAGAGTGACCTAAAACACGTCATAATGGGCAAAGGGTCTGCCGTAATCACGCCTGAAATTCTGCGCGTTAAAGAAAATACAAAGAATTTCAGCTTGGTATCTACTCCATAATACATATTTAACACCGACTTTAACACAATGTTTCTTCTCCGTTCGTCATCTTTAACCAGACCCTAATCCGACCATCCTTGTGGAGTTATTTTTCTTCATGTAATGACATCATCTTTTTTATCAATATAACGCCGCTAACCCTGGGCTATTCTCGCCATCGTTTTGATCGCAGATGGTTTGACATCATTGCCTGTGGTTTGAATATGGTGGTACTTTGACTTCCGAGTTTAATCTAAGAAGTATCGAAGTCCCCTGTCGACATTATTGAATCATTGTCAGCCATTTGTTCAAGCCACCATCTAGATACCAATGTTATGTGAAGCATAACAATTGCAACTCTAAAGATGTAAAAGCATCTGCAGCCCAGTTTGTAACTGAAACAAACTTGTAAATCAAGGTACCACTGTACATTTATATGATTGTATATTTATAGAAGCCATCATTTGCAAGTCCTAAGAAATTGTACAAACATAGCAACGAATGCTTGGAGATCTCCAATTGACTCGGGTTTACCACTCAATAACGAGGAATCACACAATGTATTGCTTCTGCTTTCACTTCCCATCCAACCACCAAAAAAAGATTCAGTACAAAGAGGATTTGGGAGGAGGAACGTCTTTGCCCGAAACCCCTGAGATGAAGCGGGTTAAACGAAACCAGAAGAACGTTAGCACGGTACTCCAAAGCTAGTCCTGCATTCACCCAGCCCTCCATAGTCCCCTTGAAATATGAAATGCTACCAGTCCCTTGACTCTCATTTTAATCCTCACCCTGATCTCCCTAAACTTCTGTTGTTCTGAAATTGAGTTTTCTCCCTTAACAGTGGTTGTTGATTAGTTTCTGGAATTCCTCACGGATGTTTCTGTTAACTTGTGCGAACTGGTTGTCTGGTCAGGTCAGCTAAGGCAATGATTTTATTCTTTGTAACGATACTTGCAGTAGTTTTTGCAAAATCTGGGCAAATTTTGGTGATGTAAATCATGGGATTCATCTGGGTAGGTTGCTGTTCTAAGTAATTTAGGTTAAGGCTTTTGCCAATCATCTAAGACAGTCAATGGGAAGACATTTACACACATTTTGGATACAGTATGTTAAAAAAACTCACTAGAAAGGTGTATGGGCATCTCAACAAATCCCTCCTAAATGGCATTTACGATGACCATAACCCAAATTTTACATCCATCCTTCCAAATGTTATTAGGTTAGCTGGTCATACATGCATATTCCCCAGCACGACTTTGTCAAAATGCCTAAAATCAGCAGGTTCAAACCAGAGTGCAACATTGAGAGTTTATAGCAGTTGTTGTTGTTCTCTTGTTGTCTTCAGAAAGACTCCTGGAAGTGAAAATTTAAATCTGGTTCACACAAGTTAACGACCTTAACAGTTTCCAACCCCTCTCTCCCGTCTTTAACAATTAATCCAGTATAATCCTGGAATAATCAACTCCCAAAAGAAACGGTCCCTGTGTTGAACTGAATGCTAATATTGAGAGAGAACGAACGGATGGACACACGTGTGGTCTGTCTATGTTGGCATTTTTTGACTGTGTAACATTTTACAACGGGCAGATACAGTACAAGGATACTCTGAGCCAAGGCACGGCCATACCAGATCTTCCTGAAGTGAAGCGGGTCCGAGACACACAGAAGAATATCAGCTCGGTAGAAATCCAGATCTTAATCCCCTCACCTTCCTAATTCGGAAATGCAGTACTTTCTGGTCTATGTTGGCGTTTTATGACGTTGTAACATTTTGCAACGGGCAGATACAGTACAAGGATTCTCTGAGCCAAGGCACAGCCATACCAGATCTTCCTGAGGTCAAGCGGGTCCGAGAGACACAGAAGAATATCAGCTCGGTAGAAATCCAGATTTTAATCCCCTCTCCTTCCTAATTTGGAAGTGCAGTACTTTAAATCAAACTAAGATTCATATCATTCCCTCCCTCCCCCTAAGTGGTGTTGGTTGATGACTTTGTTTAGAGCTGAACCTTTCTTCAAATAATATATTTCCTTTAATCAAGACCTTGTATGAAAGTGTTGACACAATATGGTCAGTAAGAACTAAGTGAAAGGAAAGAAGGTTCTACGTTTACCTGATTCACCAGATCTAATCCAAAAACCTAATCATACACCTTGAAGACAAACTAACTGCGTGTTTCGACATTTACGCAGATGTTGTGACGGAATGTTTGGGCATGTACAGTACGAGAGAGGGTGGTGTTTGACTTTGTACATTCTACAATGGGCAGATACAGTACAAGGATTCTCTGAGTCAAGGCACGACCATACCAGATCTCCCCGAGGTGAAGCGGGTCCGAGAAACCCAGAAGAATATCAGCTCGGTAGAGGACAGATTCCATTATGTCCCATACTATTACCCTCCATACAATCATCACCCTGGCAATCCTCTCATTTCCCCAAATCCCTTTCCCAACCAGGAAATACAGTACTTCAAATATTCCATCCTAACTCAGATTTTCCTATCATCCTCATCATCATTCCTCCTTGGCCAAAGTTGGCTCGTGGACCAAATATTCTCCAGATAATAATCCCTCCCACATTTTCTTGATTAATCTACCTGCTTGGCATCCTTCATAAAGATCCCGACCGATACTGTAAAAATAAAACCTGGCGAGTCATCATAGATATAAGATTTCCAGTATAAGATCTGGTATTAACACTTAAAATTTGATAAGGGCATTGAAATTGGCTTCAAATGTATGACTCAAATTAAGATGGTCAACATCATGATTGGCATGATGACCCAAGTTTTTTTTCATCAATTAGGTAATCAATTATATCGAAGAACAAGCCCTGAAAATCCCAATAAACCCTTTTTGGATGCATTGTTATCACAAATTTATCTACTTAATTTCTTACATCTGTGAAACTGCTTTTCAACTGATGTTAGTCATGAAATTACCTTGAGATTGTTGTTATTTCTGAAACAAAAAGACACAATTTTGCTGCTGTTCAATCGTGGTAAATTTATCAGCATCATTGGATAAGAATTATTTGAACCAATATTATTAGAATAATATTAACACAAGAGTAGTGACACAATAGAATGATTGATGACCTCGCCAGGGTGGGACGCCCCAAAAAGCTCAGTATCGATCGGGTTCAACCCTTGAAAACGACTTGAAGTGTCACCAACATGTTTGACTTTTGTGTCTGGTCCTAAAGCTGCAATACAAGGAAGACGTGGGACGAGGCATATCCGTGTCGGAGACGCCAGAGATGGAACGCGTTAAACGCAATCAGCAAAATATTAGCACGGTATCGCCAAGAGTGAACCCCAACATTCCATCTGGTTCATTTCACTCCTCTTACAAATCACCGTAACAACTCTCTCCACTCTGATCCAAAGTTTCACCTGGCATTGTAACCACAGTTTATAACCCCAGTGGGCTAACATTCTTCTTCATTTTCCCAGGATGTCCCAAAAATGTGTCCTGTTGTGTTATATTTGGTGCAGTGCTGTGTTGTCTTTTTGAGAATCGTATTGTATTTGTCTGTTCATTGACACCTGCTTTTTACCTTCTCGTTTTAAATCAAGCACAGGAAGTCTCTTGAGTGCAGCACAACTTTTTTAACAAAGGATAAGCCCAGAAATTTTTTATTTTGCTACTTTGAACCAAAATAATGTTGTTCCTGGGTTTCTGAGACCTTTTTTTGTCTGGCCTTTTACAGGACATCCACTATATGGTGGTGATTAGTTGATATGTTAGTGGAAACCATTTTATTCCCAATTTTTGAACAAAATAACAGCCCCTCAATGGATGGCCTCAAAATTGGTGTTACATTTCAGTTTTAGGTCCTTTACACGTCAGATGTTTTTCCACCCAATGTTGAGTTTTTCACTGAAATTGGTGCTCAGAACTGGTTTTCTTTTGTTAGAAAAAAATACAAATGGTCCATTCTGTTACTTGTTGCTTTGCTGTGTTATCTTTTTTCCAATCTTTTTTTTTTTTGGTCTTTTGACTAAAACTTTTTCTCTACCTTCTCGGGTTAGATCAAATACAGGGACTCACTGGATCGTGGCACGGCCATTCCTGACTTGCCAGAAGTGAAGCGGGTCAAACAGACCCAGCGGCACATCAGCTCGGTAGTTTTACAAAAAAAATGCGTGTGTGCTCCTAACAAGAGTGAAAAAGCGATCGTTCGCTTCCCCTGCAAATCTAATCCTGATCTTGCTTCATTTAAGGCAAAGACTCTTCTGAACCTGAACCATATTCACCTCTTAAAACTCTAACGACTCTTTTACTTCTTAAGCTAACACGTGCTCCCCCATCTTCTAACCCAAAATCATTTTTTTCAAATACCAATCCAATGCTTTTTGGGAGAACATCACCTTGATTGAGTTCATAGTAGGGCTGGATAAGGCTACATTTGATTTTTAGATATAGAAAAAGAACATTTCAATGTGCATTTAAAATAATTAATGTTTGAAAGGAACTGATTTTAATCAACAAATAAATACTCTTTGTATGATATGGAACACAATTGCCCAATCCGGCTCTATAGGACCAACTTGTCAGGACCAAAAAAAAAGATGTCTCTTTTTGGTGATCAGTCCAAATTGTCTAGAAGTTTCTCTGTTAAAAGCAGTGGCTGAATGTCATACCTGATATTGATATTGTCTTACCTGATATGCGGTGTCCCTTTTCCCCGTTTCAGGTGTTGTATAAGGACAGCTCGGCCAAGGGAACCCCCGTGGTGTTCACTCCTGAGATGGAGCGAGTCAAACGGAACCAAGAGAACATTAGCTCGGTACCTTAACAAGCACAACAAGAACACAAAGTTTACTTCTTGTTTGCTACACAATTTAACCCCTAACAAAATGTCCTTGTCCTGTTCAAATCCAGCTCCAGTGTGTAGGATTTGTTCTTTGAGCCACCTTGGTGTATGTACCAAGTAGTCCATTACAGTGAAGCTATTCTGCCTATAAATCGATAGTTTTTGTTTAATGTTGTTTTGTTTCTAAAACAAATTAAGTTTTAGCCGAGTACTCCAGTTGATAAATTGATCGAAAAAATACAAATGTTATTTGTAGGCCCGGCCAAACATGCAAAATTAAGGATGATTTAGTGAGCAATTACAATTAAATTAAATGGGTATCTATTATTCATAGTTTTTAGCCAAACATTGAGAGGAAATATTACCCCCCCCCCCCATCAGCCCCCCCATTCCCCCACAATTTTTTTAAATCTGAATATTTTGACATGTCCAACCAAGACCAAAAAAGGGTAATTTTATTTAAGTAGAAAACACCACAAAAATGCACTAAATTGGGGATCAGAAATATTTTTGATAGAGAGAGCCATAAACAATTCATATTTTTTTATCTAGTCCGTTGAGACAGAATTGAGAGAAATTATTTTAAAATTGGTACACTGATGATAATAAATTAGTATATTAAAAAATAGTATGCATGGAAAAGGGATACTAATGAAAAAAAGAGTGTGGTGTGGTGTGGTAATGCAATGCTCTTATTGGTGCGTTGTGGACCATATGCATCCATCACCAGATCCACACATGGCCCGCGAGCCATAAGTTAGCTGCATTATATATTGCCATAAACTAATATTTGGATAAGTCATTGATCTCTTGAGTGCGATTTTTGTTTGTTTGCATTTATTAAAACCTCGTGCTATTAAATGATTTCCACGATTTTCCACGTCCGCAACGCTGTCAATGAAAACACATGGCTTCGCAGTAATGGGACGCTTGATCCCTCAAAATCCTTCACACTTGTTCTTGGAATTAACCTCACATTCGTCAACTCACTAACCTCTTGTCGTCCAATATTACGCGTCCATCCGATCAAGTTCTGTCTTGGATGAGAAATCATCGAAATATTCTAATAGATCATAATATATTCACTATGTATCCCCAAACACTAAACGCTATCGCTATTAGCTCTGCTGACGGCTCATGGTAACCAGTGGGCGTGGCTTCTATTACCGTCAGGTGCTGTATTCCGATAGCTTCCGCAAGCAAGTCCAAGGCAAGGCGGCCTTCGTTCTGGACACCCCAGAGATGAGACGGGTCAGAGAAACCCAGCGCATCATATCTGGAGTAAGTCATGGACTAACTACTTGGTGGGAGGAAAATTAACTAAGGTAGTTTGATTTGTGTTCATGCATTTTTCATATTGACACATTTTTTAAATTATTGAACACAAATAACCCATTATGATAAAATAAATTTCCCTGTGTCAATGGATTTAACCAGCTGCAACCTGGCGGTTAAGGGATTAGCTCTTCTTGGTTCGTGTGTTCGATTCCAAGTCGGTTTTCACTGTGCATAGTTTGCATGTTCACCTGGGCTTGCGTGTTTTTTCTCTGGGTACTGCAGTTTCCTACCACATCCCAAAAACATGCAGGCTAGGATGGTTGGAAATTCTAAATAGGGTAAATTGTGGTTTGTCACCTTGTGCCCTGCGATTGGCTGGCCACCCATTATGGTATAGGCTCCAGCACCCCTCGTAAACCTTTTGAGTCTAAAGCGATTCAGAAAATGAACTCCCACACAATTTCAAAAAGTATACATAATAATCTGGAATATATCCAAGTATAGTTCCACCTCCGACATGTTAGACCAATATTGGATTTAAAGTACTCTCAAAGTTGATGGGTTAATTCAAATAAAATTACTTTGAAAAAGTCATTTCTGCCAGCCAAAATTGCAGCATATTTGTCACACCCTATTCTTCTTTAGGTTCGTTACCATGAGGACTTTGAGAAGAGCAAGGGCAGCTTCACCCCGACCACCACCGACCTGATCACGGAGCGCGTGAAGAAGAACACCCAGGATTTCAGCGATATCAATTACCGTGGCATCCAGAGGCGTGTGGTAGAGATGGAAAGGAGGCGTGCAGTCGAGCATGACCAGGAAACCACCACCGGTGAGACATTTTTTTTACCAAGCTTTACATTGATTTTTCACAAATCAATACACCAAACTGGAATAGTGCATTTAAAAGCTGCAGTTTAGCCTGCCAATGAAAGCTGTCATTTACATTATCTTCTTTGGTGACCTTATACCCCTTAAGATCTGCGAGTTTGGCGTACCAACCCTGGTTCAGTGTTTGATTACGACCCTGCAGAGGACAACATCCAGTCCAGGAGTCTGCACATGATGTCAGGTATGTTTTGCATTGTTGATCTGAGATGACGTCAACATTGTGGTTCTCACGTCAGAGCATCCTTACCACATCTCTAAATGTACTCTCTGACCCTAGTCCAAGCCCACCGTCGCAGCAAGGAGCACTCCCGCTCCACCAGCGCTTTGAGTGGTCTGGGGGATGAAAAATCTGAAGTGTCCATGGACCCCGATCACCACTTGTCCCTCTACAGCAACGGATTTGTCACCTCCTCTGGACTGGTCACCTCCTCTGGACTGGTCACCTCCTCCGGACTGGTCTCCTCCTCAATGGGTCAGTTCATTTTTAAACCGCCGTTGGATCAGTGACTTCTAAACATGACCGTGCGCCATTTTTCAGGAGGTTACCAGCATGCAAAGACCGTGGAACTGCAACAGAGGTCCTCCTCGGTGGCAACCCAGCAGACAACCGTCTCCTCCATCCCCTCCCACCCTTCTACCACCGGAGTGCGTAACACCACAACGATTTTCATACAAAATGACCAATCAAAAACGTCCATGACACTTCTCTCTACTTGCAGAAAACAGTCCGCGCCATGTATGACTACCTGGCGGCTGACAGCGACGAAGTTTCCTTCAAGGACGGCGACGTCATCGTCAACGTGCAGTCCATCGACGAAGGCTGGATGTACGGAACCGTGCAGCGTACCGGCAAGACCGGAATGCTGCCCGCCAACTACGTAGAGGTCGTCTAAACAACAAAATGTGCGTGCAATGTGTGTTTGTAGAGTTTGTCGCCTGTTTGTCCCTTTTTGTCACCTGTAAAGCCCAACGTCCAATCACTCTTCTTCTTCAGACCTCGTTACAGACTACCGTACTACCGCCTGACCCCATTACTGTGTATAAATCATAATTTAAAAACAAATTATATATATTGTCGGTTTTGTATGACGTGTGTGAAACAATTGACTAAGACTACTTTCACTTTAAATGATATCACATATAAGACGTCTGCCTTCTACAAACAATGGAAGTTAAAATCTCCAGTTTCCCTCCTTTACTGAACCTTGACCATTAACTAGCCCACTAACTAGTACACCAGTAGTACACTAGTTGTACTATTTTGTACACTAGGAGTACAAATACTAGTCCAGTGTGTATTTTGGTTTTTGATAGCAAAGTGTAATCCTTTGCAAGTAGTAAATAAAGCCAAGTTCCTGCAATATTTGGTGTGTTTTGTTTTTTTCCCCCTGAAAACTACAGAAAAAAATAGATAAAATGTCTATATTTATTTTTTATTATAGGATATAGTTATATATTTTTTTCTGGATCAAACTTGTATGACTAGGAATTAAATATAAGCTGAATTAAATTAATTTCTGATCAAAACTCCCTTCATTAATATTTTACCCTTAACATCTTTTGTCTTCAACAACAAGAGAGACTGCTTATGGGTTTCAAAAATTTTATTTAAAAAGACAAATCCAGTGTTTTTTTTTTGTTTTGTTTTTTGCACATTTTGGATGATCAAAGTGTTTAGGTGCATGATGGCCAGTAAATACAAAAAATAGAAAATGTTTGTGTAAAAAAACATGAGAGTTGTCCCCAAGTGAAATGAGAAAGCGTGGCCAGTAAGTTGTCCTCGTTTTACGAGGACGGACAGGACAGGGTGGGGGTGGGTGTCAACTTATTAGCGATTGGGAATGCTGCAGGGCCAGCAGTGGTGCCCTCTGTTGGTACTGCTTCTTTTTGGCGGTGGAGACGCGGTCGCCCAGGTCGCCAGGTTTCTCCAGGAAATTGACCAGAGTCTGTTCGGTTAGCAAGGATGCCACGATTTGTGCCAGGCTGACAGTCCAGTCGCCATCGGGCGAGAGGGCGTCACGGTCTCCGTCCGGTCCAGCCGATTTGGCGGTGGCCTCGCCGATTTGCAGAACCAGGCTGGTGACCTTGGCGATGGCCTGGAAGAGCTCATTCTCCTCTGGGTCGCCGTGGAACAAGGTGCAGAGCGTCTTACAGAACTGGATGAACTCGTGCTGATGACACAACAGGGACAGCCAATTCAAATCCAGTTTGCTTAAGTTTTAAGCTTTGACCAAAATCACCCCATGACCTTTTATTGTAATGCAGAAAATTTACATCCCAGCAAAATGTACTTGTATTTTCCAGAATAAAATGTAACACACCACTAAGTGGCAGTACTCAAAAAAATAAATAAATAAATAAATATAATTACTGTATACCTGTTTCATGAGTGGGATGGGATGGCTGTTTTCCTTGTCTTTGTCTTTGTCCACCCCCAAATCCCGTAACATCTGCTTGAGCTGCTCCTGATAGTCCTTCACCTTATCTCCTTTCCCAGTTCTCTCTTCTTCATTAACAAAATAAAAAGCACATTTTGGAATAGAGTCGAGTACGTCAAGCCAAGTGCGCTGGCAGCATCGCACCTGAAGCCACGCCCACATAAAGGGGCCTGTCGGACGCCGCCACGCCTGGTAAATTTGTGGATGAGTGGACATTGTTGTCCGCCAGAGCTGTGAAAGGTGATATCAATGATATTAGGTTAGATTAGATTAAACTTTATTCATCCCGTATTTGGGAAATATACTAAGAAAACTCACCTGGTGGCAAGTGGAGACGGTACAAAAGCTTCACCTTGTCGCTTAGCTCGCCACAGTATAAAATGTCTGAGAGCACAAAGTGGAAAGTCACTGGGATATTATATAAAAGTCAGCCATTGCAATGTGAGAGTTGAAGTGAAATAAGCACATGAGCAAAAGAGCGTCCGGTTGCTCGCTCATGCTACACACCCACCGAGCCAGAGGGCAAAATCCCTGAAGGAGAGCAGATTGTGTCTTTCCGAATCCAACAGGCTGAAGGTTCGGCGGGCCAAGGCGTCCATGTGGCGCTGGCAGCCGCCCACGGGCCACGGAGCAAGCAGACCGTACAGGCTCTTGAATTGCGGCAGGTCCAGTCGGTATCTACGCTCCAAGTAGGAGACGCCGCGGCGCCACGATGCCGCCTCTGCTGCCGCCACCGCGCTGATGTCGCCCCAGTACAAGCTGATGAAATGTTCAGTCTGCTTGGAAAAAGATTTCTTCAATTACCATCTAAGCTTGTCAAAATGGAACAAACGTCACCAATTTTCCAGATAAAATGCTAATTGCAGGGCACAATGACCAATTTAGAGTGTTCAACCAGCCTACTGTACATGTTTTTGAGATGTGGAAGGAAACCAGAGTACCCAAAGAAAAACCACGCAAGCCCAAGAGGCAACACAGTGAGGACCAACCTGGGATCAAACTTGGACCCCAGAATTATAAGACTGACAAGATAACCACTTGGCCGCCTAAAGATGTAATTTTTAACGCATAAATAAGTTCTTGCTAGAAATTTTAAATTGTATAAAAAAACAACTAGATAAAGAGTAGTATTTTTTCAACCAAAGGTGCCATTAAGGACAAATAAATATATAATTTCAAGGGGGACGCAATATTTTTTATATGAAATATTCATCTCAATTTTCAGAAGTCCCACGGAATAAATTACCTTAAAGAGGTCATAAATATCAGCCAGAATCTCTGCAGGGATGGAAACCTCTGGCGTCACCACTCGTAACTGCCAAAACACGTATAAAATTAGCATCTTCTTCAATTTCTCTTTAACGTCTGCTTGCGTCCGCATTTTTTTCCTCACCGCGTTTTCTTTGGTGGTGTCCTCGTGCGCCTGAAGCACTCGGATTCTATGTCGACAGCGGAGGCTCTCAATCTTCCTCACCGTCAGATCCCCGAACCGCTAACCCAGAAAAACCACATTCCATTAATAATTCTCAATGCAATAGCATTTTCTGGCACCCCCACTTGTAACTCACTTCATAGGCATCAATGAGAAGTTGCGTTATATTCACGTTGCCCGTAGCATGCTCGTCCTGCAGGTGATTGCCATCCAAATGGGGCTGTGGGAACTCGCCATGATATGACTGGTCAGTTCCAACATGTTCTAGAAAACTGAAATGGGCAAGAAGGTAAGCTAAGCACACTAACACAACTAAAGTATCGTATTTTTCCGAGTATAATGCACACACATGTAGTGAGCACCCAAAAATTGTGACTAAAAATTAGTATAAATTCATTTTTCTACTCGAATGAAAGTACTCGAATGAAATGGTGATCATGCTGGTAGTTTATGTACCATATGTTGTGTATAATTGTTTTGCCATGACAAAAAAAAATTATACACAACATATGGTACGTAAACCTGGTAAAACTAACTACCAGTATGAACACAATTCTTAAATGGAACTTACAATTTTAAATCCTTAAAGTTTAATTCATTATTATAATATTTAAAAATGTTCAAAGTCTGACTCATCATCATTAGATTCAACAAATAATTAGATTAAATTAGATGAGAAATGTCTTGGTTGCAGTAGCAAGACATACAGAAGACACACAAGACATTGTAGACCTAGTTAAAAAAACTGGAGCCACACAGGAACTTTGTTAAAAAATGTTGGCACAAATATTTGTGCGTAACACTCGAATAAATACTGTTGTCTGATTAGTGTGTGTGTGTGTTTACCTAGCAAGAACCATAAGTGTCTGGCCGTCGTCCACTCCGGTGCAGAGGCTGGCGGCGTTGGCCTCCAGCACGGCCAGAGCTAGCTGGAAAATGGCCTTGATGCCGTGGAAGAAGAAGCAGTCCATCACGCACACGGCGCTGTGGAAGGGCAGCACGCTGACAAAGACTGTCAAAAACCAGGAGAGCGACACCGACGACAGTGTGGAAAGGTCCGGAAAATGGTCGGCCAGATCAGGGAGACGCTCGCTGATCAGTTGCTCGAACACAGATTGGTCCACTTGGGCACCTGTGTATTAGAAAAAGCAAGCGTTTGTAGATGAACAACTGCTTAGATGTTAGGCAATTGGGAGATACTCGCATCTGATTGGCTATAATAGTACAAGAGACGGGTACATACTGGTTTTTAATTCTCCTCTATTACATAATGACAGAAAAATGAAATTCTCTGTTCAGAATCATCATTTTGGATCATGTAGACCACATTATTAACATTTGCTATCTTTTTACAGTCCAAAATGTTATATCCACTTTTTTGCATGGTGGGTCTTAATTATAATCATTCATGTACTTTTGATATATATATTTGTTATGATTTTTTTTAATGAATAAACTCATTACCTGCCTTTAAAGCACTTAAATAAGTGCTCTATTAGAGTTAAAGGAGTCTTTCCAATAGGACACAAATGATAAGAGAACAGTCTTGGGACAAAAAAACATGAGATATAGATATATGAATAAAGACAAAATATGCTGGATGATTATAAGTACCATTACAAAGTAGTCCCTATGGTATTATAATTGAGGGGAAACCTTGTCAGGGAAACAAGTATTTTCTGTAGCTATCTTCCCAAACATTGCACTTACCAATCACACGGCGATTAAAATAATCGGGAAGCATCCGCTCACAGACGGCCACCAACAGCCAGAAAGCTTCTTCTTCTTTAGCGTACAGCAGCAGCACCGAGGCCAGGATGTTCATCGACTAGCATCACAAAGAAAAAGATCAATTTTGCAGCAGTACATATCGACTAGTAAAGAGAAATAGTATTTTTGCTAAATGTGAACCAATATTCACACTTAGACATGCCTACTTCTATTGTCATCATCAAAAGTGTTCAATCATTTCCCATTCCGCTTATAGTCACAAAGTTGGCGGGGGTGCTAGAGTCTATCCCGACCAACCTTGTCAACGCTTTGGGAATTTAGTTGGTAAATATTTTTGTTCAGAATACTAATGTTTTTGGAGTTAGATACTAGTGGTAAGAAAAAAATGTGACGTGTTATGGCCCCTTACTTGACAGTATCCGATCTTGGGGTTGCGGTGGGCGTAGGCAGTGAGGACCCGGCGGAGCGCTGCAATGCCAGTGGGATTCTGGAAAGCCGGATGATCCGGTAAGGAGCGGTGGAGGTCCCGCTCGATCTCGTCCGTGGTTAGGCTGGTCTGTCCCATGGACGTCTGCACTAGGCCGGCGTAGTAGCCCGGGTGGGAGTCGAGATCGGAAGATGCGTCTAGAAAACATAAAAAGATACTCGCAAATCAACTGGATGTTTTAGATAGAAGCTGCAGGGTTGGCTCTTCTCACCTGAGAGCATCATCCAAAGCTCGCCTCGGAGTGACTCAGGTATGCCCATGGCCAGGAGTCGCTGGGCTTTGTCAGTGCGAAACATGTGGACGCCGCGGCCGAACTCGGCAAAGTGGTCCTCCCAGAGCTTCTCCTTCATTGCCTCTGCATTCTGAAAGTTAGTCACAATATGATACTTTGCCGATGTCAACAACCACTTGAGGATAAAATGATTGTGTGATAATCATACAAAAACTCTTAGTGAAGCATCAGAATATGCATGATCGTTACAATTTTTGCAATTCCAATGTCATGATACCAAAAGATAATCAATATAGGTGGTGATATTCATATGTGGTATTGCAAATTGAAAATAATGACATTCAGATTCATTTTTTTTCTTTTTAACTAATTGGTCTTCATTGATGGTGGATGACAGCAACCATTCAATTTCACAATATTGCTTGATAATCAATATGCATGTATATATATGGGTTGGACGTCTATTGCGTTATCATTATTGGTTATTAGTATAATTACCCTACTATTATTATTAATATTGATATTTAGCCTTTTTCTGACCTTGTCATTAATTCCTGGTGAGTTGTGATGAAATGCCGTCATAAGAGCTTGGCTATTGACGGTGTTCCGAAGCACCTGTTCCTCCATCTCATCTTCATCTGAGCACGCGGTGTCATAGTAGAAGGTGTAGTAGGGATTGGGACAGCTCTGGTGCAAGAACAACAACAACAACAAAATGAAGAACACCATGATATGTTCAAAATGGGATCATTCATTTCTCCTACTGAAATTTCAGTCTTCAAGTTAGTCTACCCAGTAAGTTACGGTAATGTGGGTGTGCGAATGTTGGGTACCAGTTCAATCCAAGATTTCTAATGGACACTACATTATGTCTTTAATCAATTGTCAATCAAAATGGGACACAAAAAAGAAATATGGAGGGTAATAACATAATTGGATATTATGCATGTTATTTTTGACAAATAATATGGTTAGTAGTTTAGTCTAGATTTGAAGAAATAATGTGCCTTGACATACCGCAGTCCTTTTAGCAGTCGTACTGGTGCGAAAGGCCGATTGTTTGAGGTGCAACGATCGCAAGCGGCAGTCCACGCTCTCCACCAGGTCGTCACGCTCTTGTAGCTCGATAAATTGAAAAGCCTT
This sequence comes from Stigmatopora nigra, assembly GCF_051989575.1. Lineage (NCBI taxonomy): Eukaryota > Metazoa > Chordata > Actinopteri > Syngnathiformes > Syngnathidae > Stigmatopora > Stigmatopora nigra. Next base: position 6,907,336 of record NC_135518.1, on the reverse strand, counting down.
CTTGGATCGTACGCTCACAATCACCGGGTTGGGAAGTGGACACGTGCTTTCCGCCTTCTCCACAGACAACACCTGGGCACAGTGCAGACTTTTAGCAGATCTCGTCGGAAATATACAGCACCGATCCCGGTTGAATTTCCACCTCGGAGAGCGGTATAAGGAGAAGACATTGTCCCTCTTCTCGGCTGGAGAAGCCCAAGTAGCTGTCGGTGGTGTAAAGGGTGCCGGCGGTGTGACAGCGGGCGTGCGGCGTCCAAACTGAGCACGAGGCCACCTCGTGGAGTCGCTCGCTGCGGGGGAGGCGGAAAAGCGCCAGAACATACTCGCGTAATGCTTGTTCCTCCAGGACCCTGAATTCAAGATGGGTAAAATTGAAAAAGAGTGGTGCTAATGCTGTGTGAATGTATTTATTTTATTTTCATTTAAAAAATTGAAATAGTCATACTCTTTGTTATACATACACTTTGTTTTGGAGCACGTTTAGGTCCCTTTAAGGGCCAAAATTAATGTTATCAAGTATTTATCTCGTTGATTAATCATTTAGATTAGAAAAAATACTGTGATACCAATTGTATATCTTCTCTTTATTGAGACTAATAACAGCAAATAATCTTTAACTTTTGATATTTTTTTATCTATGTATTTCATCTATAATTAAAATAGAGGAAATCTAAAAGTTTACAATTATTTTTAAAAATATTTATTTGATAATTTAGTTAATTCATCAATATTTTCAATTAAAAACTATATGCAATCGTTATTTGTTGAGAGCAAATTAATTGAAACATTTTAAGATGACTTACTGAAAACAATTGAATCTGACCTTTTGGTGATGCGTGCCGGCTGCTGCAGCACCCGGTCCAACTCCAGACCTTCGCTGTCCATTAGCCGGCGCAAGGCGATGTCGGCCAGCTGCCCCAGCACTCCGAAAGCCTCATCCAGGTTGAGGAACATGGAGAAGTCTCTTTGACGTTGTCTGGTGCTCACCCGGACGGCTTCGGTCATGAAGCCGCCAGACACCCGCTCCAGGCGAATCACATCCGCCCATGGAATCACAAACTTGACTAAACAAAAAGATATAATAAATATAAGATTAAAATGTAAAAAATAAATAAATAAAAAGACAAAAAAATATTTTTGTACTGGTTCATGAACCCTAACCCTAAATTTTAATTACCTTCTTTCCCCAGCAGAAAAGAGTAAAAAGCCATGTGATTGATACTGAGGTAAAGGAGACCCTGGCGTGGGACTCTCCCCTTCCAAGTGCAGCAGGAGTAGAAAGTGACCAACTTCTCGGATGTGGGCAGCCCAAAGTGGCGCTCAAACTTCAGCAGGGCCTCGCGAAACTTCTCCGGATCGCCCTCCTGGGCTGCCTGACGCCCCCGGGACTCCTCGGCGATCAGACCCTGTGCAGAAAGTTAGACCGGTCAGTGGCTTTCCAAGCACCCCGTTGTACTCCGACTGTACTCATCCCACCTTGACTTTTCCTCTAACGAAGCTGGCCACATCTTCCTTGTTTTCAAAGACGGAGAGTGAGTGCAGCAGGTTGTGGGCCAGCCAATCCCAGTGCTTGTTCACTTCCTCCATGGCTGCTCCTACAAATGGACATGGTTCAATCATTTTTTTTCCCAAACATGGGGAGGGGTTGATCACTATTGGGTGGTCTTACCGCTTGCAATGATCCAACTAATCTGTGAACCTGGAATCTGGAGCAGGATTCGGAAGGGTGTCATTCTGGCGTTTGAGTCCAGCACTGTGTCTAGCGCCCCCACCAGAATACCTGCACAATACACACATCAAAACACATATGACCTTGCAATGACATTAAATTAACATCAGATTACAATGCTACAACAGTAATCCCTCGAATATCGCGGTTAATGTAGACCAGGCATGGCCGTGATAATCAAAAAAATCGCAAAGTAGAGTCACCCCTATTATAACTACCTTTTTTTAATAAAAATGTGTCAAAATCCAAATGAATTGTACATCCATCATCTTTATGCTACTCAAAAATACTTTTTAAATTGCTTTTATCTCAGACAGTCAGTTTCTTTCCTCTTATGTACGGAGAAAAAAAACGTGTCCTTTAATCTTCTGCTGTTGTTTTCTGCTGTCCAAGTTGAGCAGCTTGAAGGCGTGCCGTCGAAAACCTAGCAACCCGCACAAAGGCCTCCGAGGGAAGGGGAGCATTCCGGAATTCTTCCGGGGTGAAGGTAAACCAAGTGTGTCTTTTGGAAGCTGGCATTCCCACAAAATATGCCGGTCAGATGGCAAAATTTTGTCCAAAGTTTGCTAACTGCACAAAAAAATAATCGGGCTATATAACAAATCTCCCAAGAAGATTTTCAGATTCTCCTTTGATGTTTTTATTTGTTTATAATAACACCAATGAATTATGAGTGGGAGCTTGTCATCACAGAGGAACTGAAAGGCATCTGTGAAAGCAACTTTCATCTTTGGTAATAAGAGGCAAATGAGGAAGCTCACTTTGAGACTGGAAATGAAAATCAGATTCTTCACTTTTCGTACGGTTAGTTTGATACATAAACTGATTGCGTCAGCTGTAGTTTGATGAAAGTTTCTCACAACAGATTATTTTTCTACAGGTCAACAATAGTACATCTATTGTGATGAAACGGGTGTGTGAGAGCATTTTCCACCTCGAAATCAGCCTGTTTTGAGAGGACAATCCTCTCTACTGCAAATAAGTTATTGTTAACTAAGCATTTTTTCACCATTTTGTGCAATTATTGAGACATAACATGCTTTCAGTGGGTTTTCCTAATCCAACATTATGACAAAAAGTTTCTTTGGGATGACAATTTAATTTTGTAATTGATTTTTTATGTGTTCTACTTTTTCATTGACAGATCAGTTATGGTTAGTGATATACTATGAAAATAAACCCTCTGAAGAGTTACTTGAGGCCTTAAATAGAGTGTATATCTGATTTTTATTCATCAATTTAGCATTATTTAACAGTATACAAAATGCCTAAATATAGAAAGCATTTAGTAAAAAAAACATGATACATATATATTTTTATTGCAATAAAAATTTGCTCAATTGAAAATAAATGACTAAAAAAATCACTGCAATAACTTTTAAATAATTTACCACTGTACGTTTAAATTATTTTAGAAACAAGTTTTACTTTGTGTCACATGTCACTGTGCGTTTGGTTGAACAGGAAAAAACAACAACAACGTGTTCATTGTTAATTATTGTCCTAAAAGAGATCCTAAATCCACAGTCATGTAATAATTAGCAAAAATGGCTGAAATTTGACTCCTGGCCTGGATAAACTTGTTTTCTTCATTTTACAAGCTGGGATATTAGTTGAAGCGTTTTTATTGCGTTACAAGTTGACTTTTGTTTAGATCAGGGGACTTTGGAGAAAAGATTGTTTCCAAGAGAGTGATGACCCACGCGCGCGCACACGCCCTCCAATGCCCACCCAGGTGCTCCGTATCTCGGATCGTACTGACCGCTTATCTTCCCGGTGTGCTCCCCGCGACCTCTCCTCCTCTGCAGCAGGAAGAAGTCATTGCTGCGCTCGGTTATCCACAGCTTTAACGCATTCTTCACCGCCACTTCCTCCGGGTTCAGCCACATTTCTTTTTTCTAAGCAGGGTGGGACCACCACCTGAGGAGGGGCGGGGATGTGGGACAAGTTTGCCACCGCCCGGGAAGTCCTCCCCGCCGGGCTAAAGCGGCGATTTGGCGGTAGGCTTCATTTCGTAGTTCGAACACTTTTGACGTCGGGTTCGCCCGAGTCGAAACCCAACAGCTGGACGTGCCGATCAAAGATTGTCTCTCACTACTCCAGGGATAGATGTGTTACTCGGTTGTGATTATTAGAACAATAGGTCACGTCATTTCCTCACGACATCTTTGTAGTTTTTGCATATTCGCGTTGGAGATTCATTCATTTGTAGTCCATCATAATGTCGGAGGGTGATTATTAACAGGAGTAACTTAGAGAAAGAGTTGATTCATGCTTTAACTCACAGATATGAATGCTAGCTACGACACGCCCCTTTGGAGTGCGTGCCTATGACGCCGTTAAGTTAGGAGGGGCGAAAAAAACGTCAGCCCATTCTGAGTTAAAGAGTGGTGGGTTTTATTGTATACTATATACAACATAGTACTTTATAAGAGTTTAATAAAATATTGTCAAACCTTTCAGGGACAGTAGTTACTGTGTTACAGTGTACAGCTATACAAAAGTTGGCTCCTAACCCTTTATGCAGCAACAATTATGACCTAGAGATTTATTTTTTCATTTAAAGGTTATTACAATGATAATGAAAGCCAACATTAATAACAATAAGGGAATTGAAACAAGTTTAAAAGAAAAAAAACATAGTTTGCACGATTCTAAAATAATGTGCTCATTGCGTATTTTACGTCTTTCGGTTCCAATGTTGTTCCATCTGACTGGCTCCTAACATCATGTCCAAATGCTAACATACTGACTTTTTTCTGTCAAATGTTTTTCCTTGTTCTTTTTAAAAATGTCTTTAGTTGTTTATTGTTGGTGGAATGTGTGTCCCACCCACGCAACCCTATCCAAGACCACGTGGGCAGCACCTGCTCAATGACGATCTCGAAATCCTCAAATGGAATTGCCCGCTGTCATTCCTTATATGGACATAGTTTAGCAAAAGCGGAAATCAGTGTCACTTGTATTATTGTCCCCCCCGATTCAGTTTTACTATGAGATCGTAAAATCAGATCCATAACAGTAAACAAAGTTAAAATCAGCTTAAATGAACATGAACTTACTCTTGAATATTTCAAGTTCACATGTGGTAAAATATGGCAAGGTGAAAAATATTACAGTAAGTATTGTGGTTTGTTTGTGCCCGGTCATTTTTACGTTTGCTCTTTCGAGTTCCGCCTTTCACAAGAGGAGTGGTGTGATTCTTTAGGAAAACTCCAGTGAGAAGAAATGCAGGTGAGAAAACATGTTTTTACTCTTAAAGTCGTCATCTTAACGTCTAAAATTCTTCTACAAACAGTTGTTTGTGTTTTTATCTTAGCGTGTAGAATCAGCGATCTGTGTGTTTTCTTAAAAACAACTAAATGTACATGTCACTTTCTTTGGGCTGATGAGTTTAGTGGATGTTGTGTCTTATTTGATTTTTTTCTGGAAGGACCCAAACGAGGACACCGAGTGGAATGACATCCTGAGGAAGAAAGGGATTCTCCCCCCGAAGGAAGACCCCAAAGATGTCGAAGAAGAGGAAGAGTTGGCTCGCCAGCAGCAGTCTGTCGGTGAGAATATTTATTACTTGTATTTCAGCCTGTAGGGGGCGACAAATTAAACGTATGATTCCATTGGGCCCTTTCATCGATATCAAAGAAGCGTCTTTTCATGATACACATAATTTAATCAAAAATCTTGTTTGAACATTTTTAAATTATTATTCGATATTTTAATCGAATTATACATTCATTTTTCATTTCAATATGTTTTCATACGTTTGCTAATTCAATTCATTGTTTTCCGAATTGTTATTCAAAGGTCAAAATCATTCAGCTTAATGTATCATCAACCTAATAACTGACATAAGTAGCAGCTAAACATTTATGCATTTGCTACCATCGTTCCACTTCAGTAATATGATTGTGCCGTGTTAATTTCTGTGCGCAGTGAAAACATATGAGGACATGACACTAGAGGAGCTGCATGAGAACGAAGACGAGTTCGAAGATGATGATGAGGCTGCTATTGAGATGTACAGGTGGGTACACAAGAAACCTCCATGCTGCCCTTGTCTGTCCCGATTGTGTATTTTTTTTCATGGAGGTAAAATCTGCTCAAAACATCTTTTCACCCCAAAAATGCTTTTAAGACAGTGTTTTTTCATTAATTTACAAATGTGATTGCACTTTGGTTTACATATTTGTAATATATTCTGATGTGATAGAGTTTTTGCATGATTTGAATGATTCAAAATAACATGCTCTTTCACCCAAATTATATTATTATAAACATTTGTTACTTTTTTTTAACTTGGGCTAGAACATAGCCATTCCAATCTTCATAGAAGAAATGTGATCTGTAGTAGGAGTTTTATAGGCTAGATCAAAAAAGGGTTTGAATTGATATTCATCCATACACTATGTTTGTGTTTAGACAGAAGCGTCTGGCCGAGTGGAAGTCAATGCAGCTGAAAAACGTCTTTGGGGAATTGACGGAAATATCGGGTCAAGATTATGTCAAGGAGGTCAACAAGGCGGGAGATGACATCTGGGTGGTTCTGCACCTCTACAAGCAGGGGTAAACACACACTAGACAACAGCTACACAAATTGTTCAATATAATTGCTTCTCATTTCATCAGTCTTCATTCATTAAATAAATAAAGACGACCTAACCCAAAAGAAACTGTAATCGCACACAGACTGACAAGGACACGGGGTTTAAATACATAGGCGGGGGATAACAAGACAATTACAAACACATGCGTCACACGGGGAAGGCGCACCGGAGAGACACAGCAGGTGGGACACATTCATAAGCAGGCAGACAGAACACACACGGAAAACACACCCATTCACTGAAAACCTCTTAGCTCATTTTCTGAACCGCTTTATGCTCATTCGGGTCGTGGGGGGTGCCGGGGCCGATCCCAGCTGTCTCCGGAGGAGAAAGTGACTGTTGTTTTTGCTTTCCCAGCATCCCTCTGTGCGCCCTCATCAACCAGCACTTGAGCGCGTTAGCCCAAAAGTTCCGTCAGACCAAGTTCCTCAAGTCCATCTCAACCACTTGTATCGCCAACTACCCAGACAAAAACCTGCCCACCGTCTTCGTCTACTTCCATGGAGAGATGAAGGCGCAGTTTATCGGCCCGCTCGTCTTCGGGGGGATGAACCTCACCCTGCAAGGTGACACACTTCATTTTGTAAAAATACATAACGTACTATACCATGGTTGAAAATGTGGTCAACAAAATAATAACATTTTGCTACAGGATTAGAATGAATTAGCTGTAGTACTCCAAAATGACCACCCTAAGGGCTGCATTTGTGATCATACTTACTAACTTCAAAATGTTTTTTTTTTGGGCAGTCAAAGGGTTAATGCACTTTTAATGAATTGAGAAGTTTTTCTATATTTTGTTGCATCACATGTTGTATGTTTGCTTTTTAGAGTTGGAATGGCGGCTGTCAGAGTCCGGCGCAGTGAAGACAGATCTTGAGGAGAACCCCCACAAGCAGATCCACGATCACATGATGTCATCCATCAGGTGCTCGATCCCCACGCGCAACCATAACAGCGACGACTCGGACCAAGATTAGGACCTCCGATCGAATCCCTCTTTCCTTCTTTTTTAAATCAATGCATTTCAGATATTTTTATTTAAAACAAATGCCAAAACGTCCGCCACCTCAACAATCATGTCTACATTAAACTCCTCGTTTATAGCAACGCTCTCTTTTTATTTCTTACATTCATTCATAACAAACATTTGGAAATGACTATTTTACTTTCCTTTTACATAATGAAGAGAAGACCAAAATTTGGTAATATATCTTTGGAAATATAAATGTTATGGGGATTTTTTTCTAATTATTTGAATACTTAATACTTAATAATTATGTATTTCCAGTATTACAAAAATATTTAATATATAAATATTTTTAATCAAGTCATTGCCAAAAAAATATGATTAAATGACATGGCCATATTTAATAGAAATATACTAGTGTATTTTTATGTGGCCCTCCCAGAAATTAGAAATACTCATTTAATTCTATGAGGTTTAAAAAAAAAAACAGCTTGTTAAACTTGTCGCCATGGAGATCGCCAAGACTCGATTAATGCACACACTTATTCGTGCATGTATGACTTGAGATCAAATAGAAGCAAAGGTTAGTCATAGTGCAAGTTTTAATGTACATCATGAGTCAGTCATCTTTATAAGCATCATCAAGCGTTGTTCTTCTCCGATTACTGTCATCCAGAAGCAACATTTTCTGGCTGATTTTTGGTTGTCTTTTCTCTCGTCATGGTGACCAGTCTCAAATATTCTGCATTTGTAAAAAAAAAGAGGTCATTATTAATATTAAGAGTCTAGTGGACATTTTGTCTTACCAGAAGCACCACCGTCTTCTTTCGCCGCTGCGACAGTTTGGGTGATAATCGCATCAGAGGGTGAATAGAGCTGGGTTTCTGTAGAGAAGGCGACCAATGACAATTGATAATCACAATAATCCTCCACTCCTATCCAAAACCACTGCAATCGGCTCACCATGTTCTCCCTCGGGTCAGTGGAGGTCTTTGCTTTTGAATAATGAAACAGGAACTAGAAAAGACAAATCAAATTTAAAACAAAAAAACTGAACATTCTGCCCCCAAAACCTGTTTCTTGAAGCAATGGGAACAGAAGAAGTCTTAAAAAGCTGTGCTCAAAAACAGACTTAAAGTTGGCCATATTTATTTGCCTACCAAATGGGGTTCATTTTTTTGTAATTTCCTACAAATGTGTGAGAGTTGAGGCCCTTAAGCCATTTTTTACCGATGTGAACTCAGATTGACATATTAGAATTAAACCCCCATAGAAGTCGCAAGTAACCGTGCACAAACAATATAATGTTTTGCTCAATTGCAGAAGTCCTTCCATTTAGCATTTAGTAAAAAAAAATGTCCCTCAATGTTTGGTAGATATTCCCCTACATGAATAGAGCCAAAAGAAAAGTCTCAAAAAATGTTAGCAAAATTAACTTAGCGACCAATCAATTCTCATGTTAGGTTTGCCACGTTTTACACTAGAGGCCCTTCCTGACATAACCCACAATCAGGAATTGAACCAACAGCAGCAAAGCGCTCGGTCCACTGATCAAACATGGTACATACCTAGCAACATCAAACTTTTATCCCCTAAAAGAGGAGGAACTTACCATACCTGTCAACTGGTACGTTCTCGCCGTAATTGGTACAACTGAAAGCCCATTTTTATATTGGTACGCTGTACACATGAAAATGGTACGCTAAACGGTGATTTTGAGAAAAAAAAATAAATTAAGGCACTTTCTAGCCATTTTTCACCATCCGCCATTGTTTCTTCCCGGAAACGCATGTCTGCCAAGTGATATATGTACCGGCGCCTCTGATTGGCTAAAAAAAAAAGATCATGATAAACATTTCGTTTTGTAACACTTTCACCATGTGATTTCCGTTTCCTGTTCCCTTGTTTATGTTTACTTTCATTTGATCAGCTGTTTCTGGTCTGTTTACAAGTCAAGAATACACTCTTACACGTGGTACAAGTTGATTTATCTGACAATGGCTTCAATGAAAAGGACTTTGAAATTGGCTGAACCAGCACCAAAGAAAAAGAGAGAACAGCATGGAAGACACAGAAAAGAGTGGGAAACAAGAACAGATGAATTTGAATTACAACAAATGTCATGTGAACGCACATTAAAATATTATTGAATGCACCAGGTATTGGAACAATTTTTGTAGGAAGCTGTTGTAGTGGAACTTTGAAAGCAATAAACACATAAACATACATTTTCTACTTGTTGTTCGTGATTTTTTACAAAAAAGTAAAGTGGTAAGATTTTCCATGTATTTATACATATATGTAAGGGCGAAAACAAAATTTGGTAAGATCACAAATGGTTCGAGGTTGACAGGTATGACTTACTCTTTTGAAAAGATTCTGGACTTGCTGTTGCTGTGAAGAAATTTGATTTAGATTATTCTACACATTGCTATCTTGTTAATCATTTAAAAAATAATAATGATCTAATATGAATGCAGGTTCGAAAACATACGTCCTCGTCGTCTCTCCATGAGATTTGAGCAGGTTCGTCATCTCGGACCTGCAGACCAACCACCAAAACGACAAATCAAGTGCATGTCAGGACTTGAAAAGGTAAAAGATTTCAGTATTTTGTCAACATTTTTTCATAATCACCGTTCTGAACACAAGTCCGTCTTCCAATCTTTGGTAAAGACTAGCATCTGAATGAAAAACAGTAAAAAAAATAATGTAAAAATGTTTTGCCTTGAAAAATTGAATAATGAGCTTGCAATTATCTAAGTACTAATTAAACAACAAAATCAAACCATCAATTCAAATTTGAAAATGTAGACATAAATTGATGGAACTTTTTAAAATGTTTTTACATTCAAATTCATCTTTGGTTAAATCAATTTTTACACCCTTATGTCGTACATTAAATATAAATGAAACCACATTTAATATTTACAATCATATTACTCAATTCATATACATTGACTTATTTCAAAAATGCACTGTACATGATATACTATTTTAAAAAAGTCAAAATATTTACATAAAAAAATTTAGTCATGCATTTAAATGCGTGAATGGAAGAAAAAAAATCAATAAAAACTACCATTTCAAAGCCATAAGAGCAATATGCTTTCTCACTGTAAATGAAAAGGCAGCTTTTATTTAACCAGATAACCCACACATCACCAACTCTTAGAAAAAAAGCTTAGCTAAAGTGGTTTTACCTGTGGCACGCCAACATCCGCCGCAGAAAAAACATAGAAAAAGAAGTGGCCTGATGTGTAGAACATTCATGTTTCCAAAGTCAGTCCTTTGCTTCCTCTGGCGATCAATTTCCAAAGTTGTCCTGCTGATCGCTGTGCTGCCCTCTGGTTTCTCCCAGCGTGCTGATGGCCGTGAAAGTCTTCCCTCCTCTTTCTCCCTTTAGAGGCACGGCGATCTAGCCACCACCATGACTAGCTGACCGGGCACGCCCCTTTCTGGGAAATTCGCTTGATCAATTGACGACATTTGATCAGGTCGGACGTCACAAAAGGTAAAGTGTAGATGTGTCACCCATCGTAATACCAACTGGACCCCCCTGGCGTGGTATTGACCACAACTAATTATTCCCATTGGAAATGTAACGCCATTTGTTTGTCATTTCAATGCACTATTATATTCTTTAACATAGTTTGGAGTGGAACAGTGAATTTTCAAACTTTCTTCCCAAATTCCACCCACGTAGAATCAGGAAAACCAATTAAGGGTGTTACAATTGGCTGGAATAGGCTCCAGCACCCCCACGACCCTCTTCCCATGAATGAGACTTTATTTTTTCAACTCATTGTCAATATCCCAGTGTAGTTTCATTGGACTTGACTAAAACTGGCTTCAGGTGTAGAATTTTCCACAAAATTTGAAGCAAGTCTGCAAATTCTATTAGGCCCTCAAAAGGTCTGAACGAATGGGGGATTTAGTGCGAGTTGGACAGCGCTCAGGGTAACCTTGAACAACCTCAGCCATAACAAACAGGGTCCACCTTTTACTAATAGGCGGAAAGGTCACGTTTGTTGTCATTATCAGGACAAATGCAATTAGAAGCTCTAATGGCAGCGTTCCATTTGACTAAATCCAACATGGTCTCCATCACGTCACATAGAAACACACTATAAGCATAATAGTTCGATGCTTTAGATTTTGGGGAAGGACCAAATAAAAAAAAAAGATTCTAAAATATTGCAGGTTGATATGGAATAATGATCAAATTATTGGGAGGTGTTCTTTTTGAAATCTCTAACAAAAAAATTATAATAATGAAAAAATGGTTATCCGTGGCTGTTTGACCTATGACTGACCGGCGACCAATCTCGGATGTACTCTGTCATCCGGGATAGACTCCCACGACCTTGTCAAGTATAAGCGGTGTTAAAAATGAATGAATATCTTACTGCTGATAGTGACACGTCGTCGTGAAAGTGCCTCAAACATGTAATGATACTCACAAATCTCAGTAGAGTAAATCAAGATCGATGGCCTCTGGTTTTCGTGTGTGCGCATTTAGGTGCTCCCCGGGTGCAAGTGCGTGACGGAGAGGCGTATAGTGCGCTGACTTACGATCTTAATAAGCTCGACGTGGCCACTTGATGGACATCGTAAAAAATGTTGGGCGACCACATCAGCATGGTTGCAACAATACACGCTGGGATAAAGGGGGGCTCTGGAAATCTGTTTTTCACAGCTCATCATTGAAATGAAGCTCAATTTTGTTTTCTTTTTTTGTTTTTGCTGGTAATTAGCGTCACGCAATTTGTATGTCTTGCTGCTTACGTCTGACTTTTGACCAATTGGCCGTCTTCTCGTTTGTATCTGCCAGGATCAAAGTCAATTGCATTAAGCTTTTTTTTATAGGCTTTCCGTTCGGGAGGAAAAATTGCATTTACAGTTTATTTATAAGATAACCAAGTTTTAGTTCCAGACAGCTATATATTTTTAATTGGTGTATAATTCTGTCTTGCAAATGGGTTGTCCTATACACTACTGGCAATTTGACCAGTTTGTGTTCAAAGGAATTGGGATAAATAGCTGAAGTATCTTTAGTGCAGGGTCTGTTTTTGCTATGGGCAATGTGGGTCACACGGCAGGGCGCAATCTATTTAAGGGGTGTACTAAAGCCATTCCCATTTTTTTTAAATAGGAAATCTGCCATTATTATTGAAGAATATGTAAAATATTGGAACATTTTTGGACATAGAAGTATATCATATTTTGTGATGTGCTATAAAATTTTGGAAAGGCTTTGCTGTCTGTCATGAACAAAGTCTTGTATAAACATTATGAGCAAATCAACCAACTATTTTAGGATGTAAAGGTGGAGCATTTCTATCATTCTGACTCACTCACATTTTAGTACATATATTTCTTCACTATATAGATGTCAGCCTGATGTAAAGGTCTTGTCCAACACGCTGGCCAATTAAAGAATACATCTGAGTGGAAAAGTTGTCCAGTGTGGAAATCTAACACGTAGGCGATTGGACAGGTTGAAGTGAAGGGCTTGTACATATCTTAAAAGGTCACACGAACATTTCACTGTTGAATTTTTTTTGTATAGCTTACTACCGAATATTCAATAAGTTATTATTCATGGAGGAATAATTACTTAGATATTAAATTTAGCCATGAATGTTAAAAAAATGTAAATGGGAATGGCTTCATAGTTATTAAAATTACATTATTAACCCTTTCGTGGTCTCTGGCCATTATAGAGGACAGCTATTCAAAAGATGACATTTAAGACCTGCAACTTGAGTTCAATTGTTTTGAGTCACTTGAAAAAATGAATTATGAAACACATTGTATTATATAGAATATACAATGTTAATGAAAGTTAAATCAATTCAATTTGAAAGGATGGAAATGGAAATAGCAAGTAACCAAGTAACACTCAAGTAGTAGTAGTAGGGTTTTGTAGGATTTAACTCACAGCCTGCCATTGGTAACTCATGAAGTAGTACGGATGACAACACAGATTTCAGGCCTGAAATTTTTGCAAAATATGAGCAGACACTGACTGGAAATTAAAGTTTGGGACCTCTACATTTTGATACACTTTTTAAATTGGCAGATAAATAAATGTGTAAAATGTGCCGAACTGTAGGAAGGACAAAATCTAGGGAATTCAACATTTTTGGAAAGCAGCATACAATATTGGCTGGTTTATTGGTAAATTAGAAGCGATAAAATATTGGACATAAATTGAGGACAAAAAAAATGTTAAACATAAAATTTTGGGTAGATGATACATTTTGAGCTGTCTAACAAATTGGCAAAGTGTAAATTTCCATCACACAACTTTGGACTGTCACCCTGACATTCTGATTGTTATGTCACTCATTCTATTGCCATGTATGATATTTTGAAATACTTGGTGAAGAAATACCATAACAACAATACTGCATCTTGTATAACTGAAATAATCCACCGCAGCATGTGACCACGAATCCATTCAGTAAAAGCACATGCACTCGGCCGGGCGGGCACACGCACATTTATGTCCTCTATCTCCATGGGGAGTTGAGTCATGAGTGCTTTTAACACGTGAACAACGCACACACAATACGCAGCAAGCTATTCAATTTCATGAACGATGGGAAGACCAAGGCTACATCTACAAGATTTTCTTTCAGATCTGGCATACAACTCAATTGGAAAGTCCATCTGGTCAAAAAAGAATGTAAAAAAAAAAAATAATAAATTCAGATATAACATACAATGACATATTTCACATTGTGTTTTACATGTGATATGGTTGTCTTATTTTAAAATCTTTGCAACTCTTGGCCTCCACCATACCTACTATAGCTATTAAACTGGGCAATTTTACGACCGATATTGAAGATTGGAAAACATTTAGATAACTTGGTGATCACCCATGTCTTTTTTAAATGTACTTGACCATGTACAGATTTTGAACAGTAGTTTATTACACTCCAGGTAAAGTAAAATGTTAAACTAAGCACACACATGGAGAGAAAATTAAATATATTTTGCACTTACATACAAAACATACTTTATATTTTGAGTGCCTCCTATCATAATGCTAACATACAATGCTGGACACCATAAAAATTATAGATTAAGGAAAAAAACTATAACATTAAAAAAAGACACTAATTTAATCTTTTTTTCAAATTTTATATAATTAGCGATGCTACAGGTAGTGTCAATACCAAAGTGCCATCATGATGGTCCTATTGGTGCATTCAGGACTCATCTCTGTTACCATGTTTTAAATTCACAGGTGAGCCATATGCAATCATCAAAAGAGCCACATGCGGCTCCCGAGCCATAGGTTCCCTACCCCTGGTTTAAACTCACATCCGGAGATGGGGTAGCTGGAGTTATGTTTTTCTGGGATAGGCTCTAGAATCCCCCTCGACCATGTTCTGAAAATATGAATAATAAACCATCTGAGTGTTTTGACATGTTAATATATTTATGCATCCACTTTGCAGTACGTGTATATATATATATATATATATATAGTACCACAATGGAAAATTTGGAACAGTTAGATAATGGTCACATAACATTTTTGGGGGATTGCACAATGACATTAGTATTCAACTAAATGGGTCACAGTTTGTTTCATGACTTTTGTGAGTATGTACGCTCCCCTTGCAAAGAAAATGCATATGCAACACGATCCAGAAAATCGCCAGGCACTTGTAACACCGCTTATATAAATGCGTTACATAAATCAATGAAGCCCAAAGCCCACTGACAGCGCCATTTAGCATCATTTGAGGTGATCTTCACACAATATTTGTAACGATGAAACCTTTGGGATTTCGTGTCAATATTACGGGTGATACATATCTATAAATATGTATGTGCGTATGCGTAATCGTGTGCCATTCACGCCGTGACTAAAGTGGTGTTATACAACAACAGTAGCACGTTATATAAGTAGGACGATGCGCCAGCCAATGAGGAGACGTTGCGCACGTCACGTGACACGTTCAAGCGAATGGGACAAAGCCAGCAGCAGCGTAGCGCAAACACTGGCAACTTCACAAACAGGTTGACGTCGTTAGCCTCCCGAGTTGAATTAGCTGCGGGTAGTCGATAGAAAAAACATTGACTTTTTTCCCCTCGTTTTCTTTGCTATATTGTTTTACCAGTCTAGACCGGCGCTGGTAAGCATTTGGGTTGTCTCGATTTGTTGGCTGGGGTCGCTAGTTTGTTTATACTGTGTGTGGGAGCCAATTGGGTGGATCGACGCTAGCTTATGGTTAGCATGTTGCTGGTTTGGCTCATTAAAAAGAGCCGAGGGATCAGATTTACATTTTATTTTTGTTCACTTTACTGCGCACTAAGTAACTGTTCAACTTGATCGTCTTTTTCCTATATTTGCCGTTTATCCCAGTGGAGATTCAAGCTTCTAATTCGATTAACCTCCTCTGGCTGGTTTTCCGCGTATTAAAAAAACCCCACAATATTTGGGCATCCTGGATCTATAGAATGAGTTCCAATTCAGTCCCTATGGCGAGTATAAGACCACGTTCGGGTGTTCGGTTAGATGGCAGAGAAATTCGATTAATACGCTAGTTTATTGTTTTTTAAAATACCTATATATTGTTAATTGGGCGTTTTTTGTTTGTTTCCTTTTTATTTAATTAATCATGGAGATTGAAATGCTTCTTCACCCGCTCTCCCACCCGTCCGCCCCGGGCATCTGCCCGGAGATGCTGGAGGTGGCCGCGGAGGCAAACCGCGCCGGAGACTTCAATTTGGCAGCCGAAATCTATAGCTCGCAGTTGTCCGATCTCCAACAACCAGACCGAGGCTTATGCCTACGCAAGGCCGATACTCTGGTGCGCGCCGGCCGAGTCTCCGAGGCGCTGGACTCCTACTGTACGGCGGCTAGCCTAGACAAGCTGCGCCCGGAGGAGTTGCCACTACTGGTGGAGAGCATCGCTCGGGGCCTGCGTGAGAAAGAACCGGGCTTGCGGAGCACGAGCGGCGGGGAAGAAGGCGAGGACGCACTGGGTGAAATCCCAGAAGATGGCCCGCTGGACTTGTTCTCTTGTGGCTTGTGCCGCTGCGTACTTAACGAACCCTCAACGGTGGAGTGCGGGCACACTTTCTGCAGACATTGTTTGGAGCCCGACTCGGTGAAGGACTGCGTGCACTGTAAGCGAGCTCTGGCCCGGAAAGAGGGCCTTCCTAACGGCCGCCGTTTGGACGTTGTGCTCGGCGGCCTGCTGGATAAACTTTTCGCCACCGAGAGCCGAGCACGCAGACTGTGGATCGAAGGCGAGATGTTGTGGCAAAACCAAAAGCTGACGGAAGCCCTGGAAAAATACAACGAGGCGGTGGAATTGAGTAAGATTATATTTTATTAAAAGCTTTTTTGTGTGCAACAGGTGACCTACTTTCACCCATTTCACTTCAGGGTGTCACCAGTAGGCGGCGCTCGTTTGAGCTCTATACTTGGGAACTGGAAAATTGCGTTACCTAACAAGCAAACATTTTAACAAACATCTTTTGTTTGTGGTGGAATTGTGTTCTTAAAATTACCCTTCTGCAATTAATGAAAAGAAATCATCATTTGGTAGAAAATAGTTTTATGACATTTTCTTCTATTGTTTTTTTTTCCTGTCCTTTACCCTTTAATTGCCAAATGATGAAATTAATCAAAATTATTTTAGCTGGGTCATTATCAGAGAGGTTTGTGCTTTAAAATCAGTCCGTTTTTTTCTTTAAAACCCCACAACTTAAAAAATGCAATTTTACATTCCACACCATCACCTCCTTTAGATACATTGTTTCTGATTTTTATCATGAATTTATTTTTAAGTAAACGAAACAACTATAAAAAAAGTCCTTATAATAGATAATAGGGATTTTTTCATCTTGAATCTGTCAAAACTGATTTAAATCCATGGATACATTTTGACATCATTACATTCCCTGTCTTTACTAACACTAACAAGCAATAAAAATACTAATATTTAATGTTATTTACACTGCCCCTTTTCGCAGCACTCAGTGGTTTAAATATGTAATAATGATACCGTACAGTTTAACACACAATAGGTAATGAAGTCACACAATATCATAGCACTTAAGTACCATGACACTTTTTATGTATGATTCGGCAGAACTGTGAGGTTACATTGTTCCTGGCTCATAGCTACATGTAAGTCTTTGTTTCGTAAGGGCCGCCTGGCACGTTTGGTAACATTTAGGTCACGGTTCAAAAGATGATACGTAACCATGGGGCTCCAACGTGAGTCACGCTTGGGCTCGTTGAAGTTTGAGCTCATTTAACGGAGGGATTTGCATTAGAGCGCCGGTGTTAGGATGCAAACTTCTCTACCTAAACATTCCAGGTTGGAATAAAAAGGATAATGAGGAGACACTGTCCAAATTCTTTTAATACCTTAAACATGCTATACAAGTGAAAACCCATTTACCATTTGTTCATAAATTGTTCACATTAAAACAAAATAGGTCAGTTATTTTAGCTTTTTGTTTATTTTGTAAATTCACTCACTTAGAATTCTTACCATAAAACCAAAATATGTCATAAACGTGACATGTGCATTCAGTTGAATCATTGATATGATAGTGACACAGCAAAATTGCTTCCAGTCGGAAGCATGAATGACTTGGAATCCATTTCCCGCACTCAAATGGTAAATGGCGTCTGTTAACAATGGTGATTCACCTACTAGCGAAAGGCACGCCGGTGGCAGGGAAAGAAGCAGCGATGCTTAGAGCCAGATTTGATGCTGTCACATGTCAGCCACACACCTCAAACACTTGCTCAGCCTGTTGACAATTTGCATTTTGACAGCCTGGGGCAGATACCATAAATGTTTAAAAATAGGGGCTGCTTTGCTACTTGTAAAAAAAGTCACAGTCTAGTGGTTGAATTCAGTTACAGATGGAATACAATTTTGTATCGCTTTTGTTTTTTGAGGCATCCACGTGACATCTTGATGTCACGTTACAAGCGTCGACTGGCCTAATTCTTGACCTGACTTTGTCTTGTGTGTGTCTTTGCAGCGCCATCTTCAGGACGGCTCTTGTGCCAGCGGGCTGACTTGCACATGGACATGAACAACGTGAGCCAGGCAGTGCGGGATGCCAGCAACGTGTGCCAGATCAAACCTCGCTGGCCAAAGGTGAGACTGATGCTGGCGAGACACGTTGACAAGTAGTGAATGTTGACAAAAACATTTGAACAATTGATAACAAGTGATTTGGAAACGTGACCTGTGATTTTTGAGCCGAGGCTGAAGAACTTATTTGTTTTCCGCATTCTTTTTCAAATTATTGTCTAAATTCACATGATTTTTTTTTTTACATTTCTGAGCTAAATGAGAAAAAAATCTGTTCATAGGCTCACTACCTGAAGGCCACCACACTGAGCAAAGCGGGGCGGAACGATGAAGCACTAGAAGAATATTTCCTATGTGTGGCGCTCAAACCCAATTGGACCAAAGTTCGACTGGAAGCTCAGAAGGCAAGTGCGCCGCCCGTCAATGCATCACAATCGTGACCACCATGCTTACGGGTCTGTTTCGGAACAGGTTCTCGCCGAGCTCTTCTCCTCCGTTTTCGAAAACCAAGACATGCCCACGCCGCTGCACCCACTTCAAGGTGGGGTTGCCTCACGGCCAATCAAGCCCCCGGCTCTGCTGAGGACCCTAAGACCACTTGCGCAGAAACCTGCTCTATCCTCACAGGTAAAATAAATAAATAAATAAATACCTACATGTTTTCAAGGGAGTGCTGACTGCCAAATTATTAATCTGTTTTATTTTTTTCCATTCTACTTTTGCGTGCAGGACTTTGACCCGAGTGTGACAAAAAGCACCATGACGGGCGAGTCTCCTTCCAGGCAGTGCATCTCTAGCGCACCTTCAGTCGACGACAGCAGCACCAGCTCCGGCAAGAGCCTAGCCGATGTCTTGGCCACCCTACCGGCCCCGCCCACTGGCCTTAAGAGGAAGCAGAGTGATGGATGCTCATCCGATCTTCCCACCAAATTACTCAAACCTGGTACGAAGCTAGACAGATTCTTACAAATTCATACAGTCAATTTGTACTGCAAATTTTGGACTATGAGGCACACCCCACTATAAGCAATAACTAGTAAATTCTGCTTTGGGGGAGAAAAAAAAAAGTCTTGTCAAAGTAGATCCAGTTCTTGAAATAGCGACCATCTCTCACGCAGGCGAGTCGAGTGATGTCAAGACGGCAGCTGCAGGCGGAGCTAGGGTATTTCCCGCTGAGCTTTTGGACAGTGGCGACTTGGAGTGCTCGCTCTGTATGAGGTGAGTGTGAAGATGGTCTCAAGTTGGAGGACAAATTGAGCTTTCATCCCCCTAATGAGGTTACTGTCTTCCTCTTCCAGGCTTTTCTACGAGCCCGTGGCCACACCTTGCGGGCACACCTTCTGTCTCAAGTGTCTGGAGCGCTGCCTAGACCACAACCCCAACTGCCCTTTGTGCAAGGAGAACCTATCCGAGGTGATGATCACTAACATATGTGAACTTGTGTTGGTATTATGTGCAACAACTAATGGGCGTGGCCCACTGTCAGTTTTTGGCCAGTAGAGGCTACAACAAGACCTTGCTGATGGAGGAAGTACTGCAGCGATACCTGGCTAGCGAACTGGCGGAAAGGAAGAAAGTCCATGAAGAGGAGATGAAAGAGCTCTCCAAGTGAGTTTGGTCAAGAAAAAATGTAGCTGTGTGTTGGGTGAGCCTTGCCGCTCACCGAGTACAAATGCTTCCGTTTTCAGCCTGAACCAGGAAGTGCCCATCTTTGTGTGCACTATGGCCTTCCCCACAATTCCGTGCCCGCTGCACGTCTTTGAGCCACGCTACCGCCTCATGATCCGTCGCTCCATGGAGACGGGTACCAAGCAGTTCGGCATGTGCATCGCTGACGAGCTGAAAGGCTTCGCCGACTACGGCTGCATGCTGCAGGTCAGGATGACAGTTAAATGTTCAAATGGTCACTGGTGGTTGTAAACCAAATTCAAAAGACACTACTTTTAGACATACACTTTTACAAGCTATAATTACATTTTTTTTTATGAATGGATGTTTTAATTGATAATTTTATCCTTTATAGGGCATTCATTTAAACACCATAAAACCCCTTCATCATTTATTAAAAGCAATTTGATACATTTCTATCCACAGGTCCAAGACGTCAAGTTCTTCCCTGACGGCCGCTCTGTAGTGGAGACCATTGGAGTTTCTCGTTTCAAAGTCTTAAGTCACGGCCAGAGGGACGGCTACCACACCGCCAAAATTGATTACCTGGAAGACCAAAAGGTGGGTTGTGTGTCTCCATGATGCCAAACAACCCCCCCGCACCCTCTCCAGGAAAAACAATTTTTTGAATCCACACTTGTATTGGCACGCAACAGGTAGAAGGCGAGGAACTGGTCGAACTACTCAAGCTGCACGACGCAGTCTACGAACAAGCTAACAACTGGTTCACATCGCTCAAAGACAACATGAAGACGCAAATCGTCGGACACTTTGGACAACTTCCCAGCAAAGACCCTGACCCGCAGGTAAAAAGAAGTACAACCTTTGTTTGTTTGTTTTTTTAATTTTTTTTTAATTGGCTACTGTTACTGACTTTTTTTAATGTCCTGACGTTGCAGGCGAGTGGAAGTGGGCCGGCCTGGTGCTGGTGGCTTCTAGCCGTTCTGCCGCTGGAGAACCGGGCCCAACTGACTATCCTCTCCATGAATTCCCTGAAGGAGCGGCTGCTGGCCATCCGCAAGGTTCTCATCTTTGTCATGAGAAGGAGACCACGGTGATGATATGGGTGTCATACCCTTTGGAACAAAATAGCACAACCCCAGTTGATCGAGTCACTTTTTTTTCTTTTCAATATTGTTTGCGTCTTGGTGTCATTTAAATCTGTATTTTTCTTACATTCTGCCGTTTCTTTTACATTTCACGTCGACAATGTAAAATAATCTCAATCTACTCGCTGCTTTGTTTTCTTAGAATTGCTACCACAGCCTGGTTAGACAACATTCTATATGCATTGATTGGTTGGTTCACAACTCCATAGCAGACAAAATGTAATATCAACTTATTTACAACTAAGAAAATAACCTGGGATCATGTTAGAATGGTTCTCACAACCCATTGATGTTGTTACAGTGTAGCAGCATCCTTAGCAATGTTAGGAACCGTTCGTTGACCAGTGTTGTACTTTAACATAGCTACATGCTAACAACTGCTTTTAATTGGAAAACTAGCCAGCTTAATCATTGACACAAAATAGTGGGAAAAAAATAGGTTTTTCGACTGTACACACTAAAATTTAAAACATGCTGAAACTGGAATACATATATATATAAAAATAAGCATATCAGTGCCAGCTCCTGAGCTTTTATTCTGTATTATGTAGTCATTTCCTCCCTCTAGTTTTGGAGTTGTATTATTAATGCTTGAATGAATTTCAGTGTTCATTTAACATGGAGGCCTTTTTCACATTTTTCTGTGAACGCGCGAGTGGTATTTTCGAGAGACTTCCTGAATGTTTCAGTAGCAGCATTTATTCTCTTTTGAACTCAAAAGCACTTAAAAAAATGGACAGTTTGCACTCTTGCTGTCTGTCTGACGCACGAAATAAAAATGTTTTTGCTTATTTAATGCTAAAGAAAACTTGTTAAAGGCAGGTGTGGTTTTGAATGATGAGAAAGAATGTTTGGTGGAGAAAGGCAAAGTGACCTGTAGCTGCGCC
The DNA here is from genome assembly GCF_051989575.1 of Stigmatopora nigra. Taxonomy (NCBI): domain Eukaryota; kingdom Metazoa; phylum Chordata; class Actinopteri; order Syngnathiformes; family Syngnathidae; genus Stigmatopora; species Stigmatopora nigra. The sequence continues at coordinate 6,885,276 of NC_135518.1, read as the reverse complement.
TTTTCTTATATCCTTCCAAATGTTTGCGATTTGCCCAGTGGGATTCATGATATGCTGCAATTCCCAGTGATTATTTGTAAAGGGAAGTCTTGTACTTATTTTTTATTGCCAATAAATTAAACCAAATCATGTTTCTTGTTTACCTTTTTTTTGCATATATATCCTATATGTTTGTTTCACTGAAAACAAACATATAATTTATTTTTTAAATTTAATAAACTGCATTTTTCACTTATATTGAAGTGCAGAAATTATACAATATATTTTAAAATGATAAAGTAACAGATTCTCAAATATTGCAGCATATTATGCTGGAAATACCTGGTTCCAAAAAGCAGGTAGCTAACTAAACCTTTAAAGAAAAGTGGGAACTGCAAAATTATGTATATTGTTTAAGAACAAAGATTTGTGTGCAAATGAGCGAGAACACATGATATACTTAATAATTTCCATCATGGTGTGGTCACAAATCAAGTTTACCTACACATAAAAGCACCTGCACAGTGTGGCCACAAGGAGTCAGTGTTTTCAAGATTAACATTTCCAGCGAGGCGCACATGGTTCATCCAAATGTTTGTTCATCGATGACAGCGAAAATCTATATAAAAATTCCGTCACACCATTATATCCATACTACGTGTATTAATGTATTGGGATACTGATGTTTTTGTTGAACAAATTATAATATTTTATCGCAAAATAGCATGCAATTTCGATTTCCTAGCCAGCTCCCCATGCAACATCCGGGTAGTCTGCGGATGAGGCGAGAGGGGCGGACCAATCAAAAGGATGCGGCCGTGGAGAGAGACGCTCGGAGCCGACTCAGTCGGTATGTAGCAGCGGCTGGAGCCTAGTTACGAGAGCCAAACGCCGCGTATGGCGAGGATTTAACGCCACGACAACATCCATTCAATGATGAGACGTTCGCCGTCGGCGTGAAAGACTTTTTTCTTTTAAAAAACGCTGTTCCGTTCATAATCGCCTTTATTTTTCCCCTTTAAAAAATGGCGAACGATTCTCCGGCCAAAAGCCTGGTAGATATTGACTTGGCATCCCTTCGGGTGAGTGAACAGTATTTATTCAGATTTAATACCATGCATAATGTCGATATGAGAGAAATCAACGATGCTTACAGACGAGTTTGTAGCTGTCCTCGTCTTTGTCTAATCCCTGTCGCGATTTGTGTGTGTGTGCGTTTGTGTGTGTGTGAGGCCAAGTCCGAACGGACGCCGGCGGCCTTGGCATCAAACACACCCTTTTGCTCAATTCCGCTGCTTAAACTCATCATCAGGCGCGTTGATTGTGTTTTGCAGGATCCTGCTGGGATTTTTGAACTGGTGGAAGTAGTAGGAAATGGCACCTATGGACAAGTCTACAAGGTGAGTGTGTATATTGATGTGCCTGTGTATGTGTGTGTGTATCATCCACGCCCCAGCTAGATATGGCTTGCACGGCCTCCATTTACACTGATTTAAGAGATTCCATCCTCTTGACAGGCTACCCTGCGCCATTTGAATGGGTGGTGTTATCGCAGTTGTGCCCCTGAACGCATCAGCCCTTGGTGATGGTCTTAGGCCCGCCCCTTAATCGATAGGGCTATGGCGTTACCGTGATAGTGTCAATACGCCTATGCAGGATGGTCTTTTTTAGGAATGTTTTCTATTTGTTCATTTTTATATTACAAGCTGAAGTGCCATGTTGTTCCGGCTCATTTTGTTGTTGTTGTGTGTGTGTAAACTCAATTTTTTGTTCTATTCCTCTCTTATTTGTGGATGGTTCACAATGAAATTCAGTAGGTATGTTCTAGAGATGTACATACATAGATCCTCGGAGCTGGATTTAAAAAAAATGTCTCAAGGATGATTAATAAATTGCTGATTTGAAATTGCTACTACTCATTGTTTGCACACTAGTCAGGATGCATTTTGTGTATGAATTATGTCTAAGGGGGCATCACAGTGGTTAACACTTCCGCCTGACAGTTCTGAGATCAAAGGTCCAGGCCTTGGTGGGTTCCGACTTTCCTGCGCGTACGTGGGTTTTCTCTGGGGACTCTTTTATGCAACCCACTAGATTTTTGGGGGGCCTTTTTTTTCCTCCTATCCTTAAACTCATCTGACCCAGAAATCTTGGAATGTGACAAGGCGGAGGAAGGATCGGAAAAATCAATATGAGGGGAAGCAAAAGTGGAAATTATAAAGGAAAGAAACACGTCCTCATAGTAAAAACACAAACTCTCCCTCTGTTTATTTCCAGAGAACGGAGGGGCTACTTTTTATTGCATACTCAGCGGGTGGGCTGGGAACCCCCAACCCCCCCAGCCCCCCCCCCCCCCCATCCCCTTTGCAACCTGCCAAATAACTTGTTTAACCTGCTTTATGACTTTTATCACACACTAGACAGAAAAAGTTACATTTTATGACATGCTAGTTAGGAAGTTTAAAAAAAAACAGGTAGTCAATGCACTGACTTTTAATAAAAAATGACCCAAAATATGAATTCTATTTCTGATTACTGCTATCTTAAGTGAAGTATTAGCTACTTGTGTACAAGGAAAATGCGATCGGATGCTCAAACTATTTAATTGTTTAGTTTAACAAAGTTCTATTACTGTACTAGTAAAAATTGTTTTATTCCACCTCATTTTGATAGAATCGCCGATTAAGCCGTATTGTGAGTTACGTTTTGATTCCAACCACAAGCCATAACACGAATCTAAGATCACAACACACTTTGTTTTGACATACCCAGATATGTTATGTCATTTTGGTGTTGCTGATACTTTTTCACTTTATATCTCAGCCATTTGGAACAGAATTGGGGCCACTGAATGAAAAAAATAAGGTTGCATACTAGCTGCGTTTTTAAAACCGTTAGTTACAGTTACTACAGTTAACATGCTATAATTATCTCAGTTGCAGAGTTAAAAAAACCCAACAAAAACACTTGATCCAAGCTACCTCACAGAAGTTCCGCCTATTCAAAGTGGAACGTAAAGGCGACTGTTGTGACCTTTTTGCCGCACGGGAAGTGCAGCTACAACCACGTGAACAAGCGAACTGCAGGGATCTTTTTCTGCTCTTATCTTGCATGACCTTTCAATAGCATAACAGCAAATAGGAAGTAGTGTCATTTTAATTTTGAAGTCTGCAACGATAAATATTAGCTAAGCCTTTAGCACTCGTTGACACTCCCTTTTCTCATTGCCCAAAACATTTCCGACATCTGTTGCCTACTACTCAGATTTTATGCCCATTTTTTTAGTCATGTTTAGTTAGAAATAGTTACTTTATTGTGAGATTTGCAAAATAACTGAAGATTTATTGCAACCTTTTGGGTTTCGATATTATCCTGGTATTGTGCCAGTGGTACCAACATTAGTACAATTGTATTTTGTACCTACCGTTTGATTAGTCTTACCATATTGAAATTTAATATCATCATTTCGAGCCTATCAAAGCCATTGTTAGTCACATATTTTTGGAATCAACTTACAAAATGGGATGCGATTTTATTCCACAATGGCTGTTGTTGTGAAATAACAGTTTTTTCCATCAGTGTTCAAATTTCTGACGTTTGTGAAATTTGGTTTGTCATTTCTGGATGACAATCAAAGTTTGACTTCACTGGATGGAATGCTGCTAACGTGTTGTTTTTATTTCTTATTGTCAACATTGTTTTAGTGTGAGCAGTTCAAATTGATCTTTTGGTACTTACTAGAAAAATTATATTGCTTTTTTACTTATTTTTTGGTTGTGTTGACATGTCTCTGTGTGCGATTTCCTATCTAAGATGTGTGAGTAATAAAAAGATTGCCCCACCTACTCCCGCCACCTGCCCTTCCACTGAATACTACCCCACCCTATCCAAAAGACCTCATGGTGTGTCTAGTCATGCTCCTTAAAGACAGTCGCAGGTCTGTCTGAGCTGCTGTGTGTGTGTGTGTATAATGTGAGTTTTACTGTACAGATGACCATCTGCCACCCCCTTCTCCATTCAGGTGGCAGTTTGTCCTCAATTGTTTTGGACTAATTCTGTCCACCCAATCATTATGCAAATGCTTGTTGGTAATTTGTCAGTGTTGATCAAAATTACTATATTAGTCATAAGCCTGGTTATTTGAGTCGTGTTGCCTTTCTTGGAGTTTGAATTACTGTCTGACCTCTTGCATCAGTAAAGTATTTTCTCCCATGGAACTGCCATTCGTGGTGGAATTGTTTTATCCTTTTCTAGATTAGTCTATGGAAACCCTAGAGATTGTTGTGCATGATAATTCCTTTAGATCAGAACTTTTTTTCCTCATTTTGATGCTCGATTCGAACACCAGCAGCTTGCCTAAATGCATTGAGGGGTTTCCATGTGTGGTTGGAAATTTACTCGCTGATTGTAATGTGATTCCCTAGCAATAACAGTAGCAATTCTATGTGGGCTCACTGCTAAATTTAATTGTGCGCCAAGATATAAAGTAATCTCAAATAGTTAGCCTCAAGGGTTGGGCCATTTTGTGGATAATTTTAACACTTATCGCAACAACTTGAGCACCATTGTTTGCAAGTCTTTTCATGAGAACAACTATATATAGTAACTTATAACATACAGATGCTTTTTTTTTGGTTGCCATGGCAACAGACTCCCACTTAGAAGTGTGTGACTGTTGTGTAACCGGCGGCCTCATTATTGTTAGTGTTTGTTTTCATCCGCTTTGACCAAGCCGGTCCTAGATGGTCACATGAGCGGCCCTCCTGCCTCACAATTGGCCCGTGGAACTCAGCCCCAGGATCAGCTGACCAGGAGGCAGGCCTCCCATTGGAGCACAGGCTTTTCCTTCTGTTACCAGGCAGACTCTACCATGTCTCGGCTGTTACGCTATCTAGAAACTTCAAGCAGGAGTCGATTGGTTGCCGTGGCGATGCATCTTCCCCACTCCTCCCGACGAACGTCTGTCTTTCTCTCCGGGCAGATTATGTCAATGCCAGTATGACAACTTCCTCCTTTGTTTCAAAATTTGGTGGGATTTACCCAGATTATTAGAGATATTTTGCAAAAGGTTTTATCTAAACATGACACAAAATGCAGTTTGATAAGTTTGATTCTTTTCATCCTGTTTTATCTGTATTAAATGTGCAGCCAGCACCAGCACCCCCATGATCCTTGTGAGCATAATTGGTATGGAAAATAAATTAATAACATCTGCTGGTGCAGAAAATAGTGATGCTGTATGTTATTATAGAAAAGCTGCAGCCATGTTTGAAAAAAGTGGCTTAAGACTTGCCAAAGTTGAAACCACATATTAGCAAAGGTGATTTTCTTTCTGTAAATATCAAGTTTTTAATGAACTGTTTCTTTTATAACTGGCTGTATTATGAAAGGAAGCCCCCTTGCTTATGTTTGTCTTCATGCTTTAGCCCCCTCTCTTGCTGTAGGTTAAATCCCATCTATTTTTAGCATGCTGTGGCGGAGGCACCGTTGTGGGTCAGTATGTTGTGGGAGGGGTGCGACACAAACACCGTCGTCGCCCTCAAGGCCGCAATGAAATATTTGCCTCGACGTGGACGTGGTGGAAAAAAGCATGCATGAAAGGATGCTTACAATCTCAGAATAAAAGTCATATAGAGTTGTATTTCCTATAGATTGAAAGTCAAAATATTCACAGGAAAATTGTCATTTGGTGAAAAGATTTGACAATAATAATAAGAAAGTTACCCCAAAAATATAAAATGCATTTTGAGAAGTGTTCATACAGTAGAAACAGACAGGTAATTAAAAACTAAAGCTTTTTTTGTTGCTTTTTTTATCAACAGTCTTCCCAGACTAAGAGGTATTTTTCCTAATAAAGGGTGAACAAAGTATTATTTTAAGTAATCTTTCTCACATGAAAATAAATGAATATTTTCCAAAAAAAGTAGCATTCTTAAACTAAATTTCTGTTTTCTTTTGGAAATAAGTACAAAAAAGCTTTCTTTTTTAATGGAAAATAATCTTGTATTTCCTCCAAAGACATATATTATGTCTTCAAAAAGTGTGAACATTTAAATTATCTTGGTTTTGGCTACACTTGGGTGGTTTGGAAACATACATCAAAAAACAGATCTGCTGTCTATTAAACGGCCCCCATAATGTGGGGGGATCATTTCACTGCGTTACTCGATCCTGGCCACTTTTCACCAGCCTGCTTTTTTTTGTCAACCCCACCCTTCCTCCTCACCGTCACATGACCCTTTATTTACCCCCGAACCCCCTCATTACCCCCTGTGGGCTTTCTGGTAGGAATGTGATGAAAGTGTTGGCGTGGAACATTGTGGGCGGTCGTCCTCTAGCCAAACCCCGCCCTGCTGACTGAATGCAAAGGATGTATTTAGCCTCCATGTAAAGGACGGTCCTGTACCGCTGACTTCCTGTGTGGCTTGTTTGTGTCCGTGGCGTTTGGCGGTGGTGTCTCAGTCTTTGATATAGAATTCCCAAGAAGGGAAATGTCCCTGATGAACCTAAAACACGTGTCTTGGTCAGAATAAAAGATAACTTCACATTTTTGAAGTATTTGTCTTTTATACATGGCGCTAAAATGCATTTAATCTGAGATTAAGATACTTGAACAAGTATGAAAGGGAAAATGATAAAACTGCAGTCTGATTTAAGTCGATGATGTCATCATCCTGGTACTGTTTCCACGGTGTTGGCCTTGTCCATTTGCAGTCTAAGCGAAACAGTCCTTTTTTTGTTGCTTTTATTCAAAGCTCAATGTTCCTTCAAGTGTAACCATGTGTTACCAGAGCAAAAAACTCGAACACAAAGCTAGTGTCGCTGATATTTACGGCCAGTATTCAAGCACAGGCTGGGAAACACCTTTTCCCACTGTAGCCTTTGAACCATGAAGTCGGGGTGTTGAGTTGATTGACATTAAAGAATGTATTGTCTTTTGATCGGAAAAAAAACGACCATGGCAATTTCATCAGGCACGTCAGCGTTTTTTACGGAAAACAAGAACATTGGTTTTAACGGAAGATGGAATTGTCCTGGATTTGATGCAAACTGCAATGTTTATATATTGTGGCTTATCCCTTATTCTTCCACATAAAAGCTAAAGCTGGCAAAAGTAGGCCAGCGACATGACACAGACACACTTAACCACGCGGGCGCATTGACGCGCTCCACTGCACACGCGTGCCTTCAAAACCAGAGGCGTCGTGACATTACGACACGGTCGCCTGCTTATTCACAAGCATGAATGGCGGTTAGGAATGTTTAGCACCCTGATTATGTATTTTGGGTGGTTTTTTTTGCTTGGCATAATTGTATCCAATCTGTCAAGTAATATTTTGTATATTAATATTATTATCCCACAGTGTTGAGTGGTGATTTAGCTCAGATCCCTCACATTTAATTATCAGATGCTAACAAGGTAATTGAGTTAGTTGCCTAGCCTGGTGTCTCGCCCCCGCTTCTAATTGATATCAGCGCTCTTGACTTTAAGTCGTTTCTGCTTTGCGAAGATTAGTTGCAAATGTCTTTTTGTTGTGCAGGGGGTATTTTTTTAGGATGAGGAGGGGTGTAATCCCAACAGGAGATAATAGAAATGAAATATTCCCATACACCATAAGTAGTATTAACCAGATGTCAGTGCAAAACACCCAAATCACAATATTTTCCAAAATTCGGGTCAGGCTAAAAGACTGCAAGAAACACTTTTAGTCACTTTAGTTTAAGTCTAATTAAAACTAGATTAGGAGCATTTTTTTCTCTAAAATTATTGTACGGAAATGAATTACTGACAGCCCTAACTGACGTGATAATCGACGGATTACTGCACTTGTGTATGTGTCATTGTTTACCTTCAATCCACACAAGGGATTAAGATGGAAATTAGCCCTTGGATACCATTTTACATATTCACATATACATGTTCATTAACATAAATATGTTCATTATGATGTGCCGTCCCTTATTTAAATTAATCAAACACAAAGTTATGAGGTGGATTTCCATAAAATCCAAACAAATCTGCAAAGTAGAGTAAAAACCCCCAAATGGAAACTTTAATTATATTTATATATAGATATTATATGTCTTTTTAGACATTGCCTCATGGTCTTTTTCTCTAGATCTATTCCTGACTGACATGGCCATGAAATTTCATTTGCAAGGTGAAAGTCTTTTTTTTTTTAACAGCTAAACCCAAGAAGTTGTGATTTTTATCTCTATTCACTTCCCATTTTTACCACATTTAATCATCTCACCGATATTAGCCACTATTGCGACACGTATCCACGTCCCAGATAAGATTTGATCATGAATACGATCCATGATTGATATCTAGTCAAGCTACCTTTCAACCACCATCGATATAAATGAGCCTGGGCCGGCGGGGGGGCATCGAGCTTCCGGTGGAAAGAAGAATTTAGAAAGGCCCAAATTAGCTCGCTGGTTGGCTACCTTGTACAAAGTTGCACCCGTGGTCGGAATGTCTCCACTGTACTACGAAAGGATCCCATGACACTCGTCAGTAACCCCGAGCGCACTTTCTATTCACTGGGATTACCTAAGCCGACAAAAAAAGGCTTGTTTGTTTGTACGCCATCTCCTGTCAATGTTTCTCAACGTAACACCAAATGATCCATTTTAAAATCAGAATTTTTAGATTTTTTTTAAGAGCCTTCGGGAGAAGATGCTCTAATCTCCTGTTTCTCATTAAACACTTTGGGGGTTTTAACACTGGTTTATATTAGATTTTATATTTACAAGTGTCGGAGTGTGTGTTTGTGTGTGTGTTTGTGCTTGTGATTGTGTTTGTGCATGGGTGTTTGTGCATGAGTGTTTGTGTGTGTGCGTGTTTGTGCATGGGTATTTGTGTGTGTATGAGTGTGTTTGTGCATGGGTGTTTGTGCACGACTGTGTGTGTGTTTGTGCATTTGTGAATGTGCGTGTGTGTGTGTGTTTGTGCATTTGTGAATGTGCGTGTGTGTGTGTGTGTGTGTGTTTGTGCATTTGTGAATGTGCGTGTGTGTGTTTGTGCATTTGTGTTTGTGCGTGTATGTGTGTGTGTTTACATGGCAGCTTGCACCTGGCCTCTTGTCCGTGATTCAAAGCTCAGAGGGGGTGCAATAAAGAAGACCTTGTCCCTCTAAAAAACACCCACAAACACACCCACACTCAGATCACACTGTATGTGTGTATGTTTTTTTTTTTTTATAAGATGACACCACTGGCATGGCATTTCCCTTTGGGGGGTTGGCATCTAGCTCCCTACTTCCTGGTCCAAATCCTATCTGCTTGGGATCTCACACACACACACACACACACACACACACACACACACACACACACACACACACACACACACACACACACACACACACACACACACACACACTGACTTAAGTATAAGAACAAACAGTCTCCTTGATTTCATCCCAACGCTATAGTTGTAGTCATTTTCTGTCCTTTTTATAGCAATTGCATTAGCTTTGCACAGTGTCATTTTTTTTTGGAACATGGTGAGTCATTGATTTTGCTTAACAGTGAATTCTAAGCATTAAGCTACACATTCAACCCAGCTCCAATTTCGCCCACAATTGGATGCTGAGTTTAAACGATAACTCATCACTGAGCAGTTTAACCTAAACCGTGTCAATGCACCAGAAAGCCTTGTCGATTCTCAACTAAAAAGTGACGGTTGCGGTCGGATGAGCATGTGAAGTGAAGCACTGTGAGTAAATCAATTCATGGACAGCTGCCCATGTGACCCTTTCAGGCCGCCAAGCTGCTGACTGAGCACGTTTTGTTCCACGCCCGGCGACGTTTATCGCCTATCCTCTCTATTAATGCAACTAATTTCAACGTTTTTTGGCACCAAAGGGTATTTTGTGGTCGGTACCTATCACTGGTGTGATACTTTTTTTTCAGTTATTCTTATTGGACATGCAGCACAAGATGGAAAATTCTGGGATGTTTCCCTTCGGCGCGTTGTCACCATAGCAGCATTTGGCATGATTAGTTTCTGTCCTTGAGCTCGTCCGTCCTTGCGTCCTTAGTTCCATTGAATAATTGGAAGAAAAAAAGCCAAGGGGATGATTTCATGTCACTTGTTGTGTCATTCATTCATTCATCTTCTATATCGTCCTTCCTCAAAAGGCAGACTACACCCTAAACTGGTCACCAGTCTGTCGTAGGGTACACAGAGAGAGAGACAACCACTCAGACTACCACCAAATGGGAATCAAACCCAGACTGCCCGCACTAAAGTCAGGCGGAAGAACCATTTCACCATTGGGTGTCAGTGTTTTCTAATTGATGAGGTCATCACTTGGCGATATGAGCTCATGATCATTCAAAAGAACCCAAACAAGCGACATTTTTCATATTTTTCCTCCTCCCCGAAGCTAGTGATGGCGTCGGTGCGTTTATTTTGGCCTTGGCTTTAGCCTGAATAGGCCTTTGGCCAGCCAATGCGTTAGTGTGTGTCTGTGGATGTGTTGGAAAAGCGATGACTTAGCAGGCTCGCTTCGAGACTCACTTATTTTGCTCCATTTGTTATTTCTGCTCTGTTTGTTTTTGCGTTTAAAGGGATAACACCACTGAATGTTTTTTTTTCTTTCCGAATTCGTACAATGCAGTGTTGTTGGGAAACCATGGATTGCGGTCTTTTCTTGTGAGTCGCAGTAACAAAAATTCCCAGTGTCTTGTGATGTCCCCTCAATGAAAACCTTATTCATCTACATTGAAGATGGCACATAGTGCTAATGTGTTAATATACTGTGTTAGAGTTTAAACCGTGTTCTGACAAATGCAATGCAGTGAGACTTTTATTAGTGTTTGCAAGTCCAGACCAAAATGATGAAATGTTTGTTTTCTGCTACTATTTTATTGATTTATTTGCTTTACGTTTAGGTCATTTGGTAACACTTTCTTGTGTCTTTAGGGTCGACATGTCAAGACGGGACAACTGGCGGCCATTAAGGTCATGGATGTCACAGAGGTGAGTTTTTGTCCATAGTGAAAGATAGTATTACTGTATTTATTTGAGTATAACGCGCAAATTATTTTACCAAAAAACTAAAACAAAGTTTTGGTGCGCGTTATACACAAATCTCAGTGAAAAAAACTGCCCTCTGCCGATGAGACTTTGGAAAAATTCAAAATATTATGATGATGAATTACACTTGAAGGATTCAAAATTGTAACTTCCATTTGAGAATGGCATTCATTCTAATACTTAGTTTTACCTGGTGTTCATACCATATGTTGTAAATAGTAAATGTTTTATCATGGCGACATGTGTTTAGAATTTGCCGGTGCAATCCTTGATGTTATCTGAGAAAAAGTGAAAAAAAAATCATGCATGTCAATTTTTAGTCAGAAATGATGGGTGCACGTTATATTCGAACAAATGTTATTTGTATTAGACCCTAATACAGATTTAACACATAGAAACCAAAATGTGAAACTTGCTAAATTCAAGTTTGGCATTTGTTGACACTTTTTGTTTTTGACTTTGTTACACTTCTTTGAAAAGGTACTTAATTTCCCAATCATTAGCTTTATTTAATTATACTCTTTATAGTTACAGAATATTTTTTTAATCAATTAAATGTGAAAGATGCCTTCAAGAACGCATAGCACTATTTGTCTTCTAAAGTTGACTAAGTTTCTTTTTGCTCTGTGTGTTTTGAGCACATCGGCATGCGCTCTGACCCACATTCCGTTTCCTCTTCTATAATGGGACGAGAAGACACACACACACACACACACACACACACACACACACACACACACACACACACACACACACACACACACACACACTGCTGGTCGTATGTAGTTTCCAGCTGTGGCGCGTTTTGTTCCAGTCGTCACGAGGGCTACAATACATCAGCCAAAAAAATAGCGCTTATCTTGTCATCTTTCTTAGAAAAGTGGAGAATTGTGGTCAAATCATGGGAGATTTTACAGTTGCTGTTTTTTTGTGGTTTTTCTCCAAAATCCTTTAAAAACCCTTTTGGACAATTCATGATCCAAAAGTACTTAAGGCTACTCTCTGGTTTCTTTTGATACCTGTCGTCCAGGTTTTAGTAGATGTGAGATAGGAATGTTTAATTCCAGCTTTGCCAGTCAAAAATTTAGGCCAGCAAGTCCAAGTGAATTGTTGCATGTGTGTGTGTATGTGCTTGTGTGAGTCATCAAAGACTGGCTAGATGACATCATGACTATTTGACCAAGTGCTGGTCTGCTGTCCTTGGGTGTTCGTTCGCCTTGTACTTAACGAGCTCAGTCACGTGTTCCTATCGGCCTGCCAAAATGGAGGCGGTCCGAGGTGTGGAGAAAAAAAATCTAAGAGTGTTGGGCGCCGAGGACTCTTGGGACGGGATTGAAAGCCGTAACTGGAATGTTATCCTTGTGGGGAACATTGCGGCGTCTTCCCACACACCAAAACATGAACTTTATGGGTCCACGTGACAACGACGGGATAGAAATAGATAGGTTTTTTCACCCCCAAAATGACAGAGTCCAGACTGCATACCAGGTCACTAGTTGGCGACGTCGCCGAGTTGCTCTAATGATGATGACTATGTCTGCAGAACAGTGATAAACAACACTGATTGTCCATCTGGTGGATCGTGAACTTTGTGAAGTGTCTCTAAACTAGTTTCCAAACCCCAAAATAATACAGATTTTCCTAAAAGCAGGCTCAGCAATCACAGCCAAATCAAATAAATTGAACACAACATTTTTTTCCTTTATATTTAAACATTTGCTACTAAATTAATAGAACAGATTTTAAAACGGCAGTACGGAGAGTAAGTGGACAGCGAGTCGGCCCCACAGTTCTGAGATTGAGGGTTCAATCCTAGGTCCATGTGTGGAGTTTGCATGTTCTCCCCGGGCTTGCGTGGGTATTCACCTGGTACTCCGGTTTCCTACCACATCCCAAAAACATGGACGACAGACTGCTTGCACATGCTAATTTGCCTATAGGTATTTAATACAGGGATGAGTGTGGTGTTCTTGGTACATTTTATGGTTGAATTGCTCATCAATTTCAATATTTGAAATTTCAATTCAAAATTCATTTGGAAGAAAAATGTTTTTATCTTAATTTGGCAACAAAAATATAAAAATATATTACAATATTTAAAATAATAGTACTTATTTTTGTCTATTCTCATCTACTACATTTTCTTCAAATCTATTTTTTCAATTTTTAAATCATTTCAGGATGAAGAGGAGGAAATCAAGCTGGAAATCAACATGCTGAAGAAGTACTCCCACCATCGCAACATCGCCACCTACTATGGCGCCTTCATCAAGAAAAGTCCACCCGGGCATGACGATCAACTATGGGTACATTTCCAATAATCATAATAATAAAAATTACGCGAACACGGTGCTTATTTTTAGATCTTCAAGACGTAGATTTATGAGTTCCTAGAGACGTCGGACTCTCACTCAGAAAACTAGTCTTGTGCCCTGTTCCCTTTTCCCCAGCTGTCGATGTGTTGACCTCTTTTACGAGGCTTCCACTAAACGTCAATGCACGAGTTGCTCTTTGGACGTCCTCGCACAAATGGATGTCCTAGAGCAAAGCAAAGACAATAATTTCCCCTTCCAGACACAAAGTGCCACTTTAGTCTCAGTTTTGTCCCGTCACGCACACGCATGTCCTCATTTCACCAGTTTTCCTCTGTTTTTTAGCTGGTGATGGAGTTCTGTGGGGCCGGCTCCATTACAGACCTGGTGAAGAACACCAAAGGCAACACGCTGAAGGAGGACTGGATCGCTTACATCTCCAGAGAAATCCTCAGGGTCAGAAAATCCTTCACCTTCTCCACACGACTTCTTTTACGCTTGCCATTTACTCATTTGCTGCCGTGTTGGATGTTTTCCAGGGCTTAGCTCACCTTCACGCCCATCACGTCATCCATCGTGACATCAAGGGACAAAACGTGCTGCTGACGGAGAATGCTGAAGTCAAGTTGGGTACGGAAATCCTAATCCCCCAAAAATTGTACATGAATCTCCTGACTGAAATAGCTAAGCATGCTATAAAGTATGTTTCTTGCCTCCTCAGTGGACTTTGGCGTGAGCGCTCAGTTGGACCGAACAGTAGGCCGGCGGAACACTTTCATCGGGACACCTTACTGGATGGCCCCGGAAGTCATTGCCTGCGACGAAAACCCGGACGCCACTTACGACTACCGGGTACGCATCCCTACCGGACACTTTTTGCACGGCAACGCGCTCATAACATAACATAAAGAAAATTTAAATGAACTTGTATTACTATGCAGGCACACTCAAAAATAAGTTTAATCTAACCTTGCACTAAACTTAATTCCAATTTACTTTTAAATTTTGATAGCTTTCTTCTCCCTGGTTGGCTCTATTTGCCCCGCCTCCACCCTGACTTTCAGATGAAACCTATCTAGGTATAGTTTTAGGTACAGATATTGTTTGCTTTTGTCTTCCTTTCAAAATCTTCCCAAAATGATGCACACAAATGTCTTCACAATAGGATAACGCATGACCACTTGCCAACTAGAAGTAGTATATATGTATACACTTTTCTCGTATTAGCAATCACTCCGCCATTCGCACTAACAATCGGGGAGTGAAAAACACTAAGAAATGCAATGCTCCGCCCAGTGCTCGTAGAGACATTCCACAAGGGAGTTTTGACCAGAAAGACAGTGTCCATAATGTTCTTATGAGCAGCCTCTCGCATCCGCTGTATGCTTGTATATCAAAATGTATCTCATATCTGAAGATAAACATTTGCTCAAAATATTACTCGTATTTCAAATGGCTCATATGTCGGGGCACTCATATGTCGAGGTACTGTATCCCTTTATTTTTGTTCCTTCCTTTTTGCAGAGCGACTTGTGGTCCTGTGGAATTACAGCCATCGAGATGGCTGAAGGGGCTCCACGTAAGCCAGAAAATACATGAGCCGCTTTCAAACTGCCATCATGCATTTGAGCACTATCATTGTGTTTCCTCCAGCGTTGTGCGATATGCACCCCATGCGGGCACTCTTTCTCATCCCCAGAAACCCGCCTCCGAGACTCAAGTCTAAAAAATGGTCTGCTCCCTTTTTTTTTTTGCTTTTCATGTCAGCTTCATCAAAAGGGGAACTTAGGTACTTAACGTTTGATGCGGCGTGGCTCGTAGGTCCAAGAAGTTCTTCAGCTTCATCGAGGGATGCCTGGTGAAGAACTACACCCAGCGGCCGCCCACCGAGCAGCTGCTCAAACACCCCTTCATCAGGGACCAGCCCAACGAGCGCCAAGTGCGCATCCAGCTCAAGGACCATATCGATCGGACTAAGAAAAAGCGAGGAGAGAAAGGTAAGGGGACTCGGTTCATCCTTACAGGCACGCCATCTAAACGCGTCATGATTGGCTTAGCGGGCCCACAGCTATGTCTTCAAAAAGGTGATTGCTTGTACCAATCATATCCTCCATAGATGAAACCGAGTACGAATATAGTGGAAGTGAAGAAGAGGAGGAAGAAGCATCAGAGCAAGAAGGAGAACCCAGGTAAGAGCGAAAACGGCTAGACTATCTACTAAATTTCAAGGCTCGACGGGCAGATGACACATAATTGGACAACATTCGAGCTTTTAGTCAAAGCGCGTGTAGGCCAACATTAGTGGCTAAGTTTGACGACTCTCCATAAAACATGAACTTCGCATAAGTCAGCTAGTGAATCTTTAATTATTCGGCCCCTCAAGCCAGTTTCACATAGCAACATGGAAATGAGATGATATTTACATCATGACTAAGGCCACAAAAGTGGTTGAAAAAGCCATACCTGAAAAGAATCTATAAAATATGCCATTTTGGTGACTTTTTTTCTTGTACATTCCCAACTATTTACCCTTTTAAGTTGTTTTTTAATTGAACAGTTTGATCCTAACATGAATAGTCTCACCAAAAAGACAATAATACAAAGTTGATGTGCCAGTTTGGCTTGAAGTGTCCATTTCCAGGGTTAAAAACGTCAACTTTTCCATGCCGCCAAACTTTTCAAACTCCCCATCATTTGAGATTTTTCTCTAATCTTTGCGGTGGCTCGGCGCAGCTCCATCGTCAACGTGCCGGGAGAGTCGACGTTGCGTCGGGACTTTATCCGACTGCAGCAGGAGAACAAGGAGCGCTCGGAAGCGCTGCGCCGCCAGCAGCTCCTGCAGGAGCAACAGCTGCGGGAGCAGGAGGAGTATAAGCGCCAGCTGCTGGCAGAAAGGCAGAAGCGCATTGAACAGCAGAAGGAGCAGCGACGGCGACTGGAAGAGGTGAGTGCATTTTATTTGTAGGAGTCTTGTCTTTGAATAAACTAAACTCTTTCGTTTTGGGCTTTTTCTTCCGGCAGCAACAACGTCGCGAGCGCGAGATGCGTCGCCAGCAGGAACGTGAGCAGAGGCGACGCGAACAGGACGACAAACGGCGAGCCGACGAGTTGGAACGTCGCCGGAAGGAAGAGGATGAGCGCCGGCGCGCCGAGGAGGAAAAGCGGAGGGCCGACAGGGAACAGGTATGATGGAGATGAACGTTCGATGGTCATGGTGGCGGCGGTGTAACTCTAGCGCCTCCTGTTTGGGTGGGCAGGAGTACATCAGGAGGCAGCTGGAGGAGGAGCAGAGGCACCTGGAGATCCTGCAGCAGCAGCTGCTCCACGAACAGGCCATGTTGCTGGTGAGTGTATATTAATATGTTTTCAAAATCATCTACTCCTTGCACTTTTTCAGTGCTCGGACGTTTGGCCGCCCGGGACGTTTGGCCGCCGGTCTTTTGGTCCCTTTTGGTCGCTGGTCAAATGTTGACCGAGTGTTTACTGTTGAAGCCAGCTCTCAAAATGATATTCATGAGAGAGAGTTTAACATCTAAGAGAGAGAGTTTGATATCTAAGTACATTTGACCGGCAGCCAAAAGATCGGTGACCAAACGTCCAGTCACGACTTTTTCAACCTCGGATGCCACTACACGGCCACTTTTGAGAATGTGACTTCATATCTTCACTTTGAAAAAACAAAACATGTCCATCCACTTCATGACAACAGGGAGGAAAAAACATATCCACGTTATGACAATGACTTATTTCCTCCTAGACCAACTTTGATATTTTTGGAGGTGCCGGGGGAGCCGTTAGTGGTGGAGGTTGAGGGGAGGGAGGGCATTCCCAGGCCCTCATTGATGATGTCACCGGGAAGTCAGTCATCCAGCGGGAAAGGAAGTCGGGCTTTCCCAGGTTTTCATTCCAGATGTTGCAGAGTTGTAGTCGGAGGAGTTTAGAGGAGGTTGGCTGTCGTGATGTCATGGTTCAGTCATGATGTCTTGCAGTATGACTTAGGATTTGAAATTAGTGGGAGGAAGTCACTGACCATTTCCTGTAATGTAGTTGTGTGTTTACATTATCTTGATGCTCTTGTCCACGTTTCTAAGGCAATTATTCGTAGCTTATGTCTCATTTTGAGACCTGATGGTGTAGTGAGTGGAGGGGCGCCCTCACTTTTTTTTTGTGCTACTTTTCAATGAGCCAACCTCCCGGGATCTACTTTGTTGTTAGGATTGGAATGCGGGTGCAGCTTTTTGTTCCACAGACAGAGTTTAACAAGTCGGGGTTGTGCTGAAGAACCTGATTGTAATCCACGGATTGCACTTGTAACATACCATATTTGTGGAAATTGTATCATTGATGACTTCAAAAATATGTTGGATAAATGAATGAATGAATCTAAAAGGGAAAGAAAGGGTTACTTTATTAAACTTGGGGGTAAAAAAAAAAGTTTACTTATTTTCATTAGAATTTTGATCAAACTAATGTTTAAATTGGTCCAAATAACAATTTTTGCTATCCACTTTCAATTGAAACACATTATGATTTTAAGTTCCCCTTATTTATAGAATAGATGCAATGTAATCATTAAAAAAATGACACAAAAAGGTAGTCTAGTTATACAAATAATTATAATGATTTATTTGACTTCTGTTGCACTATGTAAAATGAATCATGATGATGGATGCTCTAGTCCACATAAAAAAGCATGGATTTTCCTCTTAGTGGGTGCAGTGACATCTCAGAACATTCTTTAGCTTGATGTCTTTGGTCCTCCTCCTCCTCCGTGGATGCACTCAGGTATACAAATGGCGAGAACTGGAGGAGCAGCAGCAAGCCCAAAACCTCCAGCAGCAGCTTCAGCAGCAGCAGGCCTACTTGCTGTCCCTGCAGAACCAGCAGAACCTGGACATTATTAGCCCCAATGGTGCCCCCAAAAACCCAGAACACAACACTGGAGCTGAAAAGAAAACCACGGTGACTGAATGCGTGCCACTTGGAGAGGTGAAAACGCCTGGAAAGTCTAGTTTGGATGAACCTGCTTTGCTGCTGCTGCTGCTGCTGCTGTGGGAACTGGCTAACACTAACTATTAACAAGGCTAATCAATTAGTATTTCATTGTGTGGTGGTTGATTAGTTTGATTTTCTTTTTGTGTGTGCTGCAAAGTTGAAAAACGTCTCACATGTATTCAAGTGGAATTTGATCCATTCAAAGTCACTTTTCAAAACAAGCATGTCTACTGGGTGACAACTTTTGAACATTATTGTCAGAATATGTCCATTTTGAGATGTTTCCAACATTTTACCGTCAGATATGATGTCACTTGTATACCATAAAGGCTAAGAGATAATTTGTTACACCTCATTTTTTGTTTTCTCCAGGCGGATGAGCGCTACCGCAAAAACATCCAAGGTTCTCCACAATCGGCGCAAACCAAGCCGCCCCAACCGCCAGTGCCGCCACGATCCGAGTCTTCTTACCCTAACGGGAATGCAGAGGCCATGCATCGGCCTGCCGAGTCTCAGGTAAAACAAAAAAAAAATGCCCCAGATATGATCCAAAACTTTCAGGAGCCAAGCTTTAAAGATGGACAATTCTAATTTAAATGGGACCCTCAAGTGCTTCATTTGCTTATTTCACTAATACTACTTCTACTTTATCAGCGCGGGAAGTTGGTTTAATTAAGCGGCTTGTAATTGGATGGGCATGATTATAACAAATATACATTTCAAGAAGCCTTGAAGTGGGCTATTTTGTTAAACCATTTTACCGTCTGTTTATTCCTTTCAACACAGTCTGTAAATTAAATAAGACAACATTTAGCGGGCATGTATTTGTGAATACACCCACTAAAAGCATGAAGTCCTGCTAAAAAAACAAAAAAGTCATTGTAAACTCTTGTCTTAATAACCTCATTTTTTCCAGGCTTTCCTCCCTCTGTTTTTTTCTAGATGCTAGAAAAGGGATGCCCTATCACTCCTATCTTGACGTTTACTGCATTTTTAAACTGACACAATGCTCTTTTTCCCCAAGTTTAATCTGAAAGGACATTTTCAGCTTCTGCATGCTCACCCTTCCCCAACCCAATGTTTTTTTTGTTTTGTTTGTAAAGGTGCGCGGCCCAAAAAGCGGCGGCAACCCACCGCCTCAGCCCGCCACTGCTGTGTGTCGCTCGCATTCCTTCAGTGAGCCTCACCATCTCTCTCCATCTTCGTCATCACCCCCACAATCATCATCATCATCATTATCATCATCAACACAACATGCACGCACTGACGCACAAGCCCACCCCCAGGCTAGACCCCAGCAAGCAATCACTCCCACTTCTGCAGAAATACCACCTAGGGTAAGGATGGGACTCAATGTAGATACATGTAAATACTTCCAATAGAATGGAATAGAATAATAGCAGTCCGCGCTTAAATACAGAGATTAGATTAGATTATTCATCCCGTATTCTGGAAATTTCATTATCACAGTAGCAAGAGGGTGAAAATACAGACACAGGAAAAGACATTTTAGACATAAATAAATAGGTAATATATAAGTTAATTAATAAATAAATACATGAATACATATAAATAAATATAGAAATAAATCATCATACACAAAATCTGTAATGGACAAATTAAAACAGGCTTTTGTTAAATTTCACTCTTGAATTTTTAAAAAATGATAAATGTTGAAGACAATGTCTCTAAAAAATCCAGTCAACTATGATTAATTACTTCTGATAATGATAGAATTCCATCAACAGATGGCAATGGATATGTCCCCAAAAATGTACACGCTAATTCTAGAAAATAAAAAATTAGAACGATCCTGTAAAAAAACTTCTTTAGTCGACTTCACCAATCCTATCTGATTCATCCTTGTTACAAATAATACCGTTCCAAAATGCGTAGACCCTTAATAACACCAATAATCAACATCTAAATGCCAGCATCTTCACTAATTGTGCATCTGTACACGGCTTTTATTGCATTGAATTCATCTCAGGTTGGACTACCAACATGCCGTCATTATAAGGACCAATGGGGTGTTGTGTTGCTTCCACATGTCTTTTTTTTCTGTTTTGTATCAACTTCTACATACTTCATCAAAAAAGGTCCCGGTCAGGACTACATCCCGCTCGCCGGTGTTGCCGAGGCGAGACTCGCCTCAACGCCACACCAATGCGCCTCCTTCTATCAACCGCAACACGGGCAGGTAAATGCCTTGGCCACCATTAGAACTACTTTAGAGAATCAAATAGTCATATCAACAGTTGTTTCATTGAGGAATAAATAGGCTGAGCAGTGGCCATGATGGAATTTTGTCCGAACCGTACAGTACGGCTGAGCCTCGACTGCTGTGGGAGCGAGTGGAGAAGATGCTTCCCAAGTCGGCGGGAGGTGGTAGCGGATCCAGCGCAGGTTCTGGTTCCGGCTCTGGGTCTGGTTCTGGTTCGGGTTCCTCCAGCAGTTCTTCCAGCAACTCCAGCTCTCAGGCTGGCTCTGGAGAGAGGTTCAGGGCCCGCTGTGAGTGCTAAAACACGCCAACGCCTAAAAAAAAAAAAAAAACCCAAAAAGGTTATTTCCCAACACCCTTGTTTTCTCCGCGTCAGCCTCCTCCAAATCGGAGGGTTCACCCCTCCGAAGGCAAGAGAACGTCGGGAAAAAACCTGAAGAGAGGCCGAGACCCGGCAGACCGGCGGTGAGCCAGGAATTAGAGTTAGACCCCCTCCCAACTAGAGCTAGAATCCATAGCTTGCGCTCCACTAGTCGCTTTCCACTAACGACAATAAAACTACAAGGACTATCCTGCACTTGCCTTATCTAACTTTGGACCATGCTTTTATAAGCTTTATTTCCAGTGCTTTTTTTGACCATTTGTCAACTTCTAACCTTCTTTCTGGTTGGACTAACTCCCTAACTTTTCCTCCCTTTTAGCTTCGCCGCCTCTTTTGTCTTCTTTTAGGCCCACCTGCTTTGGAATAACCTCGCTTCATTTTTCCGACTAACGCTGAGTGACCTTCCAAACTATATACATATTTTTTTTTCTTTTTTTTTTAACTCAGCAGGACCTGACTGCCCTCGCTAAGGAACTCCGCGCGGCAGACGACGTGCGCCCTCCCAACAAGGTGACGGATTATTCATCGTCCAGCGAGGATTCGGACACCACGGACGACGATGACGATGAGGAGGTGGATCAGGAGGGGGGCGAGGAGTCCACTTCGGGTCCAGAGGAATCCAGAGCCGTGTATGTATCACTGGGAGAGCCCCATTTTAGGATGAGTTTGAATCCCGGTTTGTGGCTTTTGAAGTGGCAGCGATTTTTTTTTTCTCTCTCACCTAGCAGGTCGTCCCGCCTGAGTAATGGCGAGACGGAGTCGGTAAAGACGATGATCGTCCACGATGAAGGCGAGGGCGACGGGGGGTCCACGCCGTGCAAAGACAGCACCCTTGTTGTCCGACAGGTACACGCGCTAAAGGACAAAATGTTGTCTGCATGTTTGTCACCTTGTTTAGTTTGATTTTTTTTTGTTTTGTTTGGTTTTGTCTTTTCACGTGTTTTTTTTCTCATGGTCTCATTTTGCATGCTGTGTTTGTCTTGCCAGACGTTCAAAAAAACTCCGCTCACGACACTAACATGAGTATTAACACATTTTAATTCCTGCAAAGGGACGGTTTAGTTTGGGGTAAAGTTTGGAACCCATTCTTATCAAAGTACTGCAGGACTTTTTGTCCATTATTGTTCTACAGATACTATCATTTTATATTTTAAATTCATGATTAGATTACAATATCACTCATAGCTTTTGTACCATATTTGGGGTCAGAATGCTATTTCTTATCAAAATACCCGTTTTCTGAAAGTCTTCGAGATAATACATTATTCACCAACTATATTGACCACTCATATTGAAACATTTTCTACGAAATTGACTTAATTTTTTAAATAACATGCATAAAATTATGCTTTGATTTATGTATTACTCCTAAAATTCCAGGTTTACCAAAACAATTTGGTTTAAAAAAAAAGTCATTTCCCTTTTCAGATTTAATTTCCTATGTAAAGTTATTCACCAGCTTTTAAAGGTTTTTGCCTTCTGGACTCAAAATGACTTCATATCATTCCAATAATTGGCGATTTTTCACCATCCCTATTCAAAGAAAGACTTTACTGTCCTATAAATCTTTGTGTTCGAGCTCACTACTTATATAGATAACACCTTCTCACGAGTGTGACTAATAACAAAGTACAATTTCTTTTTTTTCTTCTTCTTTCTTCCCCTAAACTGTCAACTTTGTCAACTAACTTGGCGTTTTGTCCCGCCTGTAGGCTAGTGGCCGTAGCCTAGCTAACACCTTCCCACCCCCAGAGCTGCTCCGTAAGGCGTGTAGCGGCAAAGTGGTGTACCCCTCTTTCTACTTCCAGAGCGAACCCAAAAAAAGACCCAGCGGCTCGGGGTCCAGCCCGGGTCTCCTGGCCCAGCACGCCCCCACCCCCCTTCATCACCACCACTACCACCAGCAACAAAACCATCACCCCCACCATCATCCTCATCATCCTCCTCATCCTCATCATCACCCTCAGCAGCAGCATGCGGCCGAGCGCAACGGCTTTGCGGGGCGCATCCACCTCTTGCCGGACCTGATCCAGCAGAGTCATCATTCCTCCCCATCCTCCTCTCCATCTTCCCCGTCCTCCTCCTCGTCCTCCTCCGGTCTGGCCAGTCCCATCGCGTCCCCTCAGAGCCCCTTGGACAAGTTGGCGCTCCTCATCGAGGTACGCTTTTGGGTCGCTCCCCTCGGCCAAAAACGCATCTCATAAAGGCTAACATAACGCAATATGTAAAAATGGATCATTTCTGAGGCCATCATTCACCCGGAAGATAATAACAAATAATTTTTTTTTTTTACTATCGTAACATTTGATGGCATCTCACATTTTTACTCGTAAAGTCACGACGTACTAATTTGTGTGTACAAAATTAGTATTTTGGAAATGCACATGTTATTAACATTATTGTATAATATATTATGACTAACTCATTGTCTAGATAGATATCCCATTTAAACTCAACTAAAAGAACTTGAAGACTCATCTTTCAGTTCTATTAACAGCCTTCAAAATCCAAAGTTTATGACCCTGCCAATTGTTCAAATTTTAAAATGTTCAACTTAATTCCCCAACAACGAATAATTTTCATCAAATGATGCTTTTTCCTCATCACCTAAGACTTTATCCTTCTAAAATTGACCAAAATCTCATCAAATTAAGTCAACTTTGTCAACTAATCTTTTTATTTGACTTTGTGATGGGACTACTACGCAAAGTGCCTTTTTTATAATTTACATAAATTCCCCAAATGTATTTTTCTCTTAAAATGACAATTTCATTCTATCATAACTTTTTTAATTGCAGCTTTATACAGAAGTTCGTTCTATCATCGTGAAATGACCACTTTATTCCCACAAAAAGGCCACATTTGTCTTTTTATCCTAAGATTAATGAATCAAAATGCAAAAAAAATGCGCTCAATACATAATACCATTTACTTATTACAATGCAAGCTTCTCCGTCACATTAATTTAATTTTATTGGTGCAGATTTTCTTACCTCGTTTTTTTTTTTTTTTTTTTTACAACAAGAAGGTTTTATCTAAAATTCCCATGACATAGTTGTCCGTACTAAACTGACTGGTGTGCAATATCCCTCATAGCCATCAATATAAGACACTGGGGCACGATTTCTGGTGAGTTTCATACAACATTTAATAAATGTCTAAATCTTGTCGCAGACAACAGAAGGATCAGGATGGCCAGTGTGTTTCTACCATTTTGTTTGCACTCCCTGGAATGAATCATTGTCTTGTTTTACGCATGCATTGTCACCTTGCTCATTTTTTCCTTTTTTTTTGATATTTTTGTTTTTTATAATTTGCTCACTATGTTCAATATTTTTGTTGTGTGCTCACGCGTCCCCTGCAGAGTCAATCGAGCAACAACATGCAGAAACACAAGTCGTCGTCATCGTTTACGCCGTTCATCGATCCACGTTTGTTGCAAGTGTCGCCTTCTGCCGGCAGCGCGCTCAACAATGTCGGTGAGTTGAAATACATTTTTTTTTTTATACTTGGACATACATACATACATCATATATATATGTAAAAAGATGTAAAAATAATTAAATTTTCATTTTTGGGTTTGTTAGAATGACATCATTTTCCTCATGTAGATTATCTTTCAGTTTTGTTACATTTCAACCATTTTTTTTACTGTTTGTAGTGTGCCTACAACTTTTTCCACTCATTTTAATTACATTATGTTTTGAATCCTGAGTTATAAAGTTAGGATTATTTTCAGAAGGTTGCAAAAAAAAATTGGGTGTTTTTTTATTTTTTCTCTCAAAAACTGACCTTTTTATTCCAGCTCTCATTTTTTTTAAATGACACAATTTACATGTTTTTCCCCAATGTTTTTTTCTCCTAATACTATGACCTTTTTAATATTTCGTTTTTATTCATTCATTCTAATGTCACTTTGTCTTTTCAAGTTTGGAACATTTTAACTGTTGAACATTCTTCCCGTTAACTAACTTAATTATTCAATCAATAATTCTTATACATCACGTTTTTTGTCAGGCTATGGCAACGACGCTCGTCTGGCAGAAGCGCTGCGGGCGGACGCCTCGCGCAAGGGTTCTGTAGTCAACGTCAACCCAGTCAACACTCGCCCACAGAGCGACACGCCTGAGATCCGAAAGTACAAAAAGAGGTTCAACTCGGAGATTCTCTGCGCCGCTTTGTGGGGTGAGCAAACCTGGCAAAATTGCTACACTGACAGTGATTTTCAGGACTTAAAACATTATAATTTGTTAACTTTGAAAGGGGTCAACCTACTGGTGGGCACGGAGAGCGGTCTGATGCTTTTGGACCGCAGCGGTCAGGGGAAAGTTTACCCGCTCATCAGCCGAAGACGTTTCCAGCAAATGGATGTGCTAGAAGGACTCAACGTTCTTGTCACCATCTCAGGTACCAACGCTGAAATTGGAGCTCGAGAAAATTACTTTTAATGGTGGCTTTTTGACATCTTTACTCATTTGTTTTGAGATTGATATGTTTTCGCTCATGTGAATATATTAATTATTTGGCATTCCCATTATCCTCCCACGATTTGCTTAAGTGAATGAATTTCCTCAAATGACTGCGTATACTTTAACTTCATAAAATCCAGTTTTTTGGAAAATCTGGCTTTTTTTTTCCCCCAGAGTATTTTTTCCACCAAAAATTACTCCTGAAAAGTATTTTTTTAAATTAAATATAACTTTTGTTCCATCAAATTATGGATTTATTTCTAGTTGCAATGGTTTTTTCACCAAAAAAGAACTCCTGAAAAGTATTTTTTAAAATAAAATCATGGATTATTCCAGGTTGTGACATATTTTTTTAATTAGCATCTTTTATCTTTAGCACTTGATTTATAATTAGTGTTGCACCAATATCGACATAAATATCAGTACCAATATGGCCCTAAAAGTATAGTCAGTAACAACTAATAATTCAAAGAATTCATCTAATACTTTAAAAGTGGTAAAATGACCCCCCACCAAAAAAAATCACATCTGATTTTCACATTTTTACTCTTACATTCTGAGTATGGCTCTCGAGGAATAAAATAGGAATTGTTAATGCCTCTGTGTGTCAAAAAAGTTCCCGATTAGTGAGCACGACGAGTGTGACGACAACAAATCCATATGCAGTCAAAGGATGTTGAGTAAATGGCGGCCACGGTGTCACAACATGTAACTTATGTTTGTTTGTATTGTGGAAGGAACAAATATGTTTTGTGGTTGGAAAGGACACACGTCAAGGAAACTTTCATCAGTGCGTAGGCACGTTTCTTGTGCCGCATGTTGAAATTTGTTAACAGGTGACCCTGTCATGTTGTCCTTATCGTTGGATTAGGTTTGGTATGCCACAGTATTTTGCCACCTGAATTTATCACTTAAGTTATAACTTCATTTTCTTTTAAATCAAGAACAAAAATCCTTTTGAATTGAGTATTTAGTTTTCTTCTCTCCTAAATGTATTCATATGAAGCCACAATTTTTCTTCAAACTTGAACTTGTTTTTTGTCTAAAAATGACATCTCTTATTTTGTACAATTATAGCCACTTATCTTTTATAAAATTACAACTTCTGGCCAATATTGCAATTACCACTTCCAGAATTACAACCTCCAAATCTCCCCACAATTCTTTTTAACCAATTTCATCCACTCTTATTTTGATTTATTGTACAAAGACGAATTTATTTTCTTTCCCACACACGTATAAAATAAAATAAGGATTTCTATTAAAAACAATGTATACGACGTGTCTTTAATGTGATTGGCATTCAGGTAAGAAGAACAAGCTGCGTGTGTACTATCTGTCATGGCTGCGCAACAAGATTCTCCACAACGACCCCGAGGTGGAGAAGAAACAAGGCTGGACCACCGTGGGTGACCTGGAAGGTTGCGTCCACTACAAAGTTGGTGAGTGTCATCACCTGGCTTGGGTTTCGATTTCAGCCACCGCCAATGTGTTTGATGGTTAATAACTTTGATGCTTGATTCTCAGTCAAATACGAGCGGATCAAGTTCTTAGTCCTGGCCTTGAAGAACTCGGTAGAGGTCTACGCGTGGGCGCCCAAACCTTACCATAAGTTCATGGCATTCAAGGTGAGGAGTTGGTCAGCAAACAGAAGATTTGAAAAGCAAGAGTGTGGTTTCCTTATAAGGTCATCCCTAAATATGTGTGTGTTGAAAAACACAGTCTTCATTTTTTAAATGTTCATTTTTGACAAATTTGGACTTTGTGAAGTTAGAATGAATTTCCTGCAAATTCCAAATATACACATGCCTGTTTTGTGTAGTGATGGCTTTTTGTTCCATTTCTTCATTGCAACTTATTATCCAACCAAAATAAGGTTTTATCAATGTTTCTTACAAAAGAACTTTTTTTTTTAATCTTTTAAATATTTTTTGCAAGAAATTAAAAAGGATTTGGCTAAAAAGTAAATGTAAATATCTTATCAAATATAGAATCTTGCATAGTAACATTTTGTGTAAATTGAAATCTGCATAGTGAAACGACAACCTTATTTTCATTAAAAAAATACTCTACTCTAATAACACTTTCCCTGCTTATTTTATTTATTTTTTCTTTCTGTAACCTGCTTAAATTATTCCCTTTTTTGGACCGTAGTCTTTCGGCGAGCTGGTTCACAAGCCCCTGTTGGTGGACTTGACGGTGGAGGAAGGCCAGAGGTTAAAGGTCATCTACGGCTCCTCCTCGGGCTTCCACGCCGTGGATGTGGACTCTGGGGCGGTATATGACATCTATCTGCCCACCCACGTAAGACGGCGCCCCGGCTTTGCATGATAGTCCCGGACAAACCAGGTGACCGAGGCGTCTTTTTTTCCTGCTGGCAGATCCAAACGCACATTCAGTCGCACGCCATCATCATCCTGCCCAACACGGACGGCATCGAACTGCTGGTTTGCTACGAGGACGAGGGCGTCTACGTCAACACATATGGACGCATTACCAAGGACGTGGTACTCCAGTGGGGGGAGATGCCCACCTCCGTCGGTAAGAGGGGATACTTTTTGTGGATTTCAGGACAATTCCAAATATTTTCTCGTTTCATTTGGGTCATTTCCTGTGAGTTAAAGGCATGTCCTGTTTTTTTTTTTTTTTGCAGCCTACATTCGTTCCAACCAAATCATGGGCTGGGGCGAGAAGGCCATTGAGATTCGCTCGGTGGAGACGGGCCACCTGGACGGCGTCTTCATGCACAAGAGGGCCCAGAGACTCAAGTTCCTGTGCGAGAGGAACGACAAGGTGAGGCTCCCAAAATGTCTTCAGTCACCAAAGCTTGTGTAAATACAGTGGGGAAATTAAGTATTTAGTCAACTACCAATTGTGCAAGTTCTTCTATCACATTGTTTGATTTTTAAAGAATATATATCCAAATTAGAGTGGAAAATAAGTATTTGGTCACCTACAAACTATCAAGATTTCTGGCTGTCAAAGAGGTCTAACTTCTAACGAGGTCTCCACTCTTTACCTGTAGTAATAGCATCTGTTTTAACTCATTATCGGTATAAAATGTACCTGTCCACAACCTCAGTCTCTCACACTCCAAACTCCACTATGGCCAAAACCAAAGAGTTGTCGAAAGACACCACAGACAAAATTGTAGATCTGCACCAGGCTGGGAAAACTGAATCTGGAAACATCATGCTTTGGGAGTGTTTTTATGCAAAAGGACCAGGATGACAAATCTGTGTAAAGGAAAGAATGAATGGGGCCATGTATAGAGAGATTTTGAGTGAAAATCTCCTTCCATCAGCAAGGACATTGAAGATGAGATGTGGCTGGGTCTTTCAGCATGACAATGATCCCAAACACACAGCAACAAAGTTTGTAAGAAGCATTTCAAGGTCCTGGAGTGGCCTAGCCAGTCTCCAGATCTAAACCCCATAGAAAATCTGTGGAGGGAGTTGAAAGTCTGTGTTGCCCAACGACAGCCCCAAAACATCACTGCTCTAGAGGAGATCTGCATGACAGAATGGGTTCAAAATACCAGCAAAAGTGTGTGAAAAGCTTGTGAAGAGTTACAGAAAAATGTTGGCCTTCGTTTTTGCCAAAAAAAAGGGTACATGACAAAGTATTGAGATGAACTTTTGGTATTGACCAAAAAAAGCTAATAATTGCTTTTTGCCCCAATGCACGTTGCTGTCTTCAGGTGTTTTTCGCCTCGGTGCGGTCCGGGGGGTCCAGTCAGGTCTACTTCATGACGCTGGGCAGAAGCAACCTGCTCAGCTGGTAGACACCTTCCTCTCCTTCTTCTTCTTCTTCCTCCTGCTCCTCGCTAACACTGGATCTCAGAAGCCCGACACTTCCCCAGCGGACCCCGTGCGCGCACGCGGACGAGGACTCCGGGTGGCCCCGCCCCCCCGCCAGAGGTGGACGGAGTCAAATGTGAATTCCCAGAGGAGGAAATTTCCCTTCCCCACCCTTAAAATGTTCAGGTGCTCGTCATCGTCGTCCTCGTCGTGTCTCCTCTTGGACTTTGAACGTCTTTAACCGCCGGAAAAAGTTTTAACCAGTCCCTAAATGTTTCTCCGTGTTCTCGTGTGACCGGGAGGATGACGACGATGATGCTGAAAGGCGTCGTCGTGGTGATACGCAATGTGGGCGGGGACAGTTTGGGCAGAAAGTGAGAGCGATTAAGGACAAAACAAAGATGGATTCCAGAGTCGTATTATTTTTCTTCTTCTTATTTTCTCCAACACGAGCGTGAATAATTGTCTCTTATCTTTTTTTGTTTTTAATATTAATATGAATAATATTATGATTATTTTCCAATGCACATTCACCTCTTTCCCCTCACCGTCTTGCTTGCTTCCACCTACAGAGGGCGACGTGCTGTAGGCACAGTGTGCGTACCAAAAAACTAAAAACAAAAAAAAACAGTCAAAGTTGTGTATGTACAAAATATATCAATAGGAAGAAAATCTGTCAATAGAAAAATGGTTTATGGTTTGACTAAGTGTGTTTGTGAAGCATGAGATGATAATGCTGATGTCATTGCGTTTTGGCTCTTTTCGATCACAAAGACGTGGAAGACTTTAAAAGACACAAAATGGCTGATTACTAATTGTTACCACTGCAAACATAAAGTGATAAATGAAGAGATGAAGTTAAGGAGAGAAAAAAAATACCCTATTACCATGGCAACTGTGGAAGAGACTAGTTAGTATCACCATTTTGTTGGTTTTCCCAACAAATCTTTGAGTTGATTTCATCAATCAACAGAAGAAGAAGAAAGCAAACAATGTGTCCCATTTAACTTTTGGATATAAAAATGAGTATATAGGAACAGTTTAGGATTTTTTTTCATGGCAATTTGGTTGCTAATGAGTTGTCATTGGCTACTCTTCTTCTAGAGTTCAGGGAAGCCGATTTTTAAGGAATGTGTGGGTGATGTACTCGTTCCACATCAAGAATTGCCTGTTAAAGTGCAAATGTCGCCCGAGTCTTTTACACCTTTAGCTCTTGCATCGTTAGAGAGAATTGGCGCGATTTGGCTTTGGAAGGAAGCGTCGTTCGTCCGTGCAAGCCTAACCCCGAAACTTTTATTCTGGACGTTAAGTGTGACGGTAAATATTCGGAAAACCCGTTTCACAATGTTTGTGCTTTTATTTATTTACGCGCTCACTTTTTGTTAACTCAGTCGCTGACGTTGCTAAAGTCGCTAACATTGTGTGCAGCAGGATGTCCTGTGCGTTTTGGTTTTCTTTCAATAAAACTTGAGGGGAAAAATGGAATATGAGGATGCCATGTCTTGGTTTAGCAAAAAAACTGTTCTTATTGTCATTTTAAGTTGTAATATTTAAAAATACATTTCTTATAGGTAGGTGGATTTTGTATTAGAAGTGTTGTATTTTGCATATTACTACACTTGTGTTGCTGAAATAGTTTTTGACGTAACCTAGTGCGTTTTTATAGTAATAACATTGCTTTTAATTTATCTAAAAATATTACGATTTATCAAAACATTCCCTTTATTGTCCAATTACCACTTTGTTCACGTAATGTTAAAATATTAACATTTCAAATCCACAACCATAATTTTTTTTTCTGCCGTTAGTTTTTTATTTTTACATAATTATTTTGTCTCATTTCATGAAAACTGTTAATTTGGCATTTTCCCTCCAACTTTCCTCATTTTTCTTTACCTTTTTCTGTACTTTTTTGACTCAAAAAGCCATCTGGATGGTAGAAAAATCTAAAGAAAATTAATTAAGGCAAAAATAAAGAACATTGCAATAGAATAGAAACACTTTTCCTAAACAAAACACTCCCAAAATAATCTATCCAGAGTTTTCTCATACTCTTCTCATGTATTCCTAAAATAGACAACTTTTTCTCCACAAGAAATTGATCCTTAAAGAGACACGTGTGTGTGTTGAAGAGTACACGGTGTTCAATTGGGAAACCTTGGAGTTTACATTCTTGTTGAGTCTTTAAAACCCAACTCTTCATAGGGAATTTACACATACACACATGGCTGTACATTGTAAGTACTCTCTATAAAAATCTACTGCTATTATTGTTATTTAAGTAAGAGTATTTTAGTCATCTTCGCATGTTACAATACATAGTCGAAAAATGATGCTTTAAATGAATAGAAAGTAGTTGTATTGTTTATGTATCTTTAGTCATAGTTTTAAGTTATGTGTGTTATTTGTTAATTGTGCCTCATTTAGTGGTAAAATGAGTCAAAATTGAAACAACAGTGGGCTAAGAATGGTGCCCTGTGGAACGCCAGAACTTAATACTATTTTTAAAGGCAAGATTTATTAGCTTAATGTTGTTCAAAGTGAGTACTTTACAGAAAAATCTGACTAAAACTTTTGTATAGACTCTTGAATACAAAACAGTTTGCATTTTTGTTGTTGTTTGTGCATGTGTGTGTTTTGTGTAACGAGAGGAAACGGAAGCAGAAGTGAATGACGACCGCTGAGGTAAATCGCTCCTATTTAAGACTCAAGTTTGGAGCGGGAACGGCCAGCGAGGTGCTGGCGGTCATGTGGGCTATCTCTGCACCGCTGACGCTAGCGTTAGTCGTTGCGTTAGCTCACGGACGAAAATTCACGCTTCCGTCTTTGCCGTTTAAAGGTGAGACCGCTCTAAAATCACACTCATTTTGCACCCAAAAATGCAGAAATTTTATCAATATTTTTTTTTAAAATGATCATTTCTGCATGCTCATTTTGTTTTCTCAACTCTAGGGGTAGTGTTTTCATTTGCAACCTGTTTTTTGGGGTGAATGAAGTTGTGATTTTTCTGAATTATGCAACAGATGGCTGCTTTTTGACGGAGGTCGAGTTGGAGTTGTTTCATTTGGAAAATGAGGCAGTAGCGGTGTCCTTTCCTATCTTACGCTCGGCTCTCAAAGGACGGCGAGTAAATCCGCCCGAAGATGCCTACCGCATCGCCAGGGCCGATGGAGAGGACAGAGAGGACGGCGAAGGTCGAGTCAAGCGGCTGGGTTCCGACCTGTGGCTCCTTCCCGCTCGACCGTCCGACTCGGGCAACTACACTTGCACATTTAGGTCAGTCATGAACTACTTTTTCTTCAAAATGTTGCAAATGTATGTAAAAAGAAAAAAAAAAGTTGAGGGGAATACATAAAGACAATAATAATAATGTAAAAATGTAATTTCATTATGTGTTTAACCTGGATGAGACCTTTAAAGTGGCAGTGACGTTTTATTGTTGTTTTGTTTTTGTAGAAACGAGACGTTTTGCGTTCGCGGCAGCGTGTCGCTCCACGTGTATTCGGCGGCATCGGTGGACGTGGACAAGCTGTCATATCTGCACGACGCCACGCTGGGAGAAGACGTCACGCTCACCTGTCCCGCCGGGAATCTGTTCTCGAGGTCTAGCGTTGAGTGGTTCAAGGTGAGATTTAGAATGAGCTTTTATTGGCTGGGATTGTGCCCACAAAGTAGGATACTTTTTGAGGTTTTTCTATTCATGTCTTGTGTTTTTTCAGGAGGATTCGCTTGGCGTTGGTCTCCAAGGAAGCGGGTGGCAATTTTTGGGGCGCCACGCATCCAAGCTACGCATCCCGGCGGTGGGACGTTCAGACGGAGGTCTGTACACATGTCGCCTCGGCGTGCTAGTGGAGCGCCGCGCCTTCACACTCACCAGGACCATACGACTACAAGTCACAGGTGGGCTGCCATCAATTAAGTTTTAAGGGGTGGCTGTATTTATATATTTGTCATCTTACCTTTTCTGTTAGATTTATGCAAAAATTTAAATAATTTGGTTTTTGTGCACAGATTATTCCATTATTTTCTTAATGTCTTTTGTAGTGAAGAAAAAATTAAACAATGATAAAATGATGCAAAAGGATCCAAATCCATTGCTTAGATAAGGAAAATATTAACTTGGGTGTCGTTTATAGGCTGTGGTGTGGTTGCATTGTGGTTGTTTATATCATGTTGTTCATGCAGAGAAAGAATCAGGTTTTTGTGGGGAGATAGAAAGAAAGGAAGAACAATGAGAAGAATCCTATGTTTGAGTGGTTAGTGATATATTAAAAGCACAATTGTAAATGTTTTGTCTTTACACTTTCTGTTTCAGGGCCCGAGCAGCAAACGACACAAGAGCCCGATTTATCGACGATGGCTGCTGATGCTGCCGTCCCTCCGCTAATTGCTTGGCCACCTAACGGGAGTGTCGTCGAAGTCTCTCACGGTAAGCCGGTGTACCAGAGCAACACTACATTTGACTTTTTGTTGATTTGGGGGAAAATCTTTGGTCATCTATTGTTGATTCCTGGGCGTTTTTGGTCAATTCTTGTTGAATCTTATGGGCATTTTTGGTCATTTTCCGTTGATTTTTTTGACATCTTTTAGGTTCAGCAGTGGAAGTGACGTGTGTGGTTCTCACGACGTGCGATCAGAGCGTTTCCACCAGTGTGTGGTGGACAGCAAGTGGTGTCGATGTCGAAGCATCACCCTACAGGAGAAGGTATAAATGACCTGATTCTTTCAATTCAGGCATTTTGGCTGTCCAAACTACCACCCACATACCACTTTTTTTGGAATGCAACAATTTTAAATGTAAAAATCTTTGTTTTGTTAATGGACCTTACATCCTCACCTTAACCCCCTTTGAGATTTTTTTTTCTTCCCACAACGATAAGACTCCACAACCCTCAATGCAGAATCTTATCAAAACAATGGGATGGCAAATGATAGCTGTAATTGAAGTTAAAGGTGGTCCAAAATAAATTACATTTATTTTGGGGGTGATGGATTTTTGGGGATGGTTTATGTGTATATATCTTCTGCTTTGATAAGTGAAAATTGAAAGAGGCACTGTAAGAAAAATGTTTGGACATTTGGTCACCGTTTTGTCCAAACAGGGAAGGACGTGAGGCATCAGGCTGTTGGGTGAACGCGACTCTGGTTGTCCGGGCCATGACGGAGCAAGAGGAAGGGGCGCAACTGACATGCCTGGCGCAAAACCTAGACGCAAGACGCCAAGTCACCGTCACGCTTCGCTTGCAAGGTGAGGCCACAGAGGACGATTGGCCAGTAAATGTTGACAACAATAGACCTGTTATCCATTTGAATTGAATTGAATTTCTAATGGATTGGTCGTCCTCAAGTGATGGACTCTATTTAAAGAGTTAGGAAGCAAATTTGTAAACGATCCGTTTTGTTACAGACTCAAGCGGGACCTGGCTGGTGGTGGGGTGCGTTTCCACTTCTTGTTTCCTGGTGGTGCTCTCATGCTTCCTCTACGTTCTGCTCATCAAACCCCAGCTCAAGAAGAGAAAGAAAAGAAAGGCGGACTATTTCCTGACCCGAAACAGCAGCTCCTTCTAGTGGAAGCTGTAATACTATCTCTGCTCTGCAAATACTTGTCATGGCGATAGTGGAATTTTTTAACCTTATCCAAAAATGTTGATGACCTATAGTTGTCATTGGTTACATATTATTATGTGTATTATATTTAATGTAGACTGTTAGCAAAGTCATTCCATTATAAGAATTGAAATTTGGAAATATTTCTCCCATTTCTAAAGCAATACTCACAATAATTGGCAATTATTGTTTATTTTATAATTAGCAGTAACACATCAAATTTCAATAAGATTGGTTGAATGGTTTAGAAAATCTCCTATTTACTCAATGTTAAA
The DNA here is from genome assembly GCF_051989575.1 of Stigmatopora nigra. Taxonomy (NCBI): domain Eukaryota; kingdom Metazoa; phylum Chordata; class Actinopteri; order Syngnathiformes; family Syngnathidae; genus Stigmatopora; species Stigmatopora nigra. The sequence goes on along the minus strand of NC_135518.1, from coordinate 6,850,186 downwards.
TAATAGTCATTAAATCCCTATTTTACTTATGTTAAAATCTGTCAATTGCATGCTCATTGGGTGAACAGGAAACATTTTTAACTGTCCTTCTGATCTTTATCAAATTCGGTAAAGACAATGCAAAGTGTGGCCAATTTGTGGTGTAGTGGTTAACTCACCTGACTCCCATGTGGGAGACTGGGGTTCAATTCCCGTAAACATTTTCCCTCCGTTTTTTCTATGTATTTGTAGTCAAGACACTCAAATGATGACAAAGGAAGTTGTAGTCACTTGGTGGTGCAGAGGTTTGTTCACCTGACTCTTGTCGGAGAGACCTGGGTTCAACTCCCGGTTGGGATACTTTTTAACTTAGTTGTTTCTGTGGACTTCTTCTAAAGACACTCAAATGATTACAGAGAAAAGTGTAGTCACTTGGTTGGCGCAGAGGTTAGACCACTGGACTCCCATGTGGGAGACCTTGGTTCAATTCCCGGTTTGGACACTTTTTCACTTAATTGTTTCTGTGGACTTCTTCTAAAGACACTCAAATGATTACAGAGAAAAGTGTAGCCACTTGGTTGGCGCAGAGGATAGATCACTGGACTCCCGTGTGGGAGACCTGGGTTCGATTCTCGCTGCCGTCGTTTGGCTGAAAATACTTGGAAAGAAGGAATGGTCAATGGAATAAGAAGAAGGGAAAAAAAAAAAGGAAAAATCTTTTTAATTTATATTAAACACTTAGTCATACTTTTCAGCAAAAGGTTATATTCCGAACTGCCTTCGGCAGTTCGGAAGACAGTTGAAGGACCTGTCTGTGCGAAAGGCGTTCTCGGGTCGGCCTTCGGCCGACCCTCGACCGCTTGCTTGGTCAGTGAACCGCCGACACCGGGAAGCGAACTCACGTTCTCTCGGTGCAAAGGCGAGTGTGCAACCCACTACACCAACTCGTGCCCCACTTATACATAGGTGTTGAAACGTTTTATCCAAGGAAATTGGGTGAAACACTTAGTCATTTTTTGGACAAAATGCTTCATCCACCACTGAATACTTATACACTTAAACACTTAGGCATTAGAACTTATTCATTTAACTGAATAATATTTGGAAAATCTTTGCCGGCACTGGGAATTGAACCCAGGACCACACTGGTGGCAGACTGATGACTTAACCATTGGGCCATCACCCTGTGGGAGGAAGCAGTAGTACTTGTACTCTTGTCCCTTTCATTTACCTGAATAATATTTGGAAAATCATTGCCTGCACTTGGATTCGAACCCAAGACCAAAGAGGTGGAAGACTGATGCCTTAACCATTGGGCCATCACCCCAAGGAAATGGGGTGAAACACTTAGTCATTTTTTGACAAAATGCTTCATCCACTACTGAAGACTTATACACTTAAACACTTAGGCAGTAGTACTTATTCTTTTAACTGAATAATATTTGGAAAATCTTCGCATGCACTGGGATTTGAACCCAGGACCACAGATGCAGGAAACTGATGACTTAGCCACTGGGCCACCACCCTGTGAGAGTAGGCAGTAGTACTTGTTGTTTTGTCTCTTTTCACTCCCAGATCATACTTAGTAGGTGACCAACCCACTACACCACTTAGTGCCCCACTTATACATGGTCATTGGAATCTTTTATTTAAGGAAAGGGGTGAATGACTTAGTCTTTTTTAATGGCAAAATGGTTCATCGTCAACCGAGAATCGAACCCTACCTGCCCAGACGGTAGTCAGGTGAACAAACCTCTACACCATGAAGTGGACACACTTTACACATTATTGGAAAATCTTGACTACACAAAATTGTTTATATTGAAGGGAAAAATAATCCCCAACCAGGATTCGAACCATACCTGCCCACATGTCAGGCAGGTGAACAAACCTCTACACCAGGGGTCAAGAACCTTTTTGATGAAGAGAACCATAAACAATTCATAATTTCAAACATTATTGCTTGAGAAATATACTAAGAATTTAAAAGTAAAAATATATGAAAATGTGTGCATTTATTAATCTCTTTAGTAATTTCACCACTTTGAAAATAAAAAGTGTCTGAATTCTTTTGAGAACATTTTGAGCTGTTGCTAATCAATGAGAGTATGCATGCAGAAGAGTCTAATAAAAAAAATATGATTAAAAAAGCGCTAGAGATCATGTCGGGGCCACAGTTCCGGCGTAACGCTCCCATTGGTGCTTTTGGGACTTAGGTCTCTCACCAGCGATACCAATATTTTACCACACAGGTTAGCGGAGAGCCATATACACCCATCAAAAGAGCCACATATGGCTCCCAAGCCATAGGTTCCCTACCCCTGCTCTACCCCATAAAGTAGCCATACTCTACCTTGTCATTTTTGGAAACCCTTGAGTACACAAGGTTGCTTTTATACAAGGGAAAATGACATATGAAAAGGAGGATGTATTTTGGTGAGTAAAATATGGCTATATTCCTAAATAATATCTCAATTGTATGAGTTTATTATTGATGATTTTTTGTGTCGCAATTGTAGCTGCAGTAGTGGTTTTATAGCCATAAAATAATTTTTGAGGGTTGGATTGATTCTGACAGCTGAAGGCGTTGCTAGGAAATTCACGGACCACCACTGCTTATAGGTGTTACTTTCATGTAGACTAATCTCTTGTGTTGGATTAGTTGAATGTAGTCACTGTGATGAGAGGAGGGCCAGACTGTGGAGATTCTCCAAGTGGAGGAGACTAGGCAATCTTCCTCACAAGTTGACCACTTCATGTGGCAAGGCTCATGTATTTGTTTATTGTATTATATCCAAGTTAAATAAAATCTTAAGTTTAAGTGAAATACTTAGAAAAAAATGTGTGTTTTCTGCAGGTGAAGAAAAAACTGGCCACACCTGTGTGATGCCAACTCCCAAGTGTGCTATACTCAGTGTTTTCCTGTAAATAAAAAGTTTTAACTTATGTTACTTGCATACTTTTGCTAGGTAAATGAAGAATAAGATATGTATACAATTTAAGAACATTTATATTTTCCAGAAAAATGTGGCTTTTAAGATAGGTTCACTTAGGCCAGACATGGGTAAACTATGGCCCGCGGGCCACATCTGGCCCACAAGGCCTTTTAATCCAGCCCACCAACGTTGTCCAAATGTTTTACAGCGCCTCTATCTTTTTTTAAATTACATTTTTATGTATCTTAATATATTCCTTTTTACTTTGAACTTTATAAATTTTACTTTAATGATGAGTGATGAGTGTTGGTGTCAAAGACTGCCATCTACCGTGTCACCCTTTCTTAAGCATTGATATGGCAAACGTGGGTGGACCCTGAAGAGAAGCAAGATACAAAATGAGTAAGTTTAATACACATGAAATGAACATAAATAAATAAAATAACCTGAAACACAGGTCCTACCTCATCCACAACTTCTGCCTTGACTTCTTTGGTCTCAACAGTTTTGAAAGCTTTCACCTCCTTCACTCTCTGTGGCTTTAAACATCTATAAAACACCACAGCATGATTATGAAATTGATTATTTAACCATTTTGATGCACAAATGACATTCATTTCCCATGTTATTTTTTACTGGATGAATTTTTCAGTCAATCATTTCAAATCCATTCATTTTTTAAAATAAATACACAAAAAAGCTTCTATCTTTCTCCATGCACACTGGGGACAAATGGTTATTTTACCATATGTTTAAATTTGAGTTAAAAATACCCCTGGCGCTATTGTTGGATTGTCTCAAAACTGCATTTAAGACTAAAAATGAAAAGATCCAAGCCCAGGATAAAGTTATATCAGTGGTTTTTAACCTGGGTTTGGTGGAGCCCCTGCAACGGAGGTCAAGACACATCAATTCATCATGTCCATTCACAATAAAATGCCTAGACTGACCATTACTGGCTTCAGATGATCACATGATATTGCTTGGCCAATCATTGCTGCGAGAAATGAATCTAGAATTTGAAAAAAAAAGTTTTTTTTTCACATCAAATTAGGGTTCTGTAGGTCCAACAAGGTTAAGAACCACTGGTATATATTCTACAATTGTATGTTATTTTTACAACCCCACTGATAGCACAGTTGTGGATGTGATTTATCCTCAAGTTCTTGCTATTAAAATTCAACACCAGATCAGTTAGTGTGTTTTCATTAAAAATTTCAATGTCACAATGGGGAAAAACAAGCTCATTGAGCAAAGCCTTGAACTAACATTTAATTATTACACAGAGAGAGAAAATATAAACTAGTATTTTAAAAATAACAACTCACTCTGCTGACAAACAGCTCATTATGGCACCAACAAGCTGCTCCTTTTTGGTCGTTTTGGCCACATTCTTGATGTTTCCCAGCATTCTGTGCTCGTTGAGGAACTGAAACACACAATGCAATGCTTTCTTGTTAAACATAGAGAGCTACAGGTCACACAATGCAGCATAATTATTTACAAACATTTTGAGGTCTCCATGCACATGGTGCCACATCACACCAGCAAAGCATACTCCCATCAAAAAAACACTCTTAAAATGAGAACTGAGGCTTTGAGATCCCCAAATGACAATGTACCAAATGCACTGCATTGTCCTGTAAGAGCTGTATCAGGTCTTCTTCTGAGCTGCTCTGCAGTCCCCAGCCATACTGGCTGCTGGCTCATCCGCCATTTTGAAAAATGGCGGCATTTATTCTCGGCCACGCCTATAATGCTGCAGGTCCTGCAGAACTGATTGGTTGAATGCTTGAAAATGAAAACACACATCTGGAAGCAGTGCAACAAGGGGAAAAGCAATGAAAAGATGTTAACAGACAATTTGGAATTATTAATAAGTATTCATGGACAAAATATAATGAATTGATATATTTTTTATGCCAGCAGAAAAGGCCTTGCAGGCCCTAATGGTCCACCATTGTATAATAAATTAACAAAATAAATATATCCACTCAAATAAGTGATTAGCTATTGTTTTTCCCTTTAAAAAAATAAAAATGTAGAAAAAAACCTGAAAATATTTACTCTTGCCCTCAACAAAGATACTACAGTCATTAAAATAAAAACTGATAATAAATGAATGCTTGTCTTCCAGGCACGACACCACCATTAAGCAACAGAGGGAGCCACAGATTTTTTCCCCCAGGATAGTGAAGCACTTGTATGGAATGCACATAAATAAGCCTGGACTTGCGTGTAAAATCGCACTTCCTAGAAGCGATTGCTCAACTCAAGAGAAGTTGCAACATGTGTCTTTCTTTCCTCACACGGACCAGGAAAGGAAGCGTGCGGCTGGCGACCAGAACAACGCCGGTTTTATTTCCTTTGGTCGCTGATGACTGACATGAAAAAGCTGACCATCGTCTCCACACAGGTGAGTTTAAAGCGTTCAACCTTGGGGTCACCCGGGATTCCTTCACCAAGACCACCCTAAACCCCCAAATTGAACTGATTGGATGCTGAAATTGTTACTTGTAATTGCATTTTATACCTTTTGCTTTTACCTGGTGGTTTGTGCTTTGTGATTGGCTGGCATTCACCTGAGGGTGAACCCCACCTATTGAATGTAGTTTGGGTCCAGCACCCCTGGCCAGAATAAGCGGAATGGAAAAAGAATGAATGTGGAGCGTGCGTGGACGAGTCATGGAAGTTTTTCAAAATAGATGTCTTTCAAAGTTTAACTGTTGGGAAATGTTACTTCTGATTCTGTACTTTTACAACGTTATACAAATTGAAATTTGAATTTTAAATGGAAAGTAAAGCTTTTTTGACGATTTTACAAACAAGAAATTTGACGTTCAATATAAAACCTAAATCATAAAACCAAAAATATTTTGAATCCCATTAAACCCACATATATAATCTAAATCCAATTAACAAAAAAACATTGTTAAAACATAGCTAGTATATTTTGCATTGGGGAGTGCATTTTATCCCTTTTATTGTTTTGTATCGATACATATCTTAACTCTTTGGTTGCCATTGACTCCAATAACCGTCCAATATAATTTAACTACAATAAGATGGAAGCAATTGAACAATCCCATTAAAATGTATTGGACATCTATTGCCGTTAACAAGTTAAAATATAAATGTCCCTCTTTAAGTAACTACCACAACATATTCCCTGGAAGTGAATGAGTTAAAATAATCCCAATTTCTGACTAATGGCCACTTTAACCAGAAAGGGTTAATTGAAGGTGCTGAACAAACCGTTTTTGGGAGGGGGAAGTAAAAGTACCCTGTTGCGCAAGTGTGCACACCCTCTAATAACATGGCCCTCGGCTGCATTCAAAGCAAACGGATCCCTATGAAACTGAACCGCCTAAAACTGAAATCTGTGGCAAACCTCAATAATAAATTTAACTTAATCCCATTGCAATCTGCCCTACAGTCATGTGTGTCCATGTGCCGACCCTCCTGCTGGCATCGGTTCTGATGAGCATCGGTTGGACTCGTGCGAATGGTGGTGAGTACCACTACCGGTGGTGGGAGGAGAGAGGGAAAGTCCTGGTCGGGTACGAGTCAACAAAGTGTTTACTCAGCTAACCTTGACCTTTGGGTCATCCTGGAAAAAGGGGGGGGGACTATTGATTTTTAGTGTCATAACAGTGGATAATAGCAAAGTGTGCTTGGGGCAAGAGTGGGAAAATAGCTGAATGTTCTTGGGAGTGTAGTCATTCACTTGGCAGGAATTCAAACCAGAGGCCGGAAATGGCTTGGGTTGGCCACAAATCACATCAACACCCCGATGAGAAGCTGAAAAAAAATGTAGAAATGCAACTGAGCTGACTAGCTCTGATAGTAAGAGGACTCCCAAATAAAGAAACGTATAGAAATGATTAATATAATTCATAACAACACTCCAGTGTGTTCATGAGGGCTCACCACCGTATTATGAGGAGCTACATATTTTGAAGGGAAGACAAAGGCAAACAACTTTCGATAGGTTGGATCTGAAAGTCAGGGTGGAGGCGGGGCAAATAGAGCCAAACTGTGAGCAAAATTTAAAACAAAATTTGAATTAAGTTTAGTGTAAGGTTAAATTACATTTATTGTTGAGTGTGGTTCCATCCTATTCCAAGTTCATTTAAATTTGTGTCTTTGTCAGAAATGTGTCGTGACTATGGGGTGGCATTTGAGCGAGTGTTCTCGGTCCCGGGCGACACGGCCATGCTGAACTGCACTTTAGCGTCTCCCGAAGTCTTCAATCTATCGTCCACGTCGTACTGGGTGGAGTGGTACCACACGGAGACGGGACAACGCCTCCTCAACGCCAGCCGCCATGTCCTGCTGAAAGGAGAGACTTTGTGGTTGCTCAACATCACCGAGGGCCACCATGGATACTACCAGTGCGTCCTCAGGTAAGCCAATATATCGCCATCGCAATAAGTAGTTTTAAAAGGTATTCCAATTTATTTCAGTTCAATTTCAAGGACTTTGAATGGCTTGGGAATTCATGTAAAGTTGATGAATTCAAATCAATTCAATGCCAATTAATTATAATTGCTTTCCAGGACAAATGCCTCGGATTGCTTCAAAATTTCCACCCGCTTAGTCGTGGATGTCCCCACGCCTGGCCAGTGCGGTCGCCCATTCAAATCCTCTCAGGTGCTCACCGTGGGCGTGACCGACACGCTGTCCTGTCCTGTTGGACACGTCTTGAAAGAGCTCCGCAGTTATGGCGTCCCCGCCTCTGTCACGTGGTACAGAGTGAGTATTCTGCCATACATTATTATTATTATAAAACAGTGGTGTCCAAACCCAAGTGGGCATGCGTGATCAGGCTTTTACAAAATTGAGATTTATTTTGAATGAATCTATTGTTGCCTGCATTCTGACAACGGTAGACATCCAATCTGATTTAACTGGGAGGGTTAGCAGAGATCAAATGATGGAAGACTAGCAAGAGTCGTAACTCTAAAATTCTAGGTGGCAGTAATGAGCTGGACAAGGCCTGCTCAAATTTGGAGTCAATTGCTTGAGACAAATCTTCAATAAACTCTTTAAGAAGCGAAAAAAAGAATGTTACAACGGACCACCTAACTCACTCTAAATATGTAGCTCAACTATACAGACTATGAATTTTGTGAGAAGAAATGATGTAGAGGGTCTACATGGCAACTGACACGTGGGTGCATCAGGGTTGCAATGTGATCGAGGACGGCGCGAACAACCACGTCTATCGAGACCCAGCCCGGCTGAAGATCCGAGACGTGAACGCCCAGAGTAACGGATCCTACACCTGTACCGTCAACTTTGACCTGAACGGTGTGGCGGCGTCCGTGTCTGAGACTGTCGATGTCTGGGTACAAGGTGGGCCGAGATCTCCGACGGACAACTTTCTAGTTTTTTTGTCTTAAATAATACATTTGTTGTTTGTTGTCACCCCGCAGAAGATTACTGCTTCCAGCCGCAAGTGCTGCAACCGGGCAACAATATCGTCAAAGCGTCCCCAGGTCAGAAGTGAATTGCAAAATAGGTGACATTTTGGTTGACGTCAATGCCAATGATGATGACCATTCGAGTCCAGGGTCCCGTTTGACGCGGACGTGCCAGGTTTTTGTGCCGTGCATCGGCACCGTTCCCGAACATCCGATGGTGGACGTTCTTTGGTTGGATGACTTCGGTTTGATTCCTGCCAACAGTTCAGAGAGGATCTTCGCCTCACAAACGCAGTACTGACATTTGCTATGTTTTTGAAGTTAGTCTATGCTTCGTTATTTTTTTAGGTCTAACAATAGTTAGTTAAATAGTTCGCAAGTATTATTATATTTACCGTATTGGCCCGAATATAAGACGACACCCTCTTTTTCAATACTCAAGACTTTCTGAACAGCAAATTCAATTTTTATACAGAAAATAATGACAGTACATCTAAAACAAATGATTATATATTCAATTATTTTGCCATGAAATCATGCAAAAACTGTCTATCACATCTTAATATCTGATTTAAATACTTAAACTAAAGTGCAATCACATTTGTAAATGAATGGCTTCTGATTTTACATAAGCCAAGCTACTGTAATAAAACAACAACATTGAAATAACTGCATTCAGCATTCACTTTAAAGATAGCTGGAGCCATCTAGCATTGTCAATGGGTACAATGTCTAGATCCCCAATTTAAGATGACACTTATTCAGTCTTATTCCAATGCAAAAATCACCGTCTTATATTTGGGCCAATATGGTAAATATTTTCTTTCATTCTTAGCGCATACCCTAATAATCAAAAAATACTGAACTGTTGTCTATAATTTTAAGGTTAGAAGTCGTGTTGTAATGCAATTTAATGCAATACATTTTTGACATTCTTCGAGATCTAGCTAAATCCTTGTTGTCTCAACTTGTGCCTCAGCATGTGGCGTAGCGACGCCCCCCGTAAAGGTGTGTGGCTGGAAACCGTGCTGACAATTTCATTTGTGGAGGAGGACGACTTCCTGCTCAACTTGACGTGTCGAGCGTACAGCGCTCGGGGCTTACCTCAAGCTCGTTTCGCCTTGCAGCCTCAAGGTAAACGTCACCGTAGGATGGCCGCCGTCCCGTCGTGACCCCTCCGCTTCCCTTGCATTCGCAGAGCCGGACAACTCGCCGGTCATTGGGTTTTTGCTCGGTTCTGCGGTGGCCCTGATTGTCGCCGGCCTGCTGGTGTATTTGCGTTTCAAGATCGACATCGTGCTGTTCTTCCGGAGCTCCTTTGCAGTTTTCTATGAAAAGGATGGTATAGACGAGATGTTGTATCTAAAGACGCAAATTTGGTGTTGGAGTCGGTAGCTGTAAAGCATTTTTTCTCGGCAGAGAGCGACGTGAAGGCGTTTGATGCTTACGTGATGGCTTTGGACCCGCTGGGCTGCCAAGCAAACGTTTGCGAGGGAATGCAAAGGTTTGCTCTTCACATTCTGCCGCAAGTGTTGGAAGAAGCTTGCGGCTACAAACTCTTCATTCCTGGGCGAGACGGCCTGCCGGGACAAGGTGAATGAAGTCAAAGTTTGTGTTGACTCATAATCTTTTTTGAGATGTGGCACACCTTTTCCATAGAAAAAATCTCCAGGCACATTAACATGATAAAGTCGTCTTCATCAAAAATGTATTAACAGGAATTAAGTAATCCCCCCAAATTATAATCCATCGTAGGGCATACACGCTTGCCGTCAGAATCATACCAACTGAGCGCGGGAATCGAACCAACGCTGCTGGTACCATAGTCAGGCGAAAAAGAAATCATCAAGCGTTTAAAAACTCACCTTAGTGACACTTGAAGTGAAACTCTTCCCATGTTATCAAGTCTGTTAACCATTAATGGAAATAACTTCCTTTGTTTTTTAATGCACTTCTGGTGACTTGACTGCCCCTTTCAGCCATGGTGGACTCAGTGCACGACAACATGAAGGCCAGCCGCAGACTCCTGCTGCTGTATGGCGCTTCCTCTTTCACGGTCGACAACAAACTCACCTCCAACAACAACAACAACAACGAAACAGACATCAGTTCGGACCCACGGAGTCGACACGAGTGTGCGCTGGCCATGCATCAAGCACTCGTGGAGAGAACGCTCAAGGTCAGGTGAGGAAAACAAGTCCAAAGTACTAGGTCGGCTCTTCTCCAAAGTGTGTCCTTGGTCTTCCAGGTGGTTCTGGTGGAACTTGAGGAGGTGAGCCCGACCCAACTCGCTCTATTCCCAGAGTCAGTACGTCACCTGCGCAAGACTCAGGGCGCCGTACGCTGGTGGAAGAACAGTGGCCGGTCTCAGAAAAACCACATGAGATGGACCACTTGCATCCGGTCCGAGACCGCCGCACTGGACCGGGAGAAAGCGGACCAGGCGGCCAATCTCTCTCCTTCGTCCAGGTTCTGGAAGGAGATCCGATATCGCATGCCGGTGAGGGGCAAGAGGATAGTGCTTCCTGAAAAGACCCCCCTCTTTAAGGTCTAATAGATCATGAAAAAAAAACATACGGAGGGACGGATGCAATGGGACTAGAATACAAACTGAATTTTGTTGCGTAGTGGTGGTGGTGGTGATAAAGGTCAAATATTAGAAAACATTAAAAATAAAGAAAGAAAGGAATCAATGTATCATGTATTTTGTGAGCTTTTTTTGGAAAATGTCAGGTTAAGTGAAAATTTGTACAGTTTTGATATCAATTCAAACTTATTTGTTACTTACCCTTTAATTGGGACTTATTTAAAGTACTTGAATACTAGACTTTACTAAGTTTTTCTTCATTTTAATTTGAATAACTTTGCTTTCATGGACATTGCATTGATTTATAAATGGGTTCATATTAAAAAGACAATTAAAATCAAGAATAAAAATGGAAAACACGCCCTCTAATTGTTGATATTATACTTAAATGAGGGGGAAAAAAGTTACTTGCTCTATAAAGGGGTTAAAGGTCTTAAATAAATATCCACTGTGCATTACTTTATAGCACTCAATGGTGAACTTAAAAAATAATTTTAAATAATTTTTACATTTGAATGTCACGTTCATTTCAAATGTGTTATGTTCATTTTTACAATTTTTTTTTAGTTTTTACAAAATAGGTTATAAAGAGGAAATACATCGTTTTTCATTCCAGGTATCTTACATACAAAACCAAATTGAGGTTTAGTGGCCTGATTTTCTTTTTTGTTTCCCATAAAGGGGCTTTTTTTTTTGGCCGAGCGGGTTGTCACTTTCTTTAACTAAGGTCGAAAGGTCATTAGAGGGAAATAAAAGTCACGTTATGAAAAGAGGAAACAAGCGGTCAGGCAAACAGAAGACAGAACGTCTCACTGGTAAGCTGTACCTTTTGTATATACAGTTGATGGTTGATGTTATCTCGTGTTTGTTTTGTAGCATTTAACAGAATACAAAAAGATTTGTAGATTTTGGGTTGGAAGTCCTAATTGTACTTTTTTTTTGAAGAATTGTATGGGAAATGAGGATGGCTAAGTCAGTAAATGTGCTCCTCATGTTATTGGTCAATGCGGCCATCACGCTTGGTGAGTACACATTTTTTTGATTTATGTTAGTACATATATTATTAATTTATTGTGACTATAAACGGTTCAATAAAATGAATGAATGAATGTCAGGTGAGTCTTTATTTTCACCATAGGAGAGAATTGTATTGACGTGAATGTAGATTTATGATACTGTCATTTTAAATACAAAATTGATATAAAAACTACAATTTGGTGAACGTTTTAAGAAAAAAAGTAGTACTTTTTTTGGACTCACCATAACTAAATTGTAATCATGTAATATTATTTGATCAAATCTTAAGAGATTGAACTAACATTAGTTTGAAATATCATAAAAAAAGCAAAATGCACTAAATTGGGGAAATGGTTTTTAAAATAAATGCTCCAAATTTGACAGTCTCTTTTGAGAGTTTAAATAAAATAAATACAAAACAAAACAATGTACATTAATATAATATATTATCTTTCCATACCATTATGAAGCGGCAGAAACTTACCAAGTCATGGAAGGCCACCTTCTGCTACTCAAGTGTCCCAACGTGCAGGGTCACGTTCACAATAACGTCACCTGGGCGAGAGAGGGGGGTCCCACCGGGATGACGGCATCTCTACCCTCGGGCGTGGAAGTCAGGGACGGGATTCTATATTTCCTGCCCGCCCTGACATCCCATAATGGCAGCTACATCTGCGAGAGCACGTACGTAAACACCCTCCATCTCTCCAAACGAGGTCCAATGGTGTGTTTTTCCACTATCAAGGCTGGAAAAGAGAACGGTCAAAGTGAACTTTGGGGTGTCGGTGTTGACGGGACTTTGTCCTCCAGCGGATGAAGTGAAGACCTTCCCAATGGGGGTGAGAAAGAGCCTTCCGTGCAAGTTGGAACACATCTTGCGACTCGACAACAGCCGCAATATACGATGGTTGAAGGTAAAAAAGGACATTTTGTTCTTGTTTCTTTGCAAGAAATTGGATGCATTTGATTGATACCTTTGAAATTGCTGCTCTAAATATACAGGACTGTCAGCCAATGGAACGAACCATAAGTGTACTCAAAAATGGCTTGATGAGGCTCGTCAATGTGACCCAAGAGGACGCGGGGACGTACACTTGCCTGGTGGATGCCAGCATCGATGGCAGAAACTACACTTCGGCGGTTAGCATCGAGCTGGACATCGAGACCAGTGAGTGTCCATTTTTAAAAATTCCATTTACGGGTTTTGCGGACTTTGATTTGCACTTTTTTCACAATTTGGCTAATAATCAAGTGCGGCTTATGTTTTTTTTCTTCATCTGGCCACCAAAAGACTGTTATGTTGTTTTTTAATGCTATAGTTATTTGAAAGACTGGTATATGAACCAATGCCTATTTAGTCTCCAGTTTACTATTGTTAATTTAATGTATGTATGCTCTTGGTTTCTGATAAATGAAAAAAATGTCATTTCAAAAGTGCAACTTACAGTTTTAAATAACTTATATCATTTTGACAAATAATTTAGTTGGTACAACATTATACAATTTATATTGTGTTGTTATTTTATCTGAATTTTAATTAGCAGTGTGTCTCAATCCTGAAATCATGGGTTCAATCTGGCCTTCAAATGGAATTTGCATCCCGTGCAAGCATGGGTTTTCTCTGGTTATTCCAACTTTCTCACAAAGAAAAATATAAATAATTGGCTGACTTGAACACTCCAAATTGTCACTAGTATGGAAGCCAAAGTTCAACTGCAGATTCCTGATTTATTTAGAAATTTACTGCTACACACATTCGGCATGTAACCAAATCTTTTGTATTTAGATTTCACATTTCCAAGGGAACCCGAGGTGATCCAGGAAAAAGAACAGGTGCTCTCCGTGACCATGGGTGAGATCAAATACGCACACCCGAGCTTACTACCAAATACAATCTAGGTCATTCACTTGCAAAATACAGTTTTAACTCGCTCGCTATTACCGATGGCGATTGACGTCCATTTTGACTGCAAAGGCTGAGAACGTCACCGAGTTAAGTAGCTCATAAATAACCCCGTGGGGGCAGGCCAACGCGTGGAACTGAAGTGCTGGGCCTTGATGGACTCCGACAACGAGGCCTTCATGTATTGGATCGTGAACGGGAGTTTTACTGACTCGGACCCTGAGCTGGAGGAATGGTTGTGAATTAATTTCGACTAAATATAAACGTAGTGACTGTGTGTGTGCAAAATACTGACCTTCCCTCCCTCCCAGCAATCAGAAGCAAGGTCAGATGTACGAGTCCACCCTGACCATCTCCAGAGTCCTTCCCCGTTTCCTCAACGTTTCCATTCGCTGTCGGGTCCAAAACTCTCAAGGCGTGAAAGACTGCTTCATGCAGCTCAGAGAAGGTACCTGCCTGAATTTAAAAAAAAACAAAAAACATTCGCTTCCAAATATGTCCTACTTGCTGTATCTCTCTAGCCAATAACAGCTGGTTCTACAGCAGCGTGGCAGTGGGTGTGGCCTCCCCGCTTTTACTTCTTCTACTGGTTTTCCTGTTGGGCTACTTCAAGGCGGATGTGGTGTTGGCGTACAGGAAGATAAGCGGCTATTTTGTCATCCACCAAGGTGCAGTCACATGATTTCATTTTTAATGCCGTGGCTAAATCCAGAGTCTAAATGTACTCTAAAGTCTAAATCCAGAGTCTAAATGTACTCTAAAGTCTAAATCCAAAATCTAAATGTACTCTAAAGTCCAAATCTAGAGTCTAAATCTCCTCCATAGTCCCTATGTGGTAGAGGAGGGAGATAACTGACTGGATATGGCTCTCGAGGACCTAAGCTTTAACTCTAACTCTATCTCTAACCAAAACTTCAACCCTAAAGCAAACCCTAAACCTAACAATAAACCTAACCCTAAACATAACCCTAACTCTAGGGAGATATGGAAATCCGACTGGTTAGAGGCTCTCGAGGACTGGACTTGGCCCCCCTGATTTAAACAATGTCACGTTACCTGACAATAGAACATGTCTGAAAAGGGCTGAATAATATCTCTGTGTTTACCGGCACGCAGATGCAAACCAAATCCCGTACGACGCTTTGGTGAGCGCAGTCCCCATACCGACGACGAGGACCCGGAACCCGGTGGCCGAGTTCACCCTGCGGACGCTGCCGGGTCACTTGGAGGGGCGACACGGCTACCGTCTCTTCATCGCGGGCCGAGACGACCGGCCGGGAGAAGGTAGGCGACAGAATGACTTGCTCGCTAAGGGAACAACAGCTGTTTTGGAAACGTGGCGTATGTGGCAGCCACCCCTGACGCCATGGCGGCGGCCCTGAGCCAATGCCGTCGGCTGATTATCATCGTGGCGCCGGCGGAGGAGGCGTGGAAGACGTGCAACGTTGAGGAGCAACAGCTCACTTATGTACAGAACTTGGGTCTGTATGACGCTTTGACGCACAACACACCTGCTGTCATTCTCGTGGAAATAGGTGCGTCATCTTGTTCCCTACAAATTAACCAAGCCATTCCAACTAGGAGTGGTCAGCAGAGCCGTCAATGATTGATTTATGGAGCTATTCTGTTTCTCGTCCCAGATGGCCCCGTAGATTATGGCCACCTCCCGCGGTCTCTGGGTTTTATCAAGAGGAGGCAGGGGGCGCTTATATGGAAGAAAAACAGCAACAACAGAGTTTTCTGGAAAAAACTAAGGGTCCTCATGCCCCCCCAAAGACAATCATCAGCATATTTCGAGACCTGACGGAATGAGGGAACGATTCCTAAAGTACTTGTTTGTGTTTCTTTGCATTGTTTACAAGGTTTTGTGTTGCAGAGAAAATGATGTCAGACACCCAAACAAAAAGATTGCTTGCTGTAATACAGTTTACAATTTGGCCACAAGAGGGAAGTTAAGTTTACACTGTTACGCATTTGTGTGTAACTCTTGTTCGAGACCCTCAAAAAAAAGTTTTGATATGTTAGTTTACACTTAAGACTCTACTTTTAAAAGCTGATCTGTGTTTTAAACCTTACTCTTTAAATTAAAACCCTACGTTGAATTTCCAAACTGTATTTGAGACTATACTTCTACACACATGTACACAAGTAAACACCCTTAACAACCTGTGTTAAAAACTTAAAA
Source organism: Stigmatopora nigra (assembly GCF_051989575.1). Lineage (NCBI taxonomy): Eukaryota > Metazoa > Chordata > Actinopteri > Syngnathiformes > Syngnathidae > Stigmatopora > Stigmatopora nigra. The sequence goes on along the minus strand of NC_135518.1, from coordinate 6,834,153 downwards.
CCTAAAAACCTTAAATCATTTGAAACCATATTTCAAAATCCCTAATCACCAATAAATCCAAACCTTTTTTTTTAAATCTCACTTTGAAATGCCCCAAAATGTTCGAAACCGTTACACGAATAACTTTGAATCAAGAATTAATGTTTAACTTAAGAAAATCCAATTTGACTAAAAACAAAACCTTACTTAAAAACAACATGTTTGCACTAATCTTATAAAACCCTTTAAAATCTTAATTTCGATGCTTAACTCTTGCTTAATAAGTTATTTTATGCAAGAATGACCTTTTTTGGGGGGTGGAATTGAACGTCTAGTGCCGTCAGTGGCAACCAATGACAGCACTTAAAAGCCTACTTTGAAGCTGGGCTCTGTTTTAACACTCCTCTTTGCCAAGTAGTATTTTGTATACGCGTGCATGCTGCCCCCACGTGACCTTTAACCCCATTGCCCCTTGACGCGCGTGTGTGTACGGTGGCACACTCCCATTGAAAAGGAAGGAGGTGGTTGGGGGTCCGTGTGTTTAGTTTGGCAGCTGGGATCTGCTCCTCGCTTTTGTTTTCCTTTGACCTTTGTGACCCGACACTCGCCCCGCACACCCACACTTTTACATCCATGTGTGTGTATTTGCCAGTACACTTTAGACTTAAAATAGAAAAACTAATTAAAACATATTCTCTTTGGACACATTCGGCTACTTTTTTATACTTGTTTTTAATTTGTGGCTTGTCAATTATTTTCCATTTGATTGATTAGTCTTCATTTGCTTGATTTGAAGGGCTCTCATTGGTCATTAGCCGTCATTTTTTTGTAGTTAAACGGATTGGACGTCCATCCCCGTCAATGCCAGCCAATGAATGAATCGTTCCGAATGATGATTTCCAAATGATGAAACGGTTGATTTGGCAATTTATAATTGAGCCGCGAGGATGGCGACATTATTTTTTTATTGTTGCTGTAGGTTGCCATGGAGATTGGATTAGCCTTATAGTTTCCTGCTCCATCTCTGTAATGTCCCAGTCAATCCACCTCCATCAAAGACCACCACATAAGCCCCCTGCAACAGCAGGTGGTGTGTGCGCATATGTGTGCGTGTGTGTAGGGAACTGAGGTGGGGGTCACTAAGGATTTTTCTGAAGGCACAAAAGGTTGCCCTTCGGCCTGTGCTGGCTTCAGGGTCATTTAAGGACAGACTTTTATACACATCACATGTGTGTGTGTGTGTTGTTTGGGGGTTTTTTGATGTTACCAGATGACACCCAAAAATTTAAAATTTACCAAGATAAATATGCAGGCGATATGGGGAGATTTAAAAAACACTTTTCATCAGTCTCTATAGTAACTTAGAATTCTTGGATGTGGAGTTTATACCATTCTAACTATTTGGGCTTGGAATAATAAGACGTTTTGTGGGTAAACTTTTTTTATATTGCTCAAATAAAGTGGCTTTGAGGGAGGGAGAGTGGGGTGAATTTTATTTATAGCATAATTAACACATGGAAATGACCAAACATGATGTTAAATCAACTGATTTTATAAAAAAAAATGCGTATTTTGTCTAAAAATAAGTGACTTTGGGGTCAGAGAAAAAGTTGAACCATTTATTTTGTGGCTCCGCTTATCATAAACAATCGTAAAATTCAAGATTAAGTGGCACTTTTTCCCAAAATCTAAAAGACCCCAAATTCCATATTGCCAACTAAAACCAACTTCATGCACAGAATTTCCAACACTCAGACTTGTCCGCCCCTTCAAAACTGCAAATTAAACCGCCATTGATGGCAATAAGATGTCCAATCAATTTTAACTGAGGGGGTTTGGCAGCACTGAAGTGGCTAAACATCTTAAAAGAATGTATTCTGTTTCTCCAATGTTTTTAAAGCAGTTACAGTGATAATCCATTTGGTGGTTATTCGGTAAATGTTCCTGCAAGCGGGACACCTGTTCACAGAGCAGATGGTTGCCACATGCGCACACACACACATACACACACACAAATACACGGTCCCCGAGGAGAGAACCTGTCAGCTGAGCCCCAATTAAAGAGTCAATGCGCTCCTAGTTGGGGGTGGGGCCCCTATTTGTATGTGCATACGCCGTATTGCTAATGTATGTGCAATTTGCAAATTCCCTCCATTTGCAGACAAAATTAGCCTGCTTAAAGTGGCTGATCATCATTTGAGAATGTCCATAAACAATGTCACCACATTCAATATCAAACGGAGGAAAACAAGTCAAAATCTATGACAAATAATGCATAATAATGCATAACGCTAAATTATATTATACTATTCAGGCTCATATTCATACATAGGGGAAATTTAAAGTGCTCAACAAGCCTACCGTGCATGCTTTGGGGATGTAAGAGAAAAGCGGAGTAACCGGAAGAAACCCACGCCAGCCTGGGGAGAACATGCACAGTTTTGAACTAAAAACACGGAGAAAAAAAAGGTTAAAAAATTAAAATTACTGATTGAAAAAGGAGAAAATCAGGGAATTTAATAAACATCTATACTATTCATTTTATTTTGATCCTAAAACAGAAAGTCCTCACTCATGATTTACTTTCCCGGGCCACATAAAATGATGCAGCGGGCCAGATTTGGCCCCCAGGCCTCCACTTTGACACAGACGGACTAATGTATCAAAGCAAAAAATACATGATCTGATTTATTATTTCAATATGTTAAATTTTCCTTATGATCATAACATTTATGGATTTAATCTCACATCACAATTGGATCAACTGTACATCACATCACATGATGAATTTACATAGTTTCAATGTATAAAAAAATAAGTAAAATTGACTTTTTATGTATCATGAATCAAAGTTAGTGGATTTGTGACATCCCTGCTCTTGTTAGTAAAAAGGATTTCAACTCACAGTAGATGCGAAGTTAGCAAAAGTGAGCACACCCTTCTGTAAAGATGTCCCTTATGGGCCCTGATATTTTTTTCATTATAATTTAGACAAATTCATCTGGTAATTGAGCATGTGTGTGCATGCAGCTGCCTACTGAAAAGCACCGTTTGTGCTCCCCCACAACACACCCACCTGACCTGTTTCTCTATTGTGTGGGTGTAAATGGGGGAGGAGACAGAAAAGGTGGCCCACAGGGTGAAGGGGGCCCCCGGGCTGTCTCACTTGACGGCGGTCTGCCCAGAAGGAAGGAAGTTACTCCTGGTAGTTTGGGATATTGTGCATTTTTTTTGGGTGGTTTGGAGTCTCGGGGGCTGACTACCAGGCACATTTATTTGAAATTGTGCAAGGAAAAGGACAGAAAAGCTTTTGGGAACCTTTGGTCCGGTGAGTAACAAGTCAATCTTTGAATGTGTTGTTTGGAAATTTAGATGAAAATGAGTGTCACAAGTCAGATTGTATGTAAGGAGGATACAAATCGACTCATCTTTTTTATTTAAGTTAAGACTCTGGTTGGCAAAAGGATGTTGGAGACGTAAGTTGGCAAAATATAGAAAAGTGTCCTGTAATATTGACAATCATCATAATTCACTGTTACAGGAAGAATATTTGAATTTTGGGCCTATTTTTGGAGGGTGACAGTGAGTTAACTTTTTTGATTTAACTTTAGCCTTCAATGTCTGTCTAGAATCATCTATTTTTTTAAATTATGCACTTATTTAGAGTTAAAGTGGCATATTATGGAAAGCTACTAGAAACAGAGTGAACAAAAAACAAAAAACACACAAATGACAACAAAAATATTACCCCAAAAATCTATAAACCACCAAAAATGACTCACATATGTCAGCAAGTTGGGTTATGAAACATGTTTCCTACCGGAATAACTTACCTTTTCTCTTATGTTTACGATCTACCTATAAAATAATTGAACTAATTAGAGGATAATTAGCTATTTCAACCCAGTATTCCACAATCTCCAATTACCAAATACATAAATCGCATTATACTTGTATAACGACAATAAAAGCATTCCATTGATTTCAATACAAAATTGACTAAAATTAATGAATTTGCCACAGTTTTTGATATTAAGCCTTCAAAATATTAGGGCAAAAACGTAACCTTTGTGCTTTCACCTCTCAGACGTAACCATCTGAGTGTGTGCTCTGCATCTCCTGAGTTTACGAGGGGGGGATTCACTAGTTCCAGGATGCTTTCAGAGTGTGTCCACAGTAGGCATCTGTTGCCCCCTCCCCCACTCCGCACCGCCTTTGTACTATCGCACCCCCCCTGAGCGGACTGCCACCCCTCCGCTCCTGAGTCAGTCCCTGGCAGCCGCCCAGCAGGCCCCGTGGGTCGTGTGGAGGCTTTTTTTTTTAGGGCTGATGGTAGGGGGAGTAACCCCCTGAGGGAGGTCAGTGGCTGAGGAGGCATCTGCTCACTGTGGAGGCATGAGGTGCACGTCTCCTGCCAGATGCCCCCCATCCCACTTGATATTACTCAGCACTTTCATTATTTCATCAGTTTTGTGCAAAAAAATCAAGTTTTTTTGTAGTTTTTTAACGTTGTTGCTCAATTCACTACTTTAATCATAAAACATGGCACTTTTATGATTATAATGATTTGACTAACAATAACAAAAAATTATGATGCATCTATGAATATAGTACATACTAAATACATATCCATTTTCAAAATATGAATGTATATAATATATATGTATGTAAATGGTACATATATATGCATTATAAAAATATATATGCATAGAACAGTTCATAATCCAAAGCATATCCATTTTACACCAAACAGATCATTTAAAAAAATATTAATTAGGTAGTCCAAAATACTTTAAGCAGTAAAACATATTGAAAATAAAAAGGGCTGAAAATAAAGCAATTCAAACAATGTAGTCAAAGCCTCAGCTGGTGATTGTGTCATATTTGTTTCTGTCTGGCAGCTGTATGGCCAACAAGTCCTGTCTGTGTGTTCGCGAGACAGTGTGGGAGGGGGATATGATATCCCCCCTCCTACACACACACACACACACACACACACGACCAATACACACACAAAAAAATCTCCCGTCTGTGCAGAGTGTCCAGGACAATAGTTTGTGTGACAGAAGGACAGATTGGCTGGCAGCTGCTTTGCTAAAAAAGGTGCAAGCCAGACACGTATAGCCCCACCCCTCCCGGTTGGATGGACAGGGAGGAGAACAAGAAAATGAAGGCAGTGACATCTTAACCACCCGAAAGTTGGTCACATATGGATGGATTAGAGTATTTATGAATTTCCTTTTAGGCAGCAAAGTCGCCAATAACTGACTAATTTTTCTTTAGTGTTGTTTCTACCATCGGTTAGATTATGGTCTGTAACATCAAGTTGAAAACTGTGTTTAAAGAATCCTCTATCTTTTTGAAAGGGTAGCTTAATCAAGTCTGCTCGCCAACGCCCGGTCTGAATGTGTGAGACGGCTTCATGGGCCTGAGGGACCATGTGGAGGATGGGACAGGCCACATCCTCAGCCTGGGGCTGGATCTGGACTACCTCCACGTGGACGGCCAGAGCACCGGGAAGGACGCCGGGAAGGTTTCGTCCACGCCGGCGTCAGCTTCTGGAGTCTCTGGCCTCGGTGAAAGCACCAACAGCTTGGATAGCAGCAACGCTAGTTTGAGTAGCTTCTTCTCGGAGGAAAGCGGAGACAGCGAGGATGAACGCCAGGCTTCCATTCAGGCGCAGACCCGGGGATCCCCTGCCAGGCTGGACCTGGTGGAAAACCCCCAGTCGACCACCAACTGTCGCACCAAAGTGGACTTTGCTCTGAAGTTGGGTTACTCGGAGGAACTGGTGTTGCTGGTATTGCAGAAACTAGGCCCATCCGCACTCATCAATGACATCCTTGGGGAACTGGTTAAACTGGGGACCAAGGCAGACCCAGTCGAGCCCCTAAAAGGTATAGGAGGATCTCAGTCTCCTCTCCCCTCGTCTGCCTACTACTCGTCTTCTTCCTCGGCGGACTCCTGCATGCTGCTGTGCTCGTCCAAACACTTGGAGGACAAAGACAACCTTCGGCCAGTTGTGGTGGACGGAAGTAATGTGGCCATGAGGTACGATCAATGGATGTGTTGTGTCAGAAAGTCATTTCTCTCATAATTTCCCCTATTTGAAGAATATAGCTCATGTTAATTATTGCCACTCATGTTTTACTTCAGTCATGGCAACAAGGAGGTGTTCTCCTGTCAAGGCATCCAGCTGGCAATTGATTGGTTCTTGGAAAGAGGCCACAGTGACATCACAGTTTTTGTTCCTGCTTGGAGGAAGGAGCAATCCCGTCCAGATGCTATCATCACAGGTAAGCCCTACGCCATAATTTTTGAACTTGGATATAGATGATACAGTATTACCGAGTGGGTCTCAACTGACAAGGCTGTAAGAGGACCGCATTCTACATCTAACATTTCAATCAGAGTAATAGAAATTTCAAACTGCTTCTTAAAAATGACCAATCCAGACATTTGCCTCCAGACCAAGATGTCCTAAGGCAGCTCGAGAAGGACAAGATCCTTGTCTTCACACCATCCCGCCGTGTACAAGGACGGCGTGTCGTCTGCTACGATGACCGCTTCATTGTTAAATTAGCCTATGAGTCGGATGGCATCATCGTCTCCAACGACAACTACCGCGACCTGGCTAACGAGAAACCCGAGTGGAAAAGGTTCATCGACGAGAGGCTCCTGATGTACTCCTTTGTCAATGACAAGTCCGTCCTTTTTGCCCTTCTAATTCCCCCAAAATAAGGATGAGCTGAGGTAATGAGCTTGAATTATTGTCACTCTACTTTCATTAGATTCATGCCCCCTGACGATCCTCTTGGACGGCATGGACCCAGTTTGGAGAACTTCTTGAGAAAGCGACCAGTCATACCCGAAAACAGGAAGCAGCCCTGTCCCTATGGTAAAACATGACCAGTTTCTAGACAACTGAGAAACCACATAATGGTTGTATAATGCCTATAAAAACTTTGATAGTAGCCCTCAAAAGATTTCCACCTTTTGCCATTTTTGTTTCCTTAGGCAAGAAATGTACATATGGGCACAAGTGCAAGTTCTACCACCCGGAACGGGGCAATCATCCTCAGCGTTCTGTAGCTGATGAGCTCCGGGCCAGCGCTAAAATGTCTTCTGCAATATCCAAAGTCCAGATGGAAGACTCCTTAATGGCCAGGAACCAGATGCCGTCCGAGTCCGACCGGGTAACCCCAAAGAAAGCCTCAAGGTCCTTAACAGAACTCCTGGAGGACCATCTCCAAGTGCAGTCCAAAGTCGAACACAAGGGAAGCAGCAAAACCATCTTTGGACATTCCATGGCAGGGAGGTTGTCTTTCTCAGGAAATTCAGATGTATGGGATAACCCAGGATCCTCAGGAGTGAGTTACAACCAATCCGAGTCTCCGGTGTTGGGGTACAACTCTTCAGTAAAAACATCGTCAATCCTGGGTTTTCGCACTCCGGAAAGTCCCGAGCGTTTCTGTCAAGCAGATTTCCGAGCCAGGTATTTCCCATCTGAGTGTAGCAGTGACAGCAGCTCGGAATCTGTCTCGCCAGACCTAGTTTTGGAGGACAAGTCAGTTTGCCAAAACCATTACCACCACGCCCACACCCATCGTACTCATCCTTGTCCTAACCAATGCGGCAGGCCCGTAAGCCGAAGTCCCCCCGGTCTGAGCCAGCATGCTTCACCTGGAATTAGAAGACTTACTAATTTTGATATGGAAGAAAGCCCATACAAGTCCTTTTCAACTCACATTCCATCGATTCATCTACCGCTTCTGAGAAGATACACGGCAGAATGTCCTACGTTTCAACCACCCCAAAGCTCAACCCTTTCCCAGTGCTCACTTCTAACGAGCTCCCTTTGGCAAGAGGACAGAGTCCAGGACTCCGGCAGGTACCATCAAGGATCACCATTTCCCACCAGGCGGAATCATCCTGAGCTTCAACAAGCACAGATGAACTGGGACCAGCACTATCTACAACCTCCAAGACCTTGCTACGATCTCTTCCCTCTTCAGAATCGTCCACAACCTTCCGAGAAAGTCTGGTCCTCACCGTGGATGAGCAGACATTCCTCGCCGAGTGGTCTCGCACCTTTACCGCGGATGTCCTTTCCGTCCCCCCTTCAAACGAGACCGCAGTCCCTGCAAGAGGGGCCCTCGGTGTCCCAGGACAGACGGGAAAGAGTGTTCCTGAATCTCTGCGGAATTTTCCCCGCCGACCTGGTGAGGGTGGTAATGAATCGGAACCCGAGTGTGATTGACGCACAGGAGCTGGCTGCTGCCATTTTGATGGAGAAATCTCAGGATAGCTCTTGAACAAGTTTTAATCCCCAATCCCTGATTCGAAAGACTATCAAGGTACATTTGGGAGTATTTTCAAAATGGTTAGCTGAAAGTCGGCAGCTTTTGTGCGTGAGTTAAAACCCTCAAATTCAGGGAATAGTTACAAATCAAAGGGGAGGAAAAATATCGTTATTTGGGCGGAATTCCAAGGTTCAGGACAGAGATTTAGGAGCTATGAAGGTTAGTGAAAACACCCGTCATATGAGTGCTAGCTATAGTAGAACATGAAAAAAAAGAAAACAAATATGCTATACTAGCACTTATAAAGGGACATTTTTAAGGTAACGCAACATTGTGAAGTGAAGGCATTTACATGTGTGCTAATTTGGTTTGTGTGTCAAGGCTTTCAAGGGTAACAGTGCATTTTTAAGTTATTTATTCCTTATATTTTAAGTTATTTATATTATTCTCATGATTTTTGGCACTTTTTGTTCTTGTGTTCTTGCTTTTTTTTAGGGGCAATCATATCAGGGTATTTCCAAGAGATAACGCAGCCTACCTCTGATTATTGGTGTTGTGTCAAGTGTTTATTGCAGGTTTGGATTTCCCCTGCAAAGGGGAAGTGAAACTCAGAGAGCATTTGTAAAAAGCAGAAGAAAAAGTCCCCTAGAAAGTCCACACAGTGAAATTCTTCAGAATTGTGTTCATTTATGAACTATCACATCCTCCTTTTAACTGTCTTTTTAGCAGAATTCTAATCCTAAAAGCTCCAGGATCTTGCTAGTTTCCATGACTTGGTGGTTCTAAATCAGAATTTCTAAGTCTAGGATTACATTTTCAAGGGGAAACTTTCTTGTCTGTAGTCATGAACCAAACATTTGTAATTTCAGAGCAGAGTTTCTAGTTCTGGAGTGACTGATTTTTTTGTTGTTGTCCTGAGCAAAGTTTTACTTTGGAGCTGACATTCTTATTCCCAATTTAAAATTTCGCATTCTAGAACAGTTTTAACATTTTGAAGAGCTTTTTGAATTTTTTTTTAAAACACAGGTTAGATCAGAGAAGATTAAATTACATATTCCTCAATGGCAAGGCAGTTAGAGGAATTTTTGTCAGTTGATGGTATTATATTATTAATGTCAGATTAGCCTGACACTAGTATTTCAAATCGGTCTTTTTTTTTTATATCAAGCACTTCTAGCTGTCCAATAAAAAAAAAATAATAATCTGCAGTAAATGTGGATAAACTGGTGCCTGGATGGCGTTTATTCCTGCCTCCTCTTTGTTGATACAAATTGTATCCTAATAACGAGATCTGTTTTTATATGAGATTATAAGAAACCTTTTGCGTATTTATGACAAAAGTGTCACTGCTATATTGTGTTCTTATTTTTGTGAGCATTCCGATAATGTTTGATCTATGATGTCAAGCTTTTCAGATGCTATTGTCAGGCTCAGGTTGCTGAGTATTCGTGGTGAAGTCATTTGTGTTTGTAGGAAAATAAGGCAAAATGTCAAAAAAAATGCGAGTTAAAATTTTAACAGTTGACATGCTTCAAGTCTGAATAGCTCATGTTTAAAATTAGATTAAATGTTGAGACAAAAACAACATTTTGGTCTTATTATTAGAAATCAAAGAGCCGATTAATGTATTTACATTCAAGAGAAGTTGAAAATATCAGACAAAACATGTAATTACGGCTTTAAGGATAACATTTTCATGTCAAATTGGCTAGACATTTTTTATTGTTATTAGGTCTAATTCAAACAAAGAAAACAGCTGTTGTACAACCAAAATATGCTGTAGCCTTTTCCTTCCTGAATGCTTTAAAATGTGTTGAGTGGCTGTCATTTTTGTCAACTGGTAAAGCACAAAAATTGGACTTTTTGTACTGCTGCAAATGGATGGTTTTTCATGTTGAATATGGGCAATAAAAGAAAAAAAAAGTGGTTCTGTTCAAGTGATTTGGTCACATTGTTAATTCCAACCTCAAACCAGTAAATTAACATCAACCATTTCTTACCTTGTGGGCTTGAGTTTTTTCAGGATTAGAGATTTTCCAAGACATCAATGGCCTTCTGGGCTTTATTATCCAAGACTGGAACGGGACAAAGAGCACAAAGAGGCGGCGAATGGCTGAGTTTGATTTGCGTGTGTTTACTGGTCAGCTGATGAGCCACAAAAAGAGAAAACAAAAAAAAAAAAAAATCACACACACAAGCGAGTTCTAAAGAAAGTGTCAGAAATAAAAGTAAGCGAGCGATATTAAAGCATTAGAGTCATCCGCGAATTGGGGGGATTGGCGGACATTTGGCGAGGCGCAAGGCAGCGCTTTTTGGGGGGTTTTGCCCCCTTCACATGGACTCAAATTCATCGACGCGCTGCTTGGTGTTGCCTTGCCGAATCTGCCGCAACGTTTTGTACTTGTCGCGGCCCGCTCGCACGTTCTCGGCGTGGAGGACGTCATTGGTGGTGTTCTTGGTGTCGTCGCGTGCCTCCGCTAACTCCGAGCTCAGAGCCTGACAGGTGGAAGGAAATAGGAGGTCGTCAACAGTCACACAGAATATTTGATATGTGGAAAAACACTTTTCCTATCATTCATTTCATCAGATGCCATCTAAAGTAAATAAAAGGATACAAATGCTTTGACAAAATCTGTATTTTTTCAGATGAACAAGCTTTTTCCTCCAAAAACTTTTTAATTATCATGACTTTTTTTTGACATCGTTGAAAGCTTTTTCCTCCAAAAAAATAGCAACTTTTGAATTATGACTTTTTTTTAACGTCCACTGAAAGCTTTTTTTCTCCAAAAATGAGCAACTTTTTAATCATCATGACTTTTTATTTTTTATTTTTTAACGTCCACTGACCTGCAGCTGCTGCTTCACACGTTGGTTCTTGTGCGCCTCTGTGACCCGATCCTCTTCGCTACGCTGGCTGCTGACACCGTCACTGAGCAGCTCGGCGCTGGCCTCCTCATTGCTTTCGTCCTGCTCGTCCTGCTCGTGAGGCGACGCTGCGCCCGGCGACATCATGGCTGCCCGCAACTCCTCCCGCGTCCTCTCCAAGTCCTCCTGCGCCGACAGAGCCTGGATGGGAGCGTGTAGTTGGTCAGACCACATTTTAAGACAACAAAATGAGACCGTCGGAGTTGAAAAGTTTAGTACTTTGTGCTGCCATTCACTAGCGTCTTCCTCCTTTTTCCTCTTGGCTTCTTCCAGCAGAGAGATTTTAGCAGTGAACTCTGCTAATTCGCCAGCCTGTCAATCACAAGGCATCATTAATAGTTTGAAAAATCCAAAGCGCATCAGTACAGACTAGAGCAGGGGTTCCCATACATGTTGATAGAGTCTAATGCGAGGTATATCATTACATAATTGCTGAGCTCTTTGAAAATTAGATCTAAGTGCAAAAACAATTGAACACCCCTACACTAAGTCATGTGTGATACTTAGCCAAAAATGTGGTATGTTCGAAGAGCTTGGCATTTCAGCACAAGCCCCGTTGGTTAAAGTGTCAATGGAACAATAAGATGCACCCACAGTGGCCGATTTGAAAATTAGAGGGAACATTGATTATGAGGTACGGTAAATTCACGAAATTCCCAGCAATGAAATTCTAAATCCCATAACCCTCAGGATTTCCTCTAACACAGATTGGACTATGAGTGTGATGATAGCAAGTACCAGCTGTTCCTGCGTCTTCATCTGATCAGCGGCCTGTTGGGCAAGCGCGGTTTTGGCCTCCTCGGCGGCCTGCCGCTCCTTGTCGAGGCGCTGCGCCTCTTCCTTGGCCCGAATCCTCTCCTGCTCCAGTTCCACGGCCTTGCGAGTCTGCTCCTCCAACTCTTTCTGCGCCCGCTCCGTCTGCTCCTCGATGTTGCGCAAACGCTCCATCAGCTCGTCCTTCTCGCGCTCCATGCGTTGCTTCTCCTTTTCGGCCACCTCGCGCTTCTTCTTCTCCGTCTCCAACTGCGCCCTGGAGGTCCGTGGATGTCAAAATCAAACCGAGTAAACTCAATGGCAGCCCAAGAGTTGTCGTGGCAGTCACCTCTCCATCTGCTTGTGATGTTTTTCCTCACGGGCTTGCGCTTTCATCTGCTGCACCTCGATGGTGTCGGGCTTCCTGCGCCGCATGTACAACTCGTGGTTGCCCATGCAGAGCGCCAAGATGCGCTTGTTGATGCGCAGGCGTGGCGCGTAGAACACAAAGTCCTGCAAAGCGCAAGCGTTTGGATGAAAAATCCTAAAATGAACAAGGTAAAATAAGACTAACCGGCGCTTTCTTGTCGATGGGCTTGATCACAAACTTCTTGTCGTTGAAGGAGATGTTTCGGATCTCGCTCCATGGGAAGCCGATCTTTGGTGATAACCTGAAAAAGTATATTAAAAAATAACTTTATGACAAAAAAGTAACTCAATATGGAAAGTGCATATAATTGTGACAGAATGACAATTCAAATTTGGCAACCGGGTGTAATGTTTCTACATATGAGCTGTTTTTTTCCCAATAAAATAGTGATTAAAGAAAGTACCCATTTCTCCTATTTTGCAACTGTCAACAATAGCATGCACAAAAAAACAAAAAGACAAAATATACTTTATAAGAGTAAAAAGTTTCTATTCCCCTGTGTTTTCCAAAAACTACAGAAAAGTCCAATTATCCCCCCAAAAAACAGGAGTTGGCCCCATCCTGAAAAACACCCTCTAGTTAACACCTCTTCTAACCACAGGGAGACGCTGTGTCCACATCTTTAAGTGTTGGCTCAGAGATAAAAACACAAGCTCAGTGTTTCTTTGTGTATGAAACGCAACCAAAAATGTTCAATTTTGAGATCTAACAGGGGATTGTCAAAATTGCCTTACTTGTCTTCATGCTCGTAGATGTTGAGCCCGAGGGCATCAACACCCAGCCACAGCTCGGTTCCTTTTTTATTTTTGATCTCAAAGTAGTTGACTCCGTACATCTCCAAATCCTGAGCAATCTTCAGGTACTCCAACATGGCGTCCTCTCTACACACAGGAAAGACACACTCATTCAACCATTTAAATCTTGCCACTAGGGATGTGACAATAAATCTATTAAAAGGGGGGTACATGGCTTTACATTGTATAATACAAGGTTGTTAAAATGCCCTTCCCAACTATCTATGAATCATTTTAAAATGATAACCTTGTTTTAAAAAAAAGCACTCATCAGCTGCACAATAATAGCGTCTGTTGACTCATTGCCTGCCATTGACAGCACTATATAATTCATCCAATTCATTTTGACTGGAGAGGGCGAATGAACAAAGGTTCATACATTCATTTTATGAGGCGCTTACGGGGGTGCTGGAGCATCTCCCCACCAACAATGTTCAGTTGGCCTGAATTGGTTGTCAGCCAATCACAGGGAACACGGTTCACGTCCTGATCCTTTCGGAGTCACTTACTACTTATTTGGGGACATTTCCAATAGACTCCATGTTCAGTGCCCAAAATCAAAAAGAAAATGACGAAGTAATTAATTAATTAGCTGCCGATGACGTCCAACCCATTTTAAATGGGAGGGAACATTCCTTCTATTGCCGTCACAGTTCAAACGGATAGAATGTATAATATTGATATACACATTTCATGAAATGTTGTATACAATAAAACTAATAAACAGAAAAGCAAACTTTTAAAAAAATATTTTTAAAAAATCAGAAGCCTTTAGTGTATGATGACAATAAAGGTTTGATCTCAAAGTAGTATTTTAAGCCTTAAGTGTATGATGACAATAAAGGCTATTGACTTTTTTTATTTTTTATTTAAGAGTTTGCTTTTCTCTATATTAGTTGTATTGTATAATAAAGGTGGAAAGGTTTCCTGAACCATGTATCCATAATTGTTTCATTACCATATTGTAGGATAAGCATTGTAAGCTTTGTATCTTTTGTAAACCAGCCCGACTTAACTCTTTAACTCATTGGCTGCCAAGTCTATCTATCCCTGTCAAAAGTGCTGAAACATGATCACCCACCTGAGCATGCTTCTGTGTTCCTCATGCCATGTTTGTATTCGTTCTTCCCACTGCTCCTTTGTCAGCTTGTGTTGTTCGAGAACTCTAAGAAGTTAAAAAAAAAAATGTCAGCCTGATAACATAATGGGAAACCGACCCAACCAAGGGAGTTGAGTGAGTATTCCTACCTCTGTGGCAGCAAGCGGTCGGCCGCCAGGTAGCCACCTTTGTGCACGTCCTGATTGTGGTCACCAAACTTGGTCTGGACCGCGTAGGAGGCCAACAGCACGGCGGTCTCAGGTGGGCAGTAGTTTTCATCGTTCAAGATGGCTTCTTTCACCTAGGCGGATCAAATACAAAAAATAAAACATGTATTTTGTAAATTATTATGTTTGTTGTTTTCATTTAAAAGAGGGGGAGTGAATTGTTTATTTCTTTTATTTATCTTTTATTTTTATTTATTTACATTTTTAAGATGATGAATGGCCTCTTATTTTATGTGTACATATTTTTCCACTATTTTCAAAATTAATTTGTTTGTTTTTTTTGTGTAAGGATGAAAAAGTAAATTGTTTTTTTTCAGTTTTTCTTTTATTGATATTTTTATTAGACAAAAAGCAGTAATTGTGGTCTTATTAATTGCATTTTGTGTAGTGTGATGGAAAAAAAAATATACTAATTTTGTTTTTTTTAAATAAATTTTTGTCATCTTTTATTGACGACTACAGAAATGTTATGCAGCATTTTATTTTAGCAACAGTGTGCACATGATTTGGTTTGGCAGGCTACAAGGTTGATGCCTGTGCACATTTTGGTTTGCTAATTTTTCAGAAAAACACCAAGTAAAGCACCTGAAGGAAGAAGAGCCTCTGCGTAATCTCCTGGATGAGTTCCTCCGAGACGTCCTCTGGAAAAAACTTTGCCCTGAACTTGAACTGCAGAGGGTTTTCCTTTTTCACATCCTGCTGAGTCACCTGAATGCCAAAAATATACGTTATTAAATGCCACTCTTTAGAAAAAACACAGGGTGCTGCTTTCAGGCTTTTCACCTTTTTGTTGAGCTTGAGCCACGTGACGTAACCTTTGCTGTCAATGTACTGCAGGCCAAAGAACCAAACCTCCCGCAGACCCACAGTCTTTACCACCTAAGGGAACAATACAATTTTTTTACACTGGATTTCTGAGTTTATAAAAGGAGTCAACAAGGTAACAGTGAGTGCTGTCATATCGGAGGTCTACCTAGGAACACGATGGGTCAGTGATTGATTTAAGATGACATGTATTGTCATAGACAAATGCTTGTGTGACCTCCTTGTGAAAAGCAGAAACCATAAAAGAAGTGAAAGGCTTCCCTTTCATTTGTTTTCCTTCCTGTGCATCAGTAAAACCTTTCAAGGCCGAACAATGCTGAAAGGCGCCCTTTAAAAACGCACACACACACATATGTGGGAACAAAAAGATCTTTGTCAGTCTAGGATTGGACAAGCAAGCACCTACTGGCACACATTTGTAGTGTCGCCTTTGCTTTGATGGGCAACAAAAGATGACTCAAGAATTATTTAGAGAAAAAATCATTTTACTTTAACAAAAAAGGGGATTTAAAAAAAAAAGTGTATTCGTCCTTGAAGATGTGGCGCAATACACTGTTTATACAAGGTGGTATAAAAATTGATGACTGGTTTTTTTTTATAATAAAAAAGGTATTTTTTTATACGAGTGTCATGATAAATATGAGAAAGAAAGTTGGTATTTAATAGAACGTATTAATAATGTGATAAAAGTCTTTAATTTTAATTTTAAAAAAAAGATATGGTCATGTGTGGAAAAAAATATCAGAAATGGAAAATGTGTAATCCTCCATGAAATAGTAAAAGATAATTATACTTTGCACATTTTATTGGATTGATGATAGTCACCTGGTCAAAGAGCTGCTTCCCAGTCGTGCTGGGCTGGATGGCAAACTCCAGCTCCGCATCCATGGTGGTAACACGGACATTTGTCTGCGTGACAAACAGCAAAATTGAAGTATAATCATAATAGGCAAACGGGTTTGGCATGTTCAAACGTCTTTATTTGTTTGTCTGAGATCGCTGCATGCTGCCTTTTGAGGTCAGTGTTCATTTGCGCCTGCAGTATGATGATAAGGCTTCCATACAAACAAAAGTGTATGCGATGAAGCACAGGTGGCTCGGTGACTGTTAATGTATTATCTGCCATTGGTGGCGAGTGATGTCCAATCCGTTTGGACCTGGAGGGCAGGCAGCGAGGATTCGCATTGCCATTTGCTACCTTAACGGAGGGTGAGCCAAGTTTCAAAACATTTAGAGCATCGGGAGTCCGTGACTTCCTCAAATGCCCCAAGGGCGCTAATCTGGATCGCCGCGCAAGATGTCAACTGACAGACGCTGCCAAATGGTCAAGCCAGATTATCCAGATTGTATTACAGGGTTGACCACTCCTATATTACAGGAAACTAAATTAAGTCAACAGAAAAGCCACCAAAGAATAGAGACAATAAAACTTAAGACTAGACGCAATTTTGGGAAAGCAGATCGGGGCTAGAATATGAGCTAGAATATGGTTTATGACTGTGTGCGGTGTGTTTTTTTTTTTTGTCTGTGTGTGTGTATGTGTAGGTGTAGGACGACCGCCTGGTGACACTGTTTGTGCGTGTCCGTGTCCAGACTCAGACAGTCATAATTAAAAGCTCTTCACCGATAAGCTTGTTATCTGGCTTGCAAGGTCAGCCGCGGTCAACTTCAATTCACACACATATGTTAACTTCTCTTATTGTTCACATTAATTAGTCCATTTGTCACTGTGTAAATTATGATTTTTTTATGAAGTATTTGGTTTTACTCTATTGAGAAAATATTTTTCTTGTAATGTTTGCAATTATTTCCACCTTTAAGTTATACACGTCAAATTGTGAAATCCTTTTTGACATTGTAAAATTATAACCATTCAGTTCCAACTTTTGTTTGGATTATTGCACATTTCTGAGGTATTTGGATTAATTATACATTTTTTCCTGGTAATACAATCAAGCTTTTTTCTCATGTTTGTTTCCAATTCATAAAAAATTATATTTTTAGTAACCTAGGTTTTCATGTTTTGGCAATATAAACTTAACTCATTTAGTAAAATTATATATCTCCAGAAATATTTGGATATTTTTGTACAAATAAGTTTTTACTCCTTGCAAAAAATATATATATTTTTTTATTTGAATATTTTCAGACAAAGATTGCCCATAAAAAAATCATAATGTACAAGGCCACAATCATTTTGCAGGACCAATTTGAGCATGTAGATGAGACCTCACCCCAGGCAGGGTGATGCGGATTCTTCTTTGAATGGAGGTATATAAAACATTTTTAAAAAACGTTTTAATGCGCTACAGCAACACACTTTGCAAGTGAAAGCCTCAGCATTACATCAGCTCTATTTGTTGGCCCCATCATGTAAGAATGAGGAAACGATCAAGTTGCTCTCGTGTGTGTGATGTTGCATTGTGCGACGCTTGCGGGCTTCATAACAAATGAAACATGAGATTAAGATAAGCAGGTGCACTCATTAATTTGAATATCTAGTACAAGTGCTCCAATGAAAAATAACTTGTCTTAATAGAATTGAAAGAGAATATTTATGGACGTCAATGGTTTAATTTCACTTCTACTTCTCTTTTATGTGCCGCTGCTTTGAGATGACATTTTATTATTACACAAAAAATGATGGTAAATACACGGTTTTCCTCCCATTGCTTTATTAGCCTGGTGGGCCACAAGGCTCATCATATACAAAGGAATTTTAATGTCATCACAATCACGCAAATGTGCTTTAGTGACACATTAAAGCTGCCTTTTTGAGTTTGTATGACACATTGTAGATGACAGGATCATCAATTTGAATTTTTGGAATACTGAGCAAATAAAATGATTAAATGCGATTATGGGGTGCAAACAAAAAACATTGGGCCTTGATTTCAGATCTTGTGAGGTCTTGGAACACAAACAGCATTGAAAGATGACCTAAAGGGGCACCGAGGTGCTTTGTTGTTTTTTTGTATAACCCGCAACCTCAGCTAACACCACCAAGCTGTATACGTGTTTTTAACAATCCTAGCTGCAGGGCTCCACACTACATAAAACTGCGAGTGAAAGGGCCCCATGTGTTTGTGTAAGGGGCACGGGAGGATAATGTAACCAGACTGGGAGTTTCCCCGCAAGGCAGCATCAAATATCGGAGGTGGGCTTTAACAAAGTGCCCCTCTCAGTCTTCTCCCCCATCCCATTCCGACAAACACCTCATGCGTGCCTTTGAATGGTAAAAGTGTCTGAAACGTTACATGTGGAAACATTGTGACTAATAAAGAAATATTTGTATGTATGCAATTTACAGACTTAAACCACATGCATGCACAATTATGGGAATTAATTTTTTTTTAAAAATCAAATTTTCAACACCCAACAGTCCCACAGAGTATCCTAATGACAAAATGGAATATTTAGCCTTAATTTTAGTATTTTTACGTATGTAGTATTCTACTAGTATAAATGAATGATAGGCAGCCACCTTTTATCGGAATACACCATCCATAAAGAGCAACATTTTAGTAAGGTCATCAACCCGTAGTTACGAAGTTCGCTAACCTTTTTGCCGAATTTGGTTACAAGACAATCCGCATGTAACAGATTCCGTAAACGTAAAGGCTCGCCTGGTATTACTGTCAGCTCACTGTGTGCGATTTCCTCCATTTCGCTTCGGTGTACAATTTTTACTGATTTTAACGTGTCGCTAAGACACTACTTCTTTTGATGTTGGCGTTCTCGTAACTGTTGCACAAATGCCCCACATGGGGGCCAGGAGGGGAACTACACAACCGGTTGTATATTTTTCTTATTTAAAAAAAACAAATATTTTCATTTTTTCATCTAATACTGTATTTTCTCGCATATAAGTCGCTTCCGTGTATAAGCCGCACCCTTAAAAACCGTTGAATTTTACAATTTCTCACATATAAGTCGCATCCTTAAAAACCGTTGGATTCTACAATTTCTCGCGTATAAGCCCCCTCATGGTTTTAATAGGGAGTACAAATAAGAAAAGATGGCGCATTCCGAAATCCACTCTAAGGCCTATCGTACGTTTGAATGTTTCAATGGTGAAATTTATAGAAAACTCACCGGCTTGGGCATCTTCATCCTCTCTCTGCCTGTCGTTGGCTGCTGAGAAAAAAGAAAGTAGTCGTCCTCTGTTTTTCTACCAATGACAAAACACACAGTAGTTTCATTAATACAAGAAACACATTCCTTTTGGAATCTGAATTGAACATTTTTCCACCTAAAGTAGGTCAGACTTTCTTTGAAACTTTCCTACATTTCCATCACAAGGGGATTTACATATTAAAATGAATCATGTCATTTCTATAATCCCATCCAAGATTTAAGAAGTAAGAACAGAGACTGTATTTAAAGTGACACCTTCCAATCATTACATCGCTTTTAGGACAAGTCCTGAAGGTAAACGTGGCCTAGAATAGAAGAAACCAGGTGGCTTTCTATAAGAAAACTGACATTTAATATTTTTGCAGCTAAAACATTCGACCATTTCTCAGTTAGAATTATGCATTATGACCATCAGCAAAAATTCTCTAAAACCTTCCATCCAGTAAAGGGATGAACATGCAAATTTTTAATCCTTTTGACTAATTCCTGACATAAAAAAAGAACCTCAAATCTAAAGAAGCCCGATTGGAGAGACCTCCTGGTGAGCATATTCGGTATAATATATACTTTATGGCTAGAAATGTCCAAGCTTCATCATTTTCAGATAAGTACCCAATAGTATTGATCATTGAATAATATGAACCGTTCTATAAATTAGTTTTTGGCTCCTATGTTCAGACATCATTATACATGGATGGATGATTTTGCTGCATCTACTGGCTCAGTTATCACTAAATTACATCGTCGGCTTTGTTCCGGAACGGCACAGTGAGTATGATTGGACACAGTAAAATTTAATCATTTTAATGGCTTAGGCTTTATGACAAAGCACACCTCCAGTGACCTTAATGTGTGAGAGTGAGTGTGTTTGTTAAAACAGTGTATATCTATGTTTGGAAGGTCACAGTCTAAAAATGGGAAGACCTGCTACGATATATAATAACACAAGGACAATTAAAGGCAACCAAATACATAGTCGGAATTTTATGAGAAGTAATTTGGGTGGTCTAACAGCAAATTTTGCAAATATAAAGGTTACATTCAAAGTATAAAGACAAATAAAACAAAGTTGGAAAATTGTGATTTTACGTTACATTCCAAATATTTGTTAATAAACTGGCATTTAGATTTGGTGTGCAATTGCTGATGTGTGAGTCATTTCATGGTTACCCAAGATAAGTCCTACTTGAGCATTTTCATTTCCGTTTGTACTTCCTGTTTCAACTTTGGCCTAAAACCTTTATGAGTTTAGTAAGTAGACCTATCGATACAAAAATTACAGCGGAAACTTGCCTGCAAGTTGGATAAATTATGAAAATATTTCTGAGGAAACGAGAGGTTGAAAACAGTAATAATGAGCATCTTGTGCTAGGGATACGGAAGAGGGTATCCCCCTTATCGTAACGGTTAAAACGAAGAGATGCAATCTTGTCTCTTCTTGGTGTTGGAGTTAGAATGACTGTTTAAAAAATACTTCACGATAAGATTCATAGAACAGAACACAAAAATATAGCAAAAAAGGGGGAAAGCAGTGATGAACTGAGGAAATTGGGTAAAATGTTCCTAATTTTTCCATGTAATAGATGTATTGTGAGAAAAAGAGCATATATTTCTGGAATAATATGACTGTCTAAATTTCAATTTCTTTCTCATAAAACATGTTTTGCTGTTGTTTTTTTTAACCCGGATATTACAACAAGGCTCCAGCACGCCCCACTACCGTTGTGAGGATGAGCGGTACAGAAAATGAATGAATATTACAACAACATGCACCAAAATGTGGAATATTTTTTATGAATAATGATGTTCTTTTGTGTTTTCATACAATGTCAAATGTTTGTAAAGAAAGAAACCAGCTCAAATAAGAGACAGAAACCCAAAACCATGCTGGATAGATATCAGGTGTCAATAAGCAACAAACCTCTTCCTCAAATGAGATGTAATTTGGTCCCAAGTTGAGGCTTGATCAGCGGTAAAATGTTTGCTTGACAAACAATGGGCATAATAAAAGAAATCTCTTTCATTTATATCCCTTTGCCTGCAAATTTGAGCAAAAGGCTAGTAACAAATTGCCTCTGTAACCTGTGACCCTACAAATATTGTATTATTATATCACCTTAAAAAAATAACCACTTGTCGTGTTGAACGTTCAATAAATTTGATAATAATCGATGTATGATTTCTTGAACTATCTTGAGTCACAATCAACCAAACAGATGGAGGGAATTGAATACATAACATCCACCATCAGCAGCAATGGTAACTTCAATTTCTTATGGCTTCTTATGGCTTTTAAAAAGGTTGGGTTAAAAAAAGCCCACTGCTTTAATTTGGCTAAAATTCAGGAGATTATTTTAAATTATTATTTTTTGTCAAAAACTAAGTCTGAACAAATTATATCAACTGCATTACAAAGAATATACACTATATATTGGCTGTACTGTTATTGAGTGGCACCGACACAAAATGGCCGTAAAACGAAAACGGCATTCCCATTTAGCAAAGGAACCCCACAATTTGGATGAAGTGGGTTTGAGCGACAAGTAAGATAGCCAATCACGGTGCTCCTTTTCTGCTGCTTGGCCAATCCTTGGAGTTTAAAACTCGTGGTCAACCGTGAGTGCAAACGACAGCCACCCTAGCCAATCATAACAACCCTTCTTTATTTGTTGACCAATAGGCGTGCTTTAAAACTCAACGCTACTAGACGGTAGGAAGCTGCCACCTGATTAACAGCCGTGTTTAAATGACAGCTGGTGACGTACCAAAACGGGCTAAAATAGCGGATAATGAGTGGTGATTCAGAGCATCTTAAAAAACGTGTTGACGCACCGAACCAAATGAACGCCGGCTAACTCACAAACTCGACAACATCAACTTATTAAAGCCATGTGTGTTAACGCCAACAAAGCTAATCTTGGAGGCAGCCAGGTAGGAATTCAGATCCAAAAGCTGCTTCAAACCACATTCTCTTTACGGTCACAGAAATATAAAACGAGCCACGTTAAAGGAAAGATCTCGTCGAGACACGATCTGACTCCTAAATACAGACAGCTACAAGTCATTTTATGCCCCGGAGGTGCTGCTTACGGGGTCAACTAATTAGCCTGGTCGCTAAGACGCACCAAATTGACACCAGCCATTCTCCCAAAATAAACGCGAATCCGACGCAGGAAAACGCCGAATAAGATAAAAATAAATATAAAATGGCCCGTGGTAACAATGGAAAAAGATCCACATTAGTACTCACTATTACAACGGCTCCGAGTGGAGGTAAATTGTGCCTACGATGGAGTCTTGCCCCCCTAAAAACAACCAGTCCGGTACCCTGGTTCTCAATGGACGCCAGGTATGCCTCGAGATCGAAAAAGTTGGGACAAAAAGTCTAGCAAATGTAAATTATATGAGCCCCTCTTCAAAATGCCAACACTACTTAATGTTACAGCCACAAGTAATTTGCCCTGGGGATGCCCCCTATCCTCTGGAGGGGGGCAACTAATTAGCCTGATCGCTAATAACACACCTCATCTTACCTAGATGGCTAAAACGACACCCCTACGCCCATCTTCCAAAACGAAGAAGACGTCAAAGAAACGACAAATATCCAAAGTAAGTATAAATAAATAAATACATCACCCCGGTTCCGAACTCACCGGTGCGGCCGATCTGCGTTTAAGGTAAATGATGCCTTTGATGGAGTGTTGTGTCGCCCGGCCACTACCAGCCGACTTCGCACCTCCTACCACCTCCTCCTGCCCCAATCGCCACTGCTTTATATATCCACGCTGCGGGTAAAAATAGCCGGACGCCGAGCTCACAGATAAGGGTAAGAATCGTCACACACACACGCGCGCACACACACTCATGCGTACTGTCAATATGGCTGACCAAGTTGGTAGTGAGGCGTGGTAGTGGTGAGCGATTGCTCACCATCATCAGCCTCACGCTCGTCTCTCACTTCTCACTCTACTCATCACTCATTCGCTCCTCCCTTCTGTCAAAAGCTTCTTTATTTTTAAACCTTTCTGCCCCAAAAAGTCTGCTATGAAAAGGAAAATATGCGTCATCAAACTGTTAAATACTGTAACTTGAGATTGTCCGATATTTTAAAAGATGAAGGAATAAAGCC
This sequence comes from Stigmatopora nigra, assembly GCF_051989575.1. NCBI lineage: Eukaryota > Metazoa > Chordata > Actinopteri > Syngnathiformes > Syngnathidae > Stigmatopora > Stigmatopora nigra. The sequence goes on along the minus strand of NC_135518.1, from coordinate 6,810,552 downwards.
CATATATTACAGTATGTTATATTACTTTGATTGCCTGGCAACCAATTCAGGGTTCACCCTGCCTACTGCCCATAGTTGGCTGGGCTCCAGCACCCCCCACGCCCCTTTGGAGGATTTTTGGAAGGGAAAACGAATGAGTCAAAATATTTAAGAATAGAGGATGACTCAAAAAGCAGTTTTTCCACCTAAGCAGCCAAATTCAAAGCTTGCCATGCCTTTAACCAACCCTACAAATAGAAATAAATGGGGTAATATATTATATACTATTACAAAATTCTGTTCCTGACCATATTGACCTCATTGCCCCAAAATGTGCTCACTTTTTTCCTCTTCACTTCAAAATCAAGTTTAGTAATGATCGTTTGATTAATTTTTGGAGCTATTGGCTGCAGTTAAGTTTCAAAACAGGTGGCCATTTTTATGTAAACAATCCCTAAAGGTCTCCCTGCCGATCAAAATAATTGATTTTATTTGGATTAGTCGTCAATTAGTTAATTAAACATTGCAACCCTAGTTTTACTGCCCATTAAAATAATCTATTTTGACCGGGATAGCAAATGAGTTAGCAAATGAGTTGAATATTTTCAGGGGTTGGCTGACATTATGGATGAAGGAAAGCTATGATATAGCCCATGATAAGGATGAGTTTAACAACCCTGATGTAGATCTTATGATGAGTAAAAATGAGTGACAGAAAACACCTCACATGGTGTTAACTTATTTTCTTCCTGTGTGAGTCACACTCCTATCTCAAATAGTCAAATGTCATAAAAAAAATAATCATGGTAACAAACAGCCTTTCAAAACAAAGCATTATGTTAATGTTGTATTACAGTCCCAATTGAGCATTTCAGTGGGTAAAGACTGCTTTTCCTGTGTGAACTATGAAATATGTTTCTAGTTGCAAAAATGTATCAACCTGGATTTTATTTTCTTTGTGGCAATTTCTGTCAATTTTATATATTTCAACTAAACAGACTTGACATAGCAATATATCACGGTTAACAGAACCAAACTATGATTTTATCGCAAGAGAAATATTCTGGTCTAATATAACCTTTCTGAACACATTTGATCCATTTTCATAATTATAGTAGTAATAATATTAGTAGTAATAATGAAGTGTTGCAAACATGCTATATGTAAACAGATGCTTTATTTTGCATTATTCATTCAGCCCAAACTAGATGCTTATAAACTGATAATATATGCCTAACTAATATTTTTAATAGAAATGGGGGTGGGTAATCTTATTTTTTAACACAAATGTACAACATATGCTCATTTCAGACGTGTTTGTGCAGCGTTTAGCTTTGTCCTAAAATCGTTGTGAAACACTGACACTGTGTGGCCGTTTTAAGTAGGATTGTTCGTTGCCAAGGCAACTGACTCATCAACAGGCCATCAGTAGGTGTCGTCTTTGTCCACATGGTGTCAGTAAAATACTTTAATTCGACTAGAAACCATCTGTAGCTCCATGTGTCATCAGTAATAGAATACAACAGCACTCAAAGCTTGAGTTTTGTGATTTTTTGAATTTTCAATATACATATATTTTCCTCATGGTGGATGATGTAACGACACATGGTAGTAGCCAATCAAAATGTGTTTACTTTTGGAGGAGGTGTGCCTAGGAGCTAAATGGGAAAATCTCAATAATCAACTCGTTTCCGACTGGGAAGCCAAAGCCACCATTTGAATCCTTAATTATACCTTTAAAATCCCTCGTTTTGAGTGTGTTATTCAATCAGGCGCCCACTAAGGTTATATAAGTGTGCAGCTCTTGGTATATATCAATAGGTACTGTCATGTGAAATAAAAGAAGGGAGTTGGGAGTTCAAATGTGTGCTGAATATATGGCTAACAATAATATGCAAATGTGTGTACCTTGGCGGAGATCACATTCTTTTAATGGTTGTCTGACTGTTTAGTGGGCGTGTCCTCTCTTCTTGACCCGATCCATCAATAAAAGGAAACACTAAAAAATGTATTTTGTACATTCTGAAACGCTCATGCTAACTTATTATGTAAGACGGTTAACTTTGGGGCGAGAATGTGTGCATATGGCCTTGGCCTCTTTACTCTTCTGTTCTTAAAGATCATAAAATATATTCATATATAAAATTCCAGTGCTTCTTTAAAACTGAAACTCCAAGCAGTGACCTTTCTAAGGATAAGCAGTTTGCAGTATTTCTTTGTTAATGTGTATATTTTTTGAGTGGCTTTTATATATTTTTTATACTCATTTTTTGTGATATTTAGTCTCAGAAAATTAGTTCTATATTTATCTAGGTAATTCTAACACTAAAACCTAATAAAATAAAAAAAGCATAATGATTTTCTATAATCAAATCAGAAAATGAGGAGTCACTGACAAATCAAAAGTACTTCAAGAGCATTTTATTCAAATATTATACACAATAGACAGAAATATGTAGCAAATATAGTCTCTATGGCGACAGCAGCAGCACATGTACAAAAATACAATTTGATTTTATTACATAGCAAAAATCATAGACTTATATTTATCATATATGTATTTCTGTATTATAAATACGAACAAGTTTAAGTGGGGGGGACGGGGACTAGACATACAATAAGAATTTATTACATGGGATAATACAAATTTGGACGTTAATTACACTCATTCAGAAGCATGGGGATTAATTACTACGAATAAATAAATACCTGCTAGTTTGGTTAAAGAATTTAAAAGAAAAATCTAAATTGTTCACATGATGAAAAAGGCCAATTGAATTTTGGATTGCTTTTTGGCAACTGTATGCTCATGTTTTTTTGGGCGCATCACAAAATGGCACATGCCCGTCAGCTTGCTAAAGTTCGAGTTTAGTCTTTATAGCTCTTAAATTCAAAGTGTTTTTGTGCTCATAATTTGGTGGGATGTCTTCCCGGGAATGAGCCTGGCGTTTTACCAAAAAGGGTGTCCTTTGTCACTTTGGAGTGACTTGGATGGGCTTCAAAAAGTGTAAACAAACCGTAAAAATGTTAGCCTTTCATGCTTGGAGGCAGGAAGCACATTTTTATCTGCTTTCCTATCCAAATGCCAACATTGCCTCGGGTCTTTACTTGCTAACATTTCAGATTCTGTTTTTTTGGCAGAATGCAAATGGAATGTCGGAAGTGCGTATACATACCAGCTACATTTGCATATTGGCAATGCTTTCTGATACTTTTTAAGTGACTTCTGTTTATTTTATCAAAACCTAAGACACTATTTTGGCAGGAAGTGCATTTGTACCTAAAAAAAAAATCGTATAAATCTCCCACCCTGGTACCGTAAACACACAACAGTAAGAAAAATTATCATAAAACGTTTGTACAAAGTTGGTAATTACACATATGACTCTTCAGCGAAAAAGAGCTGGTCAAAATCATCCAATCGGGGCTCACTACACTGCCGACTGTGAAACTCCTTTCTGGCTTGGGCGATGGCAAGCGCTACTTCTTGGGTCCGACGCGCGCAACCTGCCACATCCCCACTTGCGGAAAAGTAGTCCGTCACGGCACGGCTAGCCGAGGGCGACAGGGGTTCCACGTCCGATACCCTGAGGCGACCTCGGGGTCTATCCAGAGTTTTGGAGTTGGTACACAATGGCTCCGAGCGTCGGCGCGGAAGCGTCCGACTTTGGATGGGTGGTGTCAGGGAGTGGGACTTCTGCCGTTTGAGTACCAGAGTAGTGGCGCTTTGTCCGTAGAAGACGCCCATTGGGGGCTGGGCGGCTATGGATCCCGCGATAGGGGTGTCGTGGAGGATTCGTAGCTCTTGCACGGTCAGAGTTTTTTCCACCGTTTTATAGAGGCTTGAGGTGCGTTGGAGTTGAAGTAGCGCCTGCTGGTAAGAGGGAGGACTGCTGGACCGACAGTTGGCCGTCCCGCTTTGTGTCCTGACAGGAGGTGGACCCTCACTAGTGTGTCCATTTAGATGCTTCTTAAGGGAGAGGCGGCGGTCCTTTTTGAGCCATGTGTTAGGGTGGGCGCTGTGGCCGGGGCGGGGATCTTTCTGCGGTGGGGAGCATCGTGGCGATCGGAGGGGGGCGTCCCCCATCGAGACGGCACCGTAATCGGTGGAGTACTGGGAGAAAGCCGAGTCCAAAGAACTGAGAGAAGAGCCGGTAGGGGAGGTGGCTGGTGAAGATAGGCTGGAGCAGCTAGCGTCTAATCGCAATGGAGGCGGAGGGGAGTGCTTATTCTTCCGCCGCGCACTGTTTGGGTCCCCATCCGAATTTAGGTGGAGATTGTTCATCTCCTTCTCCAGGAATTCTTCTTCTTCATCTTCTTCTTCTTCTTCACCTTCCATAGCGGCATCGTAGCTAGCCTTGCGTAGTGGGAGGCTCCCTCCCGTGAGGCCAGCCAGGGCAGGCTCGGAGCTCCGCCTCAGCCTCCGGTTGGCACCCTGCGAGGGAGCCCCGTTGGTGTAGCGGGTGCGGGGCTGGCGGACGACGGGGCTAAAGCGGCGAGACCTGGCGAGTGGCGGTAGTGGGAGGTCGTCACTGCGGCCTTCGCCGTCGGCTTCGCAGTCGCTGAGCGTGAGGACCGAGTCGCAACTGCGGCTGTCGGGTTTGTCGCGTTTTTCGGGAAGAGGCAGCTGCTCTTGAGACGGGGACTCGGGTTCGTCGTTCAGCTCATTTTCAAGGCTGTCGTACGAAGAGTCGTTCATTTGGAACGATGACGCATCTGGAAGGAATCCCAATGTTGGATCCATTAGCAAGATTTGATTACATATTGGTTTTTTTAGCGTAAAGGTTTCTTACCAGAGCCGTGCTCACTGCTGCCACACTTGGAGCTGAAGGCAGAAAACAGGTTGGTGATGTCATCACCCAGCACGGCAGTGCAGTTCTCAATGAAGAAGCGTACTAGCTCACACACCTGAGAAGAGAAAAATGTCAAAACTTTATGAAGCAATTCCAAAATGGCAGATAGAAATCACTGAGCCAAAAATGACCAACAGAATGGCCCTAAACAAATGTTTTGTTCTTCTTCACCTGAGTTGTAGTCATTGGACAACACTTGTTGAGTGTTTGCTCCCATGAGGTCTGTTGATTAGAGGAATTGCTGACTTAAATAGCATTTTTTTTTCTCCCCTTGATATCGACACAGCTGTCCAAACGTTACCTCACATATTTTCATTCTGACAATTTCCCTTTTTTTTTTTTTTAAACAACGCCCACACACGCATTCCGATCAGAACGTGTCAACCAGGACCTCGTCGTACCTCATTTTGGCACAAAATCTGGGACAAAATTACCACTTTTCTTCACTTAGCACATATTGTAACCATATTCTTTCTTGAAAAGAATAGTTCTTTGTACTTTTAGTAGTTGGTACATCCAGATAGTATTCACAACACTTCATTTTTTCCAGTTTGTTGTTTTAGCTTTGTTCTAAAAGGGAGTTTATGTGTCAAATTTGGAGACAAGAAATTAATTTCAGATTAGAAAAAAAAAGCTGGAACAACAAAACATGGAAAAAGTAAATATTTTCCAGATGTACTCAAACTATGACACACATTTTCCAGTTATTCTTTTAAGCAACAAAAAAACACATTAAACAGGTTAAAAGATGAAAACAATTTTGAACGAAAATTTCTTCCATTTTGCAAATATAAAATAGAATAGTATAACAATATATAATATATAAATTAAAGTTAAGATTTTTTAATGACTGAAACTACCCTCTTTTCCTACAAAAGAGGAAAATGAATTCAATCCATTTTGGAATGAGGTTATGATATAAAAAGAAGTTGTTGGAAAAATTATGCACTGTAAAATATCAACTTTCCAGTATCTCTAAATATTTTCCATCTCCCACATAGGAACATTATACATACTGTACATGCTGAAGATATATTTGTGGGGATAAAAATTGGGTTCAACTGTGAAAATCTGGAAATATTTGCCTGCTATTTAAAATTAATAGAAAAAGATATAGACCCACATATTAAACCCAGTCATAACAGAGTGTTGAAATACCCCTTGAGCAATTATTATGAGTATAATAAATAATACTCCCCTTAGGGGAGGCATAAGCTAAAATATGAAAACGAGTTAGAAGTCCCAAGAAAGTATCTTTAATGTCTTCCAAGTAGAAGCAGACCAAACGAGACTTGCGTGTGTTTACACAAGCAAGTTAGCCTCTCTGATGACATGGAAACACTTTTTTGTTTGTTTGCGTCCAGATGTTGCGGCTTAGAGCGTCTGAATGCCGTTCGTCGCTACGCGTAAACACATAGGCTGCTCTCTGATGTCACTTTGTCCAGTTTTTACAAAGAAAGTGAGAGAGAGAGAAATAAAGGGTGGCCTGGTTTAGGATTAGAAGGAGCGAGATGCAGGAATCCACATTCCCAAATGTGGTTTTGGATGACATCCACGGTGTTCGTTGCAAATGTGGCTTCAATATGCCGACTGTGTCTTGCTAATCCTTTTTCTTAGTCTTGATAAAGGTAAAGCTAAAACATCCTCATACAGGATCACAACCAATCATTTTGAGTTTTTTAAACTAGGTAAATATTGCATGGTAGCAACTCATCTGCTAGCGTTTGAAGAACCTAATTATAGACACCAGCCATGACATGGCAGGAGGTCCGCCTCATTCAAAATTTGGCCTCTGACTTGGACCCCATCGCAAGGAAATGTGGAAAGGGGAATGTTTGCCAAAGAGATATTTGTGGCGGCTGAGGTTATTTTTTGCTCGAGTCGCTTTTTTCCATCCCGAAATGACCATACACTTAGAATGGAAAAGTGGACTAATCTCATTCCATATAATTGATGTTGGGTGTCTTGGTATACCAGCGTATGTCCACTGTGTTTATAGGGTGACCAGACGTCTGGATTCAGGAAGGACAGTCCTTCATCTAAATGACTTGGCCAGTGCAGAAGCTTATTTTTCCTCGCTTTTGGAATTGCATTTGAATGCAAGACACTCCAAGCTTGTTTGATGCATTGCAATGTCAAACAATTAGGAAAGTGCATTTATTAACTTGACATCTGACTCAACTTTATAGATGCCACAATGTTGTAAATGTGACCGCTAACAAGATAGATTTGGTTAGTTAAAATATAATTTTTGGTTGTTTTTTTTGTGTTTGCACATTAGCGGTTGGCCACATACTACAGTTGACTCTGTTATTGGTGTTGGATTAATTTTTTTGCAAATATTGTAAGACAGAAAATAGAAACTAAATTCTATTCAGGCACTAGTTTGCCTTACCTTCTTCGCACCCTCCCCCTCCATCTCTGGTGTCCCAGGCGTAGAGGCCCAAAGCATGCTGGGAGCAATGCAAACAGACAGGTTGAAGGCATTCATCTGGTTGTCGTGGGCGTGGCCTTGAATGCGGTGCAGCACGGCGGTGACATGGCGCAATAGCAGAAAATTCTCGGGTGGCAGAAGACGCAGTAGTCTACAAAAAAATGGCAGAAAATTTATGATAAACATGAAATTAGAAGACCTCCTTGGCAAATCGCTACCTTTGAATCTCGCCAGTCACGTCGCGGCTCCCTTCGCTTTCCATGGCTGCAGCCCATTGGTCGTAAAGGTCCGAGCAAAGTAGGCTGCCAGGGAGGCTACGGAGGAAGTCCTGCCATGAAAACAATGATGGAATATTATTTACGGTTAAGAAAAATGTGGTTTGCTTTGTTTTTTGGGTGCGTTTCTACCTTGAGGACGGCAGCCACGACAAACACCGATTGGTGGGTTAAATCGCCGTCGTCCGACCCGGCGTCGAGTCGTTCACGCAACTCCCGGGAGGCCTTGGCTCCTGCCGAGCGCCGGAATACTCCCCGGGTGTACGGACCTTCCACGTAAAGGAAAACTAGCATGGCCTGAAAGAAAAAAACTTCTTTAATAGGGTTAACTCCTTCACTGGTGTGCTCATGCTCGAATCCTGTTGTTTTTCTGACCATGACTGGTTTAGGCAGGCCGGTTTCAGCCGTGCAGACGGAGGCGAGAGGCTGTCCAAAGAGGTGGCCCGGGCCGGGGCCAGGTGAGGTGGGGTTAAGTTGGGGGCCCACATCCAAATGGTTGCTGGAGCCCCGCCAGAAGGGCCAGTTGATTAATGAACGCTTACGCTTGAATGACTTGGACTGGGCAGGGTCTGTGGGGAAGATGTATATGTCCATATTGGGATTAATTTTAGATTAAAAAAAAAACTATCATCTGAAGTTCTAAAGCAGGTTTAAAACATTAAAAACTGCAAATTTAGATTGGAACCTTACTTTGAAACCATTTAGAAATTGTCATTTAAAACCCTTAACCCTAGTTTAAAACACGAACAGAGCCTTGAAACTATAATTTCAATCTGCAACCCTTTTTTGGGAATCTTAATTCGAAAAGCAAACTGCTTTAAAACTAATATAAAACGCTAACCTTGCTTGTAAACCCTCATATAAACTTCAAACTCTAATGTTGTTCAAATTCATGAGATGCTTTTAAATGAAACTTAGTTAAACGCCCCAATTTGAATCTCAAAGCTGTTTATTTATTTTATTTCGCATTTTCCAGCATTGTCACCTACTGTGTATATAAACAAAGGCGCTCGTGCTAGCACAAATCTTAGGATAGTTTAACCCTGCAGTTGAATGAGGTGGCGTGTCGCCAACCTGCAGCGCATACAAAGGTCCATTGAGGACTCACGTCTACCTTTTATGCAAAATATGCGCATTTATACACTGTGGCTCTTGTTGACAACCACAACGGTGTCATGCGGTTGCAATGTCAGTGACTAACCACACATAACACATAATAGCTTTTCATGTGAACGTTCTGAGAACTCGAGTTTCTGATGGCGCACCAGCAATTCCTACTCAAAAGTGTCTTCAAAAGCTTCATTTGAAACCCCATTCTGACATTTGAAACCCTAATTCTAGTTTCAAAGTCATAGCAGGAGGACAGGTTGTTATTCTCTTGTGAAGCTTTACTCCCACGATTTTTTTTTGTGGTTTCCCTGCCATCAGCGTCCATCTTGTTTGTCTTTCCCGCGTCCCATCCCGTTTCCGCTCTTCTCGCTTTACCCGCCGCCGGCTGTTTGCTTTTTCCCGGCTGCCTGCTGACCTTCAAGCGTGTTATCTGCGCTCACGTTTCCATCTTCCTTTTCCCACATTCTTTGTCAGTCACTTTTTCGGGGGGTTCATATCGGCGGGGGAGAACATTCCGACACATGACTTGCCGCCTCTCGGGAATCCCCCGCAAAGGAGCTTGCGATATCGCCGCACTTTTCGCCAAACCCTAAGAATTTATCGTCTTGTTTTGTTTTTCCTCCTAGGACCTTTGACTTGTTTTTCTTGATAGTTTTAGACATTGAAACGGCAGGCGTGGGGGTAACGAGGTTTTAGGGAGGTAGCAAGGTGATTTGAGATGACAACGCTTCCAATAACCTAACAGCGGTTGCCATGTTTTGAGTTTCTCACCAATGATTGCGTGGTTGCCTTGCGTGACCTTGCTGGGTCTGAGGATGAAGTGGCAGCGGGTTTCGGCAGGCAGACATCGGTCCAGCAGTAGAACTTCGGGACAATCGCACGGACTGCTCATGTCGGGAGCGCCGCTAACGCCGTTTCGAATGTGACTCATCTTGATGCTGAATGGGAACTCGTGGCCTAGACGGGACAAGACGACACAACCACAACATACAATAATGAATACTCCACCCTTTCAGAAGCAGAGGAGGAATTTTTGGACGAACAAATGTCCTAGAAGTGCCAGAAAAACAAACAGGGACACTCGGTTCCAGATGTGGGAGATGAAGAGAGGACTAGAAATTATGAAAATCAAAGTAAGGCGTGGTCCTCACCAATCAGAGGGTACGGAGGCTCATCCTTGCTGGAGCTCACCCACAAACGATGGTCCTTTACGTGACCCTATGCAACATAGAACACAAGTCAGGTTAGGATCTCGAGACAGGGTTAGGCGATCAAGCAGTACTCACGTCAATCCCGAACTGGTTAAGTGCCATTCGGATGACGTCGTTGGTGTTGTCTGTGTTGTTGACCGCTAAAGTTTTGGCCTTAAGAGACATAAACAAAAAGAGGTTCCATTTATAACTGTATAATTTTTTCTGGGGATAATTTGAAACACGATGAAACCTTACATAAGCGCAGTTTCCAATATCCTTGGCAAATATTTTGAGAGGGACTGTTTTTGGGTCATCTTTGTCTTTGCCCTCGTTGATGCGACTAGAAACGACAAAAGATTTGTTGTAAGATTTACTGTGAGCGTTATAATAAGTGAGTAAAATACATTTACAGTCAGCAAATCAAATACATTCATGGAATTAATCAGTGTATAAATGAATCCAAATTTTCTTCAGATTAATTACATGAAGCAAAATGATTATTAACCATAAAAGTAAAAATACATTGATTGAGTTGAATTGAAAAGCTTTGCTTTTTTTGAAAGAATAGCAAGAAATCAATACATAAAATATAATAATGAAAATAATGCAATATACACAAAATATAATAAAATACGTAAAGAAATATTAATCATTGATTAAAACAAGAAAAGAAAAATTATAAAAATATAAAATGAATACACAAAACATGCATACATTTGCAGTATTAGTCATAAAAACTAACAAAAATCTATTTTTTAATAGAATTTTTTGAATTATCTTTATTGCTGCCATATTAGCCCAACAGATGGTTTCTAAAAAAGTTTCCCCTCAAAATTCTTCTTTACCTTTTCATGAGCATCAGCCACTTCTCCTTGTGCTCTTCGGAGCTGAGGAAAAGAAATCAAAAGGGTTACAAACACATACTACAACCATTCCATTCCCCCAAAATATTGACAGAAACGACGACGGGGAGCGTCTGTGCGATAGCCACGCTTGGTTTACGTAACGACCCATTTCGGCGGAGCCGAACCTCCGAGCGGATTCCCGCTGAGGAGAAACATGAGGACGTTGCGTCACGACCGCCCGCCCGCCATCAAGCCAAACATACGCTGCTACACATACGTGTGTGTGGGTATGCACGCGCCTTTCACGCTGCGGTTTAGTTGAGGAGCGTTAGGAATGGAGCGCCACCCTTCAGGGGGCTCCTGGGCCTCCGTGCACTCTGCTTGAATCTACAGTATTTGGAGCTTTCCCCTTGAAGCTACGCAATGGACTTTACGACCATCTTGCCTAGTAGAAGTAAACACAACCACTGGAAATACTCCCAAGAGTACAAAAATAAAAAAAATAGGATGGTCAGTCACACGCAATGTGCCGTGCGCTATTTGACACATGTCATAAAAAAACTTGTAATTATCCTATTCGGCGCCAGCTGTTTTTAAAGTAGACTTCCACAGTTATTTTGGAGATATTTATGGGTGATCCTTCAAAAATGTGTTTTGTAACAGATTCAACCTCAGTTCTGGATTTGCTTGCACGTTTGCGACTACAGTACTAGGTTTTGTTTCAAATCACACAAAAGGGGGACAATGAGTGAGTTTAAAATGTTGGGAGCATACCTGAAGGTAGCCACGCAGTTGCATGTAGGCCAACCCAAAACAAAACTCCTCTCAGGGTTGGTACTCCCCTCGCAGACTTCCTCCACGCAGCCCGCCGTCCACATCTCGCACACACGGACTCGTGCCTTCACCTTGAAGTGAGATGGAGACCTGCCAAATCAAGTGATAGGAAAGCAATTAGCCATTTTGGTTTATTATATATGTACGACGTGTCAAATGAAATACAATGGCAATTGGATATGTGGGAACAGCTGTTGGAAGATAACACAAACAATAATGGATGCTCTTGTAGAACATAAATGCATATGTCGTCCACTTGCAGTTATAAAAGTAGGTTATTTTTGAAAATACATAATTATTCCCTATTCTTATGGTTTTGAGAACATTTACAATAATTCAAGTAAGTCAGTTAAATTGACATTTGATTTAGTCTGTTAAACATTTCAATGAGCTCAGCCCACAAACATACATTTTTGTTTGAATTTTATGTGTTGCAAGCAATAAGTTTATTTAAATATAAAATTCACACAAAAATGATATTCTAACATTCGAGGAATTGTATAGCCCTATAAACAATACATAAAAGATAACTTTTGTGTATCATTTTTGTGCGTTAAAAGGTTTTGTAATCAGAAAAGATGACCAAGATTAAAAAAAAAAGCGAGCAGGTCGGCTTAAAAATGACATAACCAAGCATGCATAAAAGCTCCAAACCAGCAGATGCTAATGAATGATCGCACGACATTTATGAACAGGCGTGCTCACTCAAAAGTGTGTTTTAGCGTACGTTGGATTACAGAGGAGTTTTTTCCAAATGTGGCCGCTGCACGTCAATGCGCGGCAGTCATTTTGTCAAACATTCCTTCGATTTGGCTTGCATTCACTTCAGCCGCCGTGCAATAAAGACAATTATAGCCGAGGGGTCGGCTCGGAATGGAACCCACCACAAAGGTCCTGCTCTGTCTACACACTCTTGTGTTTGCGTGTGTTTGTGTGTGTGTGTGTGTGTGTTAAATACGGACATGCTCTTTATGTTTCTATTTCGGTGCATTGCTCTGGGTGGGGAGCCCTCGTGCTGGGCTTTGATGCCCGCCGGGCTTCATATGGATTTAATTGGCCGGAAAATAATTACACGTTTAGCAGAGGGAGGCAAAGCGAGTAGTTGAGGAGGTTAGAAGAGTTCAAGAGGGAGGAAAAAGGGAAAGACAAGGTAACGGCCAAAAAAAGCGAAGTTTGATGAGAATGGTTGGGGAGAATCAAGTGGGTTGGGAGGAGAGGGGAGAGTTAGGAAAGTAAACAGGAGTGAAGGAAGAAGATAGTGAGGATAGACGTACTGAGGTTAGAATGTAGGATGTTGAGGAGGAAACATGATAAGTGGGTACGGAGTGAGGTAAGGTGGTAGTAGTAATAGTAGTAGTAGTAGTAGTAAACTGATCGTCTGATAGAGTGGTGAATTTCCCATAAAGCAGGAGTGAAGGAATGTGCCAGTATTGACTTTTTGACTTCCGATCCAATCTGATTTTTCCTCAACATTTTTGCCGATACCGATCCAATGTCCACATTTTTAGACCAGTATAAATTGCGCAAAATGTAACCAGTAAATGATAAATCAGTTTATCCATATGAAAGCCAAGAAATGTTTTATTTATGATATTATACGAAGATCTGTTACTGTTATAGTTTTTAAAGAGATGTAGACCCACTCTGCGAAAAGCAAGATAGGACTAAAAACACAGGACTTCTGAATGGGTTCCAATCTTGTGACCAAATTTGATACTGTCCAATACTCCAAAAATAGACATATTTGGTGCAGAATACTGAGTAGCAAATCAGGACATCTTTACCGAGTAGATATTGACATAGAACTAGGTGTGTCGGGTAAGTTAGGAGATTGTGCAGAAAACAAGTACAACAGTAAGTAGGCCATGAGGGAAAGAAATGAGGTTGTCGGGAGCTAAGGATGTTGGATTTTCAGAAGGTAAGTATCTAGGGACTTAAGTATGTCAGGCAGGTGTGGAGGTGGTGCGGGACATACTGTAATTAAGGAAGTAATAAGATAAGAAGGTATTGCACTAAGTGGATATTGAGATAATGAGATTGTAAAGGATGCAGTTAGGCGGTAGTAGGGAAAGTACACAGATGCAGTTAAGAAAGTAACTTAGGGAGATGTTTGGTTAAGGAAGTAGTTAGGGGTAGAGGTAAGGAAATTGCAGTATGATAGTGGGTATGGGTATTTTGGTAAGGTTGTTATATTGTTGAGTGACATGGTAAGGAAGGTAAGAGAAGTTGTGCATTGAGTGAGGACTGACTTGGTCTTGGTGACGATGAGCGTGTCAGTAAAAAGGAAAAGATGTCTGTCCTGGATCTGCAGGCCGGTCTTCATCTGGACTTGAACGTGACCCATGAAGGCCCGGCCCGGACTCTCGCACAGGAAGCTCTGGACCAGTGCGCAAGACTCTGGACTGACGGGGGTCATGTAGCTCTCCCTGAAAATCAAACAGTCGCCATGATGTTTCTTGTTCTCACTCGACAATCTTCTAATTAGGTAGTAATGAGTATACAATGGTGTGGTTGTCATGGCAGCAGTGTCAGGAAGTGCTTGGAGAGCTCCATCCTTTCCTGTTTGGATGCAAATAATGTCGGCTTATCTGCATCCCCTTAAGTGTTTACAAACACGCGGTGGACGCTCGCACGAACGTGTCCGCCCATCCCAACAGAATTTGCGCAACGACACAATAGCATCATCACAATTTAGGATTATCTGGTGTTCCCTTTTTCTAGTATGCCTTTGTCTGACCTGGTCTCGTTAATTCTCTTCAGCCAAACAGCTCTTGCCCATGTTGGCTCGGCACTCTGTTTGCATTTACTTCTCGGTTTCTGTTCTTTTTCTGACCATCGTCGCCTGACTCTTCCTGTTACATGACGTTTATAGCAGGGACTTTGTTCCTTGTGTTGCATAAAATTTGCTTGGACATTTTTTTTTTGGGCGGTCACACTAACAATGGGATGCTACATACACTAGTTACCTTATAGAGATATACTAAAGAACCTAAAGGATTTCCTGAAACGGTGTCTTGTCTTCCCTGAATAAAAGTGCAATAGATAACACAGTCGGTATTCAGGACGCGTCTAGCCCGGCTGAATGCCAGATTGACGGCTGAGCAGACCACCTCCTTTTGAGCGTGATGGATTAGTTTGCTAATGGCCGCATTGTGACATGCCTGATGTTGATTAATGGCACTGGCAAACACCGAAACCCAACATAGCATACTAATACTGCAGTTTGGAGTTTGCATGTCTGCCTCTATGCCTGCGTGGGTTTTCTCTGGGTATTGTAGCTTCCTTCTGCATCCCAAAAAAAGCATGATAGGCTGATTGAACATTCTAAATTCTCCATAAGTTTGCTGTGAAGGGTTGTCTATATGTGCCCTGTTATTGGCTGGCAATCAATTCAGGCCCAAAGCAGACTCTGAATCCCTCATGAGGAGTACTGGTCCACTTTAAAGTCTTTGAAAATGAGTTTTCTTCATTATCTATTTGCAGAACCAGGTTTAAGGTTTATGATGACTAGCCATAATATAGGAAATTCTATTAACTCAATATAATAAAAAACGACACTTTACTCGACTCTGATTGTCTGATCGACAGAGAACTACAGGAAATCGGCCACACGAACACTTTCTCATGTCTTCCCACCCGCGTGACTCACATCCCTGCCTGGACTAACACACAACACTCAAGTCAGAATACTTTACAAAAACTTCCTCTATTTTACAAAGGCATTAAAAGATAGTTGCTGAAATGTCCAGATGCCCGATTGTAATATTCAACTCTAGAATTTTGTTTGTGTGTGTGTGGATGTGTAGGGGGAGCGTCTGTGTGCGTGGGTATATACATATAATTATAGTATATATATGTGTGTGTGAGGGGTGGGGGAATGATGTAAGGGGGTAAGTTAAAATCCAGGGTTTGTATTTTAGGGGCTCCTGATGGGAAAGCCATGCTGACAGGAAGTGACCTCATTGCATTATTGGATTTCACTTTTAACAAAGTCAGGTTGCTTTTTGGAAAACAAGTTGCTAGGTTACAAAAGACACACACACACGTGCGCACACACACACACATTCATACACACTCCGGTACTTTCCTGCTGTGGTGGAACCGCAGTGAGCCAGTATGAGGTCATGTGATTGGATGAATATGTGAGGCTGGCTTGCCTAACGGAGAACCCAAAAGGATCGTTAACCCTTTGGCTGCCAGGGACGATGATAGACTGTCTTTCAGTTTAAACTGATTGGAAATCAATTGCTATTAATGGTGGTGAAATAAGATACAGGCGGAAAACTCCTAGCCAAGAACCCACGTCATTTTGTGTGGTCAGCCAAAGCAATTGGTGGCCATTGACTTTGTTTTTCCCGTTGAAATCTAAATATTGTCATCACTGTAAGATCAAGGACTGCAAAGATCTGATTTTTTTTACTGTGTCGTCCTGCCTTTTGTTTTTTGGATATGAAACATTGTAAATGAATTTTAAAAAATAGTTGCAACTAAGTTGCTCAAATCACAAGACTCCTATTTTTTGAGTCCGGATAGATTAGTTTATGATGATTCTAATTCAATTCTGATGGAAAGGGTCAAGTGACACATTGGTGGCTCCACATGAGGCTGATTCATATGTTTATAGCTTACGAGCCCGTTTCATGGCACATGTGCACAAATCCCTTCCGCTTCCTCCCGATAAGCAAGGCCAAACGCACTGGGAGAACCTTTAATTAGCCGTGTCCGCACCGAGGCTTTTGCATGGATGCCAGCTTTCATGAAAGGGATGCTGAAGGGGGTCACAGTGTGTGTGCGACCATACCTAGATGTGCTCTTGGATCTAGTCAATGCTTTGCTGATGACCAATGAGGGAGCAGATTGTCTTCTCTGAGCCAGCGTCTTCATCTTCTACATAGAGAGGGAGGGGAGACACAATGAAACATGTGATCAGTTTTTATATTCATCTTCACTCAAGCCACAGGAAATACCAACAGGACGCCAAAATCCATTTGTGTGCGCGTATAGAAGTAGAGAGACTCCGAGGGGAAGTGCGGCAGCTGGAAGGGAAGGAGAAGCGGCCGCAATGAAGGAGAAGGAAAAAGAGGAATTGAGCTTTAAGCGCTAAAGATGGAAAGTGGCGGCAAAAAGTCGTCTGCGGAGTGCGGTGTTGGGACTCAATCAATCACTAGACTTGACTTTCAATCTAATGTTTTCAACTTAAGGGGGACGTTCCTCTACACATGCACAATAGATGATGAGATAGCTGCAAAAAAACAAGTAGACTGGGCGAGTTTTGTAGTAAATTGATGATATTGCCATTTAGTTTCAACACAGAAATATCTTTTGCGAGACTAGTGTTGTCATGAAACAAATTCAAATTTCATATCGCAAGGCATCACCATGTTTGTTCATTCTATATTTGACCAGAAAAACACGATATTCTCCTGGATTTGTTGTTGCCAGAAAAACCAACGCTGAAGGCAATAGTCGCAGTTAATAGTTGACTGACAGGCCGCATGCAGCATGCTTATGACATAACAAGAGGAACCAGTCCTATGTTGGCACACAATCTTGTCATGTTGCATCACATGGCGAGATGCTTTGAATATCTTCCCGTCTTCCAAATATGAAACGAGCAATTGTGTGTGATGTTGAATTTGTACATTACAAATAAGTGTCAATCAAAAGTCAGCATAGCATCCTCTCAGTTCGCCATTTCATCACTGTGTTTGCAAATTTCCATATTTCATGGTAAAATATTATACTTTGTGAAATAGTTTTTGGCACGTGTGCATGTAAATATCATATTTGTCTATTATAACACTTTGAGTGACATCACAAATGAGAAAATCCCTCCCACTCAACAAAAACATTTTCCAAAATCCTCGATAGCAGTAATGTAAGAAATGCATTTTTTTTAACACTAAAGTCCATAATGCAGTAATTGACCAGATACTTTTGCTTTACCACAAAAAATACTTATTTGGGAATAAAAGTGAAGTGTATTCCTTATATTAAAAAAGAACAAATGCCAGTCCAGCCTATAAAAGTGCCATGTTTTCTTCTTATAAAAATTCCAAAAATCACTATCATAAACCAAAAATTTGAAAACTGCCAATTTTCTTCCTATATTTTTCCACAAAAATGCTATACGTTGATACAAAAGGTTGCTAGGAAAGTGAATGTTAAACATTATATATAAATAATAAATTATGAATTAATCAAGCCTCTCACCCATGCTTACATAAAACTATCCTTACTTTTATCTTGTAAACATCCAAGTCATGTTGTGCACGTACTATATCATGCAGGTAGATACCCGTTGTAGCCATCCATCATCTTATTGCAACAGTGATAACAAATGCCGATAAACGTCGGCATGTAGAAAGTTGACATTCGTGAGCACTTTGGTGGCCTGGAGCAAAATCAGCTAACGACAGCAAAAAAAAAAAGCTCCCCAAAGTGAAGCCAAAAATAATGAAGGGAAAAAATATAGATAATCACGCACTTTTCAAACGTGACTTTACATGCTCCAAATATCAACACTACATGCTTACTCAGCATCAATGTCCCACTAAAATCACAGCGCTTTTGGTTTGTGGGATGCGTGGCCACACAAGTGAAATATATGTACACAAAATTCCAACAGTTGACCATAAAAGGCGGTTTTGGGAACTAAAAATGCAAAAGCCATACATAGTCACAAATATATTTATATGTTTATATATGATGCCTTGAAAGTTGTCGTTTTCCACAAATATTTCTCCATAATTTACCCCAAATTTTTACCCAAAAGGATGAGTTGTATTGTAAAGCTGCAATTCTAACAAAGGCCACTGACAACGCTGTTTACAAGTATTTGTTGACTCAAGATTGCAAAGCGTGCGTGGACAATGAATGTCATTTTTTTATCATTAGTCTATTTATCTTTCAATCTCTTAATCTGATGCATTTAATCCTATAATGCGCCACAAGCAGCATGATGTGTGATTGTGTGCGTGGAAATACTAAACTATAACAACGTGATTTGATAAAATCCTATTTTTCCACAGTAATGTGAAAAATAGGAAACATTGTCACAACTACAAGATATTTGGCCAGCAACGTGGTAGCTTTTCATTTAGAATTACTACTTTGCAATACTTATTTGATCACAAAACGCCAACATTAAAATGTTAAATCATGCTTGAGAATGACGCATATGAGAAATTATGATGCACACGAAGCTATATTTTATGTAAATGAACGTGTTATCAAATAGACCATGTTCCAATTTACTTAATAAAAAAGAACATGCAAAGCCAGAAAAGTGTAAGATCTTCCAAAATTTGCAATTCAAACCATTGTAGGTATAATAAAATATTACTAAAAAAATGGCTTATATCATGTCACAAATGGTCAAAAATTGGTAACTAAATGCACAGAATGGACACACTAGGGCGGACAATAAAGCAAATAAATTCATGAATAAAAATGGACAGATGAGAAGTGGTAGGGGGACTGTCTGGCTACCTTTTTACTATCCGGGAGCGGCGCGTTGTTTCTGGCCAGAGAGTCCGAGCAACTCCGGCCCACAGCGGCGCCCTGCTGCTGTTGCGGTGACATGCTTTCCATCAAGAGACAGATCCACCGGGCCGAGCGCACCGGGCAAATAGTATTTCCATGGCAAACGCTCCCGATAAAGTTGTACTTTTATCCGATGAACAGTTGGACGCAAGCCGGAGGAAGTTCCATGACGGCGATGTTTCGCCACGAGAAAAGCCGTAAAGCTACTTACTCCGAGCGCACTCAAATTTGGTTTGAGCGTCTCTTGACTGGAGGACCGACCAATTGTAACTCTAGCATCAAAATAGGCGAATGTAAAGGGATAATGTTCCGGTATGCTGCCAAAATAAAAGACCAACCTGAATACGTTTTTGTAAAATAAAGGGTTGTTTAATAGATTGACTTTTTATTAAAACATCATCAGTTAAGAATAAGCAGACTGACAGGAAAATGAAATGTAGAACTGACTATTAATTTCTAACTTGATACAATTGATGTCACAAAGTCTTGTGCGCTCGTTGGAAAAAATGTCAATCAAAGAACAAACATAAATCTCTCATTTTCTGTTTTATCCTCACTAGGGTCGCGGGGGGTGCTGGAGCCTATCCCAGTCATCAACCCCTGTCTGTGTATTTAAACCCTGTAAACCCTGTGTTTGTATACATCCTTGTGAGAGTATTGTATATATATATATATATATATATATATATATATATATATATATATATATATATATATATATATATATATATATATATATATATATATATATATATATATATATATATATATATATATATATATATATATATATATATATATATATATATATATACACATACATACATATATACATACATACATTAAAAATGTGTTTATGGATTACACATGGAAAAAAAATGTTTTAGGGCAATAGAATGGCTATTAGTGAAGGCCCACATCTACAGTGCGTGGTTGGCTGCTTCTGTGACGTCATTAAATGACTATGTTGTGCCATCCTTCGCTAATGAACTCAATGGCTAAACACTCATTCAAAGCAGAAGCAGCTTGCAGTATTTTGTCGTCACGTGAGTTAAACTTGGAAGCGGCGCAGACGCTTTTGGAGGCCAGCCGTCTGTTTCCTGATGTTATTCTGGACAGCGGCAGCGGTTTGCTTTGGTCCGTTCTCGTATGTCTGGAAGATCTAGAGCGAGCGAAGGACTCAAACAGGGTGTGTCAGAGTTGTGGTTGGAAACGATGGTTGTGTTGCCCGCCTGCCCTGTTTGCACTCTTGCTGCTGGCAACAACAACGACAACTGCGCACTTGAACTTTCTTTGTGCGGATTGTACATCCAATGTGGTGTCACGCACATCTAGTAGCATACTCTTAGGAAAATCACATGATGCATATCTCACTATTTTGATGCAATAGTATTTCGTATTAGTGAATAGGCACTACCAATAGATGTAGTGGTGGGTAATGGCGAAAAGATGTCAAATTCATTTGAACACTGTCAGCCATCCCAGTTTCAATATATTGGAAGTCTATCACTACCAATGGCAGCTAATGACTTCATTTATTTCCCTTGTTCTCCCGTACAAACTCCATCCAACTCAACAAGCGGTCGTTGCGAGGCAGACTTGACAGCTCTATTCCTTAGTTGCTCCATTGGTTGATCCAACACAATTAAACACAGCAGCCATACTCCCCACCAGGCTTGTTGAATGACAGGCTGCCATAAATAGCCCCCCCATCAAAAGCACTACACTCGTAACTGACACTCAGGAGGCCTCTATGAGCACCTGAACAAAAATTTCTTCAGACCTGAAGAAACAGACAGACAAATAGACATGATAGCGTGGAGACACAAGGCAGGGAAGCAGACGTCTGACGCACACGCACCCACACCCTGTGACCTGCCTAATCAGCTTAGTGGAGTGGGCCTGCAGAGAGTTGACATGCTGTTGATGTGCTGCCATGTGCTCTTCGTCTACTCTACTACTACTACTGTTGTTGTGATGTGCAGTGATTGAGAGGATTTGGTACTTTTTTTGGTTAGCAGTCTTAATAGTTTCCTATGGGGAAATAATATGGTCCCATATCATCAGAATACAGGAAGAAACCCCCTGAAAAAAGGTCCTCCTCAGCGGCCATAAAAACTCACAGGTGGTCAGTACAATAGCAATTTTGCAGATTTAGCTGATTTTCCTGTGGTAATTAATGTGCTACTGGCTATTGATTTTTTTTACTAAGGGTATAATTCAAATTCCATACAAATTGAGTTTAAAATTAAAGAGAAAATAGTGAAAGAAATACAAAAATATTTTAAAGTTAGGAAAGAACTCAAAATGAAACAATAGTTAGATTACTGTATTTTTCGGACTATAAGGCGCACTAGCCAAAGAATGCACAATTAACATTTGCACCAAACATACATTAGTGAAACAATGCTAAATTGGAGAACAATAGGCATATGTTGACATGCATTTTTCAGATAACTGGAGCCTTAACCAACAACATAACAGGCTCTCAGATGTCAGAGACCAAAAAAAAACATATACAAGTAGCACTAGAGTATTCGTCAGGTCATGAGAATAGTGTGACTTATAGTCCGGTAAATACAGCAACACATTTTTGAAGCAGTCAGAGAATAAAAATAATTTAAAAAAGAATATTTTACCCCTTTCTCTCATTTTATTAAAAAAAATGTTCATTAATGACGTGACACTAAACACTGAAAGAATTGTAGTCATTGTTTTAGGTGACTTCAGTGACGGTCAATAATTGTGTGCAATCCGTAAGTAACCTGCTACATCTTGTTGTTGTACAGGCAGTTAGACGCGGAGCCCCCGAAGCTAATCGACGCCAGATAAGCTCTTCGGCCTACATCCGAGCGTCACTCAGCCGTCACGTTCGCAACGTCGCTCACGTATCGCAGCGACGGGGGCGGGAGCCATGAGGTCTCAGGCCTGCATTCCACCTCAGGAGGGGGGCCTGGACCACCATGGACAGCCATGGAAGAAGACAAGGACCCAATGAGAGGATCCCCACCGCTAAAAGGTCAGATCATAAACAAAAAGGTCAAAGGTCGCCTAGAGGAAATACTGCATGCTGGTCTTGTGATTTGGGTTGCGGGGTGGGAATGGTTGTCTCATTTATTTAATCAACTAAACAAGTGTAATGTAGAAAGTTTTCGCCAATTGAGTTAGTTGTGATTAGTTTCCAGAGAGCATTTGCCCATAGTATTTTAATTATTAGTTTTAATTCCATTTTCAAAATTATTTTTAGTGTTAGTTTTATCACATTGGCTTATTCATTTAAAATGCGGTCATCTTAATGTGTGTAAATAGTAATTCTTTGGATAACATAAGAAAACAATGATTTTTTGGTATTCATTTCAATACGTTTTAGGTTCAGCCAGTTAACATTTTATTTCTTTTAATTACAAAAATGTTTATCCCCTAGTTTTCATTATTTAGTTTGTTTATGTAAATGACAAAAAAATGCGGTATCCAAAACTGATCTCTAAAACATTAGGTTTACATGCAAGAAATACATATGACAGATGACAATGATTTCATGATAATGATGTCCTTAACACACATATTTTCGACACTTTTTATGAGGCTTCCACACCTGAACGCACCTCTCTGTTCCCCCCACACACACACAAACACACAACTGCTTTAGTGTTGCTATTTTGAAAAGGTGTTTTGAAAGCATGACAGACTGAGGCTCCTTTTTTTTTTCCTCCACGGGAGGTCAAGTGTGCTGTCATAACATCAAATGAAAACATGTGGCGCGTAGGAGCAAAGCCAAGTAAGGAAAACAACACCGCTGGATTCCCGCCATTGTGCTTGCACTTACGCACGTGCATGAGGGAGTCAGTGTGTCTGTGTGTTTTTGCGTAATAGCGCTAGGGCTGGCACAAAGAAATTTTTGGATGGTCGATTAAACAAGGATGATTTTTGCGATAGGTCGACTAATGGGATGTTATACTATGTTCTTTGAGGCTTGACATTTTTTTCTGAGAATGTGCATTTAAACCAAAAACTGATAACTGACTGTAACTATCATTTTTTAACCCTTAAGCATTTCTAACTTGGCAAATTTAATACTTAACTTGTTCCCATTTTTAACTAAAAAAAAATTAAGAAAAGCCAATATTGGCAGTTTTTCCTCTTTGCTGGACAACCCCGGTCCAATTGCTTTTTTTTTGTTAAATTATAAATGAAATATTACTATAAACTTAAGGAAAAATATGTATTTACTGTTTTTAAAAAATCCCCTTCCTTCCCCTCCTATTTTCTTTAAAATAATTAAGAGAAACTCAATATGTAGTGTGTAGTGTTCTCTTTTTATTTTAATATTTTTTTATCAAAAATATTTAAAGAGATATTTACAATTAAAAGAGATATTTACAATTTGGAGCCTTATAAAAGAAGATTTGATCTTTTTTAAGTCATCAATGCTTCTAAATGGTAAACTGATAATCAAAATAAATGTCAGTTAATTCATTATCTGATTGGTTGTCAATTAGACAAATAATCGTGGCAGCCCTAGTATGTTGCAGTGTGAGTATGTGATTGTCAATGTGCTTTTGTGTGTGTTTCATCTTTTACTGGACGTGTGTTATCCGTGTTGTGTGACAACTCTGGAAAATGAGAACATAAATCCAGCTGGCCAAAACATTAGGCACACTTGCATGTGCCAAGCAACCAAAGTTGTCCAGATTGACAAATGTTGCTAATGCAGCAAATATTTAGCCGCGATGTGACAGAAGAAAATGACTTTAGACAGCACATGTTGGTTTTTACTGCGATTTGTCTCGTTCAAGAAGCGTAAACGTCGTTAAACTGCCAAAACAAGCAATCCTACTAAGGCCGCTCTAACAGCTCCACCAGCTAGGGGAATACCCGAATCCCAGCCGTGTGAGGGGTTTAGACATCTAAAGTCCACAAATGGCATCAATCTGTCCAATGGTAATGATGGCATTAAAATGCCTGTTTCGTGTCAGTGGCCATGTTACAGATGTATTGAGCAATGTCTCTTTGTTGTCAGTGGCTATGTTGGTGGGGTAAAGAGCAACTCAAACCTGCTTTAAAAAAACATTTTCAATTAGTTCAGAAGTCTTATATCTGGAGGATACTTTTGATAACCATTTACAATCTCACATTCAAACCCAAGAACTTTTTAGAGCCTTCAGTTAAAGCCTGTTTTTGGAATGCAAGCGTAAACACCACGATGGGAATCCTGCACAAATTCCACACACTGAAAGCCTCAACCTCAGAACTGTGTGGCAGATGTGGGAACCACACTTGCTAACTCAATTCTATACTTGTTTCCTATGGAAAGCAAGCACAAGAAGAATAGATTTTGAGATCCATTGACCTCAGGTGCCAGTAGTATTATCTTGTCAACTCCCTTCAACTACTCCAGTGGCTTCGGTGTCATGACCTGAACAGCAGGGGGAGCTACTTCTTCCATCGCCACTCGAAAAGTTGCCCCTCGCCAACAAGTGTCCCATGTCCGCAAACACTTTTTCCCCCCTCTTCTGCCTCTTTAAACTTCTGGATTCCCCCTTTTGCTCCTCTGCAAGTGTCCAGTCTAAAGCCCTCCCTCCACAGGTTCAATTGTTAATCCTCCCCCCGCCTCTTACAGCTGGCCTAATACGCCCTGCCGCCACCTTAACGTCTCAGACTTTCCAACCTGCCGAGTCCCCCTGTCCGTCCAAATCTCTGGAGTTTGAATCACTCTAGTACAAACCTCGAGCCAGAGCCCACCCAAGTGAGAGCCCCGGATAATCCAGGTCAGATAAACGTTGGGTTTATTTGGAAGAAGGTGGACAAATACCAGGGACTGCTTAGAACCAGGACAGGTTACAGTCGATTCTAGCTCTGGAATCAATTCCATTTCTAGCTCTGGAATCAATTCCATTTCTAGCTCTGGAATCAATTCAAGTGGAGTCACAAAGTTTACATCACAGTGTCGTCAACTGTGACTTCGGTGCATAGGAATGCGTCAAAATCTGAGGGGCAACACTGTATTGAATGGAGTTAGATTGTCAGGTTAGTCATGGGAAACACAGCAAGCTACATTCTGAAAAACTATGCTTCAGCTGAAAACTGGTTATGCTTTCAAAGATATGAACCCAACAGTAGGACGAATTCATGGCCAGCCATTTTCTTTAGAGCGTGTTCTGCTTGAATTTTCTAGCTTTTTGTACCTCAAGCACACACATAGCCAAAACACTACATGTATTAAATCAGTCATGTGAGAACAAAAGCCTGCCTGAATACACCGCAATTGTCTTCTCCAAGGCTGCGCTTACATGTCAGAGTGCATACACACTAAGTCGTCATATTGCCTGACATGTTATGACTTGAGAGAGCTAATGATACAGCAGAAGCCGTCCAGTGCACTTAATGAGAGCTCTTTGGCTTCATATAATTACTGTATATATGCATCTGGGGTTTCATACTGGAGGCCGGGGGCCCCGCTGACCTCGCTGATGCTTTTCCCTCAACACGTGTATCACACACGACCACCGCTCGCAACGTGAGGTGATGACGAAACATGCCGTTTTGGTGTTTACGCTTTGTAGGCGATGAGTCTGCATGTGTTGAGATCGATGTAAACATTATTGTGACTCAAAGCAAAATGGAGGTGTTTATCTTCAGTGATATTAGTTATTCGCCAAACTGTGGATAATGATTCATTTGAGAATGCCGGAAAGTATGGGGTGGCCGAGTTGTTGTCTATGGGGTCCTTTGGGGATTCAGATCAGAAAAATATTCATTGTCAATTGGTGGCCCGTGAAGATCTTTGAGACAGTGTTTTGATTTAGTTTTATACAATAGATGACTAAGTCAGGTTTAGGGTTATGTTGTGGCTTTGCAGTTTAAGCTGCATAGGAAAATGGTTTGAGTAATAGGTTTGTTTACCAGTTAGAATTTAGGGTTTCGATCTGAGTTTAAAATTGGAGTTTAACTTTAGTATTAGTTTTGGGATTAGACAAGGATTTAGCTGAGAGTTAAAGGTTGTGGTTCAAGTTTGGGGTTTAAATGCTAAGGTGGGAATTCTTCATTTGGGTTTAGGTTGACGGGTTGGCTTTGGAGTTAGGATGGCGAGTTTGAGTGAAGCTGTCTTTTTGTTATTGCTGAGCGA
Source organism: Stigmatopora nigra (assembly GCF_051989575.1). NCBI lineage: Eukaryota > Metazoa > Chordata > Actinopteri > Syngnathiformes > Syngnathidae > Stigmatopora > Stigmatopora nigra. Next base: position 6,784,358 of record NC_135518.1, on the reverse strand, counting down.
GCAATTATCAGGGTTGAGAATGATTGCCTGGCAATAAATCCACAGTTACTCCCATCTCAGAAAAGGATCAAGTGGAGACAAAATGGATAGTAGCCAAATTGCCTGTCAAAACATGAAAGACTACATTACTTTAAACGTCTCTTCAAACACTTTGGTGGGCGGCACTCAAGTCGGCAACGACCTCACATGATACCACCTGACTATTTCTTTACTGTATAATTGCACGTACATGTCTGTAATCCCAGAAAAAGACACCAAAGACAAGAAGTAGGTCACAAAAAGAAGGAATATTTACATCTGTGTAAATCCTCCATGAGAACTATCCTTCTTGGAGGTAATCCCTACCCTGGATTTACGCCTTCAGAAATATCTTGCTGTACGACGGGGGGAAAAAAGATACTTTCATAGTGGCTGCTTCAAATAGGATTTGCCCTACAAATCCCAATTTAGATTTAGACATGCAGCAATCCACAAGACCATGTATTTCATTTTAATTTTATATTGAATTTTAGTTAAACACCTGAAATGGTGCAGCAACATTTTAAAATCGCCAAGGAAATTCCTCAGACTTGATCCGTACTTTGGATATGAAATCAAGCTTCATGTATGGAATTTTCAAGGAGCTTTGGCTAGCTGTCAGCCGCATTCGCCCCACCAATTTGTCATGCTAGCACAAGAGATTTGAACGGCAAATGAAAATGTCAAGTAGTCATGCAAGGAAAGATACAGGAAGTCTGCAATTTTGCTTTGACGCTGCTATCCTGGAATCAATTTGGATGTGTATATTCATTTGTTCATTTTCCATTCCACTTATTCTGTCGAGGGTTTTGGGGTGCTGAAGCCTATCACAGCCAACTATGGGCAGTAGGGATGGGACACCCAGAATTGGTTCCCAGCCAAACGCAGGGCACAAGGAGACAGAAAAACATTAACTTAAGAGTGCTCAACCAGCAAACTCTGCATCTTTGGGGGATATGGGAGGAAACTGGAGTACCCGGAGAAAAGCCACAAAATCTCAAAAAAAGAACATGCAAACTACACACAAGAAAGTCAGAACCCACTAGGGGAACTATCGATGTCCCTAACTAATTGTCTGCCGTCATTTTTCGCCTTTTTCAGTCAAAATGGATTCGACATTTAGCGCCAGCAATAGCAGACAATAGGTTGAAAATCCAAATGTCACTAAAGATTTTTTTCTGAATGCTGCAAAATTCAAACTATGACATTACAAGTGGACGGTACATGACATGAGAAACGAAGAGAAACACTTTGGCTGTTCCCGTGACTTTCCGCAATTCCCACACCAATCACTTCCCACGTGCGACCTGCCATCATCAGCACCACCATCAGCTGTCACTTTCACTTGTGCATGAAAGGCACTCACCCTGATACTGTGGAACTCCACGCAGCTTCCCGCCCGGCCCCTCGCCACGTCCGCTTGCTCATCCATCATCTCCTGAAGCATTTTCCCCCAACAAAACTCCCCCGGGATCGATCTCCCGGCTATACCTCTCTGGCGTAGTAGAACTTAAAGTCGCAATGATCCATTGAGAAAAGCGGCTTGTGAAACGTTTCTCGTTGCTGTCGACTGCCCGTCTGGTTGGCCGACTAGTCATGAGTTAGGTAGTGTCCAGTCAGTTCCCCCAAGCTCCCCACCTTGCTACCTCCTCCTCCAGCTCAGCCCACACCCAGACCAGCCTGCCTGGTCCTATTGGCTGGTCAGGTGGAAAGGGGGGCGCCATCAAGGGGTTATAGAAAGGTTACAAACAGGCAGGAGTTTGCTGGACAGAATTATAGTATGTTTTGTGCAAACAAAACATTGTTTATTACTAAAAGAAGTCTGAATTTACAGCGCAAAAAAATATTACCTTTACATCTAAATTGGAGCAGCTTTGGTTGCCAAATTATTACCGTAAAAAAGGGGAAATCATAAAATAACTGTTGAAAACCTGTATAGTGCAGCAACTGTAAATTTCATGGTAGATTTTTGGAGAATTTTAAGATGTGGCTTTCGAATGTGCTGACTGCTGAGCTAATGCAGGTTGACTGAAGTAAGTGGCATCTGAAGATTTTCAGAAAATCTTAATGGCTGAGAACTTTAAAGAGGATACTGCCGACTAAGGGTAGACTTTTAGCTCAGTTGTCAGCATGTCTGACTGCCGAGTGACAATGAATGTGAGTTCAAACCTCTAGTGAAGAGAACAAAGCAACAGTTAAATTAGTTCTTTCTATGGTAGTTTGTTCTTAATTTGACAGTAAACCTTTTACATTTTTCTTTTTTTTTAACGGTAAAGTTCTAGCGACCACAGCTGCCAGTATTTCACTGTAAATCATTTGAATGTGGAGGAGAGAGCATTATGCTTATCCAGAGTTTTTCTTGAGCTAGACCTTGGGCCTTAGTCAAGTACAAGGGAATTCACAGCAGTCAATGCGAGAAACTGAATCTTTCACTGTGTTCCATGTCATAGAGTTCAATTAATGTCTACTTGAACTCTCTGATGATTTCACAGCACCTCTGCGTGAAAGTTAGCGCTCCCACGTCAGTGCGCTGACTGGAATGATCACAAACCGTTCACTGCTGAGTTGTTTGGATTTCTGAAGTCAAGGAGGCTTACAAGGACATTAACGCTGTTCTGAAGAATCATTACAAATCATTCTGACCCAGAAATGCTGGCTGATGACGTCAGTGCTCTCATGAAGAAGGAAGCCCTTATAAAAATTAGACCAGCGAAGCAAATTTTCTATGAAGGAAGTGTTACTCTCTGGTTAGCCTCGTGGGGACAAGACGAGCACAGTGTCTTGATACATTTCATCTTGGAAAAGGAGCATGTTAGGTGGCAGTGTTGAAGAGGCAGGGGGGGCGACAGAAAGGACAAAAGGGCACGTAAACATCATGACCAAGCATAACAAGTCTGGGAATGAGGCCGCCGAGCTGAGAGGATTACGACGGCTCGCTGACACGCTCCAGACTTAGATCCGTCAGTCGCGGCAACAGCAAACACCCGAAAATAGCATAATGAATGAGAAATGTAATGTATGTAAGGTCAGGTGTGCAATGGATTGCGTTCAATTTTAGATTAAAAGCACATTGATGACAAGAAACGTCTATCGGCATCACTGGCAGCCAATCCGTTAACTTTAATGGACAAACACGAGAAAGTGAAAGCACTCACTGGAGCAACGCAAAATGGACGTATAATGAAGGACCGATGGACGACACCAAAATGTTGAGCCTAATGAAAGCATGAGCCGCTCACCGAGGGAGAACTTGATTCGCCCGGTGTGGCCGACCTCACGCGGGTCCGGATGAGCGTCCGGCCAACCCCTGAGCCCCATGCCGGATTCGACTAATTGGATCATACCCCGGTGGAGCCTTGAAAGGGCCAAAAAGCAGAGAGCCTCCAGAGCGAGACGTGAAATAGCTAATTGGCACTACACAAAAAAAGCTTATGTGACAGGGTGAAGTAGTTGATGTTATACATGAGTGCAGGTGTTAAGTTAAAAAGGGACTCATGCCGCTAGCATGCGTTAAACACGGGGCGAGGGTACAACACTTACATCACACTCAAACGTATTCCTCACAACAATACGATTTTCAACACGATAAAATTGGCAATAAAATACTGTGAATGTAAGATAGTTGTTTAATATATCTATATACTTGTAAAATGCAATGCCACAAAATTAAACATTTATTCCTAATAACCGAAATAATTAAAACACACCACATCACTAAACCTGTATTTTTCCCTTTTTGCAGAAAGAGTCAAAGAGACTGCGATTGGCTGACCACCAGCTCAGTTGGTTCCTGGGATGGTCTCCAGCACCCCATGCAAGCCTTGTGAGGATAAGCGGTAAGGAAAATGAATGAATGAATGAATGAATGCATCAGGCATTTCAATCCAATTGAATCAAACATCTGTCCCCATCAGTGTCAACCAAAGAGTTAAATGAAGGATTGTCTTCCATAAATCAGGACTTGATTTATGGAGGACACCCTTACCCCCCCAATTCAAATGCTTTGACTGTCTATCTTCGTCAATGACACTGAAACGTGAACATTCCCTGCCATCCTTCCTTGTTAAAAATGGATTGCATTTTGTCTGAGCTCACAAAAGTAGACTACTTACCTAAGAAAGTCAATATTTTCCTTGGGGGCGGTAGGCCTGTCGGTACCATCTACAAGGCACTTAAGCCCCTCCAAGCAGATGATCCCGTAACATTCACGTTGACCTCCTTCAGCGAGCGCAGGGATTCCGACAGCGTGACGGAGGGTCTCGTTAATCTAATTTACGAGCGGCATCGAGTTAGCCGCCGCTGTGCGAGCGTGAGTTCGCTGGTGCTTGGCCAATGGGGAATTAGCGTTGAGACTAATGAGGCCCGATATCTTTTTATGGTTTCATAACGTCTATTAAGATGGAAAGGGTGTAGTAAAGGGGAAATAGGCGTGGCTAATTACTAGTAGTCTCATAAAGTTGGTGGGAACATAACGTACATATCAAAGCCCTTTTGACACGAAGGGCCTAAAGGCAAAGAAACAAAGGCGGGCTTGGACACTCAAACAAACATAAGTGGGCTCTAAAATGGGCACTGAACTAATCACAGAAGATATAACTCCAAGTCCTTTGGCAATAAAAAGCTGTTTCCTATCGACTATTCAATAGAAATTAGGCTGAATAAAGGAAGTAACAATACCAAATATCAAATTTATTTCTATAGCTACATATAAAAGCCACATCTCTCATGGTTACTTTTGAATAAAAAAAGGTTACTTAGGAGGAAATAGTCGCCGACCAAAATAAAACTGGACAATAATGCTAAATATGCTTATTTTTTCAGAATAATTTGGAAAATTCAAAGTTCTCTTAATAAAAAAACATTTAAATTGCAGATTTAATTTACCATAAATGTACAATTGCTGAATTCAATTAGTTGAGATATGACTTCAAAATTAAATAAAATACTGTAAAAGAAGTTACTTTTTGCTTTAATGCCAAATACAACAAGTCAAAATTGTCTCACAATAAACCTTTATATCTCACAAAAAAATTATGATAATCCAGCTATTTTATTGCTGGGATGAGATTATTTATTGAAAAATTATTGTTGGTATGACTAATGTTTTGGTCTAAATATCATATAATATACAGTGGACATCTGTTCCTTATATATGAACAAATATTTTCTTATAAACATTTACTGGGTGTGGTTAATATTTTGAAAATATGTATGCATTTTAACCCTCAGTTTTGTTAAGGATTGGTTCCAAAACTTGAAAAAACATGATTAATCTTTCTGTGCACACATACACATACATTCTCATATATTCATATTTTTTTACATATATGAAGCATAGATCACACACTCCCTTGCGCTGAAAGCATATTTCTGCAAAAGCCACGGGAAAGCCGATACTTCCCCTAGATCTTATCAGGCTCTTGACAGACGGATGTAAAACTCCGCTCGGTCAAAATATGTCAACTTTCGCACCTGATGTTGAGCATAACGTCAAAGAAAAGTCAGCCTTTTTGGAAAAATGACTGTTTGGAAGCGTTCATTGCTGTCAGGATTCATTTTTTTTAAGTGATTACCACCAGGTCAGGACAGCCGGTGCACTAGATGTGTCAGAAAATGAAGCCCCTGAGGGTTGAGAGCAAAGTTCACACGATAGAGAAATGCAATCACCAGGGTGACGATGGAAAAGAGATGTATTATATTTAATAGTGAATTGCGTTAAGTCACCAGAAAAACAAGCTGATGACATCCAGTCAGTTTTTCATCCAATAGTAGCGTTAGACATTTTGGTATTGTTATTTTTATCATTTGTACACTTAAAACTAGCACTTAAATGCCACCTAAAGCCATACAAACTACAAAGAAATTAGGACGTTATTGAAAATTCCATTGCTGTTTTATTTCAACTCTTTAATCACTTTGTTGAGGGTTTGATGCTTCATCAATTGATTCAGATGTATTGCATCATGTTGAGGCTCAAAGGAATCTTATAGGATTTGTTGGAGAATTGTTTGAGAATGCAAATTGATGCATATACCGTAATTGGGGTAAATTGTATTGCACTGGAATTGAAATGAATTGTTGATCAATTATCTTCATCCCTAACTGGAGTGAACTTTGTTTTTTTTTCCAAGTAAACTACAATGTGACTTTGAGTTGTTAGGAGTAAAACAAGTCATAATTCAAGGCACATGTGTCAAAGTGGCGGCCCGGGGGCCAAATCTGGCCCGCCGCATCATTTAGTGTGGCCTGGGAAAATAAATCTTGAGTGCCGACTTTCTGTTTTAGGATCAAATTAAAAAGAAGAGTATAGATGTATATTACATTTCCTGATTTCCCCCCTTATATTATTAAAATTGGAATTTAAGTTAATCAAATCAAATCAATCAAAAGCCTTTATTGTTATTATAAATCATATTGTATTCATTTTAGGGTGTCATCATATCATGGAATAATAATGAATCATATCTAAACTAAAGCCAAGTGGTTGCTTCTCCTCTTCCATTATTTACATGCTTATTTATATGTACGTCACATTCCTGAGATGAGCTGCTCGGCTTAGTGGTACAGATAAAAAATTTAAAAAAAAAATAGAAAGCCACACAGTGTAAGAGCTGGTAAACATGCAATGGATTCTGTGGACAGCTCAGAGACAGCAGGGGAATACACTCATATTTTTTTTATTGACGTCCAAATATGGTCTTAAACGTTTGTATCATCCCACCCAGAGCTGATGTTGTCTGGTGCTTTTCTGACGGCTGCAGAAACATTTTAAGTAACACAAATAATGTGTCCTCTCATTCAACTCTTTTAGCGTAATAAGCATGTGTTGAACATATTTTAATAGGAACACGAATCACGATTGGTTGTATATACAGTAATCCCTCGAATATTGCGGTCAATGTAATCCAGAAAATTGTGAAGTAGGGTCACCCCTATTATAACTACGTTTTTCTTCAGTACTGAGTCCCAATAGCAAGAGTGGCTTCTGCTTATGAGTTTCAGCATGGTTTTTCACATTTTTATGAACTTTAATTTTTTTTTTTAATAATTTTGTTCATCTTACAATTTTTCTTTGTGTGGCTAACCCATAATGTTTCATGTGGGAACTAAATTACGTATTATGCACAAAATGCTACTCCATTAAGCCATGTTGGTGTGTATCCCGGCATTTCATTTCACGTAGATCAAGTGTTCGCTCACCCCGAGCTGATTCATCGTTTTTGTATAAAAAGAGCATTAGCCTGCGACCCTGTAGAAAATCATTGGGTGTTCGGCCAGATCAATATCACTAGAATTTAAGACACACAAGGCCTTTCTTTAGTAGTTGCATGAAGCCAAGTCATAGCAATAATAATATTTTGGCCACCAGAAGAATGTTATAACAGCTTCTTTCTCACGTTGTGAAATGTGTTTGCCACAATTCATCTCGCATGACGATAAACGTCAGGGAGGACCTCCTCTGAGCGCTTTTGTTCAATTGCGACCAAATTACAAGCTTGCGTACGAGACAAAGGGACGACACGAAATGATTGCTAAATGTTTAAGTTTTCAGAATTCAACACAGTGGGTGAAGTTTGATGATATAATGGGTTGTGGTAAATTCAGCCCCAAGTCAGTTTGACCTCTCAAAATAAAATTTGGTGAGACAAAATATGCATTAAGCGGGTTATCTTGCTTTGAAATGGCCATTTTGAAGTCATTTTGACAATTTCCACTAAGCAGAGACTCTCGGGGTTTCAAGTAAATAATACCTGGGGCCTTCCCACATGTGCAACCCAGAAAAATTGATATTTTTGACAGCATAGATGCACAATAAATAAGTAAACAATGTCTCTACATGTCTACCAGGAGTAGACACATAAGAATTGTCCAGGGGCTTCACTTAAAAAGTCACCAGATTAAATTTTTCTGATGTTTTGGCGTTTACAGTATATATCGAGATATGGAGTAAAATGGTGTGAATTGAGGTGGTGTGTCAAATGCTCTCCCGTGGAGCCGGCTTTGCTTTTTGATCTGACGACTTCACATTTCATTAAGAGTCTCCGTTTGTGCGTGTGTGGGCAAGTGCGCGTGTGCCAAGCTGGGGGCTGCCAGGCCAACTATGGCGGGGTCCACTGCGGGACATTGGGGTTTACGTAACGCCAGCAAGAAGAAGAGAGGAAGAAAAAGAAGAAAAACAGAGGATGAATGCACTTTGTCTTTTGTGGCTTCTTAAGCTTGTGGTTGTTTAAATGCAGGCAAGCATGATGGTTTGAGGAACACTGCCTTACTGTGAGTGTGTATGCACATTTAGACTACATAGTTATGGCGAAAGATGTACAGTGCATAAAATAGTCAAATTGCAGCCATTTCATTTTGTCCGAGCAAAAAGCAAGATTAAAGACATTTTGAGCTTTAACTCAGTGGTTGCCATTGATGAACCAGTTGTGAGGTGTTTCATTTTTTTCATGAATTTATATTGGTTGCCATTGACGGCCATGAAAGTCCATTTCAACTAAAGCACTGAAACATGATCATTCAAAAGCCAGGCATCCCAGTAGAAATGAAGTCTATTGCCATAAACAGCACTGAAAGCGTTAACTTATATTCAACTGAGCGTAAATAATTCCTTTTCACTCTTCCTGTTTTGGCAAAATGAGTGTATTTCCACTACATGTCAAGGTTGGCTGTAAAACCCAAAATAAATGGAGGGCGGCCACAAAAAGCAAAACCCGTATTGTGAAGTAAATTAAATGATCATTTTTACTTCTATGACCTAGTTTTTCCTCTATATATTTAGTTACAAAAAAAAACTCTAAAACACAACCCATGTTTTCAGGTGTCCCAATACTTTTGTATCTCCAGTCACGCCTTCTAAGCCAATCACAGACTTTCGCTGCTTCTTTGGAGCAGCGACCACATGATGATGGTTGTCCTCTGCGGTAATGCCGATTAGTGGCTAGGGAGATTGATGCGGCTATTTATATAGATTTATATACTATATTTATATGTACTTACATATAGACACGCACATGCAAAGTGGTGAAGAAAAAGTGCCCAAGAGAGTGCAAAGGAGAAGGAAAGTTGATGCAGTGCCACAAATGTTTCTGTGAGGCAAAAATAATGATAGGCAGTGAGTCAGTTTGTTACGTAAAAAAACACTCATTCCAAATTTTGACCCAACTGCATTCTTGTAAACTTTAGTGTTCCCAACGGCATGGACAGTGTTGACACTACTACCTAATTTGTTTTTGTTTGATTTTTTTGTAATGCAGGTTTTCATGGAAAACTTTTAGCTTAATGCATTCCGTGGTATTTTTGTAAATATAATCTTGAGTTCAACTTTCTTTAACTCGGGCTGCCGTAAAAAATGCACTAATAAACCATTCATTGATTGTCAAATGAAACCACACTCACTTGGTTTAGAGATATTATTGACTTAAAAATGATCCAAATATTTTTTAAAGCTCTTACAGATGATATTCTTATATGTATATAATTTTTAAAAAAAGTTTTGTAGTGTTTTAGAATTACAACACTGTAAATATCTTGTTTTATTTATTTGATTTATTGTTCTTTCATTTAAAAAGGAAAATATGCCAGCGTTTGCTTTTTTATTTTCATATTTCTATTCATTTATTTCACTGGAAGTTGGATTTTTTTTCAAAATTAATACAAAAATTAAATTAAGCCAATATTCTTTTCTAAAACTCATCCATTTTTTAAGTATCCGGGGGTGCTGGAGCCTGTCCCAGCTGATTATGAGCACAAGGAAGATACACCCTGAATTGATGGCCCACCAATCGCACCCAGACAAAACCCACACAAGCTCAGGGAGAACATGCAAATTCCACACAGTGTGGACCCACCTGGGATCAAACCCTCAACCCCAGACCTGCAAAGCTGACACTCTAGCCACTCATCCACCGGGCAACCTTTTTTTCAAAATTGTGTTATAAAATCATATATAAAATCTCGTGAGAAATTTTCCCCATTTTGGCAATTTTATAGAGCAGATACCTTCTCCTTTCAAGCTGTTTTATGGAATATTTATGTCTGAAGGCTTTTAAATTCATAACATATCAATCAAGAATATTGCCGCTCCTGCAAATCTGACAATGAATATGAAAAAAAAGCATCTCCAGTGCAGCTTTGGATGTGATTAGTTGCGTATTAGAGTCCAGAAGTGGTTCCAGCCTGATAAATCCCAGTCGGTGGGAATTTTGTGGTCCCGAGCTGGAACGCTGGATGGGGGGATTGAGGTTTTGGATTGGGCCCCGCGCGCTTCCTTGCAGCAGTTGCTTTTTAACAGCAGTTGCGAAGACCCTTACAATCTTACGCATTTTCAGGATGGCATAATCATTTTTGCCGCCCCTGGAGAATGATCTGCTTTGTCTTGAACGCGGGGAATGACGAAGACGTGACCGTAAGATAGTTTTGTTGTGGTTTGGAATGGAAAAAAATCAAAGACTAGAGGGGGGTTTCGCAGCCTGACACATGGCCTGTTCAGCCTCAGAATGTTCAACGTGTGATAAAACACTGCACAGCTCGCACGTCCCACGCCATTTCAAGCCAAGTACAATGTGTCTGTTCACAGGTTTTGCCGGAGAATGTGTCTTGACGACGACTTGAGGTATTTCGTCAAGTGCTGCCATCCGAGGAGGAAAAGGTACACATCCTGACAACTACACGTATAGATGAGTGTATGTTGGAAAGAGATCAAGTTTTGGTGAGTGAGCAGCCAATGCACTATTCCAACATCAATGCTGTTAGAAAGTACACAAATACTGTCTTGCCCATTCTTAAATCGAGCTAAATTCTTTTGAAACACTACCTAATAATCCTAAATTCAACCAAATTTTCCCTAATAATCACTTCAATACATCCACATTTTCTAATGTGATGTTAATATTATTATACGTAATATTAATAGAAATGTTTTCAACAATGAAAATACTCATGACCCTTGTGAGGATAAACCCTACAGAAGAAAAATATCGGATAGGGGGAAGTGTATTTACATTTAAGTTTTCTTGTTTTTTTTTAATGATTTTTAACTTGCATATTGTTCCTATTTTGGAACATAAGGTTTCCCCACATAGAAGCTTTTCGTAACCTGAATATGTTGTATGTAGAAGCATTGGTAAATTGAGGTAGTACTGTATATGTATATATATTATAAGAGTATACTTTTGGATTATTTTGTGCTTGATGCCATAAACTCATTCACTTATCCAATCCCTTTCTTGTGAGAAGTTTGGCATTGAGATGTTTCACTGCCATTGATGATGATAGACACATCCAATTCAATTCAACTGGACGTTCACTGCAATCTATCCCATTCAGGATGGATGGGGTTTCTATCATTGTCAATGGCATCCAATTAAATTACATTAATATGTAAAAATAACAGTTTTTTAAAACTTTTTTTAATTGGTCCTTTCACCCTTTGGTGTTTCTAAAATCAGACCTCGCAAATAAAGGTTTGGATACCACCGCTCTAAAATCAATAGAAAAAGTCCTTGAATACTTCAAGATTACTGGATTACTTTTAGAATACTTCTAATGAGCCAAATCAATTTCTAGAATTTCCCAAATTTTTGTTAACAGGAATCTTAATCCCACACTGAAAGTGACCTAGTGAAACACCTCCCAAAGTTAAGGTGTGCGTCCAATGGCAACATCATAAACTGAAGCAAAAACGCATCCCTGCTGCGTGAGTCATTCACTCAACGGGGTGGGTGGGGCTTGTTATGATTTCCAATAGGATCTATGTGGAGATTAAAAACAATAAGATAAAGAAAAAAGCCCAGAGTTGGCGCATCTGTCAATCTTTCAATGCGATCATGTGAATAATTTGCGTGACCTGCAGTTCCTGGAATGAAAAAGGTCACTTTTGAGCCTGGTCCTTTTAAAAGGCAATGCACGAGCTAGTTTAGCAGGAGGGAGATGCCGAGAGTAAATGCAGCCTTGTCAGAGCTTCGGGGGTTTTGGGGAGCCGCCAAAAAGCTGCGCTGCTGGTTTTGTGGTTGACCTCGAATGGAGACGCAATGGCGGCGGAATGAGGGTCCACGTTTCCAAGAAACGGGTCACGGAAGCGCCTGGGATGCTAAAAATAGTCTACATGTGCATTTTGACCACTTTGGGGAGCATTTGGATATGTTTAGAATGATTTTGGAAGCTTTTAGGAAGTATTCTGGTACATGCTAAAGTTACATTTAGATGGTGTTTTCATTGATTTAAGACTTTGAGGTGATTTTCAGGAAGTATTTCAGGAGGTTTGGGAATATTCGTTTAATAATAAGTAGTGCTTAAGTAGATTTAAGTGATTTGACCAAGTATTTTGGAACTCTTTAGGCATCTTTTATTAGATTTAGGAGTTTTTAAATATGTTTTAAGGAAGTACTTCAGTAGATTAGGACTGTGTATTGCAGAGGATTTGCATGTATTTCATGGAGTATTTTAGCATCCATGCACTATTTGTTTTTCCTCATGAAAGTCGCAGGGGTGCTGGAGTCGACATGAACTAATAATGGCAGTTACCGTGAGAATACTAAACTGGTTGGCAGCCAATCACAAGGCACATATATGATAGACATTTATATGTCCAACCCGAGGCCCAAACGTAAATATGATGTAGTAGAGTTTGCAATATTAAGCTCACTTTCAAGGAGTATTCTGGCACATGTGGCATATTTTGTTGTCTCGGTATACAAAGTTAATGCTGCTGTAATCTCCCTTCTCCCCATTGAAGTGGATGCACATGTGAAAGTGGTTCCTTCGCATGACACCAGGTGGAAAACATCGAGGAAAACAATCTGTTAGCGAGGTGTCAGGAGAAAACCATGACATCAGCCAACGCACGTGCAGCTCGGTCTTAACGGGCGAGCGGCCAGAAGCATTATGAGCTCGTCAACCCTGACTAAGGAAGATTGCGACACCCTCTTTGATTTGTTTGAGGAGTAAAAGAAAAGCAGGCCAAATTCAAACGCTGTGTAAATACACCAGCAAAGTGCGGCTAATTTTTGAGCCGTGCCGGCCTGATCTAGGTCAATGAGTAATGTAAACACCCGGCGTTCGCCAGCGATCGCTCACGTGCCAGCAATGGGCTTCTTTGGAGCCCAAAACAACAATAAAACCAACCTCTGACTCCAATTCGCTCGTGTTTCGTTTTTCCTTTTAATTGAACGCAGACCCAAGTCGACGCAAATTCCTCTTCCAACCACCACATTGTTTGAATTTGTCATGTATGGATGAGCGATTGTTGTACGATGGAGGAATTTGCTGTACAAAAAAGCCAGTTGACTTTGGCTCAAAGCCCTTGTTGATAATAAACAGTGACCAATGTTGAAAGAATAACACACCTTATTGATATGAATAGGAACTCAAGTGGAATGACAGTCAAGGTTTGGACTCAGGCAAATTTTTACTTATTTATCATGAGTAATGTACTGCGGGCAAATATTCTGATAACTTTTGTGCAGTATTTTGGGGGGCTTGTAGAGTATTTAGAGGGATTTTAGGGAGCAATATGATGCATGCATTTCATTGCCTTTAGATTATATTTAAGACTACTGTTGGGGACTGTTTTATAGATCTTGGTTATATTCGGTGAATATTCTCATAGATTTACGAGTATTTAACTCGGGGAGTAGATAAACAATGTAAATTATTCATTTAGGGACTATTACTTTTCATTAGGTTATAAATTTATATATCTTGTTGGAGGTAGTTATGTCATTTTGGTGGGTTTGGGAGTATTTATGTAACATTTAAGGAGTGGTTCAGTTGTTTTTGTAGTATTTGTGGAACTTTTGGGAAATATGTTATGAGATTTAACAGGATTAAGGTCATGTTTAATTGAATATATTTTTTAGAACAAACAGGATCATTTATGTAGTAACTAAAAGTGAACTTCAATGGTATATAGAAATAAATAAGTATATTAGCAACTATTTGGGTGAATGTATATATTTAACTTTTAGGTTGTATGTTGGCACATTTAAGAGTATTGAAATTTTAGGGAGTATTTTGACTAGTATTTACATAACCTCATGCAATATTTCACCAGATTGTGGTATTTACATCACCTTCAGGGAATATTTTATTATATTTAGGGTGGTTTGTGCTTATTAAGGGGTATTTCATCCCTGCTTAGGGAGTAGCAAGCTTGCTTTATATACCTTTAGGTAAGTTTGACTTTTCGTGTGGGTACTGATAATACATGGTATAGTTTAAACTTGATAATGTTCCTCGCTCTCACTTCTTTTGTTGATAATCTGTCTAGGAAGTCCTCAACGTCATTGCCTGTAACTGTGAGCTGACAGTGTGCACGTAGACTCTGCTCTATGTAAACTGTGTCGCGTGTGTTGATGTTTTCATCTGTGACAGCTTTCCCCTCCGTCATTCCGCTGACTCAAGCACGGATTTGACAAAGGACATGTGGCCATAATATTGTCTTTCACTGTTGTTAACATAAAAACATTGTGCACCGACCACATGTCAGAGTTGATCAATATTCATTCAAAATCTTGACTTCTAAATGACAGAATTGGCAGAAAAAATGTCCAGTAGCTTCCCTGAACACAAACGTGTACACAAAACTATAAAGCGGCCAAATATGAACTTCCACTATAGTTGATCATAGACTTCACAAAGACCGGGAGGGATAAGTAGATGATGTAGCTTTTAGAACACAAACATGGTTTCTAGATGCGAAAATATTTCAAGCCATCCAGGCCCTGAAGCATGAAAGCAACCCCAGACAATCGCTGCACCATTGTTATTACTGTTATACTGCCTTCTAGTAAAGGTATTGAGAAACTAGAATGGTTAAGGACTATAGCAAAACAGTCTTTGAACTAAATTTTATTAGGTACTGCTCTTAACCATTTTACTATCACAATGGCTCTCGTTTGAAGCTGAACAATCTTTAAGGAAATCTTACTAACCAGTCAGCTAGTAAGCTCATCAGCCAATTGACCAAACAAAGAACTACATAATTCACGCTGAAGTCAAAATCCTTGGCTGAACTCGTGACTGTAGCTGAAGCCAAGTCTTTCACCAAGCCTCGTTACTCTTGTTTTGGTTCACTACTAAGTAGCCAGAAACAAATTTATTTTGGTTTACAAGCTACAATACTGTGGGAGTTTTTGTGTTTCATAAATTATCTTATCTTTCCCAAGTTATGGAAATTTTGAGCTATATTTGTATGAACCATGACCAGGAATTTTGACTGACTTATGTCTGATGCAACTCTTTTGGGTCATTGGAGGTAATCCTCTCCGGGTATGCAAATGCTTCTTATTTATCACGTGACCCTAATAAAAATGCCGTGCTTTCGAGCCTCCTGGCTGATAGGGACCTCTCCTAAAAGTTCATGCATTTTTTTATCGTTAGGTTAGACATAAATTGACGTTTACGTTTCACTTAGGAAGTTGTCCGGGCATTGCCTGCAGTCAAAGGGCAGATCTTCACTCTTCCGTGTTATTTTTTTGTTCTCATGGGTTCTGAAAATGGTCGGACTGGTGGCCACGCCCTGAGAAATGTCCTGGGCTATCACGGCTGAGAAGCAGGTCAAGCATTCTGCCAGTGCACTTAAGTGAGATAATCGTAACATAAGTTTGCTGTGCACTCGCTGACAGACGTGATTAACTTCCCCTGCTAACGATGACTCTGATCTGAGAGCCTTATTCGCCTTGAAGTGGTTTTGTGTGGCTTTGGACAGGTATTAGATCACGGAAAGGTGGTGGGACGGATTTGCGTCTCACTGGTCCCGACGACTGGTACCTTGTCTCGGGGCCTCGCCACTATGCCTTTGAACCTTGGGAATGAAGGACGCATGACCAAAGTGTTTCTGCGAACAACAACTTATACATGTCATTGTAGATACAAAGATTGGAAAATAGATCGTTTATTTCAGGCTTTAGAAAAATGAATGAAATTCTTGGAGGTCACATTTTCGCATCTTGAGTCCATTTCTGTCTTCAGTTTAAGGGTATAAATCAACAACTTGATGACCATGATATTAATTCTTTGGACAATAGTACAATAGTATTTGTTTGCCATGATATCATTCATTTGGGTTCAATTCACGCACCTTCAATTGATTTCTTACAATATTATGAGCATATTTGACAAACAGTTTTATTCCACCTAAAGTAGTACAAAATACAAATTGATTTTTATGATTCTAACTAGGCAAGAACTCAACATATGTGACCCTTCCATAGAAATGCTACTGATTTATGATTTGTGTTTGGGTCTTTTTTGGTTGGATGTTCCAGCGCCATTTTAAAAAAATATATATACTTGACCTGTGCTTATGTTTTTTTTCAAAAATAGAAACTAAAAAGCTGAGCGTGACTTCAAAATGGAAGCTTTTAAGCACAACACATGTAGCAGGCACTACAGCCTGCCAAATGAACATGGGTAACCCATATAGATCCCCACTAATGGCTCCGTTTTAAGGCCATCGAATAGGGATGGATCCCGTCTCCACACACACACAGCTTTTAGCATTTTGCGCATGGAGTAATTGAGTACTGCCCTGTATTGTATTGATGCAGTCACTTGACATAAAAAAAAAAGAGCAGCACTGTATCTGTTTGTTTCAGATGACCTGGATTTCATCGCGACATCTTTCAGGCAAAATATCCCCTGAAAGAAGGTATTTACTTTACAGCCTTCCAAATGAATTATGTTAGCACCATTATTAGATTTTCATTATGTGGTGTCAGAAGTTGGGATTGCTCGTGCAAACATTTTTGGGGCACGCCTAGGATTGGAGGCAGTAGAGTACATCTTAGTCATTCTTTTGTGGATGATATTGACCTGGCAATATTCTACTTAGCAAAGGAGTATTAAACTGGACAGCTCCTTTATCCTCTTATACAGACAACTTTGAGTTTTCCATTGCTAGTATTCATTCCCAGGTCAGTGCCATCATCAAACTGCAAAGACTATAAGTAAGTGGGACAGAATTTATTCATATTTAGTCCTGTATCTCTTTTTAAACTCCAGAGTCAACATTTTTGCAGGTTGCTCTTCTGTACAAAGCCAAACTAAAGTTTTAGGTTTAAGGGTAGATCTTTTACAGTTATAGAAGACATTGTGTTTTTTGTCACTCAAATTTTAAAACAGCTCTGCCACAGAACAAGAAAAATGACATTAACCAGGCATTTTGACATCTTAGGTAGTAGAATTGTCCCCAAAGCTGTAATCCATTTCTAGAATGTTAAAAAAACGTTCAGTGGGGTCTGCACAGTCTGTAATTGTTGTCTTTAAAGACCTTTATTATTGGTGTGCCTTACAGGTCGGCTTGGCAGTCGTAGGTTCCTGGTTGACATTTGACTGGAAATCCCGCTGTCACTCGGGATCAATTCATTCTTTTGACCTGTAGGGGGTTGTGTGGGGGTGGGGGAAAAACAAAGGAACGCACGGGAGCCAGCAGAGTGGGGGTGTTTTTTTAATAATACCTTTGAGGTGCACACAAACAGAGCGCCTTGGCACAAAGGGAGTCCACAAATAGCCAGATCACAACAATGCGACCATGACGGCACATCAGGGACGAGCTAACGAGAAGCCGCCGCCTAATTATGGGCATCATTAATGAGCGATTAAAGGGCTTGATATTGGGGGGATTAAGGCGGGGGGCGGGGGCAGGAGGGAAATGACCAGAGGATGGGGAGTGACCCACATTTGGAAGATGAAGGGGGGCAAGCCCAACTGGCACCCCCTTTAGGCAGCCTGTTCATTGGTTCATTACACATAGTAAACACGTGCCACCCCCACAGCGTCCATCATGGTACGTACACACACACACACACACACATACGAACACACACCCTCAAATTCCCTACCCCCTTTCAATATGATCAGCATGCTCTTGTGAAGACTGATTCATCTGCCGGAATGTGTGGAGTGAGATTTTACATGGCTTATATGAACTACAGTATATGTACAGTGTATTTGATATGATAAATAGTTCAACAGGGTCTCATGTTAAAAGTCTACACACTCAGTTTTTTTGCTGTTGAAAAAACATGACTTGCTCAATCATTATTTACTCAATGGCTGTCATCAATGGTGATCGATGTCCAGTCCATGTCATCGTCTGAGGCACCCAGAGAGTTATTTTCCAGTTAAGTATCATTGTGAAATTGGTATACACACACTTGTCGTTAACACTACTTTTAATAATTCATGATCTGGATCATTTCAGAAGGAACTAGTTATATTAAAACAGGGAGTCAATGCACACCTGTTTCTGATTAAGCCCAAAGAAATTCTAGCTATCCTTGTCGTTTTTCTGACTATTTCAAAATGTTGTGTTCCAACAGAAGAAAAACAGTGTAGGTTCCTTGTACGTCTGACGGTAGGAGATTTTATAATGGTTTTAAGTTATCATTAGTGTACACTACAATGTTGTGGCCTTGAATCTCCTGGCATTTAGTGATACATATTTTGGAAACATGCCACTTGGGGGGTGTCACACCTTTCACTCGGAATCAACGTTCATAGTCCAGTTTGGAGATTTTGGGTGGCATACTGTCAGCTCCCAAGTGGAACGGGAGCTCTTGACGTGTTGCAATCTTCCCCCCGGAGGGATGAAGATCAGCCACACGTTTTTATTTACCTTTAATGTCCGACCCCCCGCCTTTCTCTTGGGTGGATGTCGCTGCAGATTAATTGTTGCGCTTGGCCCTTGTCCTCCGGCGGAGGAGAGGATGGCAGATGCACTTGCATTGAGGAGCGGCGGATGCTTCATTTCAAATACTGAAAGAGGAAAACAAAGAAATCACATGGAGACAAAAGAACATTTGGACTTACTGTATTTGTATTTTAAAATTGCACAGCCCATTTAGAAAAAAATATAAACAGTTACCTACACGTATACACATATACTCACACATATATGTATATATACATATACACACACACACACATATATTTTTATATTTTTATATATATATATATATATATATATATATATATATATATATATATATATATATATATATATATATATATATATATATATATATATATATATATATATATATATATATATATATATATATATATATATATATATATATATATATATATATATATATATATATATATATATATATATATAAATATATATTCATGTATATATACATATACACACATATATATACATGTATATAATTGTGTAGTAATTTTCGGTTTATTGTATTTTTTAAAGTTTTTTTAATGTGGGGTCATTGATTTTAAGCTTTATTTTTTATTTATGGACTGCACATGCCAAAATGCACTGATTGTTGGTCTCCCTTGTAATTTTTTTAAAACATGGTAATATTTATTGTTAGTTTTATGCTATATTTGAAGTGCCTGTTATATGCCTACTTAATAATATTAAAATGATAATTCCCCTTCTATACTTGCAGGGTAGTAACACGCCCAGTGATCCGCCTGTTTCTCTGTTCAACCAGGAAGGACTCTGTCTTCTTGCCTTTGCTGGCCAGTGGCCTGGTACAACTTCAGTGAAACTCCTCAATACAAGGTTTTTTTTTTTTTTGCTTTTGTTAACCTCCTGCCACGTTGGCACGTTTACATTAGTCAATGTTATTAAAGTGTTTGTCAACATAATTTATTGAGTGTAAAACAGAAATAATAGTTATTTTTCACAAATTTTATGCAGAATGCATTTTGTCAGTTTTGACAACCTGAAAAACATATTTACAGGAATGAGCTCAAACATTACAAGAATACCAAGTTGCAATGTAGTTTTAGTATAATGATAATTAAGTTAACATTACAAAATTAATTACTACAAGCATACATTTAATTGAAACAATTGTAAACATTCATTTTTTATGTTATCTTACATAACTTAATATAGAAGTACAACCTGTATAACAACACCTGAAAAAAAAGTAATTCTGTTGACGTTGGAAATCAATTTTCTTGCATTTTCCTAACATTTTTTTCTTATTGGTGTGGCTGTAACATTCCTTGGTGATAAAATTCAACATATGAAGGCTCCTTGTGTTGGGTTGCAGCTGGCACATCGTTTTTGCATTTATGGCCGCTTGTCCATTAGCACGTTCCCCTGCTCGTCTTTGACGCGCAGCCGTCCGTCGGGATATCGCGTCTCCTGCCGTCCGTCGGCGTAGACGGTCTTCACCGTCCCGTCGGGGTACTCTCGCCTTTTGTACTCTGCAGTGTGCACCTCCTTCTGACCCGTGATGAAATGGATCTCCTTAGTGCCATCCCTGCTGACCACAAAAGGTACGTTGCCATTTTTGTGATCAGTCATTTAGCTTTAGGTGAATTCATTTTGAGGTGGGCAATAATAGCTTATTTTTTCCCTTTAACAAATGAGTAACAATTGTATGTACGTTTTAAGTTGCACAACGGTTCCGTCCGTCATGACGCTCTCCTCGCTGCCATCTGCGTAAAGAGTCTTCACCGTCTGGTCTGCAAAGGTGATTTCCTTACTGCCGTCCGGGAAATGTTTCTCTGTAAACATAATGAATTTGACCTCAGTACATCATATTCCATTCATAGCCTGCAAGTTCAATTTGGAGATAAACAAATCCCATCATTCATTCTTGATTTATTTTAAGTAAAAACACAAATACTAGAACTTTCCATAAGTATCACCGCTAGATGATTCCCGTATCATATCATGAGTTCACCCTCGGTAATGAAAAAGTAGACCATACGTAAAGCATTAATGTTTGTTGATGAGATGCTGACCCGTCTGGTTGTTGGGGAAGTGCAGGACCTCCATTCCATCCGGGTATGTGATGTGTGTCGTCTTTGTGTCCAAGTAGTAGTACAGCTAAGGGAACCCAGAACAACTGTTCAAGAAAGCAAATGGGAAAGCGCCAAGCATGCAACGAGCGGCACTCACCACTCTCTGGTCGGCCATCACCTCCTTGATATCGCCGTTGAAGAAAGTTATTTTGATGCTGGAGCCGTCACGCGACACTTCCTTCTTGGTGCCGTTGGGGAACAAGATCACGCGATCGCCACCCAACAGGACTTTCTCCACCTATGAGATACGCGTCTTATGTAAGTCATTTTATTACTTTACCTCAAATTGTCACCTTACACTTTTTATGTTGAGTGTTGGCTCGACTATAAGACGACCCCCTTTTTTTCAAGACTTTTGGAACACCAAATTCAAATTTTATACACAAAATAATGACAGTACATCTGAAACATGTGCCAAGTCTTGAGTATGCAATCACCAGCAATTGCATAAACTGCAGTCAGTACATTTGCCAAGTTATTTATTTATCTAAACCTACAATTGCTACTTCTTAGGCAAAATAAAATGTACAATTTTGAATGTCAGAACTGCTAACTGTTATTACCTTTCCATCAGGATGATTAATGACTTCCTGAAGAGATTCTGTCTCAATGCTCTCTGCTTCATTCGACTTGCTTGAAATCTGAATTCATCACAATATATCAATTATGAACGTACAAATCAACAAAAAAAGTATCAGAACGACATCCCGTACCAACAAGTTGCTTTCTGTGGGTTCTTCAACTTGTGATTTCTCCTTAGTGGCTGTTTCCTTTTCTTCTGAAATTTGTCTAGGTGAGGAGGATGGTGGTGGTGGAGGTGAGGCCCCTGTTGTCTTTTTCAGGTTACTCTTCTTCATTCCTACACACAGTCTTTGTGTAAGGTAGTCATTTTCAAACCTTAAGTCCTTTCAAGACATCCTTACCTTTGCGCACTTGTGTAGCAGAGTTGCCTTTAGTAGGCACTGCATTGCTGCCATTTGAAGGGTTCCCTCTTGAGTCTAGTGGATTCTAAAAGATTTGGGGGGGGGGGGTGGGGTTATACTAAAGTCATATGCTGCCACTGACTGTAATACACATGCAATCCAGGAGTATGACTTTATAAAGTTATTTACTCACAGCAAAAGTCACTTTAGTCACATGAGGCGCACGTTTGATGTCTTTGTCTGCATTAGCCGAGTTCTTCATGGCACTCAGACGAAGTTTCTCCAACATGTGCACCTAAAAAGTATACATTCTTGGAAAAAAACATTCTGGAGGAAATGTTTTTGTACATTTTTAGGCGCCGGCACTGACTTCATCTTTCAGCTCTTTGTTCTCCTGTGCAAGCGTCTCCACCTGCTGGCGAAGGCGATTTTGAGCAGCCGACCAGCGACTCTCCTTCTTGCGTAGGTCATCCTGCGCGGAGCTCAGCTGTTGCTTCAGAGCCTTGGGAAGAGACATCACGTTAATCCAGACGTTAACGTGTCCCTTAGAAAGCACAGAATTGCGTTTACCTGTATCTCCTCTCGTTCCTTTTTGTCAGGCACGGCTCGGGCGGCCACGGCGTGTCTCTCAAAGACTTTACGTTCGCGCTGAAGCTTCTTGGTTTCTTCCTGCTTGTACTCTTCAAAGTGAGCCAACTGCTCGGTGCGCTGCTGCTCCCATGCTAGCCTGTCCTTCCTGGAGTAGCAAACATAAAGGTAGGGTTATCTAACTCATTCACGCTTTTCTTCCATTATGTCTGCCAATCCATATCCTAGAAATATGACAATGGATTCCTATTATTAACGATACACAGCAAATTAATTGATGCTGATGGGACTGAAAGATTAACCTATTTACTCGCACATAAGCCACACCCTTAACTTTGCCTTAAAATCATTGAATTTTGCATTTTTAGCCGTACACTTGATTCAGTCATCTTTTTTTTTTGTTAAAAATATGGCTGAAATGCGAGAAAATACTTCATTGAACTTGAATCTGTAATTTTGATATCTGGTATTCATCTCTTATGACCGCTCACTTAAGGTTGTCTTGGATCTTTTGGTTTTCCTGTCGGAGCTTGGCCAGCGCCGCGTTCTCTTTCTTGAAGTGCTCGATTTCCAACTCTAACTCGACCAGTCGTTCCCTCAACTTTGTCGACTGGATCTGCTGCACTATTTGGTAAATACAAATTTTTATCATTGATTCTATTTCCGTCAGGTAGTACATATGCCTGGGACTTCAATTTAGTCTGTCTCACCGTTCTCGTCTGCCTTGTCATTGGCTGGAGTTGAGCTGTCATCAGTTGTGGGAGGAGGTTCATTCTGGGTCTTTGGCTTGAACAGTTTGGTCATGAGTTTAGAGGATGGAAATTGAGGCCGGGCGGGAGCGGGAGGCTCGGAATTTCCCCTTTCTGCAGTTGTGGCCTCGGCACTGACCACCGTGTCATCCCCGTCGTTGTCGTCCCACGTGTTGTCGTCGTCGAACACGACTCGGTCAGCAGTGTCGTCTTTGTCATCCTGTAGCGTTGAGTCGCCCTCGTCGTCGCTGTCGCCGATGCTGCTGACTGACTCTTCGCTGTCGCCGTCTTGGTAGGGGCGCTTATCGTATGGCGCCTGCGTTGCCACGGGGAAGCAAAGGTCGTTGGAAAAAACAGGAGCCACCGCCGTTTCGGGCTCCGTTTTATCAGCGGGAGCGTCTTCCTTGTCACGGGAGTTTGTCTCAGGGCTATGTCGCTGCTCTACAGCTGCAGACGATTTGACGGGTGTGGATGAGAGTCGTCTCTGGTGGAGGCCAACCGCACTCAAGACCTTGCGCTTTTCACGGTCCATCTGCAAAATCTACATGTCCCCAACAGAGACAACATTTAGAAAATGATGAACTATTTTTGGTCACATGAACTACATACCATATTTTCTCGCATATAAGCCGTATTTGCAACAAAAAGACCTGCTATAGATGTCAGCAAAGTAATATTTTCTATTTGTTGGTTATTTTCTGTTTTGCAGTTAGAAAACAACAACCATTACTGGAGGAATCAATTCCTTATGAAGAGGATTTTTCTTAGGATTTTCCCTTCAAAGTAACACATTTGTACTCCCTGTTAAAACTATGAATATGGAAGTGAAAATTGTGATTTGGAGTCAGGCTTTTATGCGAGAAATTGTGAAATTAAATGATTTGAAGGCAATTTTAATGGTGCAGCTTATCTGCGTGTAAATATACGTTACAATTGAATTTTCCTTGGACAGGTCTGTGATGACAATCCTCACCTTGTTGACAAACGAGGAATTGGAGGAAAAGGAGAGCTCCTCTGCCGCTCGCTCCAGGAGCTCAAACTCTCCCAGCTCCATGCTCTCCTGATGGGGCTCCCTCTGCCAACTCTGCAGCTTTTCCACCAAAGACATCTCAGGGATTCCCTGCGGGTCTCTGGGCGACTCTGCCGGCACGAGCATCGTCTTCGTGGCGGGAGGAGCTTTGTCTGTCCTCTCCTCCCTGCCAGTGTTTTGGCTCTGGTGGCATCCCAATACTTTTGTCCCCATCACTTTTTTCCCGACCTTTGTGGTGTCTCTTTTGTCTCTTGAGCAGTTCTCCTTGTTCATGACGGCAGTTATACGCTGCATGGGATGACGCCGGGGCAACTCAGAGTTGCTGGATGGTTCGGGACCTGTTTTTGAATCCACTTTGAGAAGTGAGGCCTTGCTGGTAAATCGAGACAAGCCCTGACCTCGCCTCAGAAAAGGCCGTTTAGAGGGGCCTGCAGACTGCCCGCCATCTGGATTCTGTCAACAGAACAGGTCAGATTTCCATTTCTCACAATTTTTTGCCATTGTGTCTAAAGTACTTTTCCTTGGGGAAAGTCAAGCTGCTGGAAAAAAATACTTCGGACTTTTCATTAAATAAATGTGACATCTTAGATACTTCAAGTACATTTAGTGACTCAGGGTTTTCATATGGAAATAACATTAATGAGAAAAATCTGAAAAAAATAAAATAAAATAAATTTAGCATGTAAATGAAGAGATGTTTTGGGATTCCCAATTATTCAAATACCATGACTTCCTTTTTGTGAATATAAATGTTTGTAAGACTGTCTTACCTGGGCAGAGTTCAACCTCTGCTCTTCTAACATCAGCTGGTCCTCCAACAACTTCTCAAATGGTTGCTTGCTTGCTTGAATTGGTCTGTAAACAAATTTAATAACTATACTGAATAATGTATTCCGGATTAAAACCGACTGTAAAATGTAGCTGTCATATACAGTCATGTACAAAAAAATGGCAAAATAACTCTCTTTAATCATTTTACCTGTCTGATTGCATTTTTTCGTATCTGTTGTTGTGGTTTTCTCTAGGCATTGAAAAACCATCACGCTTTGACCCTGCGGGACCAACACAAACATCAAAATCCATCGGAAATTGTGCTTTCCAATTACCCACACGAAAAAGACATTACAGTAAGTAAGTGTACAGCCAATCCTGTTATTCCGTAAATCAATTCAAACCACTCACCTTCTTTTCTGGCTATTTCAATGCCATTTTGAGCACTTGGTAGTATTGTGAGTGTATCCTCTTCTTGTAGTCCCTGAAGATTACTGCAGTGGTTCTCCAACCAGTCAGAGTTTAGCTGCGTCTTTAATTGCTGCTGAAACCGTCTCAACTGTAGGAATAAATGAAGAATATTTGATACCGAGCTATAAAATTTAGAAACACTACTAAAAAAATGTCATTTGGATTGCACACTTAAATATTATGAATACCTGTTCCAGTTTATCTACAGTAGATTGATGGGTGTAGTTGCTCATCTCTTCTTTACCACTTTTCCCAGACGGCGGGCTCTCAATAGACATGTAGCTGCTGTCCAACGAAGCTGCAATTTGGACAAAGTCATCCGTCTCTGGCAATCCGGCGGCTTCCAGCAGAGATTCTGGATTCAGAATCACGCCGGCCTCAGTGATGCTCGGCGTCCAGCGGGCCGTAACATCCGACGGAGAGTATGGGAGCCCGGCAATGGAAGATGAGGACATGATACTCTGGCCGCCCTGCATTCAGAATTTTAGGGACATGAGGTATGTATGGTTGGTAATGTCAATCTGAAATGTAACTGGTTATGTAAAACAGTCTTAAAACTTTGGAGCGATTACCGGTCCTTTCAGTCAGGTGGCCAAAAAGTAGGACACTTTTTGACATTTTGTGAGGAAAGAAAAATTGCAACATCTGACTCGAGCATAATACGATGTGATCCAATATATGGCAGAGGAACTTTAAAAAAATGAATAAATAAATAAATGCAGCAATAAAGATCCCACTTCCTAATAAGGGTACTGCACAATGTAAAGTACCGAAGAGAAAACATCTAAAACAACATGCAATTTGTGGTGCAAGTTTTTTTAAATTATTTTATATTAGATAATATATTACGGTGTTTGCAATATTTGAAATGACAAAAAGGTTCACCACAGGCATGCCAACACAAACAACAACAATTGCATTAAACTCTGTGTTGCGTCCAGGTACCACTCGAAATGTAGGATATATGAGACTCCTGATGGACTCGGTGCCAAAGGCAGGACGATGCATTAAAATGAAGGACTGTCCTGCATAAATCCGGACGTAAAATCGCTGTCAATTGCATTAAATAAATGAGTACTATATACTTTAGATCTTAAAATCTAACCTGAACTCATTCGACAGAAAAAAACTTTAAAGTGATTTCGAATTCGAGGGCATCGCTCTTTAAAAATACTTCAAAAGCTTGACAACATTAAAAGTGTCTCCCAACACACACTAAGACGCGATCAAGGTTGTACCTTCAACACAGACGAGATGACTTCTCCCAAATCTAGCACCTCTTCCAAAATCTAGAAAGGCAAACTTGGAAAACTTGCCGCCATGTCAAAACAAAGCCCGCGAGAGCGATGGAGACCGGAGCGAATTCTCTCCAATTAGACTAAAGTCAGCAGCACCGCCTCCTGGTCGGAGGCTAAAGATAACTATAAATCATCTGAGAAATACAATTGACCAAAATTAACTAGGTTTTGCTTTTGGTCTTTAAGTAACCTAAAGTATTTTCATGAACAATGTATTCTTTTTTATTTTAAGGGAAATCAACGACACATGGTGGTGACATTTGGATAGCTACTTTTACACCGAAAGGCATACATTACACTTCCGTTTGGGGAACGCCGTGATTGGTCGAGACAAAATAGCTGTATATGACACGTAAATATTGAATTTGGTTTCCGACTGTGAGACATTGGATCTACTATGGATAAAGTCACATGTGATACCCACGGCAAGTTGTTAAAATACCCCTTAATCGGGAAAACTTTGTAGTTTCTTTTGACATAGCTATGTTTTTTTGGAGTTTACAGTTTGTAATCATTGCATTTCAGGTAGCGTTTGTATGCTTAAAACTGGTGTTAAAGATGGACCTAACAAAGGCAAAAGCTTCTACATCTGTGTGGATAAGGATGGCTGTGATTTCTCTAAAAGAGCCAGGTAGTATATTTGGTGTGTCTCTTCATGCGTATTTCGGATCTATTAACAAATGGGCTGCCATCGACAGCGCTAGACGTCCAATCCATTTTGACTGGCAGAGCACTGGCTGCCACCATCCCAGTCAAAATGGATTGGACATCACTGAAACAAGTGCATTCCCTGCAAGTTGTAATGAATTGGTTGTCAATGTCAGTCAGTGTGTTCAATGACGTGTGTTCAATGACCATCCTGTTTTTCCTCAGCATTTCACCATCAAACTGCATCAATCATGAAGACGCCACAGTTGAGCTCCAAGCGTTGACCTACAGTCCAGATCACAAGTGCCACAAGTGAGTGGGTGGTATTTTACTATGAGGCATCCACTCATAACCCAATCAATATCTCTTTATGTTATAACATTCCATTGCTCTGTATTTCACGCTTTAGGTTGTACTACAGGTGCATTGTGGGTAAGAAAGCGGGGCAACGATGGTGTGGAAATGTGCCTTGGACTGTGGTAAGATGAAGTAACTGTGAAATAACATGGAGTGTGATACTTTGTATTCCCCCGCCAACAATTGTTATGGTTTTCAACCTGTGTCACTTATTAAGAGAGATAATCTTTTTTTTTTTTTTTTAAAGAATGCAATAAAATACAGTTTATGTATTTGTTTGCAGAAATATCGCACTGAAATATTTTCATAGTCTGTGAGAAAGACCATAAGAGCTTACAGATTGTCCAGAGATATAGTCTTTAATAGTGCTGTTTATGCCTGGTGGAAGCCTGCTTTTTATTTATTTAAAAAAAAAAGCTTTGGATACAATTGGTAAATATTGTCTTTATTATCTCAATATTTTGCAGCCTGTGAATGAGGATGAACAGCGCGACAAATGGACATCAGCATCCTGCCTGCCACCAGTCCGAAACCCCTTCAAGGCACCAGAAAAAGTGGACCAGGAATCTGAGTGGAGGAAGATGCAAAAACCTAGTAATGACAAAATTAAAGACAAAATTAAAGGAGAAGAAAGTGAAGATGAAATCTTCAGAAATAAATGTCTTCCAGCAAGGAAAATATCTGCAGATAAACAAGTTCCTCTGAGCACGTGTGCACCTAAAAGTAACGTGAAGACCACTGACATCTCCACCTCTATGCCCAAAAGTGACAACAACGGCATTGCCAAATCCCTTCCCAAAAGTGAAACGGTCTCCCCCAAAGAAAACCACATCTCTACCTCTACACAGAAAAGCAACACGGTCCCCTCCACCGATGGTAGATGTCTTCCAGCAGGGATGAAGCTAAAGAAAATAACTGTGGATACAAAACCAGCGTCTGTGCCCAAAAATGATACGGAGACCTCCAACTTTTCCTCTACTGCATCCAGAAGAGACACGCCTACATCCGGAGATTCTGACATTTCTGAGTCCAAAAGGGAGATTTTCACTTCCAAAAGTCCTCCAGAATCAGATTCAATCTCCAACACCGTGCCCAAACACGATCTATCTGTGCCCAAAAATGACATGAACACCCACAAAGAATCCAAAGCAACAGCAAGTGCCTCTAAATCAATACCCAAAGACGAATTTATTGCCTCAAAAGTTTCTGACAACACACAATGGAGATCCCACCAAAGCAAACAGTGCCAAGATGATGACGACTTGATACTGGTATCTGTGAAGCCCCCCCCAACGACCCGCCAGAATCCTGTCGTCGCAGTCCAGAAGCCCCTGACTTCCTACCAAGGTTTTCAGCCTGCTTCCAATGTGAACAATGTGAAAGGTCCGCTAAAGGACCCCCAGGGGATGCACAGTTTGCTTTCCACTCAGCTCAAACAGAAAAAGGTTAGCCAGTACTTTATGTCAAATAACTGATGCAAATGTTGTTTGCTACATAATAAATGTTCTAAGCTGACAGCCATTGTGCATAGCTCCATAACGCTTTACTTGTCTCCAAGGATATCATATCAAAGTTGAACATGGCAGCGCTGCCCGACAAAGGCGAGCGTCTGAGGACTCAGGTCCAAGAACTGGAGGCCGCGCTGGAGTCTCTCAACCTCCAGCCTTGGGACGAAACGCCGCCCAATGGCATGGAAGCTCAGCCCATCGGTCGCCCCGGGGGAACTATCTTGATCCCTGCTCCTTCTGCCTCGCCATTCCAAAAACAACAACCCAACCGAGGTTTCCCCCGTATGTATTGAGTTCAATATGTTAACACGATTGTTGATGTTATGGTTTTCTTTCCTTTTTATAGACAACATTGTCACGAAGCGCCTGAGAAATCTCAGTTTATATCAGACATAGGCATTGTCGTCATCATTGACTTGACAAAAAGCCTAGTAGTCATCATACCCTCAGCTGCGTATGACGAAATTGTATAGTGCTTCTCCACTGGTCCGCCATCCCAGGCAAGACCCCTTAACTGACATATTCAGACTTGTTAGCACTCCGCCACGATGGAAACATCGCATCACCTCTTGTTGCCTCACCGATGCTAACAAGAATAAAATGTATCACTTACCTCTCACTGTCTTCTTACTTACCCTCCCTCAGTTCGCCTGTAGAAGGCAGATCCACGCCAAAAATTGTGGGCAATGGATCGGGCGTTTGTCAAAAAGATACTAGGAAGCGGGGCTCGGAGTGGTTGTTGTCGTAGCCCAACCGTTTAAGACACTGACTGCCCTTGACAATGATAGATGAACCAGATCTGCTTTAGAAATGTACTCTGTTCCTTACAGTAACTTGAGCGTATTAGTACTAACAACACAGAAAATCAGGAAACAGATTAATGCTCTTGTTTCAGTCGGCCTAGCACTTTCTACAATTACTGCAGTTTGTCTGCTGGCATGTTTTGTTCCCCGGTTCTAACTGGTAATTTGTTTCATCGCACTGACACATACCGTATTGGCCCGAATATAAGACAATCTGGACTATAATGCAACCCCCTTCTTTCCCCAAAACGCAACTCTGAATAAAAAAAATACTTTTTGAACATCAAATTCAATTTTTATAGCTTGGACCCAAGCAACAAAAATAGAATGATTACCTACCAGCAACAAAAACAAAAACCAGTAACACGATTATTGTTCAATGTTGTTTTGAAGAGCACGAGGCCTATTATGGCGGCCGAATGACGGACAACCGTCTGTTGGCGGTGAAGAACGCCACGTGCGAGGCCATCGACCACCTGCACAAATCGTTGGAGTCCCGCCCGGGCGCTGATGCCGAGGCTCCGGACCCCAAAGGGCTCAAAGTGTCCCTGTTGGCCCATCAGAGGCGAGCGCTGGCCTGGTTGCTCTGGAGGGAAACACAGAAGCCATGCGGAGGCATTTTAGGTAACATTTCAAGAAAGAACCCTATAATCCCTTTCATACACTAATTATAAGGATGATTTTTTTTAACCTTTATAGTGCTGTCTTTTAACTCAATGGCTCTCATTGACTTGCGCAATTAATTTTAAATCGGAGCGGCGAATGAAATTTCATTCCTGCCCTTCCCAGTCAAAATGCTGTCAATGGCACTAATTCGTGAGCATTAACGGCCAGTTTTCCCTGTTGAATTGGATTGGGGCTCCATTGACATTTAATGGCATGCAAGGGGTCATTTTTTTAATTGTTGTTTTTTTTCTTTAATGTTTTTTTTAATGACTAGAAATAGTCTCCTGCTGTAGTGACCACTGTTCCTGAAATGGTTGAATAGAAAATGAATGTGTTGTCTTTTTTTTTTTTTTTTTTTAATGGGCTGGATTGGTCGCCTCAGCGGACGACATGGGCTTGGGAAAAACGCTCAGCATGATCGCGCTTCTACTGGCACAGAAGAAGAAGGCAAAGTCAGAAGGGGATGATGACAAGGAAGAAAAAGAGGAACAGGAGAAGGAATGCTGGCTCTCAAAGAAGGGTAAGCAAGCAGCCTACAAAATATATAGTAGTAGATATGTAGTGCGCACTTGGGCACCAGCGCAGCTTAGAGGGAACATTGGACACTATTTTTTTACACCAAAAGTTGAAATTATAGTTCTTCCAGGGTTAAAAAGAAAGGAATCTTATACTCCCTAAATAGTTTGAGCATCATCATTTACTAGTTGACTTGTTAACAAGTACAAAATGGCACCCAGATTCCCGAGTGGTGCCGTCCAGAGGCACCCTTGTCATCTGCCCGGCTTCGCTGGTCCACCACTGGAAGAGGGAGATCGAGCGACATGTTAAGTCGACTCGGCTCAGCGTCTACCTATACCACGGCCCCGACCGTAACAAGGATGCCAGCGTGTAAGCTTACAAAAGCGCAAATACAAGTACTGATAGATTTGGAGTAATGAACAGTGCCGTTTGTGTCTGTCAGGCTGGCCCAGTACGATGTGGTGGTGACCACCTATAGTTTGGTGTCCAGGGAAGCGCCTGACATGAAAGTGATGGGCCAAAACAACAATGATGTGGTGGGTGAATTTATAAATTGCAAATATAAAGTACAATTGCTGGAGAAATTGCATGCAAACGCTTTCATGTTGGTCAATGAATGCTCCATTTTGAGACGTTTTTTTGGCAAAACTCTGACCATTGGCTAAAAAGTGCCAATATGTGAAAAAGTGTAATGGCAAAAATAAGATCCATTTTTTCTTTGTGTTAATAGGAATTCAAAATTCCCAGATTTTGATGAGGTTTGGGATTCTTAGTTTTCCCTTCTGGTTTGCACTAAAATTGTATGTGTAAATTATGTGTAAACTGTAAATGTATCTGATAGCCTACCTCTTTCCATACGAGAACCCCTGATTCTTCCTTCAAAACAATATTTTTTCCGCAATTTTAAGCAATTTTTCGCCTCTTCTATATATAAAAAAAAAAATCACAAAACAGACGATATTTAAATCTCTAAGGAGACAGAAAGACCCTTTTTTTTCATAACAGCCATTTTAGGAGGGTTGAAGGGCATCTCCAACAAAATAGTATCAGTGTCTATTGTGGAATCTTGATGGCATAAAACCATGCATTTCTTCAGCCAGCAGCAGCGAGCAGCTCCCCCCTTCTACGAGTGATGTGGGCTCGTGTGATCCTGGACGAGGCGCATAACATTAAAAACCCCAAAGTGCAGCAGTCCATGGCCGTGTGTATGGTGAAGGCTTCCGCCCGCTGGGCCATAACCGGCACACCCATCCAGAACAATTTACTGGACATGTACTCCTTACTTAAGTAAGCTTAATCTTTATTTTGACCTCCCCCTGAGCACATTTCAAAATCCCATCTATTTATTTTTGTTTTTTATCTGCAGGTTTCTGCGTTGCTCTCCGTTCGACGAGTACAAATTATGGAAGGCGCAGGTGGACAACAGCTCCAAACGTGGCCGTGAACGACTTGATATCCTGACCAGGACTCTGCTTCTGCGACGAACCAAAGACCAGAAGGATTCTCATGGAAATAAACTGGTACTGTGGTAGCTCACTCACTTGATTTATTTCAATCTTCCCAGAGGAAAAAATTGTGTAAACGTCTGCACAACAGGTGGCGCTTCCTGAACGGACGTGTCAAGTGCATCAACTTGAACTGTCGAAAGACGAGCAGGCGGTCTACGACGTTCTCTTTGATAAATCCAGGTGACACCAAATAGATTAGATTATTATTATTTTTTTTAGGTTAGGACTTTATTTCATCCCGTATTGGAGAAATTTCTTGGTTGCAGTAGCAAAACACAAGACACAAAAGACATTGTAGACCTAGTTAAAAAAACTGGAGCCATACACGGGAAGGAAGTTCACAAAGTGGGAACCTTCTGCAGACTGAGACTGAGGTTAAAACACAGTCCCTCAGTAATCAGAGGCCTTTAAATGGGCACTTATTTAGCGTATTGGTTGCCCTTGATGCCCAATTAGGTTTAACTGTCATTGGGTGGCAGCAACTATCACTGCTTTTTGGAAGAGAAAAAATAAGAGTGAATCTCTTTAATGAACTTGAACAGGTAATGTGACTTATTTTGCCTATAGATCAACTTTGCAGCACTACCTGAATAAGCACCAAGGAAACGAGGTGAAAAAAGCCAGCGCTTCTGCATCGAATCCCTTTGAGCAAGGTATGATTAGTTGGCCGTATTTTGTTGGTCTGCCTGTCTTGTTTCTTCCAATCTGCCATTACTTAATATATGTAATGTTTAAAGGTAATGATCTGTAGATCGGTATCCTATTCTTACCCTTCAGTGTCAAAAGAGTTTGGCTTACCCCAGTCCGACCTGCCAGCGTCCTCTTCGACGCAACCTGCTCAGGCCGCTAGCACCGCCCACATCCTATCGCTGCTGCTGCGCCTACGACAGTGCTGCTGCCATCCCTCGTTGCTCCAAAAGGTGTGGTGTGGTACATATTTGAGTACAGTCATACCTTGACATACGAGTGTCCCTACATCTGAGAAATTTGAGATATGAGGAAATACATGTGTAGTCAATTTCCCCCCTCCGGCCGGCCGGCGCAGACACTGGACTCATCAGAGATGCAAGGCGATGATGTGGTCCTGACCCTGGAAGAGCAGCTCAACGCTCTTTCCCTCACATCCGAACCCTCGCCGCCGGACGCTGGCGAGCCGATGGTGGCTTTGAATGGGACGAGGTTCCCATCCCGGCTCTTTGAGGAAGGCAGCATGAGTAGCAAGGTGAGTCGTGATTGGAAAGAACCACTATGTGAAAGGTCATGTGAAAAACTGCGACACTACAAAAAAAAGTGCTTGAAGGATCAATGCCTGAAATTGAAATTTGACCTTCTTTATTTGTCAAACCTTGAGAAAAATCAACCCCACGACATCATTTACAGAAAATGATTCCCAATTAGTGACTAAACTCACTGTGGGAAATACAAGCCTAATCATGTTTATGGATTATTTTCTTGTTTTATTTTTGCAATTATACATGGATGATAAAATCTTTTTGTCTTTCGGACAGATTTCTGCTATCATTTTTGAGCTGGAGGCAATCCGCGCAAAGGGTGATGATGAGAAAAGGTAACCTTGAGCCAAAAATGGATGGCCTCAATTATTTGATACATGAATTTTGAGTGATAAATAAATATTTAAAATGTTTTTGTCCTTTTGATCCAAGGCACAGTTAAAAGCTCCCTTTAATTTGCTGCGAATTATTTAGTAGTTTTGCCTTTAAAGTGTTAATGACATTTACATTATGGTCCCCAAAAGTAGTCTAAAGTTGAGCCCATAATTGGGTTTCATTGGAGGACCAACTTTTTAAAAACTACTGCTAACTCTTTAATGGCCAGTCTTTTCCAGTCAAAATAGATTGGACATTTAGCACCGTCATTGGCTGCTAGTGAGTTAAATGACTACTTTATAAATGGTTCATTCCTATTTTCCCCATAAGAAAATGGTTTGTACCACTTTTAGAACATATTGACTTGTCTATTGTTGCCACAGCGTGATCGTGTCCCAGTGGACCAGTATGCTGGACATCGTTGCCTACCACCTGAAAAAGATGCGTTTGCGCTATGGCCTCATCTCCGGGGGTGTCAACCCTAAACGCCGCCTTGACCTGGTGGATGAATTCAACAACAACAACCCTAATGGGATACAGGTGACACATCCAACGTATTTTTGGTCGGAATTTCTGTCCAGGTGAATGAAATTCACAACTATATATATCTTTTTTTCTGTGTACTCATGGAAGGTTATGTTGGTATCGCTGTGTGCTGGCGGTGTCGGCCTCAACCTTGTGGGTGGGAATCACCTCTTCCTCATGGACATGCACTGGTGAGTGAACAGGACATTTTGAGAAGTATTTTTCTTGAATTTGAGCTTCCGATAATTTAACAGGGGGTGCTCAAATTACGGTCAGCGGGTGAACTTGTCTCATCCTGAGAAATACTTCATTCTTGATTTATTCTTGTTTTATTGATTTAAAAGGGGGAAAATCAGGACATATAGTGTACATCTATACTCTTCATTTTCATTTTATCATAAAACAGAAAGCCCAATGGTGCAGTGGTCACCTGACTTCGGTCCAGGGTGTCATCTGCCTTTCTCTCTAATTCTGCTGGGATGGGCTCCAGCACCCCGCGACCCCAAAAAAGATTAGTGTTGAAAGTGAACGAGTATGTTTGTTTATTTGTCATTGGATGCCAGACACACATTTTGAAACCTTAAGTTTATGATCTAACTCTATTAACTCATTGGCTCTTATTGATGGAGATAGACGTGCAAATCGATGTGGTACGTTGCATTTTTCAGGAACCCAGCCTTAGAGGACCAAGCATGCGACCGAATCTATCGAGTGGGTCAGAAGCGAGATGTCACCATCCACAGGTAGGTGCACTTGTTTAGCGTTGAGCATTTCTCCTTAACAGACTGGAGTTGTTGGCAGGTTCGAGTGCAAGGGCACGGTGGAGCAGAAGATCGCCGCACTTCAGGCCACCAAAAAGCAACTGGCCCACAGCGTTCTGTCGGGAACTGGGAGCGCTGTCGCCAAGCTCTCCCTGGCAGACCTCAAAATTATTTTTGGAGTGTAGAATCTACAAAAACCAACACATTTATTGCTTTTACATTATTTCTCATACTTAATTGAGCGTGTTTCCTTTTAAAAACAAATACAGTTTGTTGTTTCATGAAGAGAGAGCAGTTAATACTTTCCTTTTTGTTGTTGTTTGCCTGTCAAAGAAATATTTTGTTCTTCTATCCTGTTGGTTTGGGGCTTGATTCAACTGTGGCTGATATAGATAAAAGCAAGGATTGTAAATACAATATTTTAGATTTGTGGCACTACATTTCTTGAATTATTGCACAATAAATCTGTGGATTGACAAAGCGAGGAGCTAAACGCATGTAGTTTCTTTTGCTTGTTTATACTTGAAGGTCTGATGCAATTACGTTCCCTTTTAAATATAATATGCAATTACTATAAGAGGCTTCTCGTTGATCATTGAACCGGGAGCGGGGAACTCGGTTTACACGTGAAGGCATCACGTTGAGGGCGAACTCGTTGGTTTCAGTTTCCTGTTAGCGGTGAGTCGCCCCCGGTCAACTAAGTGACACCACCAACGTTCCACCGCCATCATCTCACCGAGGGAGGCTTCCCTCCGTGGACTCCGCCGCCTGAATCAAGGGCCGATCGCGATGATGGCGAGCGAAAATGTGAAAACGGAGCCGGAAAGCGAGGAGGAGAATGTGTATGAAGTGGAGAGGATCATTGATATGCGCTTGGAGGGGGTGAGGCTAACCGTAGCTAATGCTAACTTGTGCGGCTTGTAAACCCACGCAGGCGGCTTTGTTTAGCTTTTTTTCGGGATATAAAAATCAATGATCAGGTTATTCGGGGTGGTTAAATAATGCGTTAATTGCCAGAAAACGTTCAATTAGTTGCAGCCTGCTAGCAGTAGCTTTGCTCTATGATTATTTTAACCCTAACGTGTCAACAAGGGCTCACAATTTCCATCCCAATAAAGGAGTAATCTTCCTAATACTTTGGTTTGAAAACCTTCGCCTTTTTGTCCTCGTCAGTTTTATTGTTCCATATTTATTTCATTTTTGTCCGATTTGGCATACCATCGGTGTTTTATTGGATTTGTTTTTTTTATAAAACATTCTTAGTTTCTACTTTGTTCCTTTGAAAAGGTGTGTTTGTGGTGTTCATATTTTATTATTCAATTCTTATTTTAATTATAGTTGATTCATTGTTTATAAAGGTATCTGTGTGCGTGAATAGTTTTGTCTCGTTGTGCCCTGCGATTGGCTGGCAACCAATAGTTAGCTGGGATAGGCTCCAGCACCCCGGCCACGCCCCACAGTATAAATGGTAAGGGGAAAAAAAAGATTTTTTTTCATAATACCCCCCTCTTCATCTATTACAATTGATTTTTTTCACATATTCATTTTTTAATTGCTTATCAAGTGTCGTGGGGGTGTTGGAGCCTATCCCAGCTGATTTCAGCTACCTAGTGGGGTGGGTACACCCTGAATTGATGGCCAGCCAATCGCAGGGCTTGTTTTTTTTTCATTCACAAAAAAAAAACAAAAACCTGGTGTGCACTTAAATGGACATCACGCCATGTCTCAATTATTCATGATTGTTCATTTATTTTTCTGTCCTACTCCTCACAAGGATCGCAAGGGGTGCTGGAGGCTGTCCCAGTGAACTCTGGGCATTGGTATTTAAAAAAAAAATAGTTATCTGTAAATATTTAAATGGATTAAAATAATAACTGAAAGTAAATGAATTAAATTATTGTAATTTAAAAGAAAAATACTCTCATTATGGCCTCCAGTTGCACTTAAAGTTGATCATTTAAATTAGTATTCTTTTTTGTTCATAGTGTTAAACTCATCCTATCTGATTGCAAACATCTTGCGATATGTGCACGTAAATGGTTTGTTAAGAATATCTTTTTTTTTCCAGGGCGAGGTGCTTTATCGGGTGCGATGGAAAGGTTACTGCTCGGACGACGACACGTGGGAACCCGAAGGTCATCTGGAGGACTGTCGAGAGGTCCTTTTGGCCTTCAAGAAGGCTGCCGTAGAAGTAAAAAAGGAGACTGAGGAAAAGAAACCTTTACTGGTGAGCTCACTTCAATAACTTTTTCTCTGCTAATGCAAATGAATGCATTTTTTTGCCATTTTGGGTCTCCATGATATTTTTGCAATGGTTAGGCATCTCAAAGTGTAACTTTTGTGCCCAAATAATAAAGCGAGGCTCCCTTGTCTCTCGTTAGCAACTTCCGACCAAAAGCGACTTATTCGACGCCGACTCTGAGAGCGACAGCGACAAGGAGAGGCCCGCCGACGACGCTCCCGTCTTCAAGAAGAAAAAGAAGAAAAAGAAGTCCCGCGAGCAGCCGCTAGAGGACGAGGACGAAGAGGCTCCTCGCAAGGAAAAGAAAAAGAAGAAAAAGAGGGACAAGATGAGGGACGAATTCAAGCCTTTGCCCGCCCCGGAGACAGACGAGGATGAGGCGGAGAAGACGAGCGAGGGTAAAAAACGTTCAATAGACTCGGAGGAAGAAGACGAAATGCAGCATAAGAAAACCAAGAAGGACAAGAGCAAAGAGGGTAAGCACAAGAAGGACAAAGGCGGCGAGGAGGCCAAGAAGAAAAAGGTCAAGTACGGCGTGGTAACTTCGGACGAAGACTTGAGCGAAGGTTTGTCGGAGGAGAAAAGTCGCCCGGACGAGCAGCAGTCCAAACCCAAGAAGAAGCCCGACATCAAGCTGAAGGGCATCAAAGACCTGATCCAGGAAAAGAAGAGCAAGCACAGGGAGGGCGGCCTCGCCAAGCTCAAGGCGCCCACCGGCTCCAAAGTCCGAGAGGACACCGGCCCGCCCTCGTCCGATTCCAGCGACAGCTCGGGCCTGCACCGGAAGGCCAAGAGTAAGAGTCAGGAACCGGCTCCGGTGCCGGCTGTCAAGCCGCCTTCCACATCCACAGACAAGCCGCGGGAAGACGAGGCCGCCAGAGTAGACCCCAAAGGCCCCACCCACCTCTTTGAAGACTTTCTGCTCAATTGCGGGGCCAAGGACCGAGCACCCCGCAGGCCACCCGAAAAGGCCACCGGCAAGCCCTCCAAGGTATTTACAATTCTGTCTTAGTATTATAAAAACTAAAAATTTCTTTGTTCATCTTAATGTCCAATCTGTCTCTGCTAGTATTTTTCTTTTCTGGAGCGGGAGCAGAAATACATTTTAATAGGGGCCCTAACCCAATTTTTTTTTTTTTTTACCTCTGATAAATAGCACATGCAACTCTTTTTCTTTCAGACCAATTTGAACAAAGCTACCCAACATTCAAGATAGTAATTAATGAAAACTACCGTATTTTCTCACATCTAAGCCGTATTTGTAACTGCAAATAACGATGACTGAATCAAGGATACGACTTTTATGCGCACAAATTAACACTTGAAATGCACGAAACTGCAAGGTGACAAAGACTCCAGGTGGAAACGTACTATAACGCGAGTCAATGAGGCCGATCCGGTCATTTATTACAACATAGACAAAAGATAAACAGATAAAACGCTAAACAAAATTAGGTTTGGCGTCTCTGAATGAAATTGAAGAAAAAAAAAAAACGTGAAAAAAACTCACTATCTTGTGCTCTGACTGGCCAGACGCGAGTGGCCTCGATACATGCGTTCGTAGCGTTTACTATGTCGGTGCATCCCAATAGTTGTGAAGGCGGATCAAAGGTCTTGCGGTCGGTCGATGGTTAAAATATCAGCCCTGATACCTGCGTAATGTGTATCTCATGCTATTATTGCACCCAGAGACTTGGTGAAAGCTAGACCGCTGCGGACAGACATCCTGGTTGTACTGCTCATGTGACTTCCTTTTTGAATTCGTCCACGTGTAGGCAACACCCTTTTGGAACACAGAAAGAAAAGATTCCACAATAAGCGTGGTTGGAGACAACAGATCAAGAAGAATGTCTTACACGACTGATTTCAAGCGGAAAGTTGTAAGCTATGCTGATGAGATTGGCAACATTCACGAAGCCGCAAGACACTTTGGAGTCGATGAGCGTAATGTTAGAAGATGGAGAACCGACTCAACACTTCAATCTATGCCAATATCAAAAAGGGCCAATAGGGGACCAAAAACTGGACAAAATCCAGAGATGGAAAAAGCCCTCCTCGAGTGGTGCGGTGAGCTGAGGCAAAGAGGCCAACGAGTTTCCAGTTTGGCCATCCGCTTTAAAGCTTTGGAGTTGGCAACGTGTGGCAAGTATCCAATGGCGTCTTCCTTTAAAGCTTCAATGGGATGGTGCACCAGATTCCAAAAGAGAAACGATCTCTCATTGCGGCCCCGAAACAAAATTGCGCAAAAGGTGCCGGCTGGACTTCATGAAAAATTCCTGGACTTTCAAACATTTATCATTAACAACCGCAAGCTTGTTGATTATCCCCTCTGCAGAATTGGTAGCATGGAAGAAACGCCAATGTGTTTTGATATGCCTAGTGGGACAACGGACTATGAACAGACTCACTATACCGTTGTTTTGGGCTGCACGGCGGATGGAGGAAAATTGCCTCCCATGGTCATTTTTAATTGCAAAAGCCCAACAAATGACAAGTTTCCCAGTGGAGTTATCGTTCATCAACACCCAAATGGATGTATGGATGAAGATGGCGCACTGCTGTGGCTACATACGGCTTGGAGCTGCCGAAATGGAGCATTACTCAAAGCCCCCTCTTTACTTATATGGGAACATTTCAGGGCTCATTTGATGGACAGAGTGAAAAATTATCTGGATTTCATCAATACCGTCCCGGCATTTATTCCAAGCGGTCTCCCAGGGATGTTACAGCCACTGGATGTCAGTTTAAACCAAGCATTTAAAAATAACATGAGGAAGCTGTGGACAGACTGGATGTCGGAGGGAAAGCCCGAACTGACTGCTAGTGAGAATTTACAACCGGCACCCTTGGCGACTGTAGTAAAGTGGGTGAAAGAAGCCTGGGAGGCAATTCCTGCATCGGTGATTCAAAAGTCATTTTTAAAATGCTGCATAAGCAATGACATGGATGGCACTGAGGAGGATATTATGTGGCAGGACGAAGAAGGCACAGACATAGAAGATATAAAAACAGAAGAAGAAGATACAGAAATAGAGGATTTTAACAAACCCACATGGGATGATGTTGATGATAATGATGGTGATGGTGATAATAATCTGTACTCAAATGAAAATTGGAATGAATTGTTTGGCAAATCGGATGATGATGGCGAATATGATTTTGAAGGTTTAGCTGCATGATTGTGTATTTATGATGGGGAAATAAAAAAAAATCTGCTTTGTTTTTTTAATTTTATTTTGATTTATTTTTTCGGAAGTGACGACTATTGTAGTAACATCGAAAGAATCATGATATTTCCACATTGGAAGCAATATACCCGTCACAACATGAGAAAATGGTCATTTCTGTCATTAAAAAGCATCGGGTTCTCGTCAAGATAGACTTATTTCTTTTTTTCACATTGAATACTAATTTGATATTTACCGTTTACAAAGACAGACATATAAATGTACTTATGATATTGACCCAAATGTACAATCCAGCATACGATACTTTCGGTTCATACGGTATCTGAGAAATACTATGTGCTACGATTTTTCCTCTTCATTAGTACTACCTATTAAAACCATGAATATGGAGGTGACAATTGTGTATCGGTGTCTTATATGAGAGAAATCGTAAAAATTCAACATTTTTAAGGCTGCGGCTTATATGCGAGAAAATACGGTATATGTCATTTTTGTAATACATCTCAGCATTTTGTCATTTCTAGCCCTTAACTATTTCACTGCCATTAACAGTTGTTGACTCCAAATCCATTTCAATTGTTAAAGTGGGCATTGACTGATCGCGTTTCACTGCCATTGATGACGCTAGACGTCCAATCTGTTTTGACTGGCAGTGGAAATTGGGACATCAGTAACCTCGGTTGTGGGGAATGAGTTCATATCCATCCAATGTACAAGGTTATAGGAAGTTCCCTTTCAGATCCTTGGAAAACTGGAAAAAATCATCAAGCCCATCAAAGAGTCTCCCCCATCAAAAGAACCTGAAAAGACGGACAGATCCAAGCAGTCAGAAGGTAGCACGCCCACAAAGTCTCCGCTTTCCTTATTTTTGCCCCTATTAACGTCTTGCACCTCCCCAGCCATCTCCAAACCGGGCCAGAGTTATGGCTTCAGCTTGGACAGCGACGAGCGCGATGACGAAGGCGCGTCCAACAAGGCGAGGAATGCCGACGACTCCCGGAAGGACAAGACGGAGGAGAACCCGAGCAGGCCAGGCTGGGAGAAAATGAGCCGAGCGGACGACAGGAAGAAGAGGAGGGATGATGTCGTGTCTGATGACCACGTGGACCAGCAACCCATGGAAGTTGCGGGTTAGTTTGGCTTTGAGTTATTTTGCTGTGGGAGGGGAATTTTAGAGAGTAACACTTCTTTTCAAACAGATAAAAGTCCAGCCACGTTAAATTTGGGGATGGATCTCAACCTGGATTGGATGACTCTGGATGATTTCCAGAAACATCTGAATGGGGATGACGAGATCCTGTCTGGCCCTCCGCTATCGCCCAGTGAGTCTTGCACATTTTGATTGGTCCAACTCTCATTTCAAACAGTTGTGGATAGAAGTTTTGTCCCCGCCCCTTCGCAGGCGAGTTGCGGGATGCTGTCAAAAGTGGAGACTACGTGGCGGTAAAATTGGCGCTCAATTCCAAAGAGGAGTACAACTTGGATCAGGAGGTAATATTTCTTTTTATTGTCATCACAAACACTTTGACAGTTTTTAACAATTTTTTGGGCTTTAAAAAAAAATTCTATAGACCCCTCTTAATTTCCTCATCATTTTTTTTCATTATTGAGTTTTCTGTCCTAATTTTATTGTGCATAATTTCACTTATTAGAATTCTCCTCATTACCAAAATGTAATTAGTCCATGTGCAATCTTTTCAATTCTATTTTATACTAATTCCACATAACCTATTTCATGTTCATATAATGATACTTTTAATTGATGGTCATATTTTTATATTATATCAATGATTATTTTGGCACACTATCTTTAATGTTACACTTTGTCCTTGTGTTGTTACTCTTGAGATGTCAATTTTGTTGGTTCTGGTGTTGTTTCGCCTTCAACTTTTAAAAACCTTGGTCTCAGTGGGTGGTCTGGCCTCAGGCAAGTGGTGGTCTCAGATAGTCTGGTCAAGGCTAGCTCTGCCGCTATCTCACAACACTTGTTTCAATATTCAGCATTTTGCACCTTGGTGGCCCCGCCGGTGTGTGTGTATGAGTGTGTTAATG
Source organism: Stigmatopora nigra (assembly GCF_051989575.1). Taxonomy (NCBI): domain Eukaryota; kingdom Metazoa; phylum Chordata; class Actinopteri; order Syngnathiformes; family Syngnathidae; genus Stigmatopora; species Stigmatopora nigra. The sequence goes on along the minus strand of NC_135518.1, from coordinate 6,741,339 downwards.
CTTACAGGATGTTATAATCGTGTCAAATCAGGCATCAATAAGGTTCATTGCACCGACGGCCGCGTGGGTCATTTCTTTAAACACTGTGTTGGTCATTTCCAACCCTTTCATGATTCAAGATTTTAACGTGTTTGCACTTTGTGACTAAAGACCCAACAAAAGTACTAACCAATGAAGAAAAGGTCTGGATTTAACCTCTTAGGACAAAATCAGCACATTTTCTTTTGGGTGAGATCAGGATTTTCCCATCACACAGAAGAATGTGTCTTCAGTTTGACAATCTCAGGTAAGAGGCAAGAGCCTTTGTGTCTTCTCATATTGCTTTATTTTGTTCACTGATAACACCAAACTGTTGTTCAGATAAATAACTGTGTTTCAATTTAACATTGAATTGTGTGAATTTCTAAAATGTTGAAAGGCGAGTTTACAATTACAGTAGAACAATACTTATTGTCATTTTCTGAATTTTTAACTGTATTTGAAGCTGCTAATGCTAGTTAAAGACGGTACTTCTATATATATATATATATTTAGACATTTACATCCCATAGTAGTCCTGGGAGCTATTGATGTTGTCTTTGTTTTCAGGTGACCTCCATATCCAAAATAGCCAGATGAAAAAAGGAAAAGAAGCAGGTACACACCATATATATATTCTGTTTATGATATTACAATACAATTGCATCTTCACAATCATATAGCACATGTGCCATATTCCCATCACACTTGATGTCCTTGGAACTCTATTTTTTTAAATGCATTGCTGCCCAGTTATAGATGATTGACAAATGCTATATTTTGTCCGTTTCATTGTTACCATCCCATCATTCCATTGACAAATTTATCAGTTGGACCATGTCAAAGCGCTTTTTTATCCAATAAAGCCATTAACTTGTCCTTAAATGGGTGACTTGGTTTTTCTACTGACAATTCTTAGAGGTCTAGTGTTGTTTTTCGATTTTTTTTTTTTATATTATTTTAAATTTTTGGTCAAGTGAGTCTGGTTGAATGATCCGCAAATGTTTTATGGGGCGTTGCCAAGGTGCTGGTGCTTTATACACGGTTAGCCGGAACATGTGCATATGATTGTTGAAGGGGTGCAAAGACATGGGAAGCCTTGGTTTTGGCGACCAGTCTTATACGTCTACTTGTTCTCTTGCAGGTTTGCACAACAATGGCTGTGAAAAGGTCATTTGATGAGAGGAATCCAAAGGATGCCATTTTTATACCGCACTTTATAAACAATCCGCAAGACGGTCAGAGTAGCAGTACGGATGAAAACCCCCAGAAAGAACTGGAATCCAAATGCAGTTCAGCTCAAAGAGCAGAAACCTCGAAGCAAGAAGTTGACAATTTCAAATTAAGCTCCCACGTTCCTGAGCAAACTGCAATTGCTCAGGACTGCGACCCAACAGAAGGGAAATTCAACTCTGACCAGGAGACAAACAGTTTAGAGTTTGAAGAGGTCACAAAAGATGAAGGCAAAACATCCAGAAACTGTCGGCGGACACCCGTCGAAGCCCAACAGCCGACACGGACCAGTACACGTAAGCGCAAGAAGGTGGTTCTTACGGAATCCAGTTCTGACGAGGGTGACAAAAAGGAAGTGTTGAAAAAGCACTTTTGTTTCTACTGCCATGCACCTTTTAGCCAGTTAGAGAAGCACTTAGAAAAGAAGCATGCTGAGGAAACGGACGTGGCCCATGCCATCCACTTCCCTAGAGGATCCAAAGTCAGGCAGAACTTGCTGGACCAAATCCGCGACCGCGGCGACTACGAGCAACGTACCAAAGCTCTCCGTAAGAATGGAGGTGAAAATTTTCCCCAGGTGGAGGCCAAGACTACTCAAATATGCACTCGCAATTTTCTCCCTTGCCAGCACTGCTACACTTTTTACCGCAAAACCGACCTGTGGCGGCACGAGGAGTCCTGCAAAGCCAAGAAGAGCGAATGCGAATCCCCCGAATTGCCAAATGTGGATGCCGTGGGAGAAAGCGCTGCCTCTCAGTCGCTTCCCATGTCAGAGTTGTTGACAGATGGATGCAGGGAGATCATCCGTACGATGCACCAGGACAGCATTGCCAGACACATCGTCCAAGACCCTCTCATTTGCGAATACGGGAATACTTTGTTGACCAAGTACAACCATGACAAGTCACAGTATGCCTACATTGGTCAAAAGATGCGACAGCTCGGTCGCTTCATGATTGCTGTCAGCGAGCTGGACGGAAGTGTGCATCACTTGCATCAATTGTGCATCCCCTCCCGGTTCGAATTGGCAGTGGAAGGCGCCAAAAAAGCCAGCGGCTTCGATCCGAGTTGTAGTCGCTTCAAAACCTTTTCCCTGGTGTCCAAAATTGGCTACTCTTTGAAACGGGCAGCCGAGATTGCCTTTGGCGAGAGTCGCATGACCAAAGACCGCCTGATGGAGGGCGAGGTGAAGGCCTTCATACAGTTAGTGGATAGCAAATGGAGCGAGCACTTTTCTCGCAGGTCTGTGTCATCATCCTCATCTTCCAAAACGGAGCTTCCGAAGATAGAGGTGGACTCGTCCGGGGTGATGGACGACCTGATCAAACTCCATCGGTTCATTGAGGAAGAGGGGGATGAAGCCATGCGGGAGCTACGCCACAATCCCAGCGTGTCCAATTGGAAGAAGTTAAGCGAGGCCACGCTGGCTGACGTTTGCCTCTTCAACAGAGCACGAGTGGGCAACATTGGCCGGCTCCTCTTGGAAACGTACACTGCCAAAAAGCTCCGAGGGAATTTCGTACCCTCGGCGGATCAAGTCAAGAAATGCACTAAACTAGAGCTCGAGATCAGTGGGCACTTTACCAGGGTAGAACTGGAAGGTCAGTTTGGCAGGAACATGTTGGTCTTGCTCACTGAAAAGATGACTTTGTCACTGGACCTGCTGGTGGAAAACAGGCAGAACGCCGGCGTGTCCAAAAGCAACCCATACCTCTTCCCTCGGACCGAAGGCCACTCCTTCATCCGAGGGTTGGATTGCTTCCGAAGGGCGGCGGTGGAGTGCAATGTGAAGAACCCCGAAGCACTATTGTCACCGGCGCTCAGGGAGCAAATTGCATGTTGCTGGCAGCTCATGAGCCTCGGGCAGGGCGAGCTAAATCAAGTTGCCGGGCTGCTAGGAAAAAGCATCCAGGAGTGCTATAGCTTATGCAAAAACGCTTCAATGCTGGAGGATGCCTGTAAGCATTTGCTCCAACTGGACCGCACAAAACCAGCTATTCCAGCTAGCACGCCCAGAAATGGTAAGCTTCTTATTTCTTTTCTTGCATTGATATGTCGTGTATACTTAGCTGTTTAGTATAGACCTGTGACGAGTGGACAAATTTTAACATTTTATTTTATTTAAATACAATCACAATCTCAACTATATCGACTTTAGTTTCTCTCATTGAGTCTCCACGTTTCAGGAAAACCCTGAATGGGGTGACAAATTGAAGCATATGATTGCAGCACAAGTTTGAAGTGTCCAAGATCAATGTATCACTTCACAAGTAGCTCTCGCAGATTGTTTATGTCAAGAGAAAGAGCCCCTTCACACAAAAGAAGTTTTTTTGCAAATAACTGGCTGCTCTCACCATCTATTGGCTTTGGTCTTTACGATATTGGCGACTTGTTGATAATCGAATGCCGTCATATCACACACCGCTAACCTACAATAATGTTTCATTTGTAGAACAGCCTGTTACACACCTGTTTCTGGTCATCACCATAGTTGGGCGGTTCAGTTGTAACTCTTGATGATCTTATTCATTCAAGTTTTGACAAAGTTTTGTTCTTGTCTTTTTAGGAACTTCGTCCAAAGCTGTCCCAAAGAGACGGCCGTGGAACGAGCGAGAGCAAGCCGCGGTTAAGAATCAGATGAGCGACTTTTTAAATAGAATGAAGGTCCCCGGCAAGAAAGACTGTAACGCTTGCATTGCCGTTGAACCCGATCTGGCTGCCAGATCCTGGACTGACGTGAAAAATTACGTGCACAACAGCATACAGACCATCCGTAGACGAAGTAACCAGCACAAGGAAGACAGGAGCTGCAGAGCTAGTAAGCCAAAGCGACAAACGGTTGAAGTCCAAAGGCCGGATCTGTTTGACTCGATGGCGAGTTGCAGCATATCGTCGGGTCTTCAGGATCTCTCTGGGGAGAGTGCCAATTTTTGCATGCAGCTTCAAGAACCAAATCCTTACGCCTCAGAAATGCCTTTAAGCTACACATCCTTGTGTTCTCCTAGTACAAACCTAATCCACGGCAGTCAGCCGCTGATGTCCACGTTCACGTCATTGAACGCCACTGACACTCAAGTAGTACCCACGTTTACGCCACAAAGCACCACCAGTGCGCTCATGTCGTCCGTATACACATCGGAAACCGACAGCTTCCATCCATTGGCTTCTTATTCGTCCAATGCTTCTAGTAATTATCCTTCAGTTTACTCTGATCCTTTAAACTCCCCAATTCTTCCCAATTTCAGCGTTCCCAATACTTCACTGTTTCCCCCCTTCGCTCCGCTAAACTCCCCGAGTCCGCCATTGGTCTCACACTTTTCCACAGCCTTAAGCGAACGAAGCGGGATGTTGGTTTCCTCCTTCGCGGCCCTCGACCAATCTGACACGACTTCCTACCCGACGGATCAGGCGAGGTATTCCACGACCGCACAAGTGGTTCCAACAGTCAAACGAGGCAGCGTTCACAAGACACTACCATCCCCAATGAAACCAAAGCCCTCACAGAAACCATCCCCGTCCAACTCCAAACCCCAAAAGAGGCAAAAAAGGTTATGGAGCTCTGAGGAGCAGGCAGCGGTCCGGCGGCAGTTCGGAGACTTGGGCAGGCTGATCAAAGTGCCGGGGAAAAAGGAATGCGACACGTGTTTGTCAGCCGAACCGGCCTTGTGTAGCCGCACGTGGCAGGAAGTTAAATATTTTGTTCACAATAACATTCAGTCCATGAAAAGACGAGGCTTGGCGACAACCATGTCCGAATTAACTGAAGAACCCAAACAGGAATTAGAGACTCCAGCGTCCAGTGCCGAGTGGGATGGTCCCGTTTATCTGTCCTTATAAAAGCATCGCTAAACATCAGGATATGTTAAGGCAATAGTTTGAGCTCATGAATACAAAGTTTCTAGCTGTCCATATACTGCAGTTCTGATCAGGTATGTACGTGGCATTTAAAATTCGCATCTGGTGTCTAAATGAAAATATCACAGTGTAATGCCCTCTTTGGGTTTGTCCCTCAGCTTTAAGGTAAGTGACCGCCAAGTGCAGAAATCTTGTTTGCGGCAAATATTGTTCCGCCTATTTATTTTGTGTTGCTTGAGCTCCAGACTTGGGGCGAGAGTGGCGTTACCGTTACAGCATCTGTTGGCCGCTGAAGAATAGACACTCGTACATAAATCTTAAAATAGAAAACTTGCCATGGGTAGGGAATACCTGGGAAACATGCAATGTGGACGGAAAAGGCATACTAAAAGCCAGAACCTAAGAACTGAGATACAGACTTGCTACTCACTCGTATTTTGTGCCTTCCTTACCCAATTTCACTTAATTTTGCTATCTATGCTTGCTGCCTACAGGCAGGATAATTTAATATTCTTCCACTTAATGGCAGATGGTACCTACTGTAACTCATTGGCATATCCCCCTTTTGCCATTCATATAACAAAATCGGCGCTCTTCCAGAGTTTCCACATAGAGCTTCTGAAGTCTGGTAATGACTGGCACAGAGTTGCTTTTAATTAAACATTTCATAAAAGTTCGAGTCCGTTCCACATAGGACGGACAGAAAAGAAACAAGAATCACAACTGCAAGAACTGATTTCTGTTTAGTTTGCTCGCCCTGGTATGAATTTCACTGTATCCAACATGCAGTCCAAGAACACAAATGGCCCATTTTGTAAGTTAATGCCATAGCAATGCCACAAATACTTTAAAATATTGTCACAACGGCACCTTTATGTCTGTATTTTTGAACTGACAATGGTAAGCACAGTATAGATAATCTGCCTTCTGACCGCCCAACAAAGGATTACATTACATCAGGCTCTTCATAAACCAAGGCTTACTTCTCTGTCATTTTTACTCATCTGACAAGTACTATACAAACAATTTAGCAAGACTTAGTACTTTAGATCACACGAACAAAACAACTCACCATGCCTAACATCCACTAGCCATAGAAAGAGTGTATAACCTGCCTGACTCTTGTCAATGTCCTCAACTGAAAGATCTCTTATCATTACACGCAGTGGTAAATACAGTAAGAAACTGCTTTTTTGTGCTTCCGGTACGTACCAACAAGTTTTAAGCAGCAAAAACATCACCCTTAATCTTGCCCTAGCCTTTTCGTGCTATGATTCTGTACTTCCACTATTATCCATAAACCTTGATGTATAGGCTACTAGGTCACTGTAGTTTAGTCCAATAGACCTTGTGCACAAATGCAAAGAAAATGGCTCCCACTGCACTTATCAGTGTTAGATTGATCTTATTTTTCCTTGTTTGATTACCAAATATTAGCAAGAATTTCATCCTGACATTATTGTAGTGTCTTGGTTGAAGGTTTCTTTGCTTTAGGCATTGTCCCTTGTGTAGATGGTCTGGGTATAGGCAGAACTGTGTTTACATTAATACCCATTTCCTGATAATTATTGATATATTATTTTTTTATGTGTGTGGAGTATCGTGTACTGGAATTGTGTAGAATACGTTTTTGAATTTTAGTGTAGTTGGTTTGACTGCGAGAGAATCTAACTGGTTGTGAAAGTGGGTTGATTCTGGAGATGCAAATTAGATTGCAATAACTGGCTGATATGTTGATTATTTTTCTTATTAATTGATGACTCAAGCAGAGGAAGATGTCTAATTTAGCTTTATCCATGAATAGGATGTGGGAGTCTATAGAGGAAAAGACATTAATTTATTCTCTTTGAATGACTGTTTCTGGTTTGTAATGTGTCCGAAAACACGCAAGAAAATGTTGATGATAGTTATTATATTTTAAGTATTTTCCCGATTGTCCTTTTGATTATTGATATAATCAGATCATTAATTCAGCAATAATAGGTAGTAGTATTTTTCCACTTTTGAGTACCATCCCAAAATTCTGTTGTCGTGTCCATGGTATTAGGGGGGAAAAATCTTCAATTTCTTCCACAAATAGTTTACATTCAGTTTTTTTTTTAATTTTTTCAAGTATTTTGCTTTCCTTCCTGAGGAAAAAAAGGCAAAACTTTTGTCTTGCACTCATTGCCTTCCCTAATTTATGCTTTTGCTGTCAACCCCGAATGCAAACTTAGAAATACAAAGCAACAAAAGCAGTTCTTCTCATAGAATAAGCTATAAAATAGCTTGTTGCTAGATTTCCAATCTCTTCAGCACTTATTTTCTCATTTTATAGATGCGTTCATGTGCAATTTGTTTATGGCAAATTTTATTCACTCATTTTCTTAAATCCAGTATTAAGAAGCACTTTGTTCCGAACCACTTATTTTATGTTTGTTTGTTCCGTAAATTGATTTGAAGTGTACCAGTGGTTGTTTTTTTTCCAGTGGGCATTACAATTTGAGGTCATGGATGAAATGTTGTGTTACATAGTGGACTTTATCTTGTTTTATCATGTTATCTATTCTGGTCTGAATATTTTTTTCTCCACTGACTTAAATTATTGCAGTTTTTTTTTATTAACAAAAGGTCCTTCATTAGCATCTGTTTTCCCAGTTCTTGCACTGACATGATGATTATCCATTTTTATTTGCTAACCACAAACCTCACAAATTTGCAGGGCACAACTTTTGGTATCCAATACAGAACTTGAATTTGGTCACCTAGTCACAATCATTTAAAAAAATTAAAATACATTCACAAGTATATCTTATTGTGGGTTTTACAGTAGTTATCACACAATAGCCTTCAATATTGTTCAGACAGTGTGTCGGCATAACGATCGGAAATGTGGGTTCAAATCCAGGTCTGTCTACCTGTGTGGAGTTTGCATGTTCTCCCCGGGCCTGTTTGGGTTTTCTCCGGGTACTCTTGTTTCCTCCCACTTTCCAAAGACATGCATAATAGGCTGATTGGACACTCTAAAATTGCCCCTAGGTATGAGTGAGAGCGTGAATGGTTGTTTGTCTCCTTGTGCCCTGTGATTGGCTGGCCACCAAATTAGGGTGTCCCCCCCACCCCCCCTCCTCTGGCCCAAAGTCAGCTGGGGTAGGCTCCATCACCCCCCGCGACCCTAGTGAGGATAAAGCGGCTCACAAAATGAGATTATCCAGACATTATCAATATATTCTTCCGACTTTGATGTTAAAACAAGAACATTTTTCAAATATTTGTATAAGTTGCCTTTTTTTTAATGTATCGTAAGGAACCTAGAACCAACCTGTGCTGTACAATAAAATGTTTGTCTTGACCTGTCTTGTTTTTTTCTTTCTCTTTTTGTCTTCTTTGCATTTCCCTCCATCTAACATTTAGAGTCAGTCTTTAATCGACTAATCATTATGCTGAGCTGTTTCTTAGGTACTCTATTAACGGTACTGGTACTACTTTGTTATCATAACACAGATTTTTTTTCCCCCCAGGACGTCAGCGGAATGTCGCTGAGCATGCTGGCGGCGGCGGGCGGGCAGGACGATATCCTTCGCTTGCTGATCAGGAAAGGCGTACGAGTGAATGGTCGCCAAAAGAATGGCACCACAGCCCTAATGCATGCTGCAGAAAAGGTGACCAATCGCCTCATTTTAGTTTAATTCATTTAATAAGGTACAGCACACATCAATTAGAACATATTCATATTCATGTTAATGTAAATATGTAAGATTGTAGCTGAGGGATAATTTCCATCTTTATTCCCTAGTAGTATGGTAGTTGAAGATAAACGATGACACATACAACACACACACACACACACAAAGTATTTGTCCAATACTTTCAGGGATTGCTTATAAATTGTTTCAATTTTGCAGAATTTTGTGACCACTGTGGCCATCCTGTTGGAGGCAGGCTCATACCTCAACGCACAAAATGCCATCGGCGAAACGGCATTAATGAAGGTGAGACACTTTCTTTTATATAAAAGTGATTTAAGCACGCAATTCTACCAGTCTCATTGATTTACATGTAATTGAATACAAACTCTGACATTTTGTGTGAAATCCAAAGAGAGAGTTTTACATTGAGGGAAAAACATTAAGCATAGAGCTTCTTAACCTTGAAAACAACAGAAAATTGGTTTGCTCATGTCTTAGAAAGAAGTCATGATTTGAGTGGATTACCAGTCAGTAATGCAAATTTCACTGTTAAAGTCAAAAGTTACCCTTTGACTTAACCGAGTCTTGTCTTTTTCGTTCCCAGGCTTGCAAGCGAGGAAACGCCGACGTTGTGCGGCTCCTGCTGGAAAACGGCGCCGACTGCCACATCCAGACGAAGAACAAGGCGGATGCTTTCTACTTTGCTCAGCACAACAACCACCTGGCCGTATGCGACATCGTCAACAACCACAAGAGCATGTGAGTCGTCTTTAGGAGAGTGTAGCATACGCCAAAATCTATGAATTTACCTTTTTTTTAACACACTTCACCCAAAAAAAGGCTATCCAGCGTGGCCGAGGACACCATCCGGTCATACTTTGACAACCGTTTGGTTCTGCTGGACACCGTCTTCCCGCTAGCGTGTCACCGCCTGTGCGAGTGGCCCGACTTCTCCACCGAGTTCACCTACAAGCCTCCGCCACCCGCAGACGGTAAAAAGGTCGCTGGTCACTTGTTGCTAGGCAGAATATAGATGGCACGTCTCTGCCCGAGCAGGAACGGGCATCCTCCTTTTCATCTTTCACGCCACCTTCCGCAACGACGTCACTGCACGTCTCGGTGGCCCGTGCAGCGTCCAGGCGGTCATTCTCAACGACAAATTTCAGCTGCCTGTCTTCTTGGTGGGTGGCGTCCCACGCGGCGCAGCCGTCGATTGTTTTGACGCCATTGACACCGTTTTGTTGTGTCCAAACAGGATAGTCACTTCATCTATTCCTTCAGTCCCGTAGCGGGAAACAATAAGCTTTTTATCCGGTTGGCGGAAGCGCCCTCAGCCAAGGTGAGTGCTTGTTAGCTTGCTAAGTGCAAGCATGTTAACTTGCTTGAGTGCTTGAGTTTGATTTAATCAAGGGACCGTACATATTAATTAACATATACACGTCAATGTGTGTCCTGGGTGCAAATCCAGGTCACGTTCACCTGTGTGGAGTTTGCATGTTCTCCCCAGGCCTGTGTGGGTTTTCTCTGGGTACTCTGGTTTCCTCCCACATTCCAAAAACATGCATGGTAGGCTGATTGGACACTCTAAATTGCCCCTAGGTATGGGTGTGAGTGTGCACGGTTGTCCGTTTCCTTGTGCCCTGCGATTGGCTGGCCACTGATTCTGGGTGTCTCCATCCTCTGGCCTGCAGTCAGCTGGGATAGGCTCCAGCACTCCCTGCGACCCTCATGAGGATAAAGCGGTTCGGAAAATGAGACAAGTCAATATGTATGATTTATAGCCAAAGACTAATTTCCATCTTTAGTCCCTTGTGCAGATTGGTGTTAAAAATACAAGATAAACATCAGTGCATGTTAACTAGCACAGGAGTTTAATGTGAATGTTTGTCTTTCTTCAGGTGAAGCTAATCATAGGTGCCTACAGAATCCAGCTTCAGTGACGCATTTTTACCTTCCAAAGGGTAGCTTTGTTTTTGTTTTTTTTGTAAATACATTTTTGTAAGTATTTTTTTATCCTACAGTCAGTCAACTCATCATTCAAGTCCAACCAGAAATGTTCACATAACAATAAAAAATGCATATTTTTTTGACAGACGAGCAAAAAAGTAGAATGCTGCTGCCACTGTTCTCATTCTTCTAATGTATTTTTGAAAGTGTTTTCATGTTTCTTCTATTCAATAGGTTTCGTAAATAATTATGTCTTGTAAATAATACAGGTTTGTTCTGCCTTGGACTTTGATATTTTCCTTACATGAAAACAAAGCATCACGAGTTAGGAGAAAAATGTGCTGTACAGTTGTTTTTCTATTTTTTTTTATTTGTCTTCTTAATAGGCCTTAACACAATTGTTACTATTGCCATTGACGGCGACAGACGTCCATCTATTTCAAGTGGGGGAGGCTGTCGGTGACCATTATGAAACACATTGGACGTCTTTTGCTGTCAATGGCAGCCTATGCGGGTGGGTTTGTTTTTGTTTTTTGGAGAGGGGACATTTTGGCTTACATCATTCATCCTCCCCAAAGACTATTTAAAGGCAACAATGTTCATTCACAAGTGCCGTAGAAACAGAAAGGATCTTTGAGCTGAAAATCATGCGGTCTGAGAGCACAAAAGCCTCCTTGAGCAAAGTCAGCTCTCCCTGTTGCCTTCACTGACGCCATGGAAATTGTGTGCACGCGACGCTCTTCCGGTTTGGGCACGTGAACGCACCTGGTTCAGCCATATTGGCCATTTGAACGCTTCCTTTAAGCCACCATTTATTCTACGTCATTGTCAATCAACATATGAACGAATTTCGTCGCCAATTCTGGAAGTTTTTATTGTTCTTCTGAATTCCAGAAATAGAAGGTAAACTCTGTCACCCCGCATCCTCGCTCCCTATTCTGACTCAACTCTGAACAGTTTGTTTGAAACACACGTCGGTGCTTTTCTCGTCACAATGTGAGGTTAAACGTTAAATGTGCACGGATGGCCAAGGTTAAACCTTTCTAATGGGACCAATTTAATTGCCAGCTCGTTGACTCGCTTTGCGCATGCGTACCGAGAAACGATAGAGAAGTGGGGTGCGGAGACTCCAAAACATGAGCGCTCACTCTGATGCACATTCCCACAAGGATTTCCGGGTTTGATCTTTGACGTGATTTTTTTCATTCTGTCTTCATTTAAATGTTTCTTTTTGTTTGTTTGTTTTGATGCGTAGGGTGTATGGATGGTCCTTTAATGTTTTGTCTCCTTCCAAAATGCCCCTGATTGAATAAAACAAGAAACCTCGTGAAAATTGAGTTTTAAAAATATTTTATAGCAAAAGCCCCTCTTGCTCTGATACAAAATTGCCAAAATGTGATGAAGCCTATCCTCATTTGCTTAAGGCCTATTATGCATCTAGTTCTATAAACGTGGTATCTCTGATTGAGTGCTGACCGATTATTGGATGATGGTGCCAAACTACCTCGTAGTACTTTCGAACAAAACGCTGTGATATTTTATGAAATTGATTTGTAAATAGATATATACCAATGTTATTGATAATTTATTATCTACCGGATTTAGGCGCGCAGTCGAGCATCACGTGACACATTCCCCAGTCAACAAATATAGTGAGGAGACGGAGTGAGGCATCAGTCCGATGGGAAATCTTTGAACAGAATTGGCTGGTGTTTCGTTCTGCGCATGCGCTTCCCGGGATTAATGTCAAGGCACAAAAGTGGCGCTACACCGTGTCGAGCTCTACTCCGGTAAGAATCCCATTCGCCTTTCTGTTCTTCCCTCTCTTTTCTCCTTTCCTTCTCACAGCCCTCAAATTTGAAAGTTTGGGCAACTTTTTGGCTCTCGCTTGGCTTCACCAGGTATCCCCTTAGCTCCTCTCGCCCGCATGTATTGACACTAAGGGCGATGAGACATGTTAAAGAGTTGAATTTGACGGTGTGTGTCCCAGTATTGTTCATTTAGAGCCTTAATGGCGGACGCTAGGCTCCTTTTTCCCACTGGGTGGCGACGGTGGCAATAGTGTAACGAGAAGCAAGGGGGCGCTCGGGAGGTTCTTGTGTTTTGTGGTACTATTGTCTCGTTCGCTCCCCTTCCCCCTTATCACGTACGACACGACGGCTGGCGTCGCTTGTTGACCGCCGCATGACACAATCGAAGCCCGGTCCATGTGATACGTAACGCCGGCTGGGGGCGGCCGAGGCGGCTACCGTGGGGAAGGGCGCCTCTAGTGGAGGTTCGGTGTCACGGCAGTCTGATTGCGCCACGATTGGCGGCGGCGAACTTTTCAATTAAAGCAGGTAGTGCTCGAAATGGCCCTCAAATCTTACTTCTTGGTTCGTTTTTGTTTCATTTGGCTCCTTTTCGCAATGGTGAGGGGCGGCTTTTGACGTTGCTAACCTCGTTGATTTGTGTGCACGTTGTCGACAATGGCGCAGTCGAACCACGTTTCCCCTCCACACACACACAACCAACTTGGGAGGGTCCCCTCCTACCACTCTTCTACACCCCCTACTCCTGGCCTCTCATTTTGGGCCCCCAGGGAGGGGGCGCTCAGTTTTAAAGTTATAGACTAGCCAAGTTGCTTGCGGGCGCATGCTATTTGACTAAAACCCTATGGCCCGAATTGGTGCTCAAGACTTGGGCACGCCGATTTTGAACGTGCCGCCCCCTTTGCCGGGTCCTATATTTACATAACCACAAAAACAACAACCAGAACGGAAGCCTTTTGCAACGTGAGCAAGCTTTTGACGCCCATTCTATTTTCTTCCTTGCCCATTTTATGCGTTGTTGCGTTGCGCCAATTTGTCAATGACGTCACTAAGGCGACATGATGTTGACGTGCACAAAGACCACCTGTGATGATGTCATAAGTGCGTTTGTGCGTGGGGGCAATTTGAGGCCTGGGTGTATTTTTATTCAAGTCTACTGCAATGCAGTCTTAACTACTCAATTGCATACAGTCTCTAACACTAGCAGCCCAGTGTGTGTTGTGGTAGTTAGTAAAGGGAAAAAAAGTAGACAGTTTAAATTCAAAACACCCATTAATGATGGTAGATGACCCTTGTCTTTGACCTTAAGGGCTGGTCTCCCTATCAAAATAGAATAGACGTCTATCACTGTCAATGGCACCCAATGAGTTCTAATTATACCACTCCCCCAAACCACATCAACCACTTGGCTGGGTTCTGCGTGAAAAGGGCGGTGGCGGCCATTTTGTGGGATGTCTGTGCTAAACGCCGTCACAGGAAAAACTAGGCTTCTATTTGTCGACTGGACTTGAGGTCAGTGTGTGTGTGTGCATGTGAAAACATTAGCTTCCTGCACCCGCACTTCCCGTCACGTGGTTGGATACCCCCCCCCCCCCCCACCAGTCTAGAGGGTCCGTTTTCACAGGGAAATGGCCGCTTGCCAAACTGACGGCACGTTCGAGCGCACAATCGACACCTTCGATTAATCACTCCCATGATGCGTCCAAGTTTCTGCTTTTGATGAGGGAGCCTTTGGCAGCAATGACATGAAAGGCAGAATACCCCCCCCCCCCCCACCACCACCTCCCTCCACCCCCAAATACCCGACTCCCCGCTGATGAGCGACCCCCCCCTCCTCCATATTACCCACCCCCTCAACACGTAGCAAAACGACGTGCCAGATGTAAAGCTAAGAGAGCGCGTCCCTGGTGGTGGGCCTTGCTATTGCCATGGCAACCCAGGTGTAGCTTCACAGGTTGCCGTGGCAACAAGAGAAAGTGGGAATGGGGACGGGGCGCGACAGCAGGTAAGAAGGGGAGTGGGAGATGCGACGTGAGCGCTGGCTAGCACAAAGCCCACCTCGTCAATGTTGGCGGCATTTATTTAAAAAAAAAAACTCAAATTGAATTCTTGCACAGATCCCTTTCCTCGATTTTTGTCACGTTAGAGAATCAAGATTTATTAGGCTCTTTTACGCAGAAACCGCTGAAGCGGGACATTGCTGTGCACGGAAGGCGGCTTCCAGGGATGCCACAAATTATTTTCAACGTCAATTAACCAGAGATCAGTTCTGCCATTGGTCAATTAATTGGCTCGTATATCAATCATGTTATTTACTTTTGTATTGCGCTGGGCTTTACATTTTTGGATGGAAATATGCATTGGAGTCAAAGACTGTTGAAAAATGAATTTTATGTAACTGTAATTATTTATTCCCAAAGCAAAAGCAGATGTTCGCAAATATCTCATTTTGATGAATTACGAATATATTTGGCTCTCATTGAGGAACATTGCAAGTTTTTTTTCCATGTGTTAATAAAAATTTTTGAAACTAAATATGCATTTTTACTAAGGGAAACCCCCTATTTCGAGTGTAAACTGGAAAATAACTCAACTAATTTAACAATACTTAAGATGCTAAATAGAGAATATATGGAAAAATTCTATATCAGGAACATTTTCAGCTCCCATTTTGCTGTTTTATAATACTGAGCTTTACATTAGCATTAGCATTTTTGGACAAAAACTGATTTGAAACGTTTGATAATTGCCACTAAGTAACTATGTCATTCTTGTTTCCCAAAGAGATTGTTTAAAAAATAAAAATAAAAAATATATATTTGTAGGTTTCCTTCCTTTTTTTAATTAGAACATTTTAAACGTAGGCTATTTACCCTATTTAAATATTTCTTTATTTTTTCTAAAAAAAAATAAGTACATTTGTTGTTCCTTTTTTTTACCAATCATCAAAATAGTTTGTTGCTTCATTTGATAATTGATTAGTTGTCGGTTAATGGATTCTACAATGAACCCTTTTTTTGTTTTTTTGTATTACACTTTTTTTTAAACAATCCATCCAAAGTCAACATTAAGTTGTACATTTATTTGTTTCCTCAAAACCCTTGGTGTTTTAACAGCCTGTGTTGCACTTTTCCAAAATATGATAGTCCAGCTCCTTTTTACACTTTTTTTTCCCCCAAATTTGAATATCTTTCGCCACCTGGTGGTCTTGGGGCCGAGTGTCCCCTGGGCAAAAAACAGGTTCCACCTAATTTCCATTTCTGGTCGCGGTGGGGGTCTCGTTCCAGGTGGTTGCCTTAGCAATGGACGGGGAGTCGGAACCCAACGCTGCTGTTCCGGAGGAGGATGCGGCGGAGGCAACACCCGCCGTGGAGACCCCAGAGTCTGTTGCCGCGGAAACAGTTGACGGCGCTGCACCGAAGAAGGGCGAGGACGACGACGATGTGGTCCTGGTAGAAGAGGGGGCCCCGGGGCCTTCGGAAGAGCTTCCGGAGGGCCCCGCCAACACGGAGGCGGAAACCGCACCGTCCGCAGCTGAAGCGTCACCTCCTGCTGAGGTGACCCCACCCGCTGCGGTGACACCCGACCCGTCCGAGCCCTCCAACCCCGCTTCGGCGGCCGAGCCCATCGTCATAGACGATGAGGAGGAGTCGGAGGAGAAAAGGGGCGGTGCGCTAATCACCTCGGAAGGGGAGTCAGAGATTCGCATTGCTAACGTCACCACGCTGGGCCAGAAGAAGGATGACGGGGGCAGTACGTCACCCCAACTTGGGGGCGAGGCCCAGGGCGGGTTGCTGATCACATCGGTTACGTCGCTGCAGGGCGGACCAATGGTAAGATGGCATTTTCCAAGGTGACAAGCCACTGCAAAAGATACCTAATACTTTAACATAGGCTTCAAAATCAATGTGCAGCATTGAAATAGTTTTAACAGCCCACTATGGGGGAAATTTCTGGGAGAAGCTTTGTTAATGAACATAATGAGCATAACATGTCGCCATTGCAATTTCATCAGACTTGGTTGAAAAGCTAGATGAATACTTTTCACGTTATATATATATATAATATACTGTTTCTAATTTGACCGCATCTTAGCCAGCCGAAGGTGCGGCAGAGGAAAATGGCCTTCAGATCGGAACCGCCTACAGCCTGAGTTCTGACGCCACGTCCGGACGACCGAGCTCTTCCTTCAACCCTGGACGCGGCTCAGCGGTGCAAAATGGCGACGCGGGGGCACACAACAGAACAGGTACGGAATCCAAACACTCCTCCCACGCAGAACATTCTGTTAATGTTGACAACATTTTGCCAGTCCACTTCAACGCTTAAAACTCATTCCAATTTAGTATTTCACACGCGAAACAGCCAGGCTCGATTTGATTAATTTATTTAAAATTGTGTCTTCAGAAGCCAGGCTTAAAATAGATGACGCGGGCATCTCTCCTTCCCTTGCAGACTCGTGGATTTCCCAGTCGGCGTCGGTGCCTCGCAACCAAAAGCAAATGGGGGTGGACTCTTCTTCGACTGACACTTCCCTTCCTAAACCTCCGGGACAGTCTTCCTCTTCCTCTCCAGGCACACAACCGCAACCCAGGACAGTGAAGGTAATGTCCATTTCCATATCCTTTTCCAAGGTCACCATCCAGTGGTAACCATTAGGAATAAAAAAATATTTTTTCAACAGTTTTCTCTGTTGTTTAGATTTGAAAGGACAGTTTCTGCTTCCAAAGCAATTAGTTTTTTTCTGAGTATCGCTAGTTTCAGGTTTGATACTGTATTGTTACAGGCAGACAGTGAAGAAATGTCATATTTACATCCTATTTGATTATCGTTTTTTTTCTCTTTTTTTCCCCATTCTTTTTTTATGCAGGTGACATGCGCAAATTGTAAAAAGCCTCTGAAGAAAGGTCAGACGGCGTACCAGCGTAAAGGTTCCACGCATCTCTTCTGCTCAACCACCTGCCTCTCCGCCTTCTCGCACAAACCCCCGCCCAAGAAAAGCTGCACCATGTGTAAAAAGTCAGTTTGAGTCACTGCATGTCACGGGGTAACTCTAGGTAGATCTTGGCTAACGTGTTCATTCTAAAGGGACATCACCAACATGAAGGGCACCATTGTGGCCCAGGTGGATACCACAGAGTCCTTCCAAGAGTTCTGCAGCACCGGCTGCCTCGGCGCCTACGAGAACAAGCAGAGCGTGCCCAAGTCCAATCTCAAAACCAAATGCACGGTCTGCGGAAAGCTCACAGAGGTGAGTCGGCTCTTTTTGCTGTCGCCCATTAGAGGTAAGATGTGAGAATGATCGACTTGGCCCTGCGCAGATCCGCCACGAGGTGAGCTTTAAGACGGTGACGCACAAGATCTGCAGCGACGTGTGCTTCAACGTCTACCGCCGTGCCAACGGGCTGATCATGAACTGCTGCGAGCAGTGTGGTGACTACCTGTCCAGCAGGGCCTCGGCCAATCACTTTTTGCTGGTGGACGGCCAGCAGAAGCGCTTCTGCTGCCAGAAATGCGTCAGGGACTTCAAGCAGGTACTAAAAAAAAGGTCTTTTAATTATGACAGTTCGTTCATTCTCTGAACTGCTTTATCCTCGGGGTCGTATGGGTGCTGGAGACTAATTATGGAAATTTATAAAAAAAAAAAAAAGAAAACCTCTTCATTTCCGTATTAAACATTTTGAATTAAATACTCTTATTCCCGGAGTCATTGATTTTCAATGAATATTTTCATGTAATTTAGCCAGAAACATGAGGCATATGGACAGAAGTTACTTTGAAGGGCCACATAGAAAGATGTGGTGGGACCGATCTGGCCCCTCAGCCATCACTTGAACACCTGTGCTTTTTAATGGTCTCCGTTTTTTTTTTTTTTTAAACTTTGAATTTCTGTCAGTGTCAAAGAAATGGCAATCACTGCTAGCCCCCTCATTAATAAAAAATGTACTTCTAGGTTCACAGCAAGCTGGCCAGCTGCTTGACGTGCAAGACGCTAATTAAAACGGGCGAGGTGGTCTTAGGCATGGCTGCCGAGGGCACGATGGGATCCTACTGCTCCGCCAACTGCATGAACAAGGCCAAAATGGCCGCCACCACATTCCACTGTGAGTAAACGCAAATTGCGGTGACTAAAAACGGAGGACTCGACGCTGCGCTCTCTGTTTAGACACGGAGCCGTCGTGTCACTTCTGTAAGAGGAACTCCTTACCTCAGTACCAAGCCACGCTACCCGAGGGGAACATCATCAACTTCTGTAGCTCGCAGTGTGTCAACAAGTTCCAGGTGTGCACTCGCTATTCATCCACGTGACCAGGGGGGTGTTTGCGTGGAGGTTTTTTTAAGATGGGGTGTCGTGTTTACAGAACGCCAACCTCCAGACGACCACCAATGGGCAAACGACGCTGACCACGAGCAACGCGGTGCAGCTCAAGTGCAACTACTGCCGAGGAGCATTCAGCGTCAAGCCGGAGACGCTGGAATGGAAGGTCAGATGGAAATTTTATCCTTTATCTGAATAATTTGTTAATCGTGAGGGCAAAAAAACATTTTCTGTTGTTAAAATGTTTTGTTTTTACTTAACATAATTATCCAAGTTTACTGTATTTTCTGTACTACCAGTTTGCCTGTGTCTGCGACTAGTACTCCAGCGCAACCTATTTTTTTTCCTCCCGTCTGTTTTTTTTCCCCCTCTCCCTCTCTGACCACTGACAGCCTAGTATTCTTTTTTTTCAGGCCATAGTTACCTAAAAAAAAATCAGTTTATTTTAGCAGGTGCCTATTTTACTAGTTCCTTTATTGTATTTTTGTTCCCAGTTGCTGATACTTAAAAAAAAAAAACCTTGCAAAAATGCGACCTATACTCCAGTTATGATTATTTTTTTCCCCCCCCCTCTTGATTATGCATTCTTTGGCTGGTGCGACTTAGTCTGAAAAATATGGTACTTGGAAACGTGAATCATAGTCTGTGGTTTTAAATGAGATAAAAACCCATGCAGCTGACCCAAGTCTGTCCGTGTCCCTCAGGACAAAGTGTACCACTTCTGCAGCAAGGTGTGCTGCGGTGACTACAAGAAGCTGCACTGCATTGTCACCACGTGTGAGTTCTGTCAGGAGGAGAAGACAATGCACACCACCGGCAACTTTTCCGGCGAGAAAAAGCCCTTCTGCAGCGAAGGTAATAACGCTTCCGCTCCCCCAACCTCCCTAATAAACCCTGCTCCAATTGGACTTTGCTTTTGTTGTTGTTGTGACAGGCTGCAAGCTGCTGTTCAAGCAGGACTTCATTAAGCGTCTGGGCCTCAAGTGCGTCAGCTGCAACCACTGCGGCCAGATGTGCAAAAGAGGTGTCACGCGCCAGTTTGGGGGCATGACGCGTGATTTCTGCAGCGAGACCTGTGCCAAGAAGTTTCACGACTGGTACCACAAGGTCTCAATATTCATGAGAATTTGACCAAAAAAGAGTGACATGGATTCTTGAAGCGATGACATTGACATTTTCTTGGCCTAATGTTTGCGTGTGGAACAGGCGGCGCGCTGCGACTGCTGCAAGGTTCAGGGCCAGCTGACGGAAACGGTCATGTGGCGCTCGGAGGTCAAGCAATTCTGTGACCAGCAGTGTCTGCTCAGGTTTTACTGCCAGCAGAATGAGCCAATCATGGCCACTCAAAGAGGTCCTGAGAACAGCTTGCCAGGTAAGCCTGAAATTAATGTCATTTATTGTTTCGTCGCCAACTGTTGACAATATTGCTCTGTGATAAGGCTATTTTTTAGTAGCCTATAGTAGTATGACAAAAGTCTGCTGTTTTGGTCAATTGCAGGGAGACCTTTTGATTTGACAGTTGACCTCTGATGCTATTTTCAATAACATGAGTTGAGATGACATGCACTGGTTAAAAAAAACAACCTTATTTTTAGTCGCGCTAAATTGAGATTTCAGTCAGTCTGCCCAGATTTTTAGCTCAGCTGTCTGAGTTGCCAGTGAGGCAGGCCAGATTTGGTGTCTGCTTGGAGCAAATTATCATTCATTCATTATCCGTGCCGCTTACCCTCGAGGCTTGCAGGGGTCTATTCCAGCTGACGGGCACAAGCCGGGCATTTATATAGGAAGTAAATATTGTATTCACACTACTTTGTTTTCTTTCAGGGATTGAATCGCATGCTTCCAAAGTTGGGGTGAGTACGATTTTTTTTTTTTTTACAGTTCACAATTCAGACAATCATCCGACCCCTGAACCTCAATATCCCAATATGCAGCTGGTGAGTCACGGCACCACAATGTACCCGGGCGGGGCCCTGATGAGAGAAGTGAAGAACAAGGCAGTGTTATGCAAGCCGCTCACCCTCACCAAAGCCACCTACTGCAAGCCACACATGCAGAGCAAACCCATACAGACAGGTAAAAAGTCGCTTTAGCGTTGACACTTTTTGTGAGGTCTACCAATTAAAAACTTGAGATTCCCACATAGACGTTGACGACGGCGTGAAGCGGGAGTACATTCCTGTCCTCATCCCCGTTCCCGTCTTCATTCCCGTGCCCATGAACATGTACTCTCAGCACACGCCTTTGCCACTTTCACTGCCTCTACCGGTAAGATTGGCATTACTATTTCTGTCTCGGTGTGTGTCCAGTTGAGTTAACCTCCGTTTGTCTGTCAGCTTCCTGTGCCAGTCTTCCTGCCCACCACCCTGCAGAACACGGATCAGCTCGTCAAGACCATCCAAGAGCTAAAAAGCAAGACATTTCCAGACCCCAATGCTGTCCAGATGTGCCCGGCGTCCTCAACTCAGGCGACATCAGAGGGCCAGAAAGCAGGTCACTCTCCAAAGCTCAAATCTCCACCGTTCCTGTTTTGAGATATTGAGAGGCTACCAAGCTTTACTTTACTTATTTAGTGTTGAATTTGTATTGCCAAATATAGTACTTAAAAAGATAAAAGCCATTGCGATTGCCATAGGAATCCACCTCAAATTAAGACATTTTCTTTACTTTACAGTATGCGACATGACTCCTTCGAATACAGACATGAAGCTGGAGGAGAAGAGTGAGCAGGTTGATGAGAAGATGGTCTGCACAAGCTCAGAAGATGTGAAGAAGGAAGAAGGAGACCTGAAGAAGGAAGGAGACTTGAAGAAGAAAGAAGGAAACTTGAAGAAGAAGGAAGGAGACCTGAAGAAGGAAGCAGACTTGAAGAAGAAGAAGGAAGGAGACTTGAAGAAGAAAGAAGGAGACCTGAAGAAGAAAGAAGGAGAATTGAAGAAGAAAGAAGGAACTCTAAAAGAGGAGGAGGAAGAAGAGGGAGGCTGCACGGACCTGGAGGAGGACTTCCCTCTGGGTAAAACCTTTTCCCTAAAATCCTAGTGGTGCCAAAAATGTTCATAGTTTCTCACCTCTGGAGAAACTGCTGATTCAGTCAGTCAGTCTCAAAATGCTGCGTCATTCTTAGTTTGGCTTTTTCTCCCTTAGCTTCAGCGTCACTGGCAGGAGAACAGGATGATGGGCCGACGTCACGACCTCTACCAAGGACACGAGTATGCACATTTTATGTTTTGTGTCTACAAAAAATTTGGATTTTCCTAAGGATTATGTTAAAATTTATTTTATTTTATCATCACCTTTATTTTTCAAACAAGAAATCTTGGCTGCGTTCAAGGTTATTGAGACAAATAGTCAGCAAAGGAGGGGGTGCAGTGATGTTGCAATTCATCAGATTTAAGAATATCATTTTTCCCCACTCTATATAACAATTAAGTCTGCATGATACTAAGAAAAAAAGATGTTTATAGAATTGCATCTTCACCAGCACTGAAGTTACTATAAAGCTGTTTTTTTTTTTTAACAAAAATTTCTAATGTCAATGAATTTGCATTGATTTTCCTACCCTATTTTTGTCTCAGGGCAGCAAGAGGTTGGCGGCGGACCGCAGCTTGACCATTTCGTCACCTCGCTCGCCGCCCCTAAAAGCACGCTACGGCGTCAACGCCTTTAGACGCTGGATGAGCTCAGGTGGCAAGCCCGAGACCAAAGCTTCCAATGCGGCTCCTGCCGATCCCCCGGAAATCGACATGCTGGAAATGTCTGCCGATGAGCTGAACAAGAAGTTGTGTGGCTTTGTCAAAGAGGTGTGCCGACCAAATGGGGAGCGATATGCCCCTGACAGCATCTACTACCTCTGCCTCGGCATTCAAAAGGTGAGCATCCACGCATTTCTGCCTAGCAACAACATGTTATGGTTGAGTATATTTAAAGACGGTTTTATTTGGCAATATATTTGTTTGGGTGGTTTATTATTAGTAAACACGCCGAAAAAGACCCAAACCATGCCTGAGAAGGCCCTCATTTAGTTTTTTTTCCCCAGTATTTTTTGAAAACTTCATTGCACAGGTGTCAAACTCAATCCCAGGATCCAGATCCAGTCCGCCATATCATGTTGTATGGCTCCATGATTGAGGAACACTGTAGTCTTGGATCATAGCCACTTTGATAAAATCATTTCCCAACTAGGAACCAAAGTGGAGCTGTGTATTTCCAGGGACCCAATTTAATGATGCACAGCCTTTTCCTCTTTCCCTGCGCCACATGTTAAGTCAGCATGGCCATACGCTCCACTACCAGGCTACTTTTCTGCACATTGGGGGCATATTGTAAGAGAAACTCCTTTTTTAAATTACTTTCATTGCAGTACTTTTTATTGAATATTGGGCACTTGTGCTTTTTGAGATCCCATTTTTTTGTTTTTTTGCTGTTGCTTCTTGGCATTGTTCTCAGCTACTCTGAAAACCAATGCAATGCATTCCTACATTGTTTTTTATCTTGTTTTTTTTATAATCGTTTTAGGTATTTTGTGTCCTGTGATTATAAACTTTTTGCTGTTCACATCCTGACCAATGTGATGTTAATTTGAATATGAGGACACCAATAGTTGTACATTATCTATGGGGAAAGTTGTGTAAATGGAAAAAGCAATGCATGTTTGTGTCCTTCTTTTCAGCATCTTCACACCAATGGCCAAAAGATCGACATTTTTTGCGACTCGTCTTGCCAGACGTTCAGGGAAGAGCTCAACAAGGTTCTGAAGGACTGGAAACCCAGCCTGCTTCCTGATGGTGAGTTTGTATTTGGTTTTATTATATTTTGAAACGACCCCAACTTGATATATTTGTGTGTTTGAGTTACAACTTAGTGTATATTCATTTTAGAATTTTCATTATACTCCAATTTTATTTGGTGTACCCCCTTTGTTTCATCATGCACATGGCAGGGATACAACTATCTGTTTGGTTATTGGTCAACCAATACAATAACAAATCTGTTGCACCAAAATGAAGTATAGCAAGTGGCGTCTAATGATTATACCTATTTGCTGTTCACATCCTGACATTTTGTGATTGTACTTTTGTTATATGAAGACGCTTAAGTTGCTATATAAATTGGTTTGAAAAGGAATTGTCCGGGATGTTGACCAATTCTTCCCCAAAAAAAGTATTAATTTATCCACATTTACGATTTCCATTGTCATTTTTGTCCCCCTCTGCAGGCACGACGTGGAGCCGCGTGGACGAGCGTTGCTTGTGGACGGGCGGGCACCTGGGTGGTGCCACGCCAGCCGCTCTGCTGCACTCACTGGTCTATCTGAATGCCAAGCACCTGCGAATGCGCAGCGCCCCCCAACACCTAAGCTTGTCTTTTGCCGGTGTCTATGGCCCGGACGCCGCGCACCCCGCCACCACGGAGGGAAGCCGCGCTTGCATCCGTGTGCCTTCCCCAGTTTCTCAGGGTAAGTGGAAGCACGCGTGTCTGACAGTGTCGTATCGATACACTCAACATGATAAAATACCTAGCTTCAAATAACATTAACTATTAACATGAACAGACACGCATAACCTTCGCCTGCATTCGGATTCACCTACTGGCGTAGATAAAGCGTATGATTATGAATCAATATATATTAATTATGCCTGGTATGGTTGGTTTGCATCGTAGTCGAAAAAGAATCTCGCAAGAGAAAGTTGGACGACAACGATGATGGTGACACGACATCGCTCGATCCTGTCACAGAGCAAGAGCGACACCTTTTTCAGCTCTACCGCTCCAAGTGGTGGGTTCAACATCCCGTAGCAACCATCATCAGATACTTCTCTGCCGTGCTCTTTTCTAACCGCTCGCATCTTCCGCTGTGTCACAGCCCGGAATCGTTGCTGGAGCGGTCAGACTTCTTCTACGCTCAACCCGATCCAGCGTGGGATGGCGACGGGCCGTGGTTCACATCCACGCCGCTAGAAAGCCACACGCTGGAGAGCCTCCTTGTCAGAGTCCTGCTGGTGCGGGACGTCTACACGGACTCGCGGGAGCCAGAGGAGTCGGCGGAATAGCACGTCCGCTTAGGAGGCGTAGATTGTTAGTAGATCCGCAAGAAGGCCATAGTGAGTAGCTCTTCCCACATTTTTCTTACGTAAACATTCTCCATTCCTACCGCCCGCCGAGTTCCACTTGACATCACCCGGGATGACCAGAACAGCGTCACGGAATGTTTTCGCCAAGTACCGGTCGCGGCGCCGAGCCCAAAGCCGAATGTCGCTGATGCCGTTTTTGGAGAGTCGCTTTACGCCGTCGGAAAAGACAATCACCGCAACTGCGAGCGCGTGTCCTCTCAGCGGCTCGTTCCTTCCTTGATTCACAGGCTGCCATTGGCGCAATAGGCGTCCAATCCGTCTAGACCGGTAGGGGGTAACGACGATCGAAGGATCGCCGCCTACGTCTCCCGGTCCAAATGGATAGCAGTTAATGAATGAATCCTCTGCACTTTTTTTTTTTTCTTACCCTCCCCTCATTGAGAAATTTCACCGCGCTAAAAAACTGTTCATCGTAAAAACCAAAACTTCGGAACGTGCAATTAGTCAGGGCATTGAAAAAAAAAAATGATGACGCTGTTACAATTAGGAGGCACGTGTTTTCTTTCTTTTCCTGTTTGCTCATAAATGTTTTAAGCTGAGCAATTTCGCCACCAGTTTCATTTTGTTTGAGCCCAGTTCCTTGAAACATGCAAATATTTCGGCAGAGAGAAGTCATACCCAACATTTTATAAGATGTTCAATTTTGTTTTTTATACATTTACAACTTCCGTGGATAGTTTTGGTCATGTTGTCTACCATTGCGATACCTTCCACTTAGCCTGACATTTGTCATGAGTTGGTAGAAGTTGTTTCTGTTATAAAATGTCACTTCATCTTGTTTTCCAGAAAATCAATTATCTTGGAATATCAAGAAACATGAATGAGTTAAAGAATAGGATGAAGATTTATGTGCATTTTGTTCAATTTGCATTACATTTGTTAAAAATGCTGTCCACTATTCTGAGTGATGCTAAAAACAAGTAGATTACACTTACCTGTCTCAAACCAGCTACTCATTATTTTATTTGGTCTTGTTTTTTTTTTTTCCAAACATTGTACCTTTGTCCCAAAGTTTTGTTTACTCCCACAAATCTTCCCAAACGACATCACCGCCAACCACACTTATGCAATGCAATCGAACACATCTCCATTGGCTGGAAGTAGCATCACAGGCTTTACGGGTGTCGTTACCATCGCATTCTAGCAAGTGTCGGATTATTTTGGCGAACCGGGTGGCTCACAAAAGGGACAAAAAACACACCCACCCTATTTTTCTAAACATATTTATTTACCCTTGTATTTTTCTCCTTTTTGTACTTTTTTTTTCTTTTTCAAGAGATGGCTTAAGATAAAGACGGAAAAACCTGACACTCCAAAACAAAAGGAGTCGAGCTAATGGCTTTGGTTTATCATTGTTTGCATTTTTTATTTTTTACTTTGACTCTCGATTTGTTTGGTTTCTCCCAAGGAAAAAAAATAACTAAACTCAGGTTTGCGTTTCAAGGATTTGCCATCAAATTGGTATTGTTGGTTTCTTTATTTAACACATTAACGGCCAATGAATTAAAAAAAAATGGCCGTTAACTTACATTTTGGATTGAAAAGTAGAGCATCTGTTTTTTATGTAGTTAATCGCTCTTAGGTTAATTTTGCTCCTTTATTACCGGACACAAATCGGGGAAAAAAAACCTTTAAGCGAACCCTTTTTGGCGGCGTCGTTGCCGGTCCGGGTGTCGCCGCTGACTCGGGTGTGAATGTGCCTCAGTGTGTAAATATGAATGTGTGCGCGCGCACTCGACACTGCTGGTGTGCTTGTGTTCAATAAATGACTTCTTTTTTCTTTTTCTAAACACGTCTCACTGTGGTTACTCAGAAAATGTTATGAATTTACAAAAACTGGTCTTAAAATTAATACTACATTTTGAAAGTTTTGTTCACTTGTACTGGTTTTCATATTTTAGATGGCGTTTGAGCTACTGATAGTCAAACATTGGGCAGGAAACGTCTCTGAGTAGTCCCACTTTGACCAGGAAACATCTCTGATGTCTTTTCAGCTGAGGCTCAGTACAGGAAATACACAGGTAAATTTTAAATCATTGACTGCCATTGATTGTGATAGACTTCCAATACAAATGGATAGGCTGTTTATCGTTGTCAAGGTACTGAAATATAATCATTCACTGCCAGTCTTGCTTTGCATTCTTCTGTCCAATAGGGGGCCATGTGATGGCGATGAACTGAAATACTATTGCTACAATCACATGTGCTAAATTCAAGTGCAATTTACAAAGTGGCATATTCTGCCATAGTTCTGTCCTTAACACTAAAATGTCGGCTACTACTACCACTACTATGTATCTAAAAGCCTTATTTGATATTTTTTTTTAAGTTGGAGTTGGCCAGCCTCCAGTTAACTCAATTGCTGCCCACGAGGGTCAAAACATTTTTTGGTCGACCATTTTTATTGTTTGGGCTAATCCCCCCCCGAGCCTTTCAGGGCCCACAAAGAGAGCGATGTGGTCAGCAGGTTCGGATGGTGGGCCGGGGGGCAGACTATAGCCGTTCCTGCCGTCCGGCCTCCTCTGATCACATGATATGAACTAATATGCCCTTTTATTGATAAAACTACAGTCTGCATTTTACATTTCTCACAACATTGACTTATGTCATATATATTTATATATATTGCCATAATTTCCTTCCTTTCATTTCCTTATTTCTCAATAACATGACCTTTGCTGGCAGTGAATGAGTTCATATATTGCATTCTTAAGATTATAGTCATTTATAAAGTGTATTTCAATGTTCTCAAGTATTTTTACTTAAAATGCCCATGCCATAGAAGTGTCGATCTTGTCTGTAAATCACGATTCCAGTATCAAATTAAGGATTGTAAAAAAAATATTTAAAAAGACTAAAAGTAGTTGAGGTAGGGCAATATCAGTAACATAAAACAGACCCCAAGTGAAACAAGTAATCACACCCCTGAAATACAAAAAGGTCGTGAGGGTGAAGGGGGGTGTAAGGTATTTGTCCTGTGGTCAGAGTGTGAACTTGTTGGGTGATTGAAGGCTAAAAATAACCACTTGGCAGCTTAGCTCTGGGCACTTAAGTGACAACATTTTTCCAGGAGCGAGGCACAACCTCTAAATCTCGCCACATACGAGGGAATGGCATGTGAATTGATTTGAATGTTAACTGGCATTGCTGTCAATAGGAAGCATACATTTGATATTTTTCCCAAAAAATGTGTTGGGCAAAGGACTTGGTGATTTGAATATTGAAAGTTGAGGTTTTGCACATGATGCGATGATGTGTGCGAGGCGAGTGACGGCCGACAAGTTCATTGCCAGTCACTCGCCACCCTATGGGCCACTCGCCTGAGCCGTCGCTCGCCCGAAAGTTATCGTGTCACGTGACAGGAAGTGGGAAATTGTCCCCCCGATTTGAGTCTTAGCTCAGAACGTTATCCTAGTCAACAAGTGTCATAGTGGTGGCCTGGGGGCCAAATCTGGCCCGCCACATTGTTTTGTGTGGCCAGATAAAGTACATTGTGAGTGCTGACTTTCTGTTTTAGGATGAAATTTCAATGAAGGTTATAGATGTATATTCTATTTTCAGATTTTGCCCTTTTTAAATCTAGAATTGCAATTTTTTTAATCATTGTTTTCATTTTGTGTTTTTAGTTCAAAACTCATTTAAAAAGTTTATAAAATACTTTGTTTTCCACTTTAATATTGAACATGATTAAAATCTATATTTTGATTCCTTTTTAAATAGAAAAACAAGTGATTAAAAGTCATTTTCTCAATCTAAGAAAAAAGCTCAAATAAACATTGTTTTAAATCTATAAAAAATATATTATTTAGGGATTTTTATCCATTACTTTTAATCCGATTTTGTTTTTTTTTAAAGTTGCCATTAATGCGGCCCGTAAACCAACCTGAGTTCGACACCCTTGTCCTAGTGGATAAAAGGCAGCAACTCTGGTACAAAAAAGTTTTATTTAGTAACGATTTTGTAAACATTTGAGGTAAATGTACATTTACATCAACTTTACAAAAGGATCATTCACACGCACACACACACACACACACACACACACACATGAAAACGCACTGACATTCTTGTCTTCATAAGATAAATAACTTACTTTTTAATATCATTTTAAAACTCTGCCTTTGGTGTGAGATGTTAAGACATTTTTATAAATATTTTATGTCCTTTGAGGACCCTCTTTATGTCCTAGCAATGTTAGCATTTTGTTTCCTATGTGCAAATCAACTACCAAAAATGTAAACAAATGCAAAATAGGATTTTTTGGTCATTTTTGCCATTTGAAATGCTTACAGTATCATCTTTTTTGTGTGTAAAAAAGACCATGAAGGAAAGACTTTCCAGTTCTTCGTGTCATAATTCGTAATATTAGCTTTTTTTATGTGGAAATGTTGGTATTTGTTTAATTTTCTTTAACAACTGGCATCATATTTGCACTTTGTGTAAAATTTGCTGAATGAAGAACAAAGGCAATGTAACTTGATTGCTACTTCAAATTTATCTTTTGTTTCCCTTGACAAACAAAGTGTGATATTTTTTTGTACTTGGTGGTAGAGTGAATGAAAATAATTGGCAAAGTGGACCAAAACTTGAGATTTTGGTTTTTTATATATGAACGGACAAGCAGGTTGTTTTTAAGTGAAATTTAGGGGATGGGAATGAAATTTAGTTTGATGTAAATTTTTTGTGTGGGCTTGTTTTTATGTGCTTTTTAGGAGAAAAGTTTGGTGGTTGGTGATTATGAATTAGTTTTACTTGTGTGGATGTTGGCATTAGTTTTCTTTTTCTTTTTTTTTTGTGGTGGTGTTTCAGTGACTTTAGAGTTGAGGTGTTCTATGTTACTTGGTGAGTGTAATTTATCATCTTTAGATGGTCACGAATGAGGATGGCTAAATTAGATTTTTTTTAAAGGTTAGCATTTATTTCCCTTATTGAACACCAGTTATGCGTACATGTCAGTCGGATTATTTGGAGAGAAAAAAAGTTGTTGGTTTTTTGTTGTTGGGCTGATTTGCACAGCTGTGCATGAACCCACTTGCTAGCTTAAAATTGTTCTTCTTTTAACATTTGCATTTGCTGTGGTTTTGCCCTTACGAACTTGAACAAAGTTAAATACAACTTACGCTAAGGGGCAACTTTGAGTCGCTGCGCCTTATAGGAAACCAAGGTCATGTTATTTTGTATCGTCGGACACGCTCGCGGTTTGGAACCTCCCTTACGAGCCATCCCATTTGCTCTGAGCGGCCCGTCGTGGGTACCAGTTTAAAACAGAGCACGCACAGGAGTCCATTCAGTCCAGCTAAAAGAAGGGATTCAAACACATCTAAATCTTCCCCAAAAAAGTCCATAGTCTTTTTTCCTCACGGAACATCGAAGCCGACTTTTTCGCCGCCACCGTCCCGTGTGAAAAGTAGCTGGAACGGGATTGAAGTTTACCCTCGCCAATGTCTTGCTTCACTTGGGGGACCCGCAATTACGGGCCATGACAACCCGCTGGGGTGTGTTCTTTGTAAAGCACTTTGAATCAACTATCGTTACGCCTCCATTCAGAAAGTTCCTCATCAAAGAGCCGCTGAATGATCAAGTCCATGCCGACTTCCGTTTTCGATCTTCCGAATTGTTTCTCTCCGGATTCGGCCTTCATACGGCCAGGTCGTCGGGTCGGGCCCGGAGACTGCTGCTCTTGCTGGCCCGACTCAGCCGCCGAGGATCTTGGGAGGCCGTCGAGGGGGGTTTGTGCATCTCCACTGTAGTGGTGCTCACGCGGCCGTCGTTTGAGTCGGTGATGTCGGAGGCCGGGCTTCCACGGGTACTCGCCACGGCGTCTACCTCGGGTGGCAGGCCAGAAGAAGAGGAGGAAGAAAGCGTAGGGGAGGCGGCCTTCATCTCCCGAGTCTGCTGCTCGGTGGCCAGGTTGGCCCAGTTCTGCTGGGCGGCCAGCCTGTGGTTGTTGTTGCTGCTGATGTAATAGTGGGCGGCGGGCCCGTGTTGGCGGAGGGCCTCCTCTTGCTGCAAGTTGTCCATCTTAAACTCGGGCCGCGGCAGAAAGCCCCCGCCGCCGGCCGCCACGTCCGTGTACTCGGCGGGGTAGCCGGACCCGGGGGTGGAGCGCTGGGGCTCGGCGACGACGGAACGACCCTCCAGCTCCGGGAAGGCTCCGCTGGTCATGCCCTGCTTGAGCTTCTTCCAACCCAAGTGGTAGATCTCCAGTAGGTTCAGGAAGAGCGAGACGCAGGCAACAGCCAGCATGAAGATGATGAAGATAGTCTTCTCGGTAGGACGCGAGATGAAGCAGTCCACCTTGTTGGGGCAGGGCCAGCGGGCGCACTTGTACAGGGGCCGCAGCTGAAAGCCGTACAGGAAGTACTGGCCTAATATGAAGCCTACCTCGAACAGAGTCTTGAAGATGATGTTGAAGACGTACGTGCGCAGCAGAGCACCCCGGATGCGGATTTTTCCGTGCTCGTCCCGGATGGGGGGTTTGACTCTTTTGCTGCCCTGGTCCCCCCCGCCGCTGCTACTACTTCTAAACAGAAGCTCCTTCTCCTGGAAGCAGAGATCAAAGTCACTCAAAGGTTGTTACTTGGTGACTAGGGTTGAGGTCATTGTTTGCTCAATTCAAAATTCATCTTCAACACTGGAGGAGTTTCAAGATTCCTAAGCTAAAGGCTAAGAATTTGTCAACTGGGAAATTTAGGGATGGACTTTTACACTTTTTTAAAACATAGTAACCTGATAAACTAAAAATAAGATCCTACTAGCTGCTACAGATCCTTGCACGCCCCCCAAAGACTGTCAACACCTGGAACTACAGAGCCAAAATGGAATCCACAATCTAAATCTGTCCACTTTTACAGTACAAAAAAGCCTCTGACAACATGGTACACTGTCAATGGGAGTATCCATGTATAGGAGTCCAATGAAAATAATAATATGTTTAAAGTGGCGCCAGACTGTGGATGTGACGCTCCTATTGGTTCCCTACCCTTGGTCTAGAAGTTTGGAGAGTTCACCCAAATTTGAATTGCCTTAACCTCAACCAAAGCTTCATCACCAGTCCAATCAACGAGTAGACCGCGACCTACGAAAGCAGCCAACTTTATCTCCTAAACCCAAGCTAGCCAAACAAACCTACGTCGCGAAAGTAGCGACTTGCAGGTCACTGCGGTCCCTCACCTCAGCCTGGAATCGGTTGCCTTTCCGATGTCCCTCCTCTTTTTCCTTGCGCTTCTCTTCCATGCGTACAATGTGCAGCACATGTCCCAGATAGATGAGGGTAGGCGTGGACACAAAGATGATCTGCAGGACCCAGAACCGGATGTGCGAGATGGGGAAGGCCTGGTCGTAGCACACGTTCTCGCACCCCGGCTGCTGCGTGTTGCAGGTGAAGTCGGACTGCTCGTCACCCCACACGTCCTCGGCGGCGGCGCCCAGCACCAGGATGCGAAAAATGAACAGCACCGTCAACCACACTTTGCCGATCACTGTGGAGTGCTCCTGGGCGTTCTCCAGCAGACGCCCCAGAAAGCTCCAGTCGCCCATGCTTTAAGATTGCCAGCCTGCGAACAACGTCGTATCTGCAAGAGGAGGGAGATCACAAACCAGGGTGTTGGTGGCCTCGCCAGCAAGACGGACAAGCCCGATTCTTTGGTTAATCATGCAGTTCTGTCTTGACAACTATCTTTAAGCAACCGGCTCTGCTTGTATACAATGTCGGAGTGGAAAGCACTTTCCTACAGAGGTCAATAATATGGCGTTTGCCAGAGACAGACAAAACGCCATAATCCAAGACAATGCAGCCAATACGGTCATTTATCTTTAAAAAGTAGAGAAAAGATAAACAGACAGGTAAAATGTCAAGCAAAATTAGCAACTAGCTCCGGTTGTATACAAGTAGATAGGTCAATTTATCAAGTTTTGTCAGAAATCCATGAAATTTTCTCACTCAAGAGAATTAAAAAAAAGTTTTTTGACTGGAAAGGGTGGCATCACACTTTCCCTTGACCAATACTAGTGTTGTTCTGATTCAATATTATGTGTTGTATCATTACCTGATATAGTTATTATTTGGGTATTGGACAGTACTGAATGAACTAATCAAAGTTGTGTAATAGACAGAATATTTCTTTTCATCATTGGAAAAGAAATCCGTTTGTAGACAAAGTTAACGCATTTGCATGCCCTTAATGGGGACACATGTCCAATCCATTTGGACTGTGGGTCAATTCCAGTTTAAATGAATTGGACGTTTGGCGCCGTCAATCAATTGTTGTGGAACACGCAGCTTCCAAGCGAGTGACAAAGCATGGTCTGCTGCGTGTTCATACATTTTTTTCTTTCTGTATAGCGGGCATTGCTGGCTTGCCCACCCGTCCGTTCACCTGTTCGCTCCAGTGGCCAGCAGGCATGTGCTGAGATCGACATTATCACATTGGAAAACACACACACACACAAATAGCGACAGCACCTCCCTTTCAAATTACCGCTCACCATACATGCCTCGTTGTAAATATTAGCCATAATGTTTTTTTGGGTTTTTTTTTTTTGTGGTAAAAGGTGGTCAACACAATTGTAAGCCAGGGGAATTAAAAAAAATAAATATTTTGATGAGTGTTAGTGTATGTTTAAAATCTTAAAGTTGCATTTGTATGGTATTATTTGGAGGGATGTTTGGTAATGAGAATAAATAGAAATGCAGATGTTAATTTTTTTTAATGTAAATGGGATTAAAATGAGGCTAGAAAAGTTTTTTAAGGTTCAGTTTGTCAAGCTGATTCAAGTAAAAAGTGAAGGTAAAAAAATGGGATCAATTTGAAGTTTATTTCATACCTAAGAGTAAATCTGTTCTAAAAATTATCATACAACTATAATTCAGTTAAAAAAAAAAAGAAATTCCTGTCAATTGCTTTAAAACAAATTGTTAAAAATATTAACAGTTCAGATGATTCAGTTATTCTGTAATACAAATAGGGCACATTTTTAAATTATTTTTCTTACAAAATATCAGAAATATAAGTTAACTATTTAAACAAATGTCATTTTGTAGCGGGGGGATTCTGAATTTTTTATATTTGTAGCTTGACTTTCCAAAAATGAATCATGTAACCACTGACTAATGGAATTTTGAGTTTTTGTGGACATCATTTTTTTTAAGTAAACTTAGACACCGTTTTGTAGAAAGCATGCATCGAGAAACCCATTCAAAAATGTAAAAATAATTAAATAGAAGGATAAACTTACAATAACGTGGTTGTATTAAGGCTAATAAATCCATGGACTGGACCTCTGGATATCCTCCACACCTGCCAAAAATGCAAAAACCATAATAGCAACGTCATCTAAAAATCCATTTTTGAACATTTGACTTTCTCAAATAATTGAATGACTTCACGTCAAATTCACTCCAGCGAATCCATCTGGAGAAAGTTCTAACAAAGTGGCCCAAAATTCAAATTATTACACACACGCACAAAAGCCACAAAGCCGAGGCTACCAGAGAATACGCGCCACTTTGACTTTAGCTCGCACCCTAAATGTAAAAATCATCCACATACGGATGCCAAATATTACAATTTGTAAATAATCCATCTGCGTGTTGCGTACGAAGACGGACGCGTAGACGTGCTCGTACCTTGACGCGGCAGAAGGGACGCTCTTTAAAGTGCACGGCCAAAAGCTTGCATCCTTTGGGGGTGCCCCCGGGGTAAAAGCACCCCCCTACCCTTCAAAAAAAAATTTTTTTATTAAAAGCGCGCCCTCGTCCGTATGCTGCTGGCAAGGCTTTTTCGTGGGTTTGACCTCCTGTAGGGTGCGCCGTGACTAAAAGGGAAAGCGAGCAACCTGTTGTTTGGTTTGGGGGTGTGTTTAAGTGTTGCCAGCGGCATGCACATCACTGTCACTCTCAAAGTGTGGGTCGGGAGCCAAACACATGCCCCACCCCCGGCGGGACAACAAAAACAAATTTTAAAAAAAGCTGGTCCCAAAAGTTTTTTTTTTAAAGTCAATTGTGGCATTTTGAATGTATGTTGTGTAAGAAGACACATTTTGGAACATTTATTATAGTAAAAACTGAAACATTTTGTCATTTTAAAACTTTTAGACATTGGCATTGTATGTTGGCATTAATCTAGCAGGTACTTTACATTTTTTTTCATTTATAATAAGTTAAGACCTGTATGGTTAACCGGGGGGTGCTGGAGTCTATTCCCAGCTGACTTGAGGCCAGAGGCGGGGGACACCCCCTGAATTGGTTATTAATGATTGCATGTGTGATGTGAAAAAAATCACATGAAACCACATTTTGTTGCTAATTGTGTATTAAATTGTGTTTACTGTTAAAGGGATTGTGGTACATTGCCTTGATTGTTACATAATGTGTACACTTAATCGTACAATTGGCAAAGGTTTCCCATGGGGGATGTAAGGGTGGTTTATTCTTGGAACGGGGAGGACAAAGACAAGGTTCCCCTTGTTATTAAGGGGAGCTGCTGGTGTCAAATGTCAAATCAGCCACGCTTAGCACGCTGCCAAACCCTAAAATAAGACGCAGACGGAAAGCTCAAACCACATAACACAGACACGTGCAAGTTGCAAGTAATTTACCCACTTTATCTTAGTGTTAGCATTGCATGATGCTGACATGAGCAATTTGATGCAGCCAATTGATGTGCTTTAATAGTTTTGCTTCTTTAGGTAAAAATACTTTGAAAGGACTCAGCACCTTACACTTCAGAAGTACCTTTGAGGACCACCAGACGGCGCCATTGCACTGTCAGGACACCTTCAAGCTCCAAAATATCACAGGTGAGAAGTTTAGCTTTTTATGTTTAGTTCTTATATTGTTAATTTGTCTTCTTTACTGCTAGGATATACAGTTTTTTTAAATGTATTTTGTATTACCAAATCAGTGCCCTGGATAAAAGACACACTTTGTTGTGAATATACACACTTTTTCCCCTTTATTTTCAGTTTGCTAGCTAGCA
Source organism: Stigmatopora nigra (assembly GCF_051989575.1). Lineage (NCBI taxonomy): Eukaryota > Metazoa > Chordata > Actinopteri > Syngnathiformes > Syngnathidae > Stigmatopora > Stigmatopora nigra. Next base: position 6,705,378 of record NC_135518.1, on the reverse strand, counting down.
TCAAAAACATGGTAGGTCATTTGCTAACAATTTCTATAAAAAATGCAGAAAAAACTGATTTAAAGAGTCATTAGGCACAAAAAGTTAATAAAAAAACAATGTCAGTGTAGCGACTTGGTAAAACACTCAGCTGCGACAAAATACACATTCACATAACGTCACACTGGAATTAATAAATAAGAAACAATCGGCAAACGTCACATGGCTCTCACAAGGCACTTCCTTGAACCCCCCCCCCCCCCCATCAACCCCCACCAAGAAAATCCCACAAAGTCATTTTCAAGGAAATGAATTGAAATGTGGCAGGATCTCGACAAAGCAGGCGTTCAAATACTTATGATGTAAATCCAAAGACCCCAGAACACTTTTAGACTTGGTGGGTTAAAGTGTTGGGACATATTGCTTTGTTCTTGGACAAAAAGTGGACCGTAAACGCTTCACTGAGGAGCGCCATCCATGCACACTTTAAAAAAAAAAAAAATACATTTGGGAGCAAAAAGCATTAAATTACACTCATTAAATTAAAGTGTAATGTTTTAGTGCTAAAGCTACTTTCTATTTTTAAAAACATTTGATAGTAAAATTGTGCAAAAATAAAATTTTCGGCACAAATATTGCACTTTTGTTTAGAAAAAAAAATAGGGTTGCGTGTCAAGTCGTATTTGAAGGAAAATATGATTGATTTTTTTTGGGGTATTTTTTAATAAACCACGCAAAAAACAATTTAGGTTTCAGGCAACTTTATCATCACCTAAAATTTTGTTTTTTTCTGCAAAATCTATTTTCAAAGGCCTAAAACCAGGCCACTACCATTTTTGGGGGGGCCCTGATATTGATTCCGACACCCCAGATCTTCAAAAAAAAGGAACTTTTGAGGTGTTTACCCCAACACTTTTGCATCGTTGGCAACACCCTCGCATAAGAAATGATTTCCAGAAGACTGGTGTACAGGCCGTACGGGTTTCTAGAAGGGCGGACGTGCATTCAGCACACGGTCTTGCGACCGGACGAGTCCGAGGAGGGCACAGAGAGCAGCAGCTCGTTCTTCTTGTTCTGCAGGGCGGCGTTATCCCGCACGACGCTTTCGTTGCGGTTGTACGAGAGTCTCCGGTTGCGACGACGGCCGGCGCAGCGCATGAGCGCCTTGCCCACCAGGTAGCCCAGCTCGGCCACGTTGAGTACCATGCAAATGGCCGAGGAGGCCACCATGAAGATGGTGAAGATGGTCTTCTCGGTGGGGCGCGAGATGAAGCAGTCCACCTTGTTGGGACAGGGCCACTGCTCGCACTTGACCAAGCGGGGCATCTGGAAGCCGTCGTAGACAAAGTAGAGCGCGTACATGAAGCCGCCCTCGAAAATCAGCCGGAAGAAGAGGCTGCAGGTGTAGGTCCACCAAAGCGTGCCGGTGATGGGCAGCCGCCGCCTCTTCAGCGTCTCCAGGTCCAGGTCGCTGGGTTTTTCGGCGCCGTTGGACGCCAGCATGGTGCGTTTGTCGCCGCGCTTGCGGTAGGCCACGTGCATGGCGACCAGAAGGGCCGGTGTGGACACGAAGATGAGCTGCAGGCACCACAGGCGGATGTGGGAAACGGGGAAGAAGTGGTCGTAGCACACGTTCTTGCAGCCCGGCTGCTGGGTGTTGCAGGTGAAGTCGGACTGCTCGTCGCCCCACACGCTTTCGGCAGCCAGCACCAAGATGGTGATGCGGAAGATGAACAGCACCGATAGCCAGATTTTGCCCAGGCTGGTTGAGTGCTTGTTGACGCCACCCAGCTGGGCGTACAGTGCGCTCCAGGACATGATGACCTGAGGGGAAGAAAAAAAACATCCACGTTTAGCCCCATTTTCACTTTGCTACGGCAACCTAAAAAAAATGCATGCCACTTTCTAACGTGAAATTTTGTAGGCATGAGTAGATCAAAAAAGAAAAATAATTAAATGAGGTAAATACAATTAACGCCTCAAACCTAATACACTTTTTTTTTTATTCTGCTCTTTCAGTTTTGTGTTGAGGTGTCCAAACTACTGCATGTGGCCCCCTGAACTGGATTTATAAAAGGTAAAGCCACAAACCCAATGCACTGTTTCTTTAAAAAAGCACATTTAGACAGTTTTGTGTTAAAACAGAGGGACAAAATGCAAACCCTGCCTAGTTTCTAATTCACCCTTCAGTAAATTGGGAACATTTAGAGTATTGAGTGGTTAGCTCCTCAGCCTCACTGTTCTGAGTGGATGGTTCCTATATGAAACGATATTAGAAATTTTATTTATTTGCTATCCTTTGAAATTTCAACCTTAAATTGTAATCAGCCTGAAATGTTGTGGCCATGACCATCTTAAGTAGGTCCACAAAAAGTATCAAGCCAAAATTCTAAAAGTAGGAATAAAATTGGATTTTTTTTCCCTCTTCTAATGAGGAAGAAAAGACAAGAAAACACTAATTATCTTAATTTTTTATGAAAACACCAATCTAAATTGTTTTAATGTCACTGGGAATTGTTTATTAATATTGTAAGTGCTTTCAGTATGTTAAATTTGGCCCAAATATGTGAATATATTAAATTGTGCCTTTCCTTTTTAAAAAGGAACATTTGTTATTTTTTTTAAAATAAGACATTCTTATAATACTAATTTATACATGATTACATTTCCAATGCACTAAAACATGCATGTCCGTAGTGCATTTGCACAATGAAGCCACCCGATGGTGGTATCACATTATATAGTAATCAAGCTGGACAAATTACAAAATATAAGAATTCCAACTCCGCTTAATAAAACGGTCATTTTTTTTAATTTAGTGACCCTATGCTCGCTTTTAATGACGAGGACTGTTTAAAAACCAAAATATAGTGACTCAAAGCACAATATGGTTATCATTGAGTGATTTACTAGCAGGAAGTCAATTAGAAAAATTAACGAGTGTGACACAATCATGGAGGAAACGTAATATTTAAATATTTAAAATGATTTATTAACATTGTTTCCAGAAGCAGAAAACGTCCCAAATATCCAGCCTTCAAGGGTAAATTTAGAATATTTTGTTAACGTTAAGTTGAAAGAGTTTAAGGTTATTTTTCCATTTGAATGGCCTTTTTTTGTTTTGTTTTACACATATAGGTTGTAAACTATCAATGTGTTCTATTCTTTTACATTTTCAACTCATTTTAATTGAGATTTTTTGTCATACTGGTTTTGGATTGGATAACTTAATTCATCCCGTATTTGGGAAGTTTTTGATTGGAACAACAAAGCAAATTTAACTGAACAAAGAAAGTTTCAAAAACACCAAAGCAAAAAGTACAAAGCCACGTAAAAAGGAATGTATTAAGAAAGATTCAAATGTAACTTAAAAAAAAGATAAAAGAGCTGTAAAACAAATAAGTTTTAAATGTAAAGCACTTTGAATCACCTTGATTAGAATTGGAAAAAAAACATCGCAAAAGCTTCAATTATTATTTCTAAATGACAAAAATGTATTTAATGAGATGACTCACCTTAGTGTGGAAAATGCAATAAAGATAAATCCAATTTTTAAAAAAATAGAGAGAAAAATACACGGTCCTCCCCAACCAACGGTAATCCTTAGTTTAAGTGTTTAGATTTCCTTCTTTAAAAATGAAATATAAAAGCAAATGAGAGAGGAGCTGGCGAGATGAGCAACAAACCAAAGCAAAGACACCTTTTTGGGTTTCTAGTCATCAACTTACAAAAGAGGGTGTGGTCTCAACAAGCACAGACACACCCCTACACACACTTGTGTAAGCCCTTTCGTCGATCGCCAATGTACTATTGGTTGATCACCTGAGAGTAAGATTTGATCCAGTCTGTTTGTTTAATTTAGTTCTTACGTGACATTGCAACGTGCCCAGTATAATTCCCACACTTTTTTCTTAGGAACTTGCATGTTAAGTTTTTTTCTCACAATCATCAGGATCTTCTTATGCGATGCCAATAGCCTCATTTAGCATAAACCAGTTGTCACAGCTGCTCATTAAGAACATCATTTCATTTTTAACCCATCAAGAGGGTTCAAATCCAGGTTGGTCCACCATGCGTGTTCTTCTCAGGCCTGCGTGGGTTTTCTCTGGGTGTTGTGGTGTCCTCTCACATTCCAAAGACATGCATGGTAGGCTGATTTGACACTCTAAAATTGCCCCTAGGTATGAGTGTGAGCGGGAATGTTGTTTGTCTTCTCATGCCCTGCGATTGGCTGGCCACCAATTCAGGGTGTCCCCCGCCTCAGGCCTCAAGTCATCTGGCATAGACTCCAGCACCCCCCAGTTAACCAAACTATGTGTCAAAAACTATAGAGGTTTTAACTCATTATCTTTTATTATCTATTTCAGCCTTTATTCAAAAAGAGGAGGATATTATTATTAAAGTATAAAATGCCGAAACAAATACATTAACTGATTCAGTTTAGGTTTTAGAATTAAACATGTAACAATCTGCTTGGCAAAAGTACTACAAAAATATGGGCAATATTTACTGCTCATTAATTTTCTGCTAAGAGACTAAAATTCAAGATTTAAAGACCCATCACATGTTTGAATATAAGTGAACAGAACAGATGACACTCATGAAACAATTCTGTCCGATTTTTGACGTCAATTGTGACAGACACGCAATTTCCTAATCATTTTTTCTGACTGTCATAATTTAACCTCAGAAAAAGATTAACAAGCAGAACACCTCCCCCTGAAATCATTCCGGTTAGCTCACAGTTCCTAGGAAACCAATTAACTAACAATGACATGACTAAGTCTAAATGAGATATTACAATTTGTATGGTGGGAAAAAAAAATAAAAATATGCTATTCTGGTGGTAGGTTGCTGTAGCCACGTCTAGTTGTCTTTTTTGAGGCGGGAGAGGCCCATGAGGAGGTGGTCTCGCCGCTCCTGACGGGCCGACAGGTTTTGCTGGTCGTTGGGGATCAGCTCGTTCATCTCCTAAATTGGAAGAAAATCATGATTGACTGCAATGGTGATTGCCATTATGGCAGCTATTGTGCTATTGGTGCATAACATACGCTAACTACGCTCTTGGCATCTTCAGCAGAGAAGTCTGGGACCGGCCCGAAGGACCTCAAAACTCTTTGGAAGCCTTCACCATAACGTTTCAGGTAGTCTCCAAGACCTGTGGACCAGAGGAGGACTACAAATATGGCCGAACAAGGCCTAAAAGTACCATTGAGGTGAGAACGTCTATTGACAGATCAGATTTGCACTGATTTGTTTTTTCTTGGAGATTTGTTTGTCAAAAACTGCACTTATGGTTTTTTTCAATGGGTCAATTATTATTATTTTTCATACAATTATTTTGATTGTTGATGAATTTTTTAGAAATATTATTCATCCCCAAAATGTTCAAATCCTCATTTTTGAACCGCTTAACTGAAATGCTTCATTTTTTTTAATTAAGGAAAAAAGGGAGTCCTAATTATTGTGTTTTTGAATGGAAATGTTTAGTAGTAGTAGTAGTAACAAAGTAAAAAAATAACACTAATAATATTTGTTTTATATTTCTGTCAAATGAATCAACAACAATTTTCATGTTTGGACCTTGACTTAAAAAATCATTTTTAATTAACTTTTCCAGTGTGAAGATTGATGGGAAAAAAAACTACCTCTTTGACTCATATCCTTCCCATCACGGCCATTATTGATCGCTCTTTGTAATCATTTGCTCATGACAAAGGCGACGAGTATTTTGCTTGACGAATGATTGATTACACGCACCAATAAATATTCTAACCAGTAAAGTACAGGAAACTTTGCTGCTCGCAATTAGAGACAAACGTCTGACAATGATTGTTAACTTTACGCGTCTGGCCTTAAAACCTTTTGCAAATTGTCCTCGCGTTCTGGTTAAAAAGGAGGTGTGGCTTTCTGGGAGACTTTTTTTCGGTCCTATTTGAAGAGCTCTGCAAGTTTTTAGAGCGCCGCTTTGGACAGCGTGTGAGTTTTGGATGACCAGTGTGAGGGGGGTCGGCTATCAAAAGACGCCTTTGTTGAGCCCCCCCAAAGCGCGCTCGCTGTGACTGTGCGGCTTTCGCACCGCCAGTTGAGATTCTCCATCTACCTGACATTTGACTCTTAGCTTCGCATAGCATGTAATGTATGCAGCGACAAGGCACCTGAGATGCATGTTGAGTCGGCATTTATTTGGATTATTTCGCACTCGCCGTACAATTCATTAACACCACGGTGCCTGAATTTACATTTCATAAATATACATGAAATGAAATGGGGGAATACGTGAAGACATAATCATAATAGTTCTTTGTCGGAATTTGCAAAAATTCAAGAAAAACATCAAAAGAAACCTCAAACTAAAGAAAATACAGAACATTTTTGTTGAGGAAAATGAGTAATTAAGAAAATAAATTGAAAATGAAAAAGTCAATGTTATTTTTTGTACTACGAATCGGAATTTTTGACATATATTATATTGCTAAAAACATTTTAAATACATTTTCAATATTTACTTATACTTCAGATTTGTTCTTTAAAATATTTGTATTTTATTATTATTTGACCATATTTTTTGAAATGAGATTTTTTTTGGTCAACTTTAAGTGCAACCGCTAACAAAATTCCAATATGTTTTGTACAGGTGTACGTACTCCAAAGCAGTGTTACCTTCAGGTGCATTGAGGTGCATGGTTTCCATGGGCCCGATGAAAGCATAGCGCATTCCAAGTCCTTCCGACATCACCAAGTCAATATCCTGGACGGAAATAATGCCATCCTGAGGGTGCACAGAGGAGAGGTGAGTTTCAAAACATTCATGTGAATGATAAAATATGAGTTATCAAAGTAGCTGTCTTAAAAAGTTGGAAAAAAATATTTACCTTAATCTTACTGCAGAGGTCTCTAAAGCCTTTAAGCATCTATGTCATTGTGTAACGTTTAACATCTACACCTCTTGAAATTGTATGATGTCAAAAATATGTAGAAATAATAGGGGTCATCCTACTTTGCTGTTTTTCAATTATAGCGCCCATGTGTGGTCAACATTATCCTCGTAATTCGAGGGAATACTGTACTTCTGTACACATGATAGACATTCCTACCACAGTTTAATGTAGTTAAACTGGCTTTGGGGCTGTATTTAAAAAAAAAACAATCATTTTTACTTTAACTATTAATTTAAATTAGTTTGTCATTGGAAAATATCCAATCCATTTCAACTGGGAGCGTGCCAGGGAATTTACATTACTGCATCCGCTGCCCACCTTCCTGCTTCAAACGGATAAGATATATTTTGCGGTCCATGACAGCCAAAGTATGAAGGAGGAAGCAGAGTTGATTTTGTTAAGGAGTTCAGGTGATGCTGTGCTATCATTGGAAATCAAAGCTGGAAGCAAATCGGGTCGGCGGGGGGCTCGACAGGCCGCTCTTTGTTCAAGTTTGCCGTTCAACAACGACCCTGTTATCTTAGCTAAGTGGCCCAGGGGGCGGGGCTTTTTCCTCCACAATGATCGCCATCCGCTTTCTCAGCCACTCTGCTTTCCATTGCTGGCCTTGACTCAAGGACCCCTTCTCTTTGTGTTATTTGGGTGGCTGGGTGGGAGTCGGTGTTACCTAACATGGACCTCACTCTCGTAAAAACATCAAGTCTCACTATCAGCCACATTTCAGCTTTTAGTTTTGCTTTATTGCTGCTAAGTCCCCACCACAAAAAAAAATATTCCCATTTGACACTTTCGCAATGGACAAAAACTTCTGATTTATTGATTATCTCCATTTAACTCGAGCTAACTAGATCAGTAATGTCCAAACTATAGCCCGGTGGCCAGTTTTGATTGGCCAGCAGCAAATGATGAAACTATCATTGAAGATGGCCCACAAAAGAAGCTTAATTTCAGTCTACTGTCAGTTGCATTTCTCAACTTTGGCACTTGATAGAGTAAGTCACTTAAACAGTGCCTATCTGTTATATCCAATCTATGTAGGAAACTTATGTTCTCTCTTAAAAAAGAAAAAAATCCAATGTGGTAATGAGCTATTTGCCCTAAAATGTCTAGGAAGTGACCCAAAATTAACTAATTTCCAGCCATAGACAACAGTAGGGGTCCAATCTATTATAACTAGAAGACATGACTATGAATTATCATCTTTCAGTACCATTGACAGCGCTACACGTCCAACAATTAAGGTTTGTACAACTTAAAAAAAACTTTTTGGAAGAAGTTGATCAAGCAAGATGCGTATATACAATCAGCATGGGCCTACATTGCAATGACAGAAGCTGTATACCACATTCTCAAGGTTGCTTAACAATCCAGATGAACTCGTTGGTCCACCCTAACCAGAAATCACCAATAAGGCCCAAAAGATCACTCCATTCAGGAATGATTGGTATCTGTCGTATGTATATGTATGTTTGTAGTATATGTGTAAATATATAAAAAAAATATATCTATATATATGTATGTGTGTGTGTATATATATATATATATATATATATATATATATATATATATATATATATATATATATATATATATATATATATATATATATATATATATATATATATATATATATATATATATATATATATATATATATATCTATATACCTATTTGTTTATGTCTAAAATGTATTTCCCTGTGTATGTATTCTCACCCTCTTTCTACTGTGACAGTAAAATTTCCCAAATACGGGATAAATAAAATGATCTAATCTAGACAGGCCCTCAAATGTGTGACTTTTTCATTCCCACATTCTCTCTTTGTTTTTGTCAAAACGAGTTGTTTCACCACAACAATTTCATTCTGTTTTCAGATCATTTCAGGCACTTTGTGGCCACTTACGAGCAACGTTTGGCACTTTTAACAGCACGGTGGCGCTTTTAACAGTTGCCATGTAATGGAAGGCTCAGGGTAAAGTCCCCTAACAGGGAGCCTGAACTTCCACAGGCCCGTGCGAAGACACCCCTCGCCTGCTATCCTACACGGGAATTCCGCAATAACGTGCCGAAGAGACTGGATTGAAAGGAAACGTGCGCCGTGTGTGTTTTTGGAAAATTCCAGCCAGGAAAACAACAATATGACAGCCAACTTTAGGTCAGGTGAGATGGGCGGCATTCCTCCAAGTGTCTGCTTCAGTTCTTAGAATTGACATGGTGGTCTACGCCAGCCCTGGCTTGGTGTTGGTGAAATCGTAGTACAGTAATACCTCGTTTATCGCGGTTAATGGGTTCGACGTCCTGCCGCAGTTGGTGAGTAACCACAGGGACAGTTTTTATGCTGTCTAGTTAATATTAGTTGGACTAATATTAAAACCCTTTCTGTACTATTATTCCATTCCCATTGGTAGACTTGTGGCCAGTAAAAAATAATCTCCAATTGTGACTTGCCGTTTTTCCCCATTTCCTATTTGTATTATTATATTTTAGGTGATAAACTTTTCATTCATATATTTGGTGAATCCGTCGACGCTTGTAGATTGATAAACCACATCAATGTGAGCATCATTTTGTTTTACTTCCGTATTTTAGTGTTACCCCCTATCAACAATTGAATAATAATTCAACACGCCCTCGTTTGTTGGTCTGAACACGACCTTAGACTTAAAGAAGGACAAATAGTGGCTTTCACTTAATCAGATGACAATTGCAATTGCAATTTTGCATTTTGAAGCCTCGTCATGGAGCATTTGCTTAGAATTCCACCACATATTTTCAATTGGATATAGATGTAGACCATTAGCAACCCATGATATTGACCTTAAATGCATCTTTACACGGTTTTGCATTATCATCTTAAAGAGCGATCTCATCATCCCCACACATCCGTTCAACCCACGGCATTAACCATGCACCGCTTTTTTGTGTAGTTCCTCAAGATGGCTTTTGGTAACGCAGCACCAATCGAAACCGTCCTTAGGTCCCGATACCAATTCCGAGACCCGATACTGTATCAATACCAAGTTATTTGAAAAACAATTGATTTTTTAGTATAGTAAATTACTGCTTACTCAATCAAATTTTGAAAAGCAGCACAGAAACGTAAATTTTTGCTTAGCTTTTCTGTCCTGTAAAATCTCTAAAGTGTTCTTTTCATGCTTCCTTAGATATGAAAAGCCTGAAAAGTGCACTTGGATCATCAGTGAAGCAAAAGAAGAAACAAAACACTTGATAGAAAGAACCCACTTCAGGTAAACAAACAAAGCAAGAGCAAGATCTTAACTTTTGAGTTGAAGGCAGGTTAAAGATAAGGCTCGAAACTATATCAGTTGTATATCTAATCAAGTTGCTGGTTGTCATAAATTGAGTGTGACTTGAAAAATAGTACGCAAAATTCCCTAAGTGTTGTCAGGCACAAATGTCCGGACGAAGGGTCATCCGTGACAAACGCTTGTCTTGTGATAAGAACTTTGATTTCCGCTCCCTTACGGAACAATCTATTTGAAATCTTTTAATGCTTCTTTACCCTCGTCATCTGATAGTGGGAAACCAAAAAAAAAATCTGTGTGGAGGTGGGGTTGGTGCACGAACCACACCCAGCACGGCAAAAAAGTATAATAGCAATTATTTATTATTATTCTTATAACAACTTTTCTCCTCAACCAACCCCATATTCTTGAATACGTATTAAAGGTCAATTTTCTTCAAAACAAAGGTCAACATTTGAATGTCCGGAGGCTTTTATGGACTTTCCAGTTAGCGTGTCAATAGGGCAACCACCGGAGGGAAAAATGACTTTGCACTAAAACTGACCTAACAAGTACAAAGAAAACAAACTATGAAAACATGTTCTTTGGAACGGCAACTTTGAAAGCGGCTTCGAAACCTACAATTGAAAGTCCAAGTACTTAACAGGCTTCGGTGGAACGTCTTTAAAAGAAGGCCGCTGTCATCAGCTCCTTAATCTCAATTGGCCTCACTGTCAACACGCTTCTGACTTAGGCCGCGTTTAGATGACGACAATTTGAAGCAAAAAAAACGCGCCTTGCTCTTATATTAATTTTACGTTCACGTGATCGTTTTGCGATTGTTATGTAAAAGAATGCCTCAAGAATGAATATATGTTATTGTCATATACTATGTATATATTGTGGCTTATCGCCACCTATCGTTCCAGAGTATGGGAGTCAGACATTACCAAAACGTCATTTTTTGCACTGTTTGGCTAGAGGCTGAAGTGTTAAAATTTGCACACTGGAACCATTTTCTAATGTTTGTGTTTGCAGGCCTTTAAAACGGCATGTAAACGAAGAACGTTTTCTCATTTTCACCCGTTAGCGCTGGCGTGTGGAGTTTGGATATTCTCCCTGCAGTTGTGTGGGTTTTCTCCCGGTACTCAGTTTTTACCCCACATCCCAAAACATGTATTATAGGGTGGTAGTACACTCTAATTTGGCCCTAAGTATAAGTGTGAGCGTGAATAGTTGTCCTTCTTTATGTGCCCTGCGATTGGCTGGCCGCCAATTCAGGGTGTCCCTCATCCGAAGTCAGCTGGGATAGGCTCCAGCACCCCCTGTGACCATTGTGAGGATAAGTTGTTCAGAAAATGAATGGCTGAATTTTTAAAATTTAAATTATATTTATTTAATTGTAAAGATTTGTTTCATTTAAAAAAAGAGTAAATACCCTATATATCTTTAATCTTTTTTAAAATTTCATCATTTTGCAGGCCCCGCAGAGTGATCTCTTTGATACTCGTGACTAAACATGATGGCTAAAAAGCGACTCACTGGCGCCTGCGGGAGGAATAAACTCTAACTACAGAAGCATGACTGACCTGGACCAGCCTCCAAGACTCCGCAATGATGGCGGCCTGCACTCTATTGAGGGCGAAGCCGTCAATCTCTTTCCGAAGGCGAACAGGCACTTGACCCACCTGATTGCAAAGTGAGTGTATTCAATCTCAAATCTTGTTTTGACAAAGATTATTTTACCTTTGTCATCAGGGCGTGGGTTTTGTCCACGGTGGCCGTCATCGTGTCGGGGTGAGGTACCAGCTCCACCAGTTTAACGTAGTAGGGCGGATTGACCTTGACATATCGGACAATAAGGGGTGTTTATTGAAAAGAATGTTAACGCAACTCATCTCACTGCTTGGAATGTAATGTAGATTTGTAAAAAACGTTTTTATAGTTGAATATTCCAAAGTTGGAACGGTTTGATTTAAAGAATTGCGCGAGCAGAAGAATGATGACAATGCTTAGACTACAATGTGTTATTGTTGTTGTTGTTTTTTTTTTCTTATGACAAAAAGGTGGTGACCAACCGGATGGGAGACGAGGCAGCGGCAACGATTTTGAACCAATGAGAAAACAGCGGTTGGCACCAAACAAGAGGTGGAGCTGCTCAAAATCACATCTCCGGATACCAGACGCTCCACGTCGTGGAAAAGGTTCTGCTTCACGTCTAATTTCTCAAAGACACACTCCTACAAAAAAAAAAAAAAGAAAAACAATCATGTGATGCCACTGGCTGCCATTGATGGTGATGAAAGTCCAATCTATTTTGTAGACATCCATCACTGTGAATGGCAGACGATAACATCACATTAGGCTACTAAACTATAGCAAATACCTGCACAAAAAATGCCCCCTGCAACGCTTGTTCCAGATTATCGTGACTGCTGAGCAAGGCAATCTGCTGTGTGGCATTCAACTGCCCTCTCAGCATTCCAACTTCCTGCAGCTCCATCATCTGCTTCCTGTACGTATACACACATACAGACACGCACTCTTTAAGTTAAAGTTTAACCAGCAATGTCATCACTAGCATACAAATGTTTGTTGTTTGTCGTCGTCCTCAAATTAACGTAATGTTAATGTTCCAATCCTGTTTTTCGTAAGCAAACTAGCCAAAGATTAGACTTAGAAAAAGTGGTTGGATGTAAAAATGTAGAGGAATCTTGTTGCTTTACTAGGTTACCTCTGTACATTTGGTAACAGATCTTTACTTAATGCTGATTACTTTGTCTGTGGTTTAAAAAAGAAATCTGAAATCTGCTGTCGTTCAGGTTTTATTAAAAAATTAACATGAATTTATAAGGTTTAAAACAACTATAATTCCAATCAAATAAAGTTAATTTTTCAGCATTAAAAATTCACTATCAACTGTGACCTTTAATATAAATAATAATAACAATAATAGTAATAATAACCATACTAGTAATAGAAAGTAATAATAACAATAATAGCAATAAAAAATATAATAATAGTAATAATAATAACTGTAATTATAACAATAATAATAATCACAGAACATAGTGCAAGCAGGTGTTGTGGGAAAAAAAGTTAAGAATGACTTCTCAGTAAATAAATATAAATATATCGTCATTACTGCATCGCCGGCTCTTCCAAAAAGAAAAGTTATTTGTAATAGTGAGTTGAGCAATCCATAACTTTTCCTGCACACTGTTTAGCGAACGGGCCTGACGCAATATGACAGACGCATGATGCACTCGTTCTCATTGGCTCAGTGTGGATCAGACACGTATATAATAGCATATATTTAAAGTTTGGACTACTCACTTGATCTCGTTGATGCAATTGGCCGCCTGTCCAGGTTTGTTGTCATAGATTTTCACCCTGTAGCCTCCACTGACGAACACCATCGCCCACGAGCGACCTATTAGCCCACTGTAACACAAATACACAATATGTACAGAATTCGGCTACAATTCATGCACATACAAGTTGAGCTGATACTTATTGCGTTAACAATTGCGTCCCAGGAAAACATGTCTCGCTCACCTTCCAATAACGGTTATGATGTTCATGATTTTTGGAGAGAGAGCTTATTTGATGTGGCAAAAAAATGTGCAGAAGTTGTTGTCAAAACTCCCTCCGCCCCGTCACGCGATTGGCTTCTATGGCACAACCGAGGGCTCATAAAGCCCCTAATACACACATTCGCACGCATTCAACCAATACCCTTTTATAAAATATATATATTATTTTTACAACAAATGCCGTTCTTTCGACTTGGTAACTTGGCATTCAACAGACCCCCGAGGTTTTTATTTGGCTCAACTATAAATAATCATGTAAGATTTTTATTTAACCTGTGAATCAACATGGGTCAAAAGTGACCTGGTTGAGTTTTTATTTGATTTTCACATAAACTGCATGAGATGGTGAAACTGCAGCGTCCGCTTGTATCCTAGCAACAGTTTGCGCTTCGACCAATGAGCATTTGCGCAAGCGATGGTTTTGCCAATTCATTTAACTCGCAACTGACAGCAAATCTTATTTGTCGACCATTTTTTTGTATATCAGCCCTGTATTTATTATTATTCAAACGTGTCCATACATTTATAGTTTAATGATGTTCTAAAAAAGACAAAAACCCAAACTATTCTTAATTTGCCATTCACACGCGCCCCATAGAAAATGAGAGATTCGACCAATCAGGTCGAGGCTAAATTGTGATGGACACGAAAAGAGCGAATCATGCCTTTTCAACAAACCTATTCTCGCCCACAGTGCGTGGAATTCTGGGATTGACAACAAACTCCTTGGTTATCTTGTTTTTTAATTTTTATTTTAATCGACTAACGCTTCAAACTCACGTTTTTTTCCTTAGGGAAAATGGAAAATGTACATCTAGCGGTAGAGGAGGATGATATTTATTCAGGATACAACGACTACAACCCGACGTTTAACACGGAGGTAAAAACACTTAGCATGCTACATTCGACTTAGCTTTGGTTTCTATGCAACTGTAAATCCGTGAAATGCAATATGTGTGCAATCACGATGACTTTATCAATTAAAGGATCTTGATAACGATGCGGGATTCCAAGAAGCGGTTCGAACCAGTCATGGAAGAAGACCCCCGGTGTGTATAAGCACATAAAATGATAATATTTGTGCTATCATAATGGCCCAAATGTGGCCCATTGTGTGATTAAACTGTTGATAAACACGTGCTAGTTGTGCCCATAACACGATCTATCATGTTTAGTTGTCTTGAACCACTTTTCTTGTGCAGCTGACGGCAAAGTTTTCCGGCACTGCCGCTGGGGGGCGCCCCTTAGCTTCATCTTATGGGGTAAGTCAATTTAGTGAGTTTTGGTACTAGATTTTCATGAATTACCTGGTGACGTTTTTTTAATGGTACTTTCCCCAAATGATTTGGGAATTTCCTCCATTAATTAAAGTTTTTTTATTTTATTTTTGTTGTTTGCAGGCCCGTATGAGCTCCTCAATCGGCCGACCCGTGACTGGAGCTGTAATGGTAATGTATTGATTACTAAAATGTGACAATACAGATTTAATATTTATGTATGTCTGCTTACAAACCAGGATGCAGCCTCTCGTCCCATGTCGGCCGTTAGAGCAGCGGGTTACACCTCATCGCGAGCGCGTGGTACGTGTATTGATTATGTAATATTGCCCAAAAGCTTAATATTTCAACTTATTTAACAAAAAAAAAAAAATCTTTCCATCGTCACGCTAGGCTCAGCATTTGACCCTCTTGGCCAGTCCAGAGGCCCTGCACCTGCGCTGGAGGAGAAGAAAGAAGATTTGTGAGTTCCCCATGACATTCATGTATAATCTCGATTGATCCAAATATGATTTAAGCACATTATTGTCACCTTAGGCCCGAAGAGAAGATCAAGCTGTTGGAGAAGAAAGTGAACGACTTAATCACAGAGAGCTGCATGGCGCAAAGCACGGGCAACTCGCAACTGGTCGGACTCCGTTCATCATTAATTATGTATTTTGGGGTCTGTCGTACTGGATTTGAGTTGTTGTGTTTGTTTTGGCAGGCTCTTGAGAAGGCCAAAGAAGCTGAGAGAAAGGAGCGGGTATTGGTGAGACAGAGAGAGCAGTCTGGCAACGCAGAGCAAATCAACATAGATCTTACCTATGCTGTCAGTTTTCTTGGTTGATAGGAATTGCCAAAGGCACATATTTTTGGGTGTTTATTGTTGTTTATTCAAATTTCAGGTTTTGCTCAACCTGGCTAACCAATACGAAAACAATGAGATGTACCCCGAAGCCCTGAGCAGCTACCAACTCATCGTCAAAAACAAGATGTTCACCAACGCAGGTGGGCTTTACTTTCATCACTCTCCGTTAAAGTTTTGTTACATTTTCTCTCGTTTTTATGCTTATTTTAATTGAATTTTAAGAAAACTCAAAGGTCGGATTGAGGTCTGTCTGATTGTCCTGGGTAGTATGCAAGTTGTAACAAAGTCTGATTACAATTATATTTACTTTTTTGCCCTCATTCTTTTCTTTAAAAAAAAAACAACTCATTTCATAAGAATAAAGTCATATAAGCTTAGACAGATGGCAGACACTTCTCTTACTTGTTTTGACTCCATGACAAAAAAAATGCTTCCACTCCACATTTCATTAAGAAGTGATGTTCAAAGGTCAGACTGCTGATAATTATAATTTTTCTAAATGTATTTTTTTTATAAAAGAAATCTGAATTATTCCATCTTTTTACATTCCAGGGCGCCTGAAGGTGAACATGGCTAACATCTGGGTGAAGCAGAAGAACTACGCCAAAGCCATCAAATTCTACCGCATGGCGCTGGATCACATCTCGGACGACTACAAGGAGATGCGGATCAAGATCATGCAGAACATCGGCACGGTCTTCGTGCTCCTGGGCCAGTATTCGGATGCGGTGGCGTCCTTCGAGCACATCATGAGCAAAAACGCCAACATCAGGACCGGCTACAACCTGGTGTTGTGCTACTATGCCATCCGCGACGCCGAAGGCATGAAGAACGCCTTCCACAAGCTCCTCGCCGTACCCCTGCAAGTGCAGCATGAGGACCAGTACATCGCCGCTAACGTAAGACAGACTGCGAGCGTCCGAAAATGAAAACACACGTTGACCGGGTCGCCGTGATGCGTTTCAGGATGACATCAGATCCAACATGTTGATGGAAGCCCTCAAAAACGACAAGCTGTACCAATTGGAGAGAGACCTGTAAGGAAATAGTAGCTCCTGTGAATACTAAAACACAAAAATAACGTTTTCACTTTTTGAGTGTGATTTATTTACGATTTATTTTGCCACAGGAAAGCTCGTGCCGAGAAGTACGTGATGACCGCCGCCAAGCTCATTGCTCCAGTCATCGAGTCGTCGTTCGCCGCTGGATTTGACTGGTTTGTTTTCTTTGACTTATCTAAAAGCAGCTTGTTAAACTTTCATAGTTACGGCCACCAAGCTCCTCCTATTGGAAAATGCTGTACTAGTTTGCAAAAATGTGGTATGATATACGTCAATTTTCAATGCTTCTTGACTCGCATCCAGAGTGACATAAAATGTGGCATTTTTTCAAAAAACACTTTAAAAGAATCACTGTCAAAATCCAAAGTTTTATGGCAAAATGTCCATTCTTCGAAATGATGCGTGAATAGTAGTATCTTTTCCAGACAGATATTAAATATTTCTCCAATAAGGAGTATTCTTTAGGTGACAGCACAAAATACCACAAGATGAAATTTTACTGGCTACTTTCAAATATCTGTGTTAAGCGTAATTCATTTCTATATTTAGGTGTGTGGACATGGTGAAGGGCTCTCAGTACGTGGAGCTGGCCAACGACTTGGAGATCAATAAAGCCATCACCTACCTCAGACTGAAAGACTTCAACCAGGTGTGGGGGGGGAATGCTCCTTCAGCAACAATGTGTCGTCGGCTTTGCTCTTCGTGCGCTGCCGCATTGTTAGCTTTGCTCGCCAGCGTTTTCATCTAAACAAACTGCTCGCTCCTCATTCTCATCCATCGCATTCCTTCTGTCCTTTTTTGGTGTGCTCTTCCCTCCGTTCATCTGCATGTATAAGGCCGAGGTATGTGCACCTTCTGCTTCCTTTTGTTTCGTTTGGTCGCTCTCCGAATCACTTTACGGCTTACACCAGTAAGGTCATGAACTGATGTCCATCTTTTGCCGCATTTGACAGGCAGTGGCCATACTCAAGACCTTTGAGAAAAAGGAAAGCAGAGTCAAGAGCGCAGCCTCGACCAATCTCTCCGCTCTCTTCTTCCTGGTACGTCTCCTGTTCTTTGCGAGCTATCAATTTTTTGAACAACCATCTTTCACATGGTCATTTATTATGTATGTAGCACTTGTTGTTTAAGTAGTAGTTTTGCCAGAGTCAAGTCATCTTAGTGGACAAAATACTTTTTCGAGGGGTTGTTTGAATAATATTGGTTAAAAAAACAATGCACATTTTCTTCTTATTATTTTTTTTTAAATATGCAAGAAAAACAATCAAAGGGAAAGATTTTTTTTCCTCCAAAATAAATGGTTAAAACATGAATATAAACTGTATAATGTTTCCTATTGCAGGAAAAAGACTACGAGCAGGCGGAGCGCTACGCCGATCTGGCCATGATTGCCGACCGCTACAACCCGGGAGCGCTTGTCAACAAAGGGAATACCGAGTTTGTCAAGCACGACTACGTCAAAGCGGCCGAGTTCTTCAAAGAGGCGTTGAGGAATGACTCCTCTTGCACCGAAGCACTTAGAAACCTGGGTAAGCACCAAAATGAAACACCGAGAAGGGGGTCCAAAAGCCTACCAAAACAGGGCCGTTGTTTGTTTTTTTTGTTCCCGGGAAGGTTTAACGTACAAGAAGCTGAATCGTCTAGATGACGCGCTGGACTGCTTCCTGAAGCTCCACGCCATCCTCAGGGACAGCGCCGAGGTCATGTATCAACTGGCTGACATGTATCCTTCTCCTTAAAAGATTGAGGGTGATAGAGGTCAGGATTTTTTTTGTCAGAATAGGGATTTTGTTAAAAAATAAGTAAAGAATATTTACCGTTTTTCCAGTTTTTTAGTTGGGTATGAAAATTCTCAAAATCAAAAAGTAATTGTCAAATAAGACCCTAAAAATGGGAGTATGAAAAAAAAGTTAAAATATGTATTTTCTTTCCTTTTTTTCAAAGTAAATATAAATACATTATTGCATTTCTGCTAACAAACAATAATTTTCTTTTTGTTTTGAAAAAGAGAGCATTGTTACTTAAAAAAAATCCTTCCAAGCTTCAGAAAAGAGCCTTACTGTATATACATGATCATTTTTTAAAGAAAAAGAAAAGCAATTTATCTTTAACTGCGTTAGCTACGAGCTACAGGAGGACCCTCACCAGGCGGTGGAGTGGCTGATGCAAGTCATCAGCGTGGTCCCCAACGATCCCAAAGCTTTGGCTAAACTGGGGGACCTGCATGACTTGGAGGGGGACAAATCGCAAGCCTTGCATTACTACTGCGAGGTAAAACCCCTAAAAAATCCAATTGTTGTGAGAGTTTGTTGACGACGTGACTTTTTTTCAGTCCTTTAGGCTCTTCCCTTGCAACATGGAGGTGATCGAGTGGTTAGCTGCCTACTATGTGCAGACGCAGCTCTACGAGAAGGCCATTCACTACTTCGACAGAGCCATACTCGTGCAGTGAGTTGGATGAAAGGCGTTGTTTTCATTTTGTGCTTTTTCTCTGACGTGCTGTGCTGTTCCTCAGACCAAACGAGGTGAGGTGGCAACTCATGGTGGCCAGCTGTTACAGGAGAAGTGGTAAGTGCTTGTGCGGTGATCTTTACATGTTAACATTTTTAAACCTGAGGTAATGACATGACTTTTGTTAAACTTGTCACCCACCGTTTTGGAATCAGTTGTAAATCGTCACAAAAACACTGAATATTATTGTAAAAGTGGCTTTCATTTGGAATATTTTGATAATTATACAAAACAATGTCCTATATAACTTAACCTGCCTACTGTAGATTTTAACATTTTTTTTCTTCATTTTTCTGGGTTCTTTTTTTTCAGGAAACTACCAGAAAGCTCTGGATACTTACAAAGAAATCCATCGCAAGTTCCCTGAAAATGTGGAATGTAATTCCTTACATTTTCTTCTTCCTGATTTATCTTTTAAGCACGAGGAAAGATGACATTTCTTTTTTGGTGTGTTTCCAGGTCTACGCTTCTTGGTTAGATTGAGTCAGGACATGGATCTGCAGGACGTCAACAACTACGCCGAGAAACTGAAGAAGGCGGAGAAAATGAAGGAGCTCAGAGAACAGGTATGGAAAATTTTGGAAATCGGCGTGCACTTTTTTTTAAAAAATGAAAAGGGCCCCTAAATGCCATTTATCATATCTGTTCCCACCCTTCCTGATTGAAAACATGTGTTCCTCTTTTTGTGTGCCTGGTGGCCACGGAGATCCATTTTGGAGATGAGAAACAGCTGTTTTCTTTTCTTATTGTTCTCTGGAGAACATGCACTCAAACACCTGTCTTGCACAATTGGGATATTGTCATTAATTCATTGGGCGCCGCCGACAACAATAGACATCCTATTCATCTTTCCAGTTAGCTAGCGAGCTAGATGACGTAACGAGTGGAAAGAACGATGGCTAAATAGTGAGCTGGGCTACCTAGTTAGAATTTACGGCATTCAATCAATGGGCTAATGTGTCTAACTAAGCTGAACTAGAATTTAGTATACAGTCAAGGCAGTATGCAGTAATTTACTATTTTTTAAAAATAAAAATAAAAATTGTACATTTTATTAAAAGAAATGTGATACTGTGGTCTAAGCTGCAAGATGTTATCCGTGAAACGATAAATTTAATTGAAACATAAGTGAAATGTCTACATAAGAAGACGTGTGGTCTTTATGGGACAGTTTTTTTTAATGATTGGAAATAATCACTTGCTCTACAGAGAGTTAAAGCTTTCTTTATAGTAGGGTAAAGGAACCGCATACTTCAGCTTTGCACTCATAACGATTCCGAGTGACTTTTGTCAAATCATAACCAGCTGCTCCTGTATGAGCTCACCCTGCTGGTCGGCGAGACAAGAATTGCGTCCAAACTGTGCGACCGCAACGATTGGGATGGTTGAGCGTTCAAAACGAATCAAGCGACGTTCCAACATCACAAGTGAAGCTCGTCAGTTTGCTGCCGAGTCATCCAAAAGTGCCGTCATGGTTTTAATGACTATCCTGTTGAGTTATTGCCTTTTGTTCTGCTTAATGTCTGGGGATTCTTATTCCCGTAAAATGACTTTGGGATGTGATAAATATGAGGGAAGCTCTGGTGTCAAACTCATTTTGCCTGCATTACTTTCAGTGCACATTTAGGACCGCATACACCATTTTGCCCTCCAAATTGTCGGAATATAAGCTTCATTAGTGTTAAGGTAATAGACAAGATAGCTGTCGTTTGGCTTTATGAACTTCAAATGCAATTTGACCTTCAGTGAGTAATGTGGTGGTCTCTGGCAAAGGCAAAAACTTTCAATGTATAAACCATAGGCAAAGTGAGTCTTTAAATTTGGTGCTGTTAATTTTGGTCTGTTTTGTTGTTGTTTTATTTATTAATTAATTTATTTTGGATCTAAGACTGCCTTTTTCAAAATTGATGAAGACATTTTTAGCTCAGCAAGTACAAGGAAACCTTCCTTTCATGAATCCTATTTTCTCTATTCCAGTCAAATTAGCAATTTAGAAACGCCATGTTCATTTTGACTCTGATTCATTTTGGCTGTAGTTTATAACTGTATTGCCGACCCAATACTTTTGCACTTGTCTCCGCAGAGAGTGAAGTCGGCACGAGAGGGCAGCTCGCGAGGACGACGAGAAGGCAGCGCAGGTAGTGCGGGTGAGTCCCACTTTATTCTGAATGGGTGCAAAAAAATATTCTCCCAAAGTCACCATAAAGTGAAACGGCTCATCTCTGATTAATACACACAACTGGCTTTTCCCACGCATCACATGGCGCCTTCGCAGTGCCCCGAGAAACCTCGAACGGACGTGAGAATTTTCCCTCTTTTCTGTAAAGACTGCAACGCTTTAACAACATGCGAGAAAAGAGTCACTCCGCATTTTTTCCCTTTTGAATAATAGCTGCCATTGACGACGATCGACGACCATTCAAGAGCTTAGAGCTCACGTGAGGAGTTTGTCAAAAATTCTGTTTATTGGCCAAACTTAATTTTTTTTGCTGAGATGAAGCCATTTGAGCAATGTTAAATTCTTTTACAGCCATTTTAAAGCTACACTTTAAACATGAAACATCACCCATTTTCCCCAACTAATTTGATGTCTAAGACTGTCAATGGCAGCGATTGAGTTCAAGGAATACCGTATTTTCTCACATATACGCTGTACTTGTAAGTAAAAAAAAATGGTGGCTGAATCAAGGCTACGGCTTATATGCGCACAAAATACACATGACATGCGTAATGTGTACCTCATGTTATTATTGCACCCAGAGACTTGGTGAACATTATACCGCTACGGACACACTTCCTGGTTGTGCTTGCGTATGCTATTATTGGTCAATATGTGAGAAAATATGGTTATACTTCCTTTTTTTGCTATCTTTAAAAAGTTCACCTTTGGTTTAAGGAGTACTATAATAACTTTAATAGTCCTCAGAGTGGCTTTGTCCCTCCCCATTGTTTAACACTCTACTTTTAGTGTCCACTTTTCCAAGTGATGTTCTCCCTATGAAGCATTTTGCCAGAAATTTGTCACTTTGAGTGAAGGCAGAGTGGGTTTTTTTGTGTGTGTATGTTGCCCTGGTGACCAAACACCCTGACTTTTCCGTTCACGTTGCAGACAGCGGCAGCAACGGCCACAAAAGCGAACGTCCGGGTGTCCAGGTGATGTCACTCTCCGCTTCTTACGACCCTTACGAGAGCAGCAGCCCCAAAGAACTTGGTGAGGAGCCGGCAAATAGATTTCCATTGGCAAAAAAAAAAAAAAAAATGGGGCTCACCCAAAGCCGCGTGTGCTCAGATGCTTCCTACGTGGATCCGCTGGGGCCCGCGACGGAGCGACCCAAGACGGGGGTCAAGGTGCGGGTCGATGACGACGATGATTTTGCAGACGAAGAGCTCGGAGATGACCTTCTGCCGGAGTAGTTAGGTGGCACACGCAACCCGTTACTTTTGATTGGCTCGCAACCAGATTAGGGGCTTAGCCTCTTGCGACCCTCGTGAGGAAAAGCAGTTTTGAAAATAACCATCATCGGTCACCAGTTTAAAGTTTGACATAAGTTGGGTGGCTTTACAAAACAATAGTTTTATGCACAAACACTCCAAATTCCAGTCAAATTGATTTCAATGTCTATTGCTGTCAATGGTAGCCAATAAGATAATACTTAAAACAACTGATTTATTTATTTATTTTTTAGCAGATATCCATATTTTCAACAAATGAAACTGGTACTTGTCCCTTGCATCTTTTCATTTTTCTTCAGAAAAATTGGGACACACCTGCGCTACAGTACACTGAATTAATAATATAATCATAAATGTATAAATGTATCATATGAATGAATTAATTTTTGGGACAGATATGATCATTTCAACACTTATTTTGCAAGACCATCCCCCTGGCGGTGGAATTCAAGCAAGCGTGGCAACCAACTGTATTCTCACCTATTTCAATAATAATATTGTTTTGTTTTTTCTAAGTTTGTTTGTTTTAAAGGAGCTACGATTAGATCTATTTTGATATTGTGTAAATAATAAAGTAGCTTGAAAATCCAAAAAGAAATAATAATTTGAGGTTGTTTTTAGCATTGACACAGCTGCCCCTGAGTGCGCACCTCCCACTCCCAGCTGAGGTGTTGCTTTGTGTGGAGACGGACGGACTGACGGACGGACTGACGGACGGACGGACGGACGTGGCGTGGCGTGGCGTGGCGTTCGAGTGTACGCTGCGACCACGTGTTCCCGTTTGAGTTACTATCGCAAACCCCGACAAAGCAGCTCGCCATGCCCCGTGGGTTCGGGATCGGGATCCGGGTCCCGCTCCTGGTGGCGGCCACGCTCCTGGTTCTCGCCGCCGGCGTCAGCGCGGCTGCGGGTGGCCGCGTGAAGAAGAAGGCTTCCCGAGGTCGCTCTTGTCTGGACCTTCCCGAGGAGATACTGGAGCAGATGTTCGGGCGCCTTTCGGTCGGCGTGCTGAGCGCTTTCCACCACGCCCTGCAGCTGGAGCCCCGTGAGAGGGTCAACTTGAGCTGCCCCAGCGCCGCCGCCCTGCGCCCGACTTCGGGCGAAAGCAAGAGCAAACTCCCGGTCAACCTGCTCAGCGTCTCCCCCTGGGCTTACAGGTAAAACAAACAAAAAACAAACAAACTAACAAATACACATAAGACAAATGCAGTCATATTGTAAATAACCTGCAAGCACACGCAACAACAATACATTGTGTTTCGACATAAGTGCAATTTGCAGTATGTATGTGTGTACATGCATGTGTGTACATGCATGTGTGTACATGCATGTGTGTACATGCATGTGTGTACATGCATGTGTGTATATGCATGTGTGTATATATACATGTGTATACATGCATGTATATACATGTATATACATGCATGTATATACATGTGTATGCATGCATGTATATACATGTGTATGCATGCATGTATATACATGTGTATGCATGCATGTATATACATGTGTATGCATGCATGTATATACATGTGTATACATGCATGTATATACATGTGTATACATGCATGTATATACATGTGTATACATGCATGTATATACATGTGTATACACATGTATATATACACATGTATATACACACATGCATGTACACATGTTTATACATGAATGTATATACATGTATATACTTGTATGTATACATGCAGGTATATACATGTATATACTTGTATGTATATACATGTATATACTTGTATGTATATACATGTATATACTTGTATGTATATACATGTATATACTTGTATGTATATACATGTATATACTTGTATGTATATACATGTATATACTTGTATGTATATACATGTATATACTTGTATGTATATACATGTATATACTTGTATGTATATACATGTATATACTTGTATGTAGATACATGTATATACTTGTATGTAGATACATGTATATACTTGTATGTAGATACATGTATATACTTGTATGTAGATACATGTATATACTTGTATGTAGATACATGTATATACTTGTATGTATATACATGTATATACTTGTATGTAGATACATGTATATACTTGTATGTATATACATGTATATACTTGTATGTAGATACATGTATATACTTGTATGTATATACATGTATATACTTGTATGTATATACATGTATATACTTGTATGTATATACATGTATATACTTGTATGTATATACATGTATATACTTGTATGTATATACATGTATATACTTGTATGTATATACATGTATATACTTGTATGTATATACATGTATATACTTGTATGTATATACATGTATATACTTGAATGTTTATACATGTATATACATGTATATACTTGTATGTATATACATGTATATACTTGTATGTATATACATGTATATACTTGTATGTATATACATGTATATACTTGTATGTATATACATGTATATACTTGTATGTATATACATGTATATACTTGTATGTATATACATGTATATACTTGTATGTATATACATGTATATACTTGTATGTATATACATGTATATACTTGTATGTATATACATGTATATACTTGTATGTATATACATGTATATACTTGTATGTATATACATGTATATACTTGTATGTATATACATGTATATACTTGTATGTATATACATGTATATACTTGTATGTATATACATGTATATACTTGTATGTATATACATGTATATACTTGTATGTATATACTTGTATGTATATACTTGTATGTATATACATGTATATACTTGTATGTATGTACATGTATATACTTGTATGTATATACATGTATATACTTGTATGTATATACATGTATATACTTGTATGTATATACATGTATATACTTGTATGTATATACATGTATATACTTGTATGTATATACTTGTATGTATATACATGTATATACTTGTATGTATATACATGTATATACTTGTATGTATATACATGTATATACTTGTATGTATATACATGTATATACTTGTATGTATATACATGTATATACTTGTATGTATATACATGTATATACTTGTATGTATATACATGTATATACTTGTATGTATATACATGTATATACTTGTATGTATATACATGTATATACTTGTATGTATATACATGTATATACTTGTATGTATATACATGTATATACTTGTATGTATATACTTGTATGTATATACTTGTATGTATATACATGTATATACTTGTATGTATATACATGTATATACTTGTATGTATATACTTGTATGTATATACATGTATATACTTGTATGTATATACATGTATATACTTGTATGTATATACATGTATATACTTGTATGTATATACTTGTATATACTTGAATGTATATACTTGAATGTATATACTTGTATATACTTGAATGTATATACATGTATATACTTGTATGTATATACATGTATATACTTGTATGTATATACATGTATATACTTGTATGTATATACATGTATATACTTGTATGTATATACATGTATATACTTGTATGTATATACATGTATATACTTGTATGTATATACATGTATATACTTGTATGTATATACATGTATATACTTGTATGTATATACATGTATATACTTGTATGTATATACTTGTATGTATATACATGTATGTATATACTTGTATGTATATACATGTATATACTTGTATGTATATACATGTATATACTTGTATGTATATACTTGTATGTATATACATGTATATACTTGTATGTATATACATGTATATACTTGTATGTATATACATGTATATACTTGTATGTATATACTTGTATATACTTGAATGTATATACTTGAATGTATATACTTGTATATACTTGAATGTATATACATGTATATACTTGAATGTATATACTTGAATGTATATACTTGAATGTATATACTTGAATGTATATACTTGAATGTATATACTTGAATGTATATACTTGAATGTATATACTTGTATGTATATACATGTATATACATGTATATACTTGTATGTATATACATGTATATACTTGTATGTATGTACATGTATATACTTGTATGTATATACTTGAATGTATATACTTGAATGTATATACTTGAATGTATATACTTGAATGTATATACTTGAATGTATATACTTGAATGTATATACTTGTATGTATATACATGTATATACATGTATATACTTGTATGTATGTACTTGTATGTATGTACTTGTATGTATGTACATGTATATACTTGTATGTATATACATGTATATACTTGTATGTATATACATGTATATACTTGTATGTATATACATGTATATACTTGTATGTATATACATGTATATACTTGTATGTATATACATGTATATACTTGTATGTATATACATGCATATACTTGTATATACTTGTATGTATACACGTGTATACATGCATGTCTATACATGTATATACCTGCATGTCTATACATGTATATACCTGCATGTATATAAATGTATATACCTGCATGTATATAAATGTATATACATGCAGGTATATACATGTATATATGTGCAGGTATATACATGTATATATGTGCAGGTATATACATGTATATACCTGCAGGTATATACATGTATATACCTGCAGGTATATAAATGTATTTACATGCAGGTATATAAATGTATATACCTGCATGTATATACCTGCATGTATATACCTGCACGTATATACATGTATATACCTGCATGTCTATACATGTATATACCTGCATGTCTATACATGTATATACCTGCATGTATATAAATGTATATACCTGCATGTATATAAATGTATATACCTGCATGTATATAAATGTATATACCTGCATGTATATAAATGTATATACATGCAGGTATATACATGTATATATGTGCAGGTATATACATGTATATACCTGCAGGTATATACATGTATATACCTGCATGTATATACATGTATATACATGTATATACATGCATGTATATACATGCATGTATATAAATGTATATACATGCAGGTATATAAATGTATTTACATGCAGGTATATACATGTATATACATGCAGGTATATACATGTATATACATGCAGGTATATACATTTATATACCTGCATGTATATACATGCATATACCTGCATGTATATACATGCATATACCTGCATGTATATACATGTATATACCTGCATGTATATACATACAAGTATATACATGTATATACATACAAGTATATACATGTATATACATACAAGTATATACATGTATATACATACAAGTATATACATGTATATACATACAAGTATATACATGTATATACATACAAGTATATACATGTATATACATACAAGTATATACATGTATATACATGCAGGTATATACATGTATGTATATACATGTATGTATATACATGTATGTATATACATGTATGTATATACATGTATGTATATACATGTATGTATATACATGTATGTATATACATGTATGTATATACATGTATGTATATACATGTATATACCTGCATGTATATACATGTGTATACTTGCATGTGTATACATGTGTATACTTGCATGTGTATACATGTGTATACTTGCATGTGTATACATGTGTATACTTGCATGTGTATACATGTGTATACTTGCATGTGTATACATGTGTATACTTGCATGTGTATACATGTGTATACTTGCATGTGTATACATGTGTATACTTGCATGTGTATACATGTGTATACTTGCATGTGTATACATGCCTGTGTGTACATGCATGTGTGTACATGCATGTGTATACATGCATGTGTATACATGCCTGTGTGTACATGCATGTGTACACATGTGTACACATGCATGTGTATACATGTGTATACATGCATGTATATACATGCATGTATATATACATGTGTATACATGCATGTATATACGTGTGTGTATATATACACATGTATACATGCGTGGAAAAATAGGCATGTATACTTGTGTATATGCAAACACCAATGTATATATACAAGGCTTTTCACCTTTAAAAAGAACAGTAGACAATGTTTCTTACCAAAGGTTTTGATTTAATAAGGTTTTTTGAGGAGTATATTTACTTTGTCTTTTTTTTCTCCAGAATCTCGTATGACCCAAGCAGATATCCCCGTCACATCCCAGAGGCATACTGCCTGTGCCGCGGTTGCCTGACCGGACCACTGCGCCAGGAGAGCCGGAATTACCGCAGTACTCCGGTGTATGCTCCCTCTGTCGTACTCAGGCATTCTGGTGCCTGTGTCGGGGGCCGCCGCTCTTACTCAGAGGTCTACGTCTCGGTGGCGGTGGGATGTACCTGCGTCCCCCTGATGGACAAGGACCGGGCGCTGCAGAACACCACTCGCACTCTGGACTCTTGGAGGACGGCTAAAACTAAATCGGCAGGGTTCTGGGGATGAAGTTGTTTCTTGAACAGGAAGTGACACGTTCAGGCGCTGAAATAAATAGGAAGGCATTGATAAATGACCTGTACAAAATCTATATAAGTTATATTAAAATGTTGTCACCTCATACTTGGACATCATTTATATTTCATTGACATCTATTGTATACATGCATGTGTATACATGTGTATATATACATGCATGTATATACATGCATGTATATATACATGCATGTATATACATGCATGTATATATACATGCAAGTATACACATGTATATGCATGTATATATACATGCATGTATATATATATATATATATATATATATATATATATATATATATATATATACATGCATGTATATATATATATATATATATATATACATGCATGTATATATATATATATATATATATATATATATATATATATATATATATATATATATATATATATATATATATATATATATATATATATACATGCATGTATACACATGTATATACATGCATGTATATATAGATGCATGTATGTACATGTGTATACATGCATGTATATATACATGCATGTATATACATGCATGTATACACATGCATGTATATACATGCATGTATATACATGCATGTATATATACATGCATGTATACACATGTATATACATGCATGTATATATACATGCATGTATACACATGTACATACATGCATGTGTATACACATGCATGTATACACGTGTATACACATACATGTATACACGTGTATACACATGCATGTATACACGTGTATACACATGCATGTATACACGTGTATACACATGCATGTATACACGTGTATACACATGCATGTATACACATGTATATGCATGTATATATACATGCATGTATATACATGCATGTATACACATGTATATGCATGTATACACATGCATGTATATACATGCATGTATATATACATGCATGTATACACATGTATATACATGCATGTATACACATGTATATACATGCATGTATACACATGTATATACATGCATGTATACACATGTATATGCATGTATACACATGTATATGCATGTATATATACATGCATGTATATGTACATGCATGTATACACATGTATATGCATGTATATACATGCATGTGTATACACATGCATGTGTATACACATGCATGTGTATACACATGCATGTGTATACATGCATGTGTATACATGCATGTGTATACACATGCATGTATACACATGTATGTGTATACATGCTTGTATATCGATGTGTATGAAAGAGGTAAAACTGCAGATATTACCAGATACTCCCAGAGAGTGGTGGCTCAGTGGTTAAGTCATCAGTTTGCCACCTCTGTGGTCCTGTGTTCAAATCCCAGTGCCTGCAAAAATTTTCCAAATATTAATCAGGTAATTGAAAGAGGTAAAACTACAAGTACTACTTCTTACTCTCACAGCATGGTGGCCCAGTGGTTAAGTCATCAGTCTTCCACATCTGTGGTCCTGAGTTCAAATCCCAGTACCTGCAAAAATTTTCCAAATATTAATCAGGTAAGTGAAAGAGGTAAAAGTACAAATACTACTTCTTACTCTCACAGCATGGTGGCCCAGTGGTTAAGTCATCAGTCTTCCACATCTGTGGTCCTGAGTTCAAATCCCAGTCCCTGCAAAAATTTTCCAAATATTAATCAGGTAAGTGAAAGAGGTAAAACTACAAGTACTACTACTTACTCTCACAGCGTGGTGGCCCAGTGGTTAAGTCATCAGTCTTCCACATCTGTGGTCCTGAGTTCAAATCCCAGTACCTGCAAAAATTTTCCAAATATTAATCAGGTAAGTGAAAGAGGTAAAACAACAAGTACTACTGCTTTCTTCCACAGGGTGATGGCCCAGTGGCTAAGTCATCAGTTTCCCACATCTGTGGTCCTGGGTTCAAATCCCGGTGCAGGCAAAGATTTTCCAAATATTATTTAGTTAAATGAATAAGTTCTAATGCCTAAGTGTTTAAGTGTATAAGTATTCAGTGGTGGATGAAGAATTTTGTCCAAAAACTGACTAAGTGTTTCACCCAATTTCCTTGGATAAAACTGCAAGTACTACTGCTTTCTCTTACAGGTTGGTGGCCCAGTGGCTAAGTCATCAGTCTGCCACCGGTGTGGTCATGGGTTCAATTCCCAGTGCCGGCAAAGATTTTCCCAATATTATTCAGTTAAATGAATAAGTTCTAATGCCTAAGTGTTTAAGTGTATAAGTATTCAGTGGTGGATGAAGCATTTTGTCCAAAAAATGACTAAGTGTTTCACCCAATTTCCTTGTATAAAACGTTTCAACACCTATGTATAAGTGGGGCACGAGTTGGTGTAGTGGGTTGCACACTCGCCTTTGCACCGAGAGAACGTGAGTTCGCTTCCCGGTGTCGGCGGTTCACTGACCAAGCAAGCGGTCGAGGGTCGGCCGAAGGCCGACCCGAGAACGCCTTTCGCACATACAGGTCCATCAAGTGTCTTCCGAACTGCCGAAGGCAGTTCGGAATATAACCTTTTGCTGAAAAGTATGACTAAGTGTTTAATAAAAATTAAAAAGTTTTTCTTTTTTTTTTCTTGTTCCATTTCCAGACTACTTGGTTCGGTGATCAGCCAAACAACGGCAGCGGGAATCGAACCCAGGTCTCCCAGGCGGGAGTCCAGTGATCTAACCTCTGCGCCAACCAAGTGACTACACTTTCCTTTGTAATCATTTGAGTATTTTTAGAAGAAGTCCACAGAAACAACTAAGTGAAAATGTGTTCGAACCGGGATTTGAACCCAGGTCTCCCAGACAAGAGTCCGGTGAGTTAACCACTACGCCACCAAGTAGCTACACTATCCCTTGTAATCATTTGAGTGTCTTGATTGCAAGAACACAGAAACAACTAAGTGAAAATGTGTCCCAACCGGGATTTGAACCCAGGTCTCCCACGTGGGAGTCAAGTGACTTAACCTCTATGCCACATATACATTATACATGGTCATTTCAAAAACATTTACATGCATGTATACACATGTATATACATTATGCAATGCCTTTTTGTAACAATTAAACATTCTATACATCTTTACCCTTTTTGTAAAAAAATGGAAAAACATAACCTTACTGTACAATTAAAAGCAATACTATACATGACTTAATTTTTTTTTTAACAACAAATACCCTTACTCGAGCTGCCCCCCCCCCATTGTTTCTCAGGAAAGAAGCCCAACAATACATAGTATTGTTTTCATCATTATTATACAGTCTTTAAAAAATAAATGACTTACAACGAGGCGTAGCTCAAACCAATGACATCACAAAGAGTGTTTGTGAACACAACATTCCATTACGTAACTCCCTTCATGTTGAAGCTAACAACTCAACAGTAGACACTAAAAATGACCAACCGGAATTTGAACGTCAAGGAGGACGACCTCTATTCGGGCTACAATGATTATAATCCACTTTTTGATTTCAAGGTGAGCATCGTATCAATATGGTTTTTCGTTCTTTTAGGATCAGATTGTGAAAAATGGACTCGATGAGTCGCATGTTCATTCTTACAGGAGTTGGAAAATGATGCCAATTTCCAAGAAGCAATCAAGAGCAGTCATGGAAAACGAGTGCTTTTACAACCAGTCTGTATTATCGTTATCGTCCCATTTATCTAATTCGCTGCCATTGACAGGCGCCTAATTTATTTGAATTGGGAAAGGCTGGCAGTCAATGATTTACGGCGGGTGCCTAACCATTCCCTTTTGATTTCCCACATAGATTGGCGGACATTTGACTGATTTTACTCCAGGGGGGCGACCTTTAACATGTTCCTCTGGAGTAAGTCCAAAGTTTGATTTTCTCGCATTTACGCTTGCTCATGTTAGCATAAAAAAACGACAACCCAATTGCTCATTTCCCTTTACAGTCTCGTACTCCCATGCCGTCATCAGTAAGTCGACCCGTGACGGCAACGGTGCAGGTAACCTAACCATCACAAATAAAATAAAAAAAGTTGGGTACTTACACGGGAGCTGTGGGGTACCCCAAGGGCAAAGACTGATTCTGATTCTTTCCACAATTCGTCTCTAGCAAAGTGGAGCAGCTCGCCCAATGTCTGCAATCAGCGCGGCAGGTTATTCTTCCTCACCCACCCGATGTGAGAACAACAACACCATTGACATAAAAAAATATGAATAAAAACATACCGTTCTGATGAAAACAGCTATGGTGTCATTTTAGGCACAGGGTCCGATTCTTTGGGCCATTGCAGAGGTCTCGCACCCCCCCTGGAAGAAAGGAAAGAAGACACGTGAGTAAATGTAATGAAAAGTTTACATTTTTCAAACCTATTGACCTGAAAGACTTTCTTTAAAATGTATATATTTTGGAACAATGCCATCATTTAAACTGGAGAAGTTAAAACATGAAAAATTGAAAGTATTGTGTAGTTTTAAACCAAGTCGTAAATCATGACATGTGTGTGTGGTTGGTTGTGTTGCCAACTTAGTCCCGAGGAAAAGATCAAGCTGTTAGAGAAGAAAGTGAACGACTTAATCACAGAGAGCTGCATGGCGCAAAGCACGGGCAACTCCCAACTGGTCAGACTCTGTCCATCCTTTTTTCAAAAGAAACCCTATTGGTCCAAGTTGGACAAGTGCCTCTCTTTCTTCTTACACGTATGTCGGCAGGCGCTGGAGAAGGCAAAAGAGGCCGAGAAGAAGGAAAGAGCGCTGGTGAGGCAGCAGGAGCAATCCGAAGACCCGGACCAAATCAACTTGGATCTCACCTACGCTGTGAGCCTGACGACAATCTACGAGCCATGTTTTTTTTTGTTGCCTGTATTTGTACAAGTTTTGTCTTGGTCGTCAGGTTCTGCTCAATCTGGCTAACCAGTGTGAAAACAATGAGATGTACCCAGAAGCCTTGAACCACTACCTCGTCATCATCAAAAACAAGATGTTCACCAACGCTGGTGCTTGGCTAATTCCACCTTGCTCGATCGATCGAACTGGCTTTAGGGGCTGAATTTTCCAAACCTCTACTTCTCAGGGCGCCTAAAGGTGAACATGGCTAACATCTGGGTAAAGCAGAAGAACTACTCCAAAGCGGTCAAGTTCTACCGCATGGCGCTGGACCACATCTCGGACGATTACAAGGAGATGAGGATCAAGATCATGCAGAATATCGGCACCGTCTTCATGCTGTTGGGCCAGTACTCGGAAGCAGTGTCGTCTTTCGAGCACATCATGAGAAACAGCGCCAACGTCAGGTCTGGCTACAACCTGGTGCTATGCTACTACGCCATCCGTGACGCCGAAGGCATGAAGAATGCCTTCCACGAGCTACTCGCCGTACCCCTGGACGTGCAGCACGAGGACAAGTACTTGGCAGCCAACGTAAGACCGAAGCAGAGCGTCGGAAACTTCAAAACGCACGCCAACTTGACTTGGTGGCCGCCATGTGTTTCAGGATGACATCAGATCCAACATGTTGATGGAAGTGATCAGAAATGACAAGCTGTACCAGATGGAGAGAGAGCTGTAAGGAAATAGCAGCAATTGTGATTACTAGAACATAAAAATAACCTGTTCACTTTTTTGCGCAGGAAAGCCCGTGCCGAGAAGTACGTGATGACCGCCGCCAAACTCATCGCTCCGGTCATTGAGTCGTCTTTCTCTGCCGGATTTGACTGGTTTGTCTAGCTACTCTTATTATTTGCATCTTCCGTCTATAAGCACGTTCTACTGTATTTTCTACAAAAGGTGTGTAGACTTGGTGAAGAACTCTCCATATGCCGAGCTGGCCAATGACCTCCAACTGAAAAAGGCCATGACCTTCTTCAGACAAATGCACTTTGACCAGGTCAGAAACTCCTCAACTCACTGTACCCATAGCTTAGCTTAGCCAAATAGCCCAAATTGACATCAATATTTTGTTTAAAGGCCATGAAAATCCTGAAAGAAGTGGCCAAGCAGGACAGCAAAGTCAAAAGTGCTGCTGCCAACAACCTCTCTAGCCTCTTCATCCTGGTACTGCTCGATTCCAACCAGATACAAACCAGTAGCTTTTACTAACGTCTACAACCTCTGCAATTCCAGGAGAAGGACTACGAGCAGGCAGAACGTTATGCCGATCTGGCGGTGAATGCAGATCGCTACAACCCGGGAGCCTTTGTGTGCAAAGGGAACACCGAGTTTGTCAAGCAAGACTACGCCAAAGCGGCCGAGTTCTTCAAAGAAGCTTTGAGGAACGACTCCTCCTGTACTGAAGCCCTGAGGAACCTGGGTAACCTTCATAAAGAAACTACGTCCATGTTCGTATCAGTTCTGAAAAGTTTACTTCTGCTAAGGTCTGACGTATAAGAAGCTAAGCCGTCTAGAAGACGCGCTGGACTGCTTTTTGAAGCTTCAAGCCATTCTCAGGGACAGCGCTGAGGTCATGTACCAACTAGCTGACATGTATCCTTTTTTCAAAGTTGCAGATAGTCTCAAGAGATCGAGCAAATCTTCTAGTAAAAACAGGATAGAAAACCTACGCGTAATGTACAAGCAAGCTATGACAAAACAGTTAGAGGGAAATACTTGAGATTTGACGACTGACAGAACAGGGAGATGCCTGGTTGGCTCTGTTTTTATCATTATGCTTAATCTGTCTTTTCATGATGGATTTGGGTGAAAAAAAATAACACCTTTAACGATGTTAGCTATGAGCAACTGGAGGACCCCCACCAGGCGGTAGAGTGGCTGATGCAGGTCATCAGTGTGGTCCCTAATGACCCCAGAGCTTTGGCCAAACTGGGGGACCTGCATGACTTGGAGGGGGACAAATCGCAAGCCTTGCATTACTACTGCGAGGTAAAACCCCTAAAAATTCCAATTGCTGTGAGAGTTTGTTGACAACGTGACTTCCTTTCAGTCCTTTAGGCTCTTCCCTTGCAACATGGAGGTGATCGAGTGGTTAGCGGCCTACTATGTGCAGACGCAGCTCTACGAGAAGGCCATTCACTATTTCAACAGAGCCATACTTGTGCAGTGAGTCAAGGGGATATTTTGCATAAAAATAATGCCATTACATTTACCAGATCTCAACTCAATAGAGCATTTTTGAGATTTTGCAATGAGATATTCGCATCAAGGATGCGCAGTTGATAAATCTGCAGCCACTGAGGGATGCTGATATGTCATTAGGGAGCAAACTTATGAGGATTATTTAACTTCTCTCAATAAGATGCAGAAATTATGAAGTCAATTAAATTAAATCAATACTCATGTATAACCCATCAATGAAGCTTTTTTTGTGTGTTTAGACCCAACGAGGTGCGTTGGCAGTTGATGGTAGCCAGGTGTTACAGGAGAAGCGGTCAGAAATTACACTAATATACAATACAAAAAATGTATATGCTCTTGATATGAAACTTCTCTATTGCAGGAAATGGACAAAAAGCTCTAGAAACCTACAGAGAAATCCACCGCAAATTTCCAGAGGACGCGCAATGTAAGTCATCACCACCGTGTTTTCCAACGGGGCCTCCTGATCCAATGTCGATCTATGCGAAGGTCTTCGCTTCCTGGTGCGGCTGTGTCAGGACATGGGCCTGAAAGAAGTCCACGACTACGCCAACAAGCTCAAGAAGGTCGAGAAGATGAAGGAACTCAGAGAGCAGGAAAGGAAAAATGGATTTTGTAGTCCAAATATAATGGTGATGGGAACAATTGAGTATTCTGTTCCCCCTCCAGAGAGCAAAAGCAGAACGAGAAGGAGGCACAAGAAATAAGAGGAATGAAGCTGCTGACGCCAATACTGGTCAGTCATCCTGAGGGATCATACAAATGCTGTGTTGCCACCAAATGGGTTTATCTCATTTTCAGAAGGTGTTCCCAAAGGCGAGCGTGCAACGGCACCGGCGATGTCGCTCCCCACCTCCAACGAGCCATATGAGAAGAGTAGTAACCCTGACGAATTGGGTGAATGAAAAGATGGCTGCTAACTTGCCCTACCAAACTGATGTGTGCTTATCCCAAGTGTGGCAAACTTTTTGTATTTTGCTAGACGCGTCCTACGTGGACCCGCTTGGCCCTTTAGCAGACCAGCCGCGGATGGGCTCCAAGAAGCGTGTGGACGATGACGTATTCGCCGGAGAAGACCTTGGCGATGAGCTGCTGCCCGAGTAGAAACCAACAACCACCAGTGGGATGTGGCATACAATCAATTACATACACAGTTGCATGGAGAGGACCAAAATTGGCAATAGTTTATCAGAGCCACTTTAAATTGGAATGGTATGCAAATCCAATGTTCAAAGTTCTATTCTGAATAAAATATTCAACGATGGCACTTGCACATCATTGCAGTTGAGTTATTTTTTTCACAATTTGTATATTAGTCCAACTTGTTGGGAACCCTATTTGTAAATGACAACAATTCAGACCTGCCAGAAACTACCAATCTTCCTAGTTTACGACGCGAGTCTTCACCAATCTACTAAACAAGTATAAAAAACAAGAAAATTAAAGAAATGCTATCCAAAAATTAATATTAAGCTTCATTAATATTAAGCATCATTAATATTAAGCATCATTAATATTAAGCTTCATTAATATTAAGCATCATTAATATTAAGCTTCATTAATATTAAGCGAAAGGGTCATAAAATCGGAAAATGGTCTTACCCAGTAGAATTAGAATTTTTGACGCTTGGGAGTTCTATTTTTTAACAACTAAATGATCACATACTCGTTTGAATGGTAAAATTAATTGTTATCATGGTTAACTCAGGCACTGCTTTAACTCATTGGCTGCCAATGATAAAGACGCCACATGGCTGGTTGTTTACTCCTCTTTTAATAAGGAAATTGCATTCCTAACAAGACTTGGGAAATAATGTATCCCAGCAGATAGGCTGTTTTTGCTTATTCTATGTTCGGAGCTCCCCCCTCTTGAAATGCTCCTAATTGACAACTTCAAGTATTCCTTTTCCTTCATTTTGTCATATTGGGGCACGTGCCACTCAATCCACTAGATGGCATTCTTTCCAACAATAACAAAAATCTGATATAATACGTTGGTTATCTTTTCAGGAAACCAAAAAACTGAACCATTTGTTAAGATTTTGATACTTCTAACAATTTGAAAATTTTGCAATTAAAATGACTTCTCATCCCACAGTCCAGTCCCTTTTTTTACCACATTTCAGCCGGAGAGAAGAGGTGACGGGTAGTTGACGAAACATCGGAAGTCGTTGGACAAATTGCGCCGGTGCTGTGGCAAGAAGCGACACACGTTGACATCCAGGAGTTGTTTGGCTGCGTTTTCCATCACGCCACCTACAAATGAGAAAAATTGAATCCCCAATATACTCAACTAAATGTCATCACGCTGCATTTTGAACAACAATTAACCCCTTGGCTGCCAGCGACAATGATAGTCATCCAATTCATTTAAACTAGGAGCCACTGCCAGCCAAAATGGAGCAAATGTGCACCATCAGTGGCAGCCAATGAGTAAGATGTTCTCTGCAAGTATTTCCTCTGACCTGTGCACAGCAGAACTTTTCCTTTGGTCAGGTACTTGACCGTGCGAGCCACTTTACTGAGGCACTCCTCGGACAGGTAAGGCGGGTCCACCAACACCACGTCAAAGCTACGTGGCGCCACCCCACGTTCCGCCGGTCCCAGCGGCTCATTGTAGTCGTAGAATATGAATTCATCGCCGTACACGGCGAAGCGCCGGTCGTATTCGAAAACCGTTACTGATGCGCTGCCTCCGAGCTGCTTTAGCTTCTGGTAAACGCTGGGGGCGCTAACGCATGCGATTCTGTGAAATGTAAAGATTTGAATTGAACGTTTTCATTGTCAATATACAAGTATAATGAGATCTAAATTTTACAAAAACAAGTAGAGGTTGTGTATTTAAGTTAAAAAAAAACTGAACTTGAGTGGTGCACATGTTAGTCATTGTTGATCTTTAGCGTTTTTGAGTGGAAGTGGGTATCTTACCTCCCTTCTACTCCAGCTTGTTCGAGAAGTTCCTCTGCTAATCGCGTTGCAGTCTCGTCTGTGTACCAGAATTGACTCATACCCTAAACAAACATGACACAAGTAATAAATACAGGATCCATGAATAAAAAAGTAAACATCGGGACAATGCGAGGGCACATTTCAGATGATCGCTCACCCAGTCCTCCTCCACGGCTCCCACGGCGAATTGATCGGCGGGCGTGGAGACATCGCAAGTGTTCTTCTTGCCTTGGTTCTCTTCATAAAACTCCTGCAAAGCCGCCAGGGTGTGAGCGGACAACGCCGGCACGTCGTCGTCGCTGTCGCTCATGTTGATCAGCGGAGATCAATACACGATAGATTTGCTGTTTGTAAAAATGACAAGCGTGCTGGCTTTCTGTCACCACGCTATGGCCAAGCGTGGGGAGTCGCGGTGTGATGACGTAGTTCCGAGAAGAGCCGATGATGCGTTCACAAAATGGGAAAGCGCACACGCCGTTAGAGTACTGAAAAGTGTGACTTAAGATGTAATAACATCTATAGTATACATTCTCTCGCCTAAATATTTGTATGGGGAGGGGGTAAAATAACCCCCCGTGAGAGAAATGTTATCTTTCTTTTTTAAATATTTTTTCATGCATACAATTCCTAAATTGAAATAATGTTATCATATTTCCATTTTCTATTTGCCTTTTATTCACATCCTGCATATTTGCTTATACATTTAATTTATGAAACATGTAATTCATTTTGACGTAATTAATTTTACATTTCAATGAGACAAACAGTTTAACTATGTAACCCATCATTGTGGGATAGGCTCCAGCACCCCCCACGACCCAAAGGAAGATAAAGCAGTTCAGAAAAGGAGATGAACAGATTTTTTTTTGTTAGTGCCAATATAAAATGAAAGAGACCAAAATAGTTCTTATACAATCCAACTTTATGTACAACTTGAAACAGGGTCAACACACACAGGAAGGTTGTTGAAACGTCTCTACTCCTTATGGATCTTGGACTTTGTGTTGCTTTATAAAAAATACTCGTCGCAATACAGCCCGTCAACGTCTTTCAACGAAAAAGCTCACCTACTCGCGTATAAAAATTTCAGTTGGACGTGTGGTTCCTTAAACAGAAGCAAAACGTCCAAGGCTTGCAGACGGGAGGCCGGCATGCATGTACTTTCTCGCTGCTCCACGACCGGGCGACATTATTTGTCGTGGGGGACACGTGATGCAAGGCACTCACACACATAGGCACTCTGGAGAGATTTGGAGTATAGTTTGTGTGAATTCTATGATGTACTTGCTTGTATGTTTTGGTGTGGGCGTCCATAATGTCCATTGACAGCAATAAACATCAAATGCATTTTCTTACTGGGCAGGCAGTCATTCAACGACCTTGATTTAACGGCACTCTCGGCAATAGACGTCCACGTCATTTCTATTTTGAGGGACTGCCAGAAATTATACCGCTGCCAATTCTCCCAGTGCAAACAGATTGGACATCTACGGTCATCGGAACGGAACCTCCATGATTCGAATGGAAAAAGTCCCATTAAAGCCAATAGAAAAGCACAAAGGTTTATGAACTTTTTCCTTCGTCTCGGCATTGTGTTTATATGCCATTGTTAACATGTGCTGAATGTAAAAACTTTTTTTTTTTTTTTTAAAACAACTTGAATGTCAATGTGTATGCGTGTATGACTGACTATACATAATGTAGGCATATAAACTGATACATTCTCGAAATAATGGTCCAAAGGCATTTAAAACTTCACACTGAGGGGGAAAAACTTGTAAAAAAAAAAAAATCTTTGTCACCTTCCAATTACACAGTTTGTTGTGTACATGTGTGTGTTCAGCAGCTTTGCCTGGTAGTCCAGTGACCTCCCAGCGAGTCTATTCGTCCGCATCAAAGCTGGACGAATCGCCGTGATAAGCGTCCTGAGCCTTTACCCATAAGTCAGAGCGAGAGGGGTTACTTGACGCAGAGCAAGCCGCCCACGTTGGCCACAAAGTCGTCGAGACTTTTGAGGAAGGCTATTTTTTGCTTGCGCTCCATGGCGGGCGGCGTGCTGCTGGCCGTCAGTGTGTTGAAGGCGGCCACCAGACGCCCGTAGATGACCGCGTCGCGCTGCGACGACAGCAGTGATTCCACTAGATCAGAGTACTCCGCCTGAGCACGCCACAAAAAAATACAAAAATAAATACATCACACCACTGTCCACTTATACTTTTTATTATCACCATATTTGGCAGAATTTATACTATGTAAAATTTGTTTTTTCTACTATATCAATACCATGACAAGATTTTAAGAGCATCATATTTGTCAATTATACAGTCAGGAGAAGCAAAAATATTGACTGTCTTGTAATACTTGAGAAAAGATATTGTTAATATAAGGATTCTTTGAAAATTATGTTCAAATCGCAAAAAATAATACCTATGGTATTCCAATGCAGCCAATTATATTTCTACTGAGAAAAAGCTTCTGGGGATGAATTTTGCTAAGTGACTGATCAAGATTAGTTTTTTTTTGTTTTAACCAAGTACAACCCGCAATTATAAGTAGAACAGTATTTTCTCCATGTGTATGACAAATTAGTCAATGATACCGCGCCAATAATTCTAAAGTTACGATTTCACAATAGTTTGTTGACACTTTTTCAAAGCCGAGTGTCACCTTACCTGATGCAAACAAACAAGCGTGTAAAGAGCTTCTCCGGCTGCCACCGTGATCTCTGTGTTGTGTTTCTGCAGTACCAACATGTCGAAAACCAGCTGCAACAAATGGCAAACATAAACAATGGCACTCTCGCATAACATTTCCAGCGGCGCACCCACCTTGAGGAAGTGCCGCGTGGCCAAGAAAAGGGGCGTGTCCTTCTCACGGTTTTTGGCGCACTGCTCGGCCAATGGGGACAAAGCTTCCAAACACAGCTGACTGACCTCTGAACCCATACTAAACATGTCCGTTAAGGCTTAGCGTTGAATGGTAGGGGAGGACACAAGAACACAAACAGCCTTCACAAGAAGAGGATACGAAGTCATGCCGAGCTCCAGCGAGAACATGAGGCTCTTGAAGAGCTCCTCGGGGAGTTGTGGGATCTTCTCGGGGAAAATCTCGCAGATGAAGGTGATGAGTTTGTAATACTGGTTGCACAAAGACGGGAACTGTGAAACAAAAGCGACAGGGGACCAAAACTTTAAGCCAGCTCAGAAGAGAGAGCGTCGAGCAAGACAAAAAAAATACCACACCTTAAGAAGGTCCTGAGACATGAGCGGGAGGACGATGTTGACGCCGTACAGGACCACGTCGGCGGCCGACACCGGGCGAGCGGACGTCGGCGTGCCTTGCTCTTGGCCGCGGAAAACCTCATCTGGAAAGAGAGGGTGCGGATCATGCGCCAGTTGGGGGGAAAAAAAAACGCTTCTGAAGGCAAAAAGACGAACAGACGCACCCGTGTCGCTGAAGTCGATGAACTCTTTGGACAGCAGGTTGGTGAGCAACTCCATGATGAGCAACAAGTCCTGATATTGGTCTTCCTCTGCTGCGGCGTCACTTCGTTTTCTGCTCTGGTTATTCTTGGAGTAAACTTGCAGTAGCGTCAGGCAAGCCTCATACAGCTTCATAGACTTGTTCTGCGCACACAACACAATGTTATTTGGAGCACTCGGTGGTCTTCTTTGGTGTCCCCAAGAATGACCAACCTCTCCCAGGTAGCAGATCTGCTTGTGGGCCACTTCTACGAAGACTTCGATGATGAGGTTAATGGTCTCCGGCGTGTTGCTGTACACCTGAGACGCGTGCAAGTAGACAGTTAAAGACAAGGACTAAAAAGTGAGCGTCCACCAAGGGACACACCCACCTCCATGAGTCCAATGCAGCTGGACAGAAAGTCCATAAGGAAGGAGAAGAGCGAGGCTACGTTGTCAATCTGAGTAGCCTCGGCGATACCACAGAGGGCTTCCAACGTGGCCACAATTTCCCGCTTGACCGCCTCCTCCTGGCTCATCTGAGCAAAGTTTTCCTGGTTGATCAGGTTGAGGAAGCGCTGCTGCAAAGGGTGCAGCACCTAAACCCCACAAACACAAAACAACGTCAATCAATACAACAGGATTCTAAGATATGAGCAAATACTTTAATTAAAAGGCAATATATTGAATATTGGATGATGGGGGGATGTAAATTCAATTAAAATCCTTATAAGATGCTATCTTATTTACATCTGATGTCGGATTGGTTTTGTGATTGATTTTGTAGCTAGAGTAGCTTCAATAACGTTTTCTTTTGTTTGCAGTCTTTCAGCAGGTGAGTTGAAGATGCTTGCCGTCATGGCTTGCAAGCCGCACCCGTTCCCCTCCGACCCGCCGCCGCGGCAGCTGCGACAGCTGCCGACTCCCCTCGGTAATTACGCGAGGCTTTACGCCCCCTTTTTTTACTACCGTCAGCCGATTAGGACAAAAGACCTCCGGGATGCCGACAGAGATCGAGTTCTCCCTGGTGACGGATTAAGGCGAGCTAGAGATGAACACAATTCAATTCTTTGGAGGGGGCGGGGCAAACAACCAATATGTCAAATGCCTAATATTAGAGAGGGACACTATAGGCAAGTAATGCTCATAAGACAGCCTTGTTAACTCCTTGGCTGCCATGGAGGGAATCTTTATTTTCAGATTTTTTGCCAGTTACTGTGTGGTTAATGTAAAAACAAGATGATTTTTAATGCAACTCTGGCAGCCATGGATTTCAAAACAAGTTACCTCAGCCCAGTACTGTTGTTTGG
Organism: Stigmatopora nigra; assembly: GCF_051989575.1. NCBI lineage: Eukaryota > Metazoa > Chordata > Actinopteri > Syngnathiformes > Syngnathidae > Stigmatopora > Stigmatopora nigra. Next base: position 6,661,297 of record NC_135518.1, on the reverse strand, counting down.
TGTCGGCGTCCATTTGGGCAAAGCCCCCCAGCACAAGAGCCTTCATGAGGGTCCTCTGCACCGAGCTGGAGAGCAGGTGCAGTGGCGGGCTGCGTCCGGCGAACTGCTTTGCCAGGTTCCACCAGCTCTCGCACTGCACCACCATGTTGGCCCTGCGGTGAGGCACGTGTCAGTTACGGTGCCATCTTTCCACTTTCTCCTTCCTCACCTTTGCCGGTGCTCCACGAGCGTCACCAGCAGCTCCACCGTGTCGTTGGCCAGCTCAGGTTCAGAGCTCCACACTGAAAGATTGGTGATGACTTTCTCCAGCAGGTAGCCCACGATCCATTGGGCGCCCTCCGTGTCGGAGCCGAACGCCGTGCTGAATGGGATGCTCACCTGACGAAAGGAGCTTTGATTAGGGCTCCTTGACGGAAAGAAAGATGAATTTGACACCCTGTTGGTGACGCTACCTGCTGGTAGAGCTTCTCATCCATGAGCAGATAGGTCCTGGCCCAGCGTCTCAGGAACCAAACCACATCTTTGCCCATCTGAGGACTCAGCAGCTGGGTCAAGCTAGCTCTGCTGGCCCTCGACTCCACTTCAGACGTCCTCAACACGGCTGACAGCAACCTAACGGACATGCCTTTATACTTTATACTGTCCTGATTGGTGTTAAAATGACTTTGTTGCAACTACCTGATGACCGAGTCGGTTCGGTCGCAGCCCGGGATGGACGAGGCCCTTTCGCCCGGCGAGCCCAAGATTTGCAAAGTGGTGTTCATGTCCACCTCTGTCGAGCGCTTCACAGAGAACTCCATCACTTCGCGGGGGATCATCGGCGTCTCTCCTTGCGGGTCGTCCGCTAGGAGGTAACCTGAGAGCCAAGAGCGAGGTATTGGGTAAAAAGGGCAGCCAAAGCTTACACTTGTCAGCATTCCGGTTTGCGTCACTCACCCGAGACGAGGAGGAGCCAGTGGATGTCTTCGTAGAGATCGTCCAGGACTTTGCGATCGACCGGCGGGGGTTCTGACGAGGTCATCAGGTGCTGCTGCGTCCGCTGCAGCTGACCGTGTAGCCGAGTCACGCGTTCCTCAAGCAGGCTGAAAGCCACAATATGCATCATTGCTTAAGTTCATTTAAAGTAAATAAATACATAAAAAAAATAAAAAAGACATAAATGTGGGATCAAAATGACATATCCAAATCGTTGACATTCCCTTTAGCGCAGCACCATCTAGTGGGAGTGCCTTTAAATGTGACGTGTTTTGTATCAAATACAGATATAGCACTTGTTACTGACACTGCGCCTTTAAATGCGATGCGTCACATATTCGTGAAAATATGGTAGACAAGTAAAACACATTTTTAAAAGTACTGTGTGCATAGCTTCAATGTTAAAAAATCTTCCCAAATGTGATAATACTGATAATATAATGTATATGACTGACAAACACTATTCAATTCACAGCAAATGAAAAAGAACCGACATGTTTTGACGTGTAGCGCAGTGAATGGCAGTGAACGCACTCACTGACAACCACAAAGTGTAGTAGTGTTTTGGTATTGAAAGTGCACTTACTTGGTGAGGAGGGGGATGCAGTGGTCTGAAGCCACGCGGCCTAGCATCCCAATGCTGGAAAGCTGGTCTGAGAAGAGCTCTCTGTCGTCTTCTTGCAGCTCGTTGATCTCATCGTCCTCGTGCGTGGATACGCCATTCACCGACTGAGCAAAGCCGGGCGAAAAATCGAGAGACATTAGTGTGATGCAGGTTCGCAAAGCCTCAAAAGGGATGGAACCTTACCAGATTGCGGGTGCCGTCGGGCGCGGCCAGATGACACTGGATGTAGGCGTTGAAAACTTGCATGGCGGGCTGGACGAAACAGCCGCGAGGGAAATGCTCCTCGTCCTGCACCAGCTTCAGCCATGACTCCAACAACCGATCGTAGGCCTCCATGTACACCATGTCATCCTTATCCAGCTGTGCGCACACACACAAATGGTGGCGACTGTCACGACGTCGCAATCGTGGGAGGAAAACAATTGAAGCCGAGGACAATTTTAAATGGGGCGGTCACTCACCACCTCCTCTAGGGCGGCGCTGCGACCGAAAGAGCAGGTGAGTAACGTGAGGCAGTTGATGAAGGAGGTGAAGTGTTCGCTCGGCAGTGCCGTCAACACGCTTTTGGGGAACATGGTGATCAGGTTGAAGATGATGTTGGATATGCCCACTGCTTCAGAGTCTTCAATTTCAATACTGACAAGGAAAGAAAAAGTAGTTTTATTTGCATTGTGATGACCTCATGGATGACAAAAATCGGAATTTTACCATTCGTAACATTGTAAAATGAAATATATGTTTCTAAAATTAAAATATAATGCGTGCTCTGCCATCAGCTGGCCACTGATTCATGCCTCGGGCCCAAAGTCAGCTAGGATAGGCTCCAGCACCCCCCCACGACATTAGTGAGGATAAAGAAGTTCAGAAAATGAATAAAATATAATATTGCTCGGCCTACAAAGACATTGTTTAAGAATATTTTTCCAAGAGTGAAGACGTTCCTCGACAGCTTGTCAGTGAAACGTTCTGAAGTTTGTAAAAGACGAAAAGATTTCCTAGGTGGCGCCAATAGATCACTTTGAATTTGCATTCAGCACACATTTAGAAGATATATCTTCTTGTGATAAGATAAAGATTAAGATGGGAAACTCAATTTGTCATGTCAATAGTGAGGCTAAAAAGTTCCATGATGTAAAGTCAGCCATATTTGATCTCAATGGGCATGGACCTCTGAAAATGTGTATGAAAAAGGCATTTTTTAGGGTGGTGTTCCATCAAAACAAGCATGTCAGCTATTTTCACCAAAAAGGACCTGAAGGTATTGACTTGTTTTTATGTTGCGAGGCATTTGTGGTGGTGAACTTCCGTTTTGCACTACTTATAGAAACCCATAATACGATTAGCATTTGTTAAAAGTCCCGTTTTTAGCAAGCCGCTGCTACACAACGGAAAGCTTTGTCCCCGTCACCTTGGCCGAAAGGCACATGGAAACACGCCAGGCCGCGTTAAAATGGCCGATTAAAACTATAAATAAGCCATGAGTCAACACAATGCAGTGCAATGCCCCCATTTCCAACGTGGCCACAGGGGGGAAACCGCGTGAAACGTGGACCTCCACACCGCCACACAGCTGTGGAAAATCGCCGCGCGTTGACTGGGTTCCGAGGAGCAATTTTTTAAGACATTTTTTTGGCTTGACTGGAAAGCTGACCCTCATTTGGCCTCACTCAGGGATTTCATCACTAAATTTAAAAAGACATTACGTTTTTTCTTCCCCCCCCCCCCCCCCTCTATATAATAAACTGCAGACCAGTGTAACATTGAACACAGAAAAATGAAGTTTTTTTCCCCTTCTCGACAAAAATGTGGACTCTCCTGTCCTGCTTCACTAAAAAGCGACATTCCGGGTCGCACATGGTGCGGAAAAAAAGGCCTAAGTGTGAGCAGGAGTGCTCAATCAGCGCACATCGGCCGTCCAGCTTGACTCTGCGTGGTTTTCCGATGAAGCAATCGGAAAAAAAAAAAAACTCCAAGAATAGGTGATTACAGATGGACTGGGAGAGAGTGTGAATGTGGAAGTGGGATGAAAGATGGAGTTGGAGCGGGACCCCCACTTGCCACTGAATTTCCCCAAGTAAGACCTCCTTGAACTTAGATGGGACACTTGTGAACCCTACGATCACTTCAGCAGAAAAGACACTACAAATTTCAAGCAAAAATGAAAAAAAAAATGGTAAAAGTATCATCTACTCATCGTAAAAGGGAGAGCAACATGCTATGTAGGCCTCTGTTAACATAATTTTTAACGCCTAAAAAAGTCCACAAAAAAAAGATCATAACAGAACAAATCAGACTCGAGTATTAGTTGCTGATTTATGCAAACTATTTAAAACAGTGATTTATAGCCCCGAGATTACGGTAATTGAATTTTAAGAAATGCCATCATTCACTCTTCATCAGGCCTTAATCAATGATGGATTTTTTGTTGATTTAATTATTTTTCAGTAAAAAAAAAATGAAGTAACACAATCATAATCAAACTTTTAAGGGGAAAAAAATTACTATCCAATCAATTTCACCTGAATTTCAAAGGTAATGTGCATAAGGAAAAAAGTTCTCAATTAAAACTCAACAATTTAAACTAGACTTAAGTAGGGTGAAGTGAACATATTAACTTAATTAAAAATAAGCTACTTAAGAGAATGAGATGTTTAACTATGTCTTCGTGAATTAATTGACAACTATTAGTAAGTTTTAAACAAATAATCTATTTTGCAATGTATCCAAAATAAATGTTCTACTGACCCATTGATCATGCTGAGCAGGCCCTCCACCAAGTGTCCCAAATAGGAGATTTGGGCGCTTTCGTCCGGGAAGATGGGCCCATGCATGGACGCCAGCTGAGCCAAACACTGTAGCGAGTCTTGGGCCATGTCTGAATCCTCACGGATCTTTCTGTGGACCTAGACCAAAAAAACATCCAAAAGCACAATGAGTTTTCATGGTTCAAAACCGCTTTATACCAACTGTTGTCAATCAACTATACCTCTAAACTCATTCACTCCCATTAATAGCATTAAAACTTCAGTCCATTGAATCTGGCAAGGACCATTCTCCTAGTTAAAATCGAGTGGCATTGGATCTTTGTCAATGCTAGCCAATAAGTTAATAACGAATCTGGCAAATTTAATTCGTAACAATAATAAATAAAAGCATGAAGCAAAGCAAATGGGATAAAATTTCTACTAACTGGTGGCTGCCAAAGACACTTACTCAAAGCGTACAATTAACATCTATATTGTCGTTAATGAGACACAATGAGTTGAAGGTTAAGAGTGATCAAAATGAGATGAATTGGCAGTACAAGCATAAGCACAAGTGCAAAACCTCCTGCCTCACCCTCAGATGACTTGAGAATAAACCCAGTCGTTCTCACACAAACAAAACACCGCCAATGAGTGCTTCCAGTCTGCAGGCAGCCTCAATCAAACCCATATCGGAAGAAACATCCCAATGGGATGGTGGTCATGGCAGCAAACTCAGCAGCATGTGTTTCCATTGACGCCATGCCGCGCGCATCTGGACCTTCACTTCTTCCCTAAGCTTAACGTGTTTTAGGTCGGCATACGGTCCCAACTTCCATGTTCCCTTCACGGCTCAGATGCGAACGCTGTAGCCCTGCACTCCTGCCGCCGCCGCTGCTTCCACGATGTGAAATCATCGGGTGAAGGGAGGCTGAAGGGAGGCGGGAGGAAGGGAGGGACGCTACAAAGCAGCTGCACTAGCGAATGATGTGTTCCATGCCGTTCATGTCTGACTATTGTTAGCGTGTATAAGTGTGTGTGTGTGTGTGTGTGTGTGTGTGTGTGTGTGTGTGTGTGTGTGAGAGAGAGAAATAGATCCATAACAACAGCATTAATGCACACTAATTAATCAATAAACGCCAAAGTCCCAGAAGGTTGTTTGTGCCGTCGTCAAGGTAACTAATGCCGCGCTAATGCCACGTTCCTGAACGGTAGGAAATTCATCGAGATCCGAAGCTATGATTTATGAAGTGCACTAGCAGCAATGTACGCATCAAGACTAACGGTCTTACAAAAAGAAGTGGGAAAAAGCGACTGTTTATAATTGACGTATATACAAAAAAACAAACAGCGGTGGTTATGTGTTGGGCAAAAAGAAATACTTAGGTTTTACAATGTGATAAAAGTTGCTCAAATGGTAAATTTACAATAAATTCCAGAGTGGCTGCTAGAAACATTTTGTGAATCAACTCCTGAGCCTATGAAATGTATTGTTTTTCAATGGCAGTGATGTTTTATTAGCAAATGAATACAATTGAAATTTGGTCTAAAAAAAAGGCTTCTTGGCCAGATTAGGTCAGTTTACACATGTCTAATAACACATTTTCATGTGGCTCATTCGAACTCTTCTGGGACTGCATTTTGGAAACAACGCATGTTATTACAATTGGATTCATAGTGTAAAAAAAATGGCTGACTGCTTTTTCTTTTCATTTTTTTGGGGGGTGGGTCTACCCATAATAGACATGCTTACCAATTTTCACGTAGCAAAGTGAAACTGTATTCAGTGGCTAAATTTCAAAAAGATTCCAAGCCAATCTTTGGTGGTTTATTCTAAACAACATTTGATACTACAAAAGAAGAGGAGAGCTTTTACGAGAGGGATAACAAAAGAGAGGCTGGTAGTAACGGAGGAGAGAGAATGGAGATGAGGATGCTATTTATAGAAGGAGACAAAGCCTGGCTGCTGCGTGTACCCTCTGAAGCTCATCTTTCCCATCGTTTGTCTCGCATCAACACTTTGCTGCAGCCTATTGTCTTTCCATCACAACATGTGCTGACTGACACACTCTTGTCTGACCTTGCCAAATGCCTTTGTATATAAGAAAAGGGCTTTAAATGTAACGTGGGTCTGCATTAGTCAAACATGCATGATGAATTGATCACAGATGCCATCAATCGACAGCCTTTCACTTAGCAACAAGAAATATCATAGGCATGTCTATCGTGAGCAGAGCCACTAAAAAGTCACAAGAAAACTAGCCTCAAAGAACATAGGAGGGTTTGTGATTTCCTAAAAAAATACTATTTCAGTCTGAAATTTGAGGACAAATAATGAAAATTGATTGTTTCACTTGGAACCATGAAAAATCCTCAAGAAAGCCACAAAGACAGAAAATCTTTGCTATTTTGGTACGAATTAGCACTCCTATTGTCTGTAGATAACTGGGATATGCTCCAGCACCCCCGTGAGAATGAGCGCAATGGAAGATACTTAGTAAATTCATATTTCACTGGATTCTAGATCTGTTACTTCCTTTCACTAGTCACAAAATTAGTTAAGTGTGGAGCGGTGATTGTTTTGAAAATGAAGTCCTTTAAAAGGGTGTTCTTCAATTAGTTAATGTAAACCCAACATTAGTAACCGCATGAAAGTCTAAAAAAAAGCAATGCCTGAAAAAGAGACTAGCATTTTAGTCATACTTCAAGAAATCTTCCCACATTTAACTTTGTCTCAGTCATGTGATATTCCCGAGAATAGAGTTCGAGTGCTGGACAGTTCCGCTTTATGAAAAATCAAAACAAATAAACCTCATAATTGATTGTTGACTGTGCATATAAACAACAGCTCGGAGACATCTTAATTACTGGAATCAAACGAAAGAACCTCAAGAGAAAAAAAATTGCCTTGAACAAAAATCACATGGTCTTTAATAAGCCAAAAAAGGGTTACGATGAGTATTCTGGGAAGTGACACCACATCTCCCACTGTTGTTTGTTTGTTTGTTTGTTTTTTCCCCTCTGCTTGATATGCCTTAATGACCATCTTGAAAGATCTGTGAAAAATTCCTGCGACTTTCTATTAGCTTTTGGAAATGCATTTTGCAACACCAAAGAATATATATAAAATGCTACAGCAACATTGACTCAGCGAGTGGTGCGACTTGGCACTGACTGACTGTACAACAAACCCTTATACTACTTATTTATTCTTATTATTTATCCGTCTGTTTGTTGATATTTGTGCACTACATGGTGTAAGCTTTAGATCTCATTGCACTTGTATAATGACAATAAAAGCATTCAGTTCAATTCGACCAATGTGACTTTTAACAGTGGGGGGGCTTAATCTTGGCTCCTTCTTCTAAGCCTATCAATGGAACACGGTACTAGTGGCTTGTCTTGTGTGTCTAAACACCCGTCTCCAAAGAATAACACGCACACGCCGACACACGCACAGACAAACACCTGCTGCCTATCCGCATGTTGGAGACAGTAGTAGAGTCCATTAAATGAAAGAAACCCACAACATGGAGACACAGCACACGCCAACATTGACATAGTCCCCCCAGGGGACGACATGAGCCACCCCCTCCAAACACACACACACACACACAGTCGGACAGCTGAGGGCATCTACAACAACAAACATTTGCGCTACTAGAAATACCAGAGCGGCAGACGAAGCGGAAACCCGACACACGTTTGCACAAGTTAGCATTCTGGAGCTTTGGGTTTTTTGATTCCTTCATAAGTGTAGCTTTTAGCTTGCTGGTCTCTTGGGTCGGGAGCGGGTTTACACTTTTTAAAAAGGTTTCAGATTTATTTCACCTTTGACCTGTTGAACCCATTGGCTTTCATCTAAGCAGTTTTGAGCTGGTATTACACAGACCAGAGTATTTTTAGTATTTTATCACCAAAGACAACTCAAACTAAGGAAACCTAACCTTTCTGGTGCTCTAACAACTTTAGAATTTATTAAGTGGAATCATTGGCCGCCTTTGGCGGCAATTCAAACGATCACTGCCGCCCTTTCATCCCAATGGACATCATCTATAGCTGTCAATGGCCATGAAACCTAATTGTTACATCCCAGCCATCCCATTTGAAAAGAATTTGAAGTGTTTTGCTATCAGTGGAAGCCAATGACTTAAAAAGATGAATCGAAGCATGCTAAATTGTAGCAATTGAACTCGAACATTATGTCCCACCCATTGCTTTTTAAGGTGCCAATCAACTTCAATTTGAATATGAAGACTGAAGTAGTTAACTAATTAGCAGTAAAAGATCACTGACACCCTCCCTGTGATGATGGATTGGACGTCTATTGCGGTCAACAATGAAATGTGATCAATTGCACAAGTTCAATTGAATTGGACATTAATCATATTCAATGGCAGTGAATGAGTTAAGGAAAAACTGACTACTAAATACTTTAAGTTGATGGAGGGAAAGTCACATATTTCATTTCTACCAAAGCCCATTGAGGCTGTTTGTGAAAGTATTGTTTTATATAACAACTACTAAATAACATCACTGTATCATTCACTATAGACCACAGTTTATGAAGATCACCAATTTTTGCAGTGGAGGACTGTATTTTTGGATGTCGATTATTGCTAGTACATCATAAAATACCTTCCATTTCCAAGACATGCCCCTAAAACATTTCAGCATCATCAAATTCCAAATAGGTCTCAAACATTTAAAAGCACTATGTCATTCATTTCCATGCAAACACTTAGATTTTGACAGCAGGCGTGGTGCGTACTCACGGTGAAAAAGAGGTCCATGACTCTGGTGTCCAGCAGCGCCTCCCTCCAGGTCTCGGTGGGCTTGAGCATGACGTTCTGCGCCGCCTCGAACATAGCGATGTAGTGGCGCCCCAGTGATCCGCAGCCCGTTAAGGCCAACAGCAGCATAAGCGCAGCAACAAGGATTTCCCCCCTCCTCTGTCGCCTCGGGAGACGAGCCCGGCGCAAATGTGCACAAAGGAGCAGTCTCCCGACTCCTTCGCGATCGGGACACGCCCCCATCTCGTTCCTCTACCAATCAGCAGCCATTCTGCTTGTCTACTCTTATTTTGTTCTTTCTTTACCACAAATTGGAGATTATTAATTCCGGCATGCAATGAAAACACTTTGAGCCAATCAAAACCAGTTTCAAACATTCCCGCTTTGTAGAAGCCAAGAATAGTTTAAAAAATATATATTTTTAGTTGCCAGTTACTTGGATGAATACATTTTAATCTAAATCTAAATATTTTTAATGTCTGTGTATGTCTTTGTTATGACATGGCATTGAAAATACAACAGGCAGCCCAGTAAAGGAGTGGTTAGCACGTTGGCCTCACAGTTCTGTGATTGAGGGTTCAACCCCTGGTCTGCACAATCAATTCTGGTGCCCATAGTTGGCTGAGATAGGCTCCAGCACCCCCCAAGACACGTGTGAAGATAAGCAATATGGAAAATGGATAAAAATACAAAGGCCTAAATTGAATTTGAGTGGTTGGGAGATCAAAAATGGTAAAATGATCAAAGAAATCCATTTAGGTTTAAATAGACTTTAGGGTCCAAACAAGTACCGTATCTCTTAGACTTAAGGTGGTATCTGAGTATATATCGGAAAAGCCAAGAAACGCACAATTAAGAGGAAAACACCACCATACGAGTACTGGAGTATAAATCACATTTTGGGTGTGGTATTGCCAGGCCAAAGACAAGCAGTATACATACTACCAGCATGCATTTTAAACACTGCTTATCCTGGTGACAGCCATAGAATGTATGTATATGATATATGTGTAATACATGATGTAAATATATATTTAAATAGCAGATTAAGTAAAACATCTGAATTCTATTCAGCCAAATATTGGACTTCATTTCAGCCTTAATAAATAAGTCATGTCTCTGTCCAAAGTTCAAGTTTTGGACAACTAACTGAACCACAGATGGAAGTTGGAAGGAGCGATGGAAGTCGCAGTTGCTCCAAAATATAAATAAAGTGTCAATCTCCTGTCAATCAAAAGTGTCTGAGGCGCTCCAGTCCGGTTTGTCACCGCTGGCCCGTATTGGGATTCCGTGTGCATCATTTGACAAACAAGCCAGCGGAGGAATGCATCATCAAAGCCGAGCGGCGGGAGGCAGAGGGCGGTCGGGTGGCCGGCACATACCGGCCGCCGCCGCCGCCCACGCCCCGCGCCACACACCGCAATGCTCTTTGGGCCCACAAGTTGGCACCTGTCTAACTCAGAGCGCTTGGTATAAATAGCCGCGGCGGAGGCGGAAGACCTCGCTGTGAACTTTGGCGGGGAGGGACGGAATGAGGGCGATGGAAAGAAACTTTGTTCGGGAGAAGACGCAAGAATGCGATTCGCCCGCGAGGGAGTGTGGCGGCGACACGGGTCCGGCGAAACCTCGAGGGAGCAGAGGAACGCTAAATGTGTCGTAACATTTTTTGATGATGCTGTGTCTGAATGAAGACGAAACCCAACTGGGATTAGGGTAAAAAAAAATTGCACCTTCCTAAATGACTACATTTATGCTTCTGATTGGCTGAAAATGCCTGGCGCCAACTGGTGCTTTAACGCACGTTAGTTTTTTAGGGGAAATTCCAGAGTTTGGGAGGGCGACTTTAAAATAACCCTCATCCATGTGGATGTAGGCCAAAAGACATTCCTTATATGCGTACTGGAGGAATAAGCACGGTTTAAAACAGGGGTCTTAAACTTGCAGCTTGATCCTAGATCATCCCGATTCCTCAAAGTGGTTGATGTCACAACCGATCCAGAGCCGATAGTTAAACCTATGAGGTATCTTCTAAAATAAGTAGCACCCGACTGCAAGCAAATAATTACACTACCAAAAGGTGTACTCTTATTCGGTTTGAGTGAAAGCCTTAGCCCACTACAGCCCTGAGAGGACCGGTTTAAGAGCCCTATCTTAGACTAACCCTCACACCGCAGTGTATGACACTCAATTTTTTTTTTGTGTAGCCGTTCAGACACATAAATGGAGTTACACTTGTTAAGTGCATTTCCATCATCAGAGCACTCAAAGTTATGTTATGAGACTATATTGTCAACATCAGGGGCAACCTTGGGTTTAGTGTCAGATACTGAGACGAGATGACCAAAGTGGGGCATCGAGCCCACAACCCACTGGATTGGGAAACAACAACTCTACAACTGAGACACGCAAGGCACCAATTCATCCCAGGACAAATGTTGCCAACATAGTCAAAAGTGAGAGACAGAATATATTATGGCTGCCCAAAGCCAAAGTGCATTGTTGCATAGAGAACATTTCAATGTTAAAAAATCAAATCCAATAAAATTGCAAAGAGATGACAACGTGTCTACATGATGAATATAGTGAATATAAATGTTTTTTTTCCTCAACTGTCCATATAGATTGAGAGGAATGCATCACCCGTATTTTTTTCAAAATAACTTTTTGTTGAAAAGTCGATGAGTCCCACACTCGCCTAGAGGCTTAACTCTAGCGTCCGCCGCATAAGTTGAGTTTCAGATCCCTGCATTAAAGGAACCCGCCGCAGACTTAACAAAGGACACCCTAAATGGAGGACGTGTGTGTCTGTGCGCGTGTGTATGTCATGCGAATGTTTGCCGGATGACGAATGAGCGCAAGGGGAGTGACGAGGACATGTGGCGGCGCTCCGCCGGTATTTTAAAAGACATCACCTGCTGCTGTTTCTAGCCCAGGGGCTGCTAATAACCGCGGTGACGCCTCACTTTTACGCACAAATACACACAAGCATGGACACACGTGTAAATGCAGGTCAACAAGTGAAGAGGACACAAGCATGCGCTATTAACGTGTTAGAAGCCTCTTTACACAAACCACCAACTATATTAGAAACCCAGTGAACTTAAAGCTTGGGTACAAACACATCTACACGTGCTCAATGGTATATGTGTATATGTGTATTTGTGTATATGTGTATACGTGTATACATGTATGCGCGTATGCGTACGGGTGTGTGTATGTGTGTATGTGTGTATGTGTACATATGTACATATGTATACATGTGTACATATGTATACATGTATACGTGTATATGTGTATATATGCATATATGCATATATGTGCATATATGTGCATATATGTGCATATATGTGCATATATGTATATGTGCATATATGCATATGTGCATATATGTATATGTGCATATATGCATATGTGCATATATGTACATATATGTATATGTGCATATATGCATATGTGCATATATGTATATGTGCATATATGCATATGTGCATATATGCATATATGTATATGTGCATATATGTATATGTGCATATATGCATAAGTGTATATATGCATATGTGCGTATATGTACATATGTATATTACGCAGGTATCAAGACTGATATTTTAACGATTGACCACAAGAACTTTGATCAGCCTTAACAACTATAGCATGTTCATTTCTATTGGTAACCATGGCGATCAAAACTTCCAAACAAACACCTACTAACATTTAGCAAAGCACTAACGGCCCCACAGACATCCTATACGAGTGGAATATGAAAAGGAGCTAAATGGCTAGCAGCTGGATGTCTCCTTACAAGCTCTCATTGTGTGCTATCTGCCGCTGCAAATAGCCAACAAACAGATTAGCCAACTAATCTCCACACGGGTGTGCTGTGTTTGTGTGTGTGCAGATAACGGATTAGCAAGCTTCTACTGTATCCTCTATTCATTATGCTTGATCCCACCGGCCGCCTTGCAGTCGCGTATCGCTATGCTAGGACGCGTGCTGGGGTTTAACGGACGCATCCCGCCTTAAATCCCGCCGTGTGGAATAACAATCCGGCACCCGTCTCCTGTTGTCAGAGGCTCCCCGGAAGCTTTGTCTCTAATCAGGGGGATTGCATGTCTTGCTAGGAGTGCGAATACATTTTAAATTTATTTTTGGGGGTAAATATGGTCTGAAGCAGAAGATTCTGATCGACCCCTTGACCACTTTTGCCGCCTGGGCTAACACTCAACCCGAGGCCCGATCTCTCCGAGGGTGGGCTTCACTACCTGGTAAGTCGAAAGGATCTGAAATGGGGCCGTCATGCTTGAATATCTAGCAAGCGCGCATTCCTGTCTACGGCAAAGCAGATGGCGGGCCGGCATATCACAGATATGTGGCAAGGTTAGAGTGGGGTGACTTGATCTGTCCCTCCCGGAGGCCACGAGTCAAGCCCGGCGACGAGTGACGGGGACGCGTTAAACCCCCACTCGAGCTAGCTAAGGGGACGAAGACAGAAAAGGCCCCACTCGTCTGGAGTGCGTTTACTGGCGTTTAAAGGCCGGCGGCTGTCGAAGATTACGGCGGAACCCCCTCGACGCTCCTACTCGCAGGTGGCGACGCTCGTCACTTTAGATCAACGGCACTTGTTTATTTCCACTGGACAAAGTGGGTATTATTGCTAATGACTGGGGAGGGTTATTCAATCATCCAGACAGAAAGGAAATGATTATTAATTTTCTTATACTAATGAAAACAATGACTATTTTCTGATGTTTTTTTTTTCCTAGTTTGGCTGGGCAATTGACTTATTCCCAGGAATGATGTCGTAAATTATGACTATTTTTTGCTCTTACAAATAATTTATAAGTACAATAAAATGTTTTATATTTTTAAAATTTATGACAAATATAAATTTAGAGGGGTGATTTTAGGATGCATATCAAGACAAGGAATGAAATTGACTAGACGGTGGATGACTCGTCTTTAAAATGAAACACACACGCCGCACATTCCAAGGGGAGCTTGCAAAAAGGGGGCGTAATCTAAGGAATGATGCGTGCACACGCACCCACATGTGGACATGTCTTTGAAAGTGATCTAGATCCCGTCAAATGTCAGGCCGGTTAGGATTTAGGATTTGTGCACTCAACATGAGGCCAGCTGAAAAGACAACACATGTGCATGCAAGTTACGGACTACAAAGTGCATTTCTGGCTAATACACACACGCACAGAAATGGAATGCGTGTTAAATGTTGCACCCTTCAGTAGAGCAACCATATTGATGTCAGAGTCTTTGAAACATAGTTTACATAGTTTTTATCTCAAACTAAAATAAGTGTATTGGTCTATTTTAAAAGGAACTTGTAGTCATCTTAATGCAAATCTAAATATAAAAAAAATATTATTGGTAGTAGTTGTTGGGGCCATCACCCCATCATTTTTTAAATTTGTTAAATAGTTTGATATTAAAAAAAAAATAGAACTACATTGATTAATATTGAGGATTACATATATGTGTATATGTATGTGTATGTGTATATGTATATGTATATGCATGTTTTTGAGAACTGGGATGAAACTGGAGGACACGCAAAAAAAAGGCATGGGGAGATTAAACCCTTGAATTTAGAACTGTGAGGCGGACGTGCTAACCACTCAATGACCGTGCTGCATTTGTAAGGCTTCATACCTTCCCATTGAACGTGAACCTGAGGTTGATATTATCGCATAGTGCCTTAATTAGCTACTCTAGCCTGATGTGAAACGCAAGTACAATGAAAGAAAGGATATAATTGGGAGGAAGGAAGTTCCAGCTGAGCACCTGATTGGCCAATGCCAGGTATCGTTGGAAGACGCACGACATCTGAGCGCTGAGGTTCTCTCGGCGGCTGAACTCCTGTAGAACCTCCATGGTCAAGGCAAAAATCTGACGCAGACCCTCCTCCTGACAGCACAAGACAAACAAACCACATTTGGTCTTATTCAATTGGACTTCTGAACAATCAAAAAGTAGCAAAAATTATAGTTTTAAATCAACATCTTAGATAGAGTATATATATTAAATTTAGAAAATACTCAGGTGTCCATATTTGATCAAGTCTTAAAATTAGTATTTTGAAAAAAAATGGTTTTAATGAATTTTCTTTTTTAATCTCTATGCAAAAAAAATAGTTTGTTGCTGATGTATACTTAAGTTTGTCTATAGTTGACTTTGTGCGCTTGGGTTAGATGAAATGAGTGAATGTATTTGAACCTGGAAGAGTCTTTTGCAGCTTCCGTGGAACTCCATGCTGAGCCCAATGCTGCTGGTCTTGCTGGAGCTGGAGAACTCACTGAGCAACGCCGTCAGAATGGAGCACGCCAGCGTTTGCTGCCATTCAAACCAAACGCACGGTCACAATCCAACCTTGTGCTCCCACCTAGCGGTCACCACGACTAACTGCAGCATGCCTTACCACATTGGGGTTCCCACTGCTGATGAGCTGGCCCACTTCCAGGAAGATACTTTTGCAGCTGACCGTCTTGTCGAGGGTGCCACGTTTGACGATGACGGCCACCGCCAGCAACATCTGTTCGCGCACGTACTTCTGCAAGCTGAATCCACAACACTAAATTGTTTTGCTTTCCACAATAAAAGACACAGTGCATTTTGGGGTGGTGCGCTCCTAACTTGGGTCTGTGCAGCACGTATGCGAGCAGAAAAGTTCGCAGAGACTCAATGGCAGCCTTCTCCAGGAGGATCCACTCCCGCACCACCGCCTCCATGATGGCAGTGGCTGCCTCAAACAGCACGTAATCCACCTTGCTACTCTCTGAAACAACAAGCGTATAAAAGTCACATTTTTCAGGAGTTGCTTCATACTCAAGTTTGCATTGATATGAATAGAATCAAGAGGCCTCACCTAAAATGTGTTTACAAATAGCAAAGGGCGACTTGGACTTTCTGAAGGACAGAAAGACATGCTCGGCTTGTTGGCGCTGCTCTGAGCTCACGATTGATGGCGGGGCCTGAAAAGCACACACAAAATGACTTGTTTAGCTAAAATGACAGAAAGAGGAATCATCAAAACATTGTAGGAGTAATACTTACTAGTAATTACCTGATTATTAATGCAGATATTTGCATTTCTAATGCACATTGGTAATTGACTAAATTCTTGCATATTTCCGTTATTAACTGTGCGTGCACTTCTTTAAATCTCATCATAATTGCATAATGACAAGGCATTCAATTAAATTGTTGTGTTCATTAATATGTATTGTCCCTTTATGAAATCAAACTCAAAGAAATGAATGTGAATTTCCATCACATTTTTCCTTTTCTTATCTTACCTATTTGGAAGTATTTACTTATTTTACTGGTCCAAAAAGATGTGTACTTTAAAAATAAAATCTTAACATCATGGTTCATTCAGAGATGAGGCGTATGTTAAAAAGAGAAATCAGTCTCATCGATCATGTTATTCAAAACAAACAGATCCTGTTATAGCATACGGAATTTTATTTTCTGGTGAGGTGAGTTTTCCACATGGGAAAGCCACCTTGTGTCGGGTGGTCGCCATAGTTATTGGGGGGTTATTTTGCAATTTAGGGGATCTTTCGAGGAGTTGTGATACTACTTAGGGAATGTTTAGGGGAGAACATGGTTAGCTTGGTGATGCAGCATGGAAGTCTAAAACCACAACTAGTTATCCATCTGAATATTAATTGAGATTTAAATGGATAATCCGGGAATGAATTAATTTGCGTCATGGGAGGAGAATGTTGTTGTTTTGTCATCAGGAAACCGATTTGAACAGATCGGTGCCCCCACAAACAAGTGTAAATTGATCCAACAACTGGACGTAGATCAGCGGGGCAAAATTTGAGCCAAAGCCGAATATTGTGGCCAAAAACCGTGATGGAAAACGTGACCTGAAGCAGCTTGGCCACGCATCGCTCCTGTCCGCGCTCGCGACCAAAGGATCGCCCTTAAACGATGGATTTTAAAGAACTTTCGCGAGACTAGCCTAGCATCGAAGCATTCGAGGGAAGTTAGCGACAAATCGGCCGTGATAAAAACATTTCACATCTTACCATTAAAACTTTGGCAGCGCTTTCCAGCTGTGTGATGACTTCTGCTGCACCCAGCGCCGCCATCATGGATGCTGGGCCCTTAAAGATGACGTCGGGCGTATGGCATTGTGGGAAATACACTTCTGCCGTGTGCACCTATATATATAATATGTAAACCTCGGTTAATGTAGATCAGTCATGGCCACGATAATCGAAAAATCGCAAAGTAGGCTCACCCCTATTAAAAAAAAGAAAGATAGAAGGAAATGTAATATAGAAATCTTTTCTTTGATGCAATTTTGATTTTGAGGACTCAACAATGTGAACAAATGACCACACTTTATTATCACCCTGTTTGCAGGAGTATTAGTACAGTTTGGAGATGCAATCCACTTTTTAGTTTATTTTTGCAATGCACTTTTTAAATCTATTTTTGCAATCCTCTAATTTCTCCATAAGCAATGCAATCCCACTTTTTCTCTTTCCCAACTGGGTACCTGGCTGCAAATATAGCACCCTTACCTGGAAATGTCTTTCCACATGACTCTTTTTCCAATTTTCAACTTCTTAAATAAATCCTTCTGCATTGGCAATGAATGCAAATTATTTGGACCAAGAAATGTGAAATCCCAGATGAGCATGTACAAAAAAATTAAGCAGCCAAGAGTTCAAATGGGTTAATTTAATTTATACATAACATTTGACACACAAAAAACAACAGCCACATCGACAAACTTTCTATTCATACACAAATATAAAATAAAATAAAAAGATAATACTGCGTAGTTTTGGACATTAGCACAGTGGGGAAAGAAAAAATGGTGGGGGACGGGAAAGATACAAAAAAAATATGTATATCTGTAAAAATATAAATTCATGATTAATATACATTAGACATGCTCTTTACAGGGAACAAATACGTACATTTTAAAAGGGAAAAAAACAGTCAAGGATTGTCAGTCACTTTGTAACCCCCAAAAAGCCACTTAAAACTTGATTACTATCAAGTTTTTTTGTTATTGTTCTCATATAAAGAGCCATCTTGTCTGAAAAAATACTGAACTAAATGTTTTTTGACTGCTAAAATCTCAAAAATTATTTCACACTTTTTTTTTGTTGCTTTCTGCCCCTGTTACACTCAGACATGAACACAAAACCAAGTGCGGTAACAACAAAAATGAAAAAAAGTCACGAGGAAAATGTCGGGATTGTTCTGCTCGCTTTACAATACACACAAGGCACATTTCAAAATCCCAATAGCACCATTGCCCAAGCCATTTAGTTCAACATTTTCAGAAAAAGGGAAAACAAATAATTGATTTGGCTTCAATAAGTTAAAAATAAATGACTGGTGCAATTGCGCTATTCAGGCTAACAAGTTAGTCATTGTCCAAATAGAATAAAGAAAAAAATGGAGAAAAAAAATCAACAAGAACACACCACGTCATTCAGCAAGTCACACGTGAGGGATTAGTTGGAAATACTGCCAAAAAAATTCAATTGCTTCTGCAGATTGTCAACCAACATTGATAGAATCTTCAAATTAGAATAAAACTGCTGCATATGACCATGACTCTTCGATATATATTATTTAAAAAACAAACAAAAACTATATACGCAGGGATTTGGGCCACACAGGGGGGGGGGGGGGGGGGGGGGGTACTATTAAGAATTATTTGAAAGATGAGGGGAATTATTGTTGCTTTTTGGTGGGACATGAGAATAAAGGTGTTATAAGATAAGAGTAAAGTCATAAGTTTGTGACAGTTAATCCATCAAATTCTGAAAATGAAGACAATTTTAGTAGAATGAAGTTATTCCTTACAAATAATGAAGTCTAATTAAATAATGCTCTCATGCTAATAGAAAGACAAAAAGTCAGAATACTGCAACAGTAACGATGTTAGCATGCTGAATAAAATTAGAAAAAAATGTTTGCTTGATAGAAGTTGTGAAGTTTCATATAACATGTTGGAATATTACAATAAAGAACAATTTAAAAATATGAAATTTGAAACAGGTTGTGTTGTTACGAGAGAATAATTAATTGCACTAAAAGGTACATTTGTATTAATAAAAGTTTCAATGTTTTGAGGGAGAAGTTACATTATAATTACAATGATTAATTTTCAAGTAATTTGCCTTTTTATTCCTTTACAAGATTTGAATTTTTTTCAAGCTTTAGTATCCAAAGATGCCTTTTTTTCCTTTAAAACTAATCATTTAACCAAATATGTCTTATAAAACAACATCTTACAAGTATATTAATGTCTTCCTTCAGACTTATTAGAAAATTACGACCTTAACCGTGTGGCCTTTTTCATACTGGGAAAACAGATTCCTCCAGTTATTTTGCTTTTTCTCTGTAACATGGCCTTTATACTTCATCATTTTTGGATATCACACTGACAACTTGTGATGCCTAGAATCAACTCAGGAAGCCCAAATTGAAAAAAAAAAAGAAATTAAAATAAAAAAAACACCCTGTGTGTGCCCCCCACCTCTCAAAAAAACATGACAAAGCATTTCATTCTTTTCAAACTTGCCGTCTATCCACCCACCGCGTGGCCTTTCCGGGCACTCGGCCGTGCTGCGTTCAGGGACCCGCCCCGACGGAGGACGGCAAAGCCCCGGCCAGCCATGTTTCCACATTCATCATCATTTCAAAAGTCGTCGCAACAAAAATTGGGGAATAAAAAGTAAATAATACTAAAAAGCAGCTTGTCAAAGTGAAACACACATACAGTATAGTGCATATACTGTAATTGTATACATGGTATAGAAAGCAATATGTTTGTACATGGCACTTTTCAATACTTTCAAATGGATAGTGTTTAGAAAAAAAAGACACATTGTATTGCACATAGGTCATAACAGGCACGTTTGGCCGTGTTTTTCCCCCTGCTTAATTTCGTTCTTTTGCCATTTTAAAAGATAAAAATAAGAGGGGAAAAAGCAGGAAAATTACATAGAAATCATGTTTTTTTTTCTTCTTAAGATAGTTTGAGACAATTTAATATTTTCTACTATTCAATTGTCCCAACAGGTTAAAGTAGGGAGGCTTTCCATGGAATTTGAATGCAGGCAAAAAGTAAAAGAAAATGTGGTATTTATCTTTAACGGTTAATTCTTAATTTAAGGCGTGTGTGCAATTACAATAGTAGACTGCCACTTGTAATCATACTCACTTGTGGGGAATTTGTATGGTGTATTGTGAGCATATCAAAACCTCCCACTGAAAGTGTCTCATTTTCAATCCATCCAACTAAACCTCCTCTCTTAAACTTTGCCGGATATTCGTTAGGCGGTTTCTGATTCGTTTTATTTCTTCCCGCTTCCGCGCACTCCACACTGGGGTGTACGTACCCCCTCTCCCTATTCACATGTGAAATTTCAGTGAAAAAAAAAAACGTTGTAAAAGTCACTTTGGAGTTTTTCAGTCGTGTAAGACGAAAGAGGGGAATGGAAGCGGTAGAGGTCACATGGGTAGTAGTGACTAAACATTCTTACCCGAATGTTGCTCCTTGGTCCCGTGCGATGGAGCGGCATCGGTCTCTTAGACGGATGGGTGCGTCTAAACGTAGACCGGCTCGCATCCTTCCCCCGCTTCCTCGTCATCTTGTTCGTCTTCGTCCTCTTCCTCGGGGCCACCCTGCGGAGGTTTGGGGTATCGGAACGGGCATCCGTTGTCGTCAAAGAACCTGCGGAAAGTGAACTCGTAGAAGGCGTGCTCTGGGTGTTTGCCGTGTGGCGAGCACAGGGCGTCCAAAGCCCGGGTGCTGTCCCCGCTGTCGCTCCAGGCCCCGGGGCCACCCTCCTCCTCCACCGGGTCAAAGTTGGACGTGTCCATGGGGTGGGCGATCTTGGGCCGGTAGGGGGCGGGTTGCTGACGGAGGTTGCTGGAGAAGTCCACTTTGACAAAGAAGGGGTGCGCTTTGATCTCTCCGGCGCCGTTGGCCCCCAAGCGCTCTTGGGCCGAGCAGCAGAGGCGCCCGATGATGTCCACGGCTTCGGGGCTTAGCTTGACTTGGGCTGGCACCTGAAGCGTACTTTCCCAGTTGATGACCTGCACGCACGACATTATATTGGGAGTGATGGGCATGTGAAATGTAGTAAGCATGCCTGGCAACCTCGGCCAATTGCTCCCCTTATTAATGATCGCAATTCCCCTTATTAATGATTGCAACTCCCCTTATTAATGATTGCAACTCCCCTTATTAAGCAATAAAAAACGTACAAATGCAACGCGGCCCATATTTACTCATATAGGGCGCATTTATAAGAAATGTTCAATATTTATAATTGCAAATTCTGTGTTGAATAAATAATAGACTATGAAATGTTCAGATTTTTGCACAAATTTCAGTCCGATTGCAGCAGTAGCCAACCTACTCGTGTTCTCACCTTAATCTGCGTCTCTGTGGGAGTGGGCGCCAGGAATGGTGGCTGCCCCACCAGCATCTCAAACAAGATCACCCCGACACTCCACCAATCACACAACTGGGTGTAGCCTGAATTCACACAGAGGAATCCAGCAGTCTGCATTTTGGTCACCGTACATGAAAAACAAATGTTTCGGGCAGTCTCACCCTTACGCAGCAACACCTCTGGGGCGATGTAGTTGGGCGTGCCAACCAGCGAGTGCGCCAGGCAGCGTTGATGCTGACGATTGGCCCGCTGCTCCAGTGTCATCAGCCGGTCCCCACAACGGCAATTGGACACGTCATCCCATGAGTCACTGGGCTCCATGCTGTCCTGTCTCACATGGCTCCCTGGGGAGAAAGTGTTCAGTAACCAGAGGGATTAAATCACGTAACTAGATTCAAAGTCTTTGCATTTTTAATGAGCGTACCTTTCTGGTAGTATTTGGAATTGTGGGTCCAACGGAAGCCGGTGCACAGGCCGAAATCCGTCAGCTTTATGTGACCGTCCAGGTCGATGAGGATGTTATCGGGCTTTATGTCGCGGTGGATGAAGCCCATCTTGTGGACGCTCTCGATGGCTAACGTCAGCTCGGCCACGTAGAAACACGCCAGAGTCTCGGGGAAGACACCCATGCGGATCAGCAGACTCATCATGTCTCCGCCGGGGATGTAGTCCATGACGAAGTAGAGGCTGTCGCGGTCCTGGAAGGAGTAGTAGAGTCGCACCACCCACTCGTTGTCAGCCTCCGCTAGGATATCTCGCTCTGCCTTTACGTGAGCCACCTGCGTCCATATTTGAAGACATGACATGAATACAACCACAAATCCACCAAAGGGACATTATTCACAAAACCTTAGAGAATATTGTGCATGTCTGAACCTGATTTCTGTTGAGAACATCTTTTTTGCGCAGAGTCTTCATAGCGTACAGAGCGTACGTGTCCACCTTGCGCGTTAAGCACACTTCTCCAAAGGCGCCAATGCCCAGGGTTTTAATTTTGACAAACATGGACTTTTCCATCTTGGCGCGACGCAACCGGTTGTAGTTAGACTCCTTCTGGTTGAGCATCTTCCTCATCTGACCCTGTTCTGCCTCAGACAGGCCAGCCTGAAAAACAAGACGCAGAGAACTTCAAAAATGCCCAGAAGTTGACTTCAGGTGTTAAGGATACAACAAAAAAGGTTATGGCCATAAAAAAGGGAATTTTCATTGTCAAAAATGGATTTATCTTCTCCTAAATACTGGAAATGACACTGATGAAAACTACTTAAGAATGGAACCATGCTAGAAAAAAAACTAAACATATTTATAGTATGACGGGGTAACCACAAGTCACTTTCAAATTGGGCATGAAAAATAAGAAATTGCACCAATTCTCACTGTGGTAGGAAGATGCTGATATGTAGAAAAAGGGGAAAAATAGCTCAATAGCTGTCTAAGTATGCACTATTTAATATGAACACAATTTTGTTTACTTGACAATCCTATCTTTGATGTTAAAAATGCCTGTGGAGAAGTTTTATAAGGGTAGAGGCCAAACTCATGGTATGCTCACTTAAGAGATGAAAATCTCGTCCAAAACAAACTCCCCAGGAGAGGATTCTCCAGATCTAAGGCTCTAAATGATCTGCTTAGTAAATTGCACTGTTTCTTTCTACACAATCCCGCCTCGGGGGACAAACACATCACGGTGTTCATCTTGCCATAAAGTGTTCCCTCTGGATATAGCCGTTAAGAAGGTCTATTCTGCAATGATGTGACTTTTAATGACATTAAAAGCTCTTCTTTGTTGGACTCGCACATGGTCAGCCTCCAGCCATCCGTGGACTCAAATATTTTATGTAATCTGATGAGAACACTAAAACTCTTTGGGGCAAAGTCTTAATGCTGATACAGGCTGTTCGTAGGAAACCGTGTACAGCACTCTGTACTTTGAGGCCATTTTTTTAAGTCAAATGCATTTTAAAGACCCTGTGTAAAAACCCATTTCAGAGATAAGATTATAAATATCTGAATGATGACGCAGGATTATGTCATTAAAGTGTTTTTGGCGATTTGTTTTGTCAGGTTTAGCTGAAACAGCACCATGTGACACACACTCGAGGATCTGTCCTGCCCCAAAAGCACAACTAAAATGGTTGCCTACCTTGGACATTTCCTGTTCCAGTTGAAGACGGCGATTGAGCTTCTGCTGGTGGGTTTTCATTACGTTCTCGATGTGCTGCTCCATGTAGAACTTGAAGGCAAAGGGCGAGTAGGTCTTGATCCGGGACTCACGTTTCTCCTCGTCGCGACCGTTTTTTCTCACGGGGACGGGCGACGTCTGGATCTGTTTCTTGTCTTTGAGCAGTTTCTCTGCTTTGCTGCTTTTTGTCTTCTCCTTAATCTGTTGAGATCCATCGTCTGTGGTTCCACTGCCGCCGCTCCCGCTGTGCGTGCTTCGACTAGCGGGGCTGCCGAGATCTTGAGCCCCACCAATGGCCCCGCCCCCTTCCAGGGCCCCAGTCTCACCAGCTGGCATAATGAGATTCTTGGGGTAAGGTGGCGGCGGACAGCGGGGTTCCTGGGGTGGCTCTAGGGAGTAGGTCTCCTCAGGCATGTAGGCCAAAGCTTCTGCTGTTTCCTGAGCTTGGGCCGCCATCCAACTGGGGTGGCATGGTCCCACTGCTGTCTTGGGTTCTGGCCTCATCACCCGAATGCTTTTAACTGGCTGTTGGATGGGTGGAGATGTGACGGCTGTGATGGTGTTGGGAGGACCCAAGGAAGGGTCCTGGGGCGCGCTCATGGGAGGTCGGACACCATTTGAAACGGCAGAACGGCTATTGAAGGAGTTGGCCCTGCTGGGCACCCGGACTTCACCCCTAAACGGCCCCTGCGGTTGAGTCTGTCTAGCTTGGGGGGCACCTTCGGGACCTGGGGGCCCCGCCCAATGGTGATCATACAAGTCCAGGTTGAGGCTGGCTCTGGAAGGAGTCATCAACCCCTGGGGAAGATCGGAGAATTCTGGGCCCATGGGTGGCATCCCGCCCGGGGAACGGGACATAATGTGAACCTGGTGGGAGGTGGGGCTTGCTTGACGTGGATGCGAGTGAGAGGCTAGGTACATATTGGTGGGGTAGGCCCCAGAACCTGGTACAGGCGCATTCTGGCCCATTGCTACTTTACTTTGAATGTTGACATAGTTGTCCGGGGGCGCCATGGGGGGTGGGGCCATTTTGTTCTGAAAGGATGCGGTTCTCTTGACTCCATAGCCCGTAGGCTCCATTAAATGAGGCCTGGGGTGGCTGTAATCATAGTGGGGGCCCG
Source organism: Stigmatopora nigra (assembly GCF_051989575.1). Lineage (NCBI taxonomy): Eukaryota > Metazoa > Chordata > Actinopteri > Syngnathiformes > Syngnathidae > Stigmatopora > Stigmatopora nigra. The sequence goes on along the minus strand of NC_135518.1, from coordinate 6,636,399 downwards.
GCACCGGGGCCCCGGGGGGCAGCGGTTGACCGGGGACATTGTAGCTCATCAATGGCCCGTGTTGCTCCATGCCACCAGGATAGCCTATCTGCTGGGCACCCGGTGGGTACAAGGCGGTTGCCGGGTTACTCTGAGAGGCCATCACTGGTGGGTAATTACCCATGCTGGGCGGTCGACCCATTGGGTTCCCCATGGGTGGACCCTGTGTTGCTCCAGAAGGTTGCATCATGTAGTTAATGACAGGGGGAGCACTCATGTAGGCTCTGGGCATCTCGCCTTCTGGACCATATCCAGCCACACCCTCGTACATGGGGTGATATGGGGGCATGGCGCCCACCACCTCTCCCCCTGAGGCTTCTAGTGGGGGGCGGTGGTCCATTGAGGGGGGCATGCCAGCTTTTCCTAATATGACAAGAAAACAATGTTTTCAATGAGAGAATGGGAACTATTTAAGATGGTCCAACTATATCCACAAAGTCACAAATGGATACCTGGTGAGGTCTGTTTGATAACACGGACGATGAGTTCATTGCGAGGGTCCAGGTAGCCCATCTTACTGATGTATTCCAGGGCCGCTTCAATGTTCCTGCTTCCGGTTTGCTTTAACGCCCGGATGGCCATTTCCTGTGCAACACAAAATAGAATGTAAGTACCTTCATATGTATTCTATATAAAAATTATGATGTTGCCAGGTGCAGCTAACTTGGCTGACGGGCAAGTGGTGACTACTTCTCTGGACTGGAGCTTTATTTTCTGCCATATTTATGATACTTGAATAACGAAATATTTACAATGCATCACATTTTATGGCTATTTTACAACGGCGATTAAATATATTATCTAACACCTTCCAGAGCACAGGTTTTGGAATGTGTGGGGAACAAACAATGATAAAAACATTCCCGTATCCATCTGAGAAACCTCCCAAATCAGCATGTATCAGCAACAGATGGTCCAGGACACACACACACACACACACACACACACACACACACACACACACACACACACACACACACACACACACACACAAAACAGCACAAGTGGGTCAAACGGCATAAAATGGGACACATAATTTGCGGGTTAGGAATGATCTTTCTTCCATTTAAATGTAGGTCATGTTTAAGAGACAAGCGGATTAATGACCCGTTTCAGGAAGATGCAAAAAAATGAAAAATAAAAAGGAATGCAAGAAAAATTATTCACGCTGATGAGAGCTGTTGTTATGACACATGTGCAACGGTCGTCACAGCTGCGCGACGCGTCGGGGCGCGGTCCATCACCGTGGCGGGAAAAACATTCCCTGTAATGGATTCTTTTCGGTCTCAGAGTAAGCATTTACGTTTGGATTTGACCATCATAACTGTCATTCCTGGATAATATTGCGATAACGTTGGCTGAATGTTTGCTACATTCCTGATCTGATAAGTCCAAGGAGAGCAAGGGAGGAAGGGGGGTGGGGGGTGCTTAAGGAAGTGCAGAGCTACCCAACAGATTCCTGCGAGGCAGCCAACGCCGCACTTTTGCACAAATGGGAATTTCCTGACATTAAAAACGATGCACCTCCCAAAATAGTCAACCATGATATAAAATATGTTGACCGGATCACCATTTTTCTTGTGTTTGACTGAGTTGAGTGTTGTGGTATTCAGTCAATTGCGGGGGAAAAAAATGTGAAATTCTCACCTCGTCAACTGTCACTTTTGACAAGAATTTGACAAGAATTTGATAAGAGTCTGACAAGAATCTCACAAGTCCTGGCAAGCAGGATGGAAATGAAGTCTGCGTTCTTGAAGATTGACAGCCATCATTCCTTTGGCCACTTACTCAGCTCCAAGTAACTTCCAATAATTTTCCAACTTGGGCCCAGAATTCTTCAAATCCATGTCGGGCAGTCCACATGTGTGGAATTTGCATGTTCTCCCTGGGCCTGCGTGGGTTTTCCAGGTACTCTAGGGGCAATTCAGAGTGTCCAATCAGCCTTCCATGCATGTCTTTGGAATGTGGGAGGAAACCAGAGCACCCAGAGAAAACCCACACAGGCCCAGGGTGAACATGCAAACTCCAACTCCACACAAGATAAACCGACCTGGATTTGAACCCAGGCCTCCCAGTGTGAGACTGACACGCTAACCACTTATCCGCCGGCCTGCCTTCAAAAAAGACCAGAAAATTCCAATTCAATGATAATCAACAAATTCAAGGGATTCAATTTGATACACGGACAAGTTTGGAAATCATCCTCATGGCAACAGCAAATGAGATCAGCTGATGTAACCGCCCGCAGCTGTATTGTACACAACACACACGCTTTTTAAATGTCGTATGAAGTGCAAAGTAATTGGAAGTGAGGCACTGAGGAGGGCCACCCTCCAGATGTTCTTTGGAATTTCAAACTGTCTCAATAACACTTTGGGGGAGGGGGGGGGGGGGGGGGGTTGGGAAATAAAAACAAATAGAAACTGTACAACTGAGGGCCTCTCGATGTTGTGTTTGACTGTAGTACTAAGTCCATGAACAGTAGGATTACCAAGAACAGAAAAATCATGGCAATTCTCACATAAGAGAAATATTTTAAAAGGGAACCTTTTCATGGGTTCTGTGTGGATATTCAAGTCAGTCACGAGCATGCATTCACATGTGCATTATATGTACTTACTTGTATAATGATGATAAAAGCATTCAATTCAATTCAGGGGTAAAATAGTACTCCAACTGTTTCTTTTTTGTGGCAGTGTATTTTAATCTCGGTCAAATAACCCCCCAAAAATGATTTAAACCAAAAAATTAATAAATCAGTGCACTTAATGACTTCTAATGTTCAGGAAAACAGATTGCCAGTTGGTTACTCCGGCACCCCCGCGACCTTAGTGAGGATGAGCGGTGCGGAAAAAGAATTTATGTAAATTTAGGATACTATAAAAAGCCAATCTTTATTTTTTTCTCATTCCAATTCTTTTAATTGATTTTTAATTTCTATAAAAAGACTTCAACATTCCCATGATTAAAGCCGAACACTAAAGCAGACTTTTTTTGATATGAGCTTTGCTCTATTGCCATGGCGACCATTCGTCAATTATCCAAAATAGATTGGATGTGTAGCGCAATCAATGGCAGCCAATGTGTTAATAAATGTAAAGGCCAAGTTTAACGTAAGCTTTCAACACGTAAATAATAAACACAGACAAGTCACATCCTGTCTGTTGCGTAAGTAGTGCCAGTGTCACACAATCCATAGGAAAAAACATACACACTGTACACAAAAATGTGACAGCCATTCAAATGCAGTCGCAAAAATACACAACAGAAACAAATGAGCATATTAAAATGTAATGCCATTCACCTAAAAATCTAGTAAATTCACAGTTAACTATAACACAACTACTATAATGATATACTGTGCACATGTGCAGATATGATGTATTATTATGCAATCACTGAATTGAAAATAGATATTAATTGTTAAAAATCCACATATTTTTTCCTTAAATTTTCTCTCAGTTTCAACATTTGACTGCTCATCAATGTTGTGTTTGTGTTCCAAATTTGGGGGAATTTTTGTACATATTCTTCCCAGTATTACAAATACACACACACATGAAGACTGAATACACATTCATTCCCCACCAGATCTATAACCACTTTAACAAATACACACATTTACAACTAGATATCCAGACGATAAAGTAAACATGACACACACTTTTACAACTACAAAAGCACACACACACTTAACAGCCACTTAATACACACCTACTCGACTGTAACGCACACACAAAGCCATGTATACACTGTACGCGCAGATTTTCCTGTGCTGTCAATGCGTGGCATAGCGCTTCCCACCGTCCTCCCCCCGCTCTCCCCCTCTAAAACATTTCCTCCTCGGTGGTTATGCAACCAGCCACATTGTGGGCTAATTTGCAGCTGGAGAAGTCCGGCGAGCAGAAGACGACCTGAGTTGATAAGACTCAACGAGACCATATTGACACTCAATACAAACACACACACACACAGCTAAACTCTTTCAGTGCCACTGACGATGATAAACGTCCAATCATGTTAATCTTGCCATTCCTCTGCAGTGTATTTCAATTAGTTTGCCACCAGTACTGACAGTGAATGTGTGCATATGTGCATGTGTAAATGTGTAAATGTGTATGTGTATATGTGTATATGTGTATATGTGTATATGTGTATATGTGTATATGTGTATATGTGTATATGTGTATATGTGTATATGTGTATATGTGTATGTGTATATATGTATGTGTGTATGTGTGTATGTGTATGTGTGTATGTGTATATGTGTATGTGTGTATGTGTGTATGTGTATATGTGTATGTGTATATGTGTATATGTGTATATGTATAAGTGTATGAGTATATATATATATATATATATATATATATATATATATATATATATATATATATATATATATATATATATATATATATATATATATATATATATGTATGTATATATAAAGAGCTAAAACCCACACATAAAATATATAAGACAAAAGGAAGACGACATGAAGATAACGTTCAACACAAACAAAATGCATAAACTACATTAAAAAAAAACACCACAGAAAAATTGTGTTTTCTGTTCTACTGCAATTATGTGGTAGCGTTCTATATGATGCTATTGTTGTGGCCTGAAATTCCCGTACATAGAAAGGGGGGGCTGGGGGTTGTCACGGTTTGGGTGCCGGTTCGGCGCTGGTGACGACGACGAGGAACTGATCCGCCCAGCTGCCATTGAATGTGGACTTCCTGCTTTGACAATGGCGGCAGCGGAGCACAGCGGGTCAGGAAGTGGTCTCCATTGTATAATCATACGAGTTAAGAAGCGTTCCAATATGTGATTGAAAACTAGCATTTAGTCTGAGGATTACATAAATTTAACAAGTGTAACCCAGAAGTGAACACTTTTCTAACACATTAGCCAAAAAGGTCAATTATCACTGTAGAGTAGACCATCATCCGACACTCAATTGAGCTAAGCATGTCGGGCAGATATAAATTGTCAACAAATTTAAGACAATATAATAAACTACATTTATTCTAACAAATGCATTCCTGACCGTAAACCAACCCAATATTGATGTAAAAATGAGTGGGGTTTAAATATTTGCAAATATCTTTTTTATTTATTATGGTAAAGCGCAGTATTGCAATTCAATGTTTTGATGTTTTTTACTCAAATTACTTAAGAGTGTTTGTACGATATTTTTGGGTTATTTATCCCTCTGGCTCTCACTTTGTAAATTATGTCTAAATATATTTGTTTTGCATGTTTATACTATCCCTAAATTTTGCTGTAAATGTTACAAAAACATGCATTTATTTGACAGGTTTTGCCGGAGTACATTGGGTCAGGACCATGCCTACTAAAATGGAACAGAGGTTACTGTGCAAACATGTGGGGGGTTTTGGAGGAAAATAAATAAATGAATACATCTCACGTTTGAGAATGCTGCACCTAATCCTTACTGATACAGTAGAAAATGGAAAAAAATGGAGCTGAGTAGCAATAGGCGGAAGTATAGTAAGCCAATGCCTCACCTGGTCGCATCCAGCGTTGACGAGCTCCTGCAGCATCTGCCGGTTGACCTCACCGGCTGGGTGCCCGGACCCAGACGAGGGTCCCGACTCATTAGCAAAGGGCATGAGCGACTTGCGGATCTCACGCAGGGCGCTCTGGTAGTTGTTGAACTTCTGTGGTGGTCGCACGGGCTGGGGCCGCCCACCTGCATCTTTGCTCCCCTTGGAGTCAGAGGGGCGGCCGGCGCCTTCGGCCCGCTGGCCACCCCCGTGGAGGGCCTGGCTCACCAGCTTGGCCGGCTGCTTCAGGCCCTCCTTGATTTCCTGAAGCCTCTGGCGCGTGTTGCCCACGTAGGGCGCCGCCGGGAATGTCTTGGGCCTCATGGCCGCGGTGCCCAAGGGGTCAAGCAGTCCAGTTACCGCCCTTGGTGGCGAACCTAAACAGATAATAAAGACTCTCCTGTAAGGGTTCTGCGATTGATTTTCCTTGTTTGTTTGTCAGATGACTCAGGAGGGGGTAGCGGCAGAGATAGTAGCAGGGGTTCTACAGGCGCTCCATGGTGTGACTTTCAAGGCTCGGGTTCCAACTTATTCCAGGAAATGCAGTCGCTTGCAAGGGTGCTGCTACGCCAAACCATGGTGCTGCCCATCTGCTCCTGTGGAAGGGTGGCAAAGCGTTAGTGCCTGGTTTGGTCGCTACCGATGACAACAACAACCAAAAAATGAGTAAAGCTAGCATGGGAGCAGAATTCATCTTGATAAAGAGGGCAATAGATGGAATGGAAAGTGCCCGCGGAATGCTGAATGTCTGCCTTTGGTGGCCCCCACCTCGGCGGAGTGAGCAGCCCTAACCCGCCGTTAGTGCATAGCACAATTGCACAAGTCAGCGTGTCACTGCATACTTGTGCTGCGTGGTCATCGATAAACATTCCACGACCCCCCATGGAGGATGAGACAAGTTGGATGGACTAACTATCATTTAAATAAAGTACTGTTCCAAACTAAGCAAGATTTAAGATCATTTTATTTGTACATTGAACTAAGGTTTCATCCTGACAAGAGTAAATGATGGCCAATACTAAGTATGGTTAAAAAATAAATAATAATAAAAAGAAATGATAACAAAACTCGGAAGTGTGGGCCTTTGTAAGTGTGCATGGAAAAATAGGAAAATAAAAATACTTTCTGACATAATTATGGAATGCATAAAGTCGTAACCAGAGCCGGGGACAAAAGTCTGGTATTATTATTTCTGTAACACGGGGGTGGGGGGTCAGCCAGAGGTGATCTCGGCTAGCCCGGGTAGTCGGTTGGGGGGGCCGGGGGCATTTGTAACACACAAGAAGCCCTTGAACTACACCAAGCCTTGCCCACCTCCTCACTGGCTGCCCCCAAAGCTTCGGACCATTTCGAAGAAGAACCCTGCACCCCCCCCCCCTTTCTGGAACAAATGTGAGGGGAAAGCATGTTTGCGTTTGTTTCGTGGGCGGAGGGCCGGGTGGCATGGTTGAGATTTAGTGTAGCCGTCCCAGAAGCCCTGGTGTGGGATTTTAATGTAGCATGCTGCGGAGAAATTCAGGGAATTTCCTGCAGCAATTGATAGAAATAAGCAGGAATTTACTTAATGATACAAGGAAACAGAGTGCTACCTCTTCCCAGGAAATTTATAAACTGTTGCCTGTACTAGAATATGATGCCAATTCCTCCCGCCCCAAAAAATGAAAAAAAAAATAAGGAAAAATAAAAAGGGAAAAATGTTTAGAGTGGAATAAATGACAAAGGCATTGATTTTTGGGAGCAGAAAAAATATTTAGATTTTACGTTTAAATGAACTACTTAAGTCACAGGTGTCAAAGTGGCGGCCCAGGGGCCAAATCTGCAGGTATGTTCATCAAATGTTTCACTTTAAATGTACATGTAACATAAGTATAATAAGTAATAACTAAATGGAGTTGATATAAAAAAGGAAAAAACCATTTTGCAAAAAATATCTTAAATTTGGGGGTATTCCATGATCAAAAAGATATACATTAGATCAACCAGCGTTGTTTTTTCGCCTCAGGGGAAATAAACATTCCAACACATGGTGTACTTTAAAAAGGTGGATGTGGTCTAAAATATGCTTTTTTTGCAACGTTTCTCGAATAATATGGAACGGAGTATAGTATTGTTAGGGTTCAAGCTACACGGTGTACCCAGAAAATGTCCCAACACTATTATTGATTTTAAGCGCAAATGTTTTGGATCCAAATCAGGATTTTAAGAAATGTTACACTTTTAACCGTGACATCAACGAGGTGACACTTTTGCAAATAAAATGTTATTATATTGGCAAGAGAAGCTAAAAACAACAGTGGGCTCGGCTACTAAAGTACCCCGCCCCCCAACCCCCCACCCACCCCATATCACCCACCATTCTGTTCACGCAGAACGGTGGAAAATAAGTGAAACCCCAAGTTTGCTCCCCTTATAGACTTTTCTCCTCGTATCTAAAAAGCAGAATGAATCGCCCAAAACAATCGCCAAAGCAGAAGTGGATCGCCATTTTGTCACTTTTTTCGTGGAAAAAAAGCCCACCAGTACCACCACCCCCCTACCCCAAAAGTATTCTACCTACCATGTGATGGAAAAGCTGCATTTAAATCTTCTTTTTAAAACTTCATGACGGACTTGAAGATCTCTTCACCCGATTCAGGAGTGATTAAATGGGGGAAAATAAGTAGTGATGATAGCAGCCTCCATTTTCTCCAACAGGCTGAAAGTGAAGTTAAAAAAAAAGTTGGACACTCGTTGCATTGTTAACATTCCATAGGTCACGTGACGCACCAACCCGCGTCACAGCGGGGCCGTGCAAAGATCGTCAACTAATACGATGCTCTACCAAAATACCTGTGAAAACATTAAATCGAATTCAAGCGAATATATTATCCCGCAAAGTGAGACATCATCATAACTAATTCTCACTTTATATCAGCCTCTGCAGGAACGTTTTAGGGCAACGATCTTTGTAGGTTGTCAAAATGATAAAAACAGAAGGGCAAGAAAATTATCAGTAAAAATTACAAAATTATCCTGATAAAGTTTGGATTGTGCATTTCTCAGTTTTCAATGGACAAATTCTCATTTAGCCCAACCAAGGGAAAACAGATTGTATTATATCAGAATGATCAGTCTTTTCTCAATAATTAAATGGAATATTGTTTTATTTTATCAACACATTACAGCATCTAATGTGCCCCGAGGAAGGCCTAAATTATGGCTAGAGATCAATAAATCAATAAGTGTTTTTATACGCCAGCGTATGATTTTCTCAAAAACAGATTGGATGAGTTTCTACCCAAAACTAAATTGGACCAAGACCATGAAACCGGTTGGATTTGGTCCACACCTGAGGCGGAACAAAATAATTGAAATGCAAAGCAGCGACACCAATGTTGTTTAAGGCACAACTCATACGATCAGAGTGCTCGGGCCCGTTTCAGTCCAAGTGGGTCATTACGCCTTAAGTATTATTATCAGTCCAGATCCGGAGCACAAGACGGAACCTTGAGCTCACCTGGCTCCAAAGTTGTCTGCGTCAACCAGCCAAATTTCTGATGGACTACTGCTCATCATTCGGGGAAAGATTTGGTCTGAACAGAATCATTCCAGAGGCGCAGCAGAAATACACAAGTTGTTTAAGGCACAAGCTACTTGCACAATTTTGTCAAAAGTGGACAGACTGGAGGTGCGCTCAGCGGCCACGGTAAACGGCTTTTCGACAGGGCCAGTGAGCATGGCGTAGCGCTGCCTCACCATGGAGACCACCCGTTCCACATGGGCTTGCACACTCAGCATGTTAGCTAGAGGGCCCTCCTCTCTGCAACTCGTATTGTCTTGAAAACAAGCGGCGATGCCGAAGCGAGCCCCGCGGGCGGCCACGGAATCGGCGATGTCCAGATCCCTGCTGGCCAAAACCACGTCCCCTGGAAGCAGCTTGGATAAAAACCCGGATCCTTCTGCCAAATGTCGAGGGCTAAAATCTCCGAGGACACCCCTAGAAACAAAAGTGACCACACCCTGAGGAGCAAGACCGATCAGGTAGTTCAAGACGTTGTGAGTCGGCACCGTCTCTCGCTCTTTACCGCTAAAGGCCAGGCCTTCGCAAAGCACGGTAAAGCAGTCTACGATGACGGCACAGTCTGGGCAGGAGGAGCGCAGCGCCGCCGGGAGATTTTTCCGCAGCTCGGCTCGAGATGGCCAGAAAACGGCAGTGGGCACCAACGTGGAAGACATGATGTTGACCACGTGATGTACAGTTCGGACCACCGTGCTCACTTTGACGCCAAAGCGATAGGCCAGGTCCTGATTGCGCAGATCCAGGCGCAGACGCATGAGCGTGAGCAGAAGCTGCTGGAACTTGGAAAGCTTAGCATTCCTGATGGCGTCCATGTGTGGTGCCAGCAGGAGCATGACCGTTTCCAGAACAAAGAAATTGGGCAGGCCCGTGTAGAACTTGACTTTTTCAGCATCATTCCTAAGGGAGTTCTCCGACAGGGACATCTTCTCCACAGACTCGCGCAAGGCTCGATTTTCCTCTCGGAGTCCTTGGAGGACATCGTCGAAGCTGACGTTGGAAGTCTGTGAAAAGGTTTCATCCTTACTGTCACTCAGAGATTCGTCATCGGTGAGGGACAAGACACTTCTGTCCACATTGGGCTCAACTGGCTCCTCTGGTCTGGACTCTCCCTGGCGCTGCAGAAAGAGGAGGGCGTTGGCCGCCTCGACTCGAGCTTCGAGCTTGTCGGGGACCTCGGCTGGACCAGGCTCCTTCATCTCAACGGAATGAGGCGTAAACACTGAGGGAACATAGTCCGGCGAACGGGGGTTCTTAACTTGTTTACCTGCATGAAAACGGAGCAGATACAGGAAAAACTGAATCCAATTTCAACACAGAAAACACTATCACCGTCCGTGAGACCAGTTTAGTTAGTGATGAAATATCATCAAATGGTAGATTCTACAACCAAAAGTTTTACTAAGTATCAAAACTTTAAAAAAGAGTTATTAATAGCTTTCCAATAAACATGACAAACTGTGTTTTCCATAAGTTTAATGAGCCAAAAAGAACAAAAATGTATAGTCACAAATTCATCCATTTGTATGAAGTCTGCCTGTTCAGTTGGGGAAAAAACTGTATTACACTGACATCATTACAAAAGTTGATGTTGCACTTTTTCCATTTTTACTGTGCTTAAGCATTTATTTGTTCTTCCTATAAGGAGCCGGTCCACCTGTGTGGAGTTTGCATATTCTCCCCGGGCCTGCGTGGGTTTTCTCCGGGTAGTCCGGTTTCCACCCACATTCCAAAGACATGCATGCTAGACTGATTGGACACTCTAAATTGTATGAGTGTGACCGTGAATGGTCTCTTTGTGTCCTGCGATTGGCTGGCCACCAGCTGGGATAGGCTCCAGCACCCCCTGCGACCCGAGAGTCAGACAAATAAGTTTCCTAAAAATCAAAATCAAATAAAAAACAATCGCAAACGCACTTTAAAAAGAGAAAGGGGTGGGGAAGTGTAGATTACAGTAACAGTTAAGTCATCACCAGAGATGAAGTGAGTGCTGCACAAGCGGCTGCCGTCGTTGGGCGCCCAACCCTGGCGATTGACGGCCGCTATCCACCGCTGCTTCCTCTCAGGGTCCCGCGGAAAGCGGTAGAACGACAGGCCGGTGCCGGGGGTCCTGCGGTTCCTACAGCCGGCCACCACACACGTGTGGACCATAGCCAGGCCACCCGGGCAGTGCGTAGAGCTCTGCAAGCAAAGTCTTGCCGAACACGCTAGCCGTCGCTGGTTTGTTTTTGACTCCCAAAATGGAGACCATACAGCGTGAGCGGGGAAAGTGGGCGGGGCCAAGTCAAGTCTTACGTTATGATGACGTTTGCTTTGGTCATCAAGCGTTAACTGTTTTCCGAAGTCATGGTGACTGAACTGTGGTCATCTAAAGCAACGTGTGGCTAAAAATAAAGGTCGGCATCGCGTCATCGAAGGACAGATCTTTAGTGTCATAAAGTTATACGTTTAAGTTGGGGTAGGCTGGACGTTCGCACAATAAACTTGATTTCAGAATCAGGGTCTGTAGGAATAATTTTTAGACTGCATGTCAGGATCACTTTTCATTTTTTACTCTTGGAGTACAAGAAACTTTGGACAAAATCTTGTGAGATAAAGTGATGGATCCAAATGTCAATCCATTCTTTGCTGACGCCACCGACTTTACAAACATGCTCCTTTCCGGGCTACTGGATGGGCTGAACTTTTGTAATGATGGGGCAACTAGTTCGTTAGAGAGTGATGAAAGCTCTCTCTCAAAAGAGGTCTTGCAACAGGACATGTCAGGACCCTCGAGGACCGGAAGTTGCTCCGATCTGGGCAGCACCAGCACTGCGTGTTCGGAAGATGAGATCCACAGCACCATCAGGTCCGCCTGGAGCTCGACCAGTCAAGACCCGAGCCAAACGGAAGAAGGCAGCGTGGTGCTGGAGAGACTAATTTCAAACTATTCAAGGTTATCGTCGTCGGAGAAGAGTGAGAAAATATCTGCACTAATTGCTTCACGCAGAGAGTCCTTACGGAAGCCCTCAGATGAAGATGACACTAGTAATTCTCCACCAACCTCTCCCAACTCTATCCACTTGAATCCAGACATTCAGGCGGCAATAAAAATGGCATCCATTACCATATACCAGGGCTTAGTCCGTCATGTTGACCGGTTCAACGATCCCACGATAAAAGATGGTAGCATCGTTCTATGCATCGATCCCACCCGAAAGCCCCTGCAACAAAACGAGTCAAGTGGCCAAGTGCCCGTGGGCGCCTCAGTACGGAGTGACGTTGAGAGTGCCAAGCCACCGGCCCTGCCGTCCTCTGGTGTAAATCTGGAGCTTGCGGTAGTAGAAAATGAACAAGAAGACGTAGCCGTGGTATCAAAATCACTCAGCTCATCCCCAGAGGTGCAGCAGGCTGGAGACAACACACTAGAATCAGCCTCCTCGACATGCCAGGATTTGAGTTTTGATTTTCAGAAGGATACAAGCCCAGACCCTGGTTCAGATGCGTGCAAATATTCAAGCCCAGAACCTGCATCTAGTTTTGATATGCATAAGGATTCTAGCTCAGAATGCGAATCTGCTCTTTACATGTACAAGGATTCAAGCCCAGATTACCAGAATGGTTTGTTAGCGCGCAAAAGTTCCACCCAGGAACCCCAGGAGCGTCCTGATTTGCCAAAGGACTTCACCCCAGACCCAACAGACAAAGATACGGGGCCTCAGACATCCCCCCGAAACTCGCCATGCCTGGACAAAGATGTCCAGGGTGACCCCGCAGTTAAAGACGCATCGAAATTGCCGAGCCCTTCACCGGTAGAGGAGGAGGACCAGAATGAAGATGAGAAAGCACATGCCTGTGAGGCATTCTACCTTCCAGATGAGGAAGAAGACCCGTCTTACAAACCTTTGAGCCCGTCAGGGCCGGAAGAGGACTATGTGTCGGCCGTCTCATCGCCCGTGTGCCCAGATTCAAATCTTTCGCAAGATAATGTGGCACGAGGTGAAAAGGAGGGTGACATAGGTCAAGCAGAGAAAGCATCATCAAAGTCCTCGAGCCCACTAACGGCAAACAAGGGGGGCATAGATGAGACTACAGTCCGGCCGATTCAGGATTTGAACGTCAAGGAAGATGACGTGGAACAGAAAGAACAGGTGCCAATACCCTTAAGCTCGGCTCCCGGAGAGGAGCAACCTAAAGATGTAACACCATTTTTCTCCACTGGTCAAGAACTGGATCATGTGAAGGATTTTGAACGGGAGAAGGAAACTGCAAAGGAATCTTTGTGTACTTCACCGACAAAAGAGGACAGAGATGGCGCCACCACATCAGATGTGATGGCTGTTTGTCAGGTGCCAGATGGTGAAGTTGAAAAAGAGGACAAGACAACAACAGCTAAGTCCTTGATCCCACCACCATCGGAACCCCAACAGCAAGAGGAAACAGTCACATCTCCTAGTAGGGACAACTTGATTGGCAATCAAATCAGTGACGTTGAAGTCAAACTATGTCAATCAGCACAAGAAAAGAGCAGAGAAGAAATTCCTGAAGTTCCCCAAAGCAATCTTGAAAGGGTTAATGAAGACATCCGGGCTATTGTGGCACCAGACAAGATCTCTCTCGAGGATGGTTGTCTGTCAGATGGTACGCCGACAAAATTACAGAGCCCAGTATCATCACGAGATGATTCTAGCAGAGTCTCATCCTTGAGTTCATTGGAGGACATTGTTATGCACAAGGATTCGGGGGATGAAACACAGCAGAAAAAGGCTCCACTGATCCTGGAGGAGTACTTCAATGAAGCCATGAAAAAATTCTCAAACACCCTTCTCGATGCTTTGATAAGTACTCTACAGACCTACAAAGACCCCAATAGTTAAATGCCCTCGACAGTCCAAGGAAAAAAGCGAGAAAGCGAATTTTGCTTGGAACCAGGAAGTTGGCCAGATAGACAATGTAAAGCACGAACTCTCAGGACAGTCCTTGCGAGAGAGACTCTTTAGGCCAACATGTGACCAGCTAAAATCAGAATTTTAAAATCTAGACAACTCTAGTTGAATGGGGAAGGCTGAGAAGGGACACACTAGATGAAACTTCCAAATTCTCCTTGATTTGAGAAGTCCTGGTCTAAGAATGTCACATATATATATTCACTATAATCCCAAATGTTAATGTCCAATTTTGCAGTGGGATCTTGTATTCTCATAATTTGATGGACTATGCGTATTTATCGAATAAGTGATCATTAAATTATTTTCAATTAAAACTTATCGTGTCTTAACAACAGCAAGAAAGTTCAAAGGTCAATTTGGCCAGGTTTTGACAAAATAACTGATTTTATTTAGCCTTATTTCAACGACATCTAACTAGAGGTCAAATAAAAATGAACTGTCATGTAGCACAAAGTATCTTTACCAAACCAATTTTCCTTTTAGACCTCAAAGTCTATCAACATGGTTTAGTGTTCAAAAAAAGGCCGCCACTACATGCAAAGAGTTAATTGCAAACATCAGATGCTTAATTTGAAAAATAAAAGTCCTTGAGCAGTTTTGCAACTGAACTCATCTGTCAAAATTCTCAGAAAGGTTGGCAGCAACACTTTAAATGTGCTTCTCAATGTAGTATTTCAAAATTGGAACTAAAAGTGGCAGGTGGAAAAAATATATATAATACAGAAGAACAATTTAGGCAAATTTATGTTAGGATGCTCATGATATTGTAAGCAGAATAGTTGTCACAGTCATGACTATGGCAACAGTCAGCTGTGCAAATTAAGCTTGTAGAAAGCATGGTTGTGCTCCCCTCTTATGTGTGCCAACCTCTTCAGCTCACTCAAGCATAAAATATAGACTGATGCCTCGATGTCCACGTTCATCATCACCTTGAGCTCCTCCATTCCAAACTCACGAATATCTTCCCCTGGGTAGTCAACAAAGCACATTTCAGGTCAAGGTGAGTCTTTGTTTCATTTGAACTGTCCATTACAGACGTGCTAAATGTACAAAAAAACTGACCTGGACATTGGGTCAAGTAATTGTTGATGCTGAAAATTGCCTGGTTCAGGTTGTTAATGGGAATCTGCTTCAAAAACCTGGACAAGCTGTGAAACTCTTGCTCGGACACCGTCGCCATACATCTGAGTTGAAAAAGTCATCATAAAATTCCAATGAGAAATGACAAGCCTTAAAATGAAAATGGAGGCAAGAGTCATTATGCTACTGTTAAGTTTTAGTACCTGCTTTTGGGTTTAGCTTTTTTCTCAGACTGCAACACAAGCTAAAAACACAAAACATACACTTGAACAAGGTAAGAGATAATTAGAAATGATCATATACCTCTGAAAAAGACCAGCAGACACTAGTGAGCCGCTATTTTTTTTGCAAAAGGTTAGTAAAACCAACCTTTTTGTTTTAGAGGACTACCTACTTTGCAAATGTCCTGCGTAACGGAACTCAGTTCAGGCATCTCGGGCAGCTCCAGGGACTCCCTCATGCATCGAGGGGGGCTCAAGTAGAAATCCTGTGTAGCTCCATCCAAATACTGGAGGAGTGCAGACACAAATTTCAGCCTAAACATTTTTCCACTTCACCTGAAGACCATTGCTTACACCAGCAGTGAGCAAACTACGGCCCGCGGGCCATATCTGGCCCGTGTGGCATTTTAATCTGGCCCGCCAACGTTTTCCAAATGTTTTTTTTAATCCCCAAGATGGCGCCGTAACGCGGAAGCCAGTGGCTGTAGCTCTGTGCACTCTTGTTTGTTTTTTTGTATTAAGAAATATCAAAATGACATTTTAATATTTCTTAATACATTCCTTTTCACATTACTTTGTACTTTATACTTTTTATTTTAATGATGAGTGATGAGTTTGTTAATACTTCAGTCCTTTTTTCTGTTTTTGTTTCATATGTACTGTTAACGGATGCAGTTTTTTATATGTATTTTATCTTGTGTTGACCTGGCCCATCTGTCAAATTTTTGAAGTTAATGTGGCCCCCGGGCCGAAAAGTTTGCCCACCCCTGGCTTACACCAACACCCTGACAAAGTCTTGACAGATGACTTACAGCAGTAGGAGTGTTGACCAAAGTTGAGCTGGGGTCAGGTGAGAGGGGCAACGGGTGTACGCCCGGGATGCTGAATTCTGGTATATTGTATTCCCACGTGGGTCTGTCTCTGACAGAGTTGTCGTGAGGTGAATGGGAAAGCGATATGTAGTCTCCGTGGTCATTTTTGGCGACCATGAAGTCGTCCTGCAATTTAAATCAACCTCAAGTAAACTGTGCATCATTGTTGGGAATGTGTTTCATTGTGTACCTTTTTATTGCTGAGCATACGCTTCAAGTAGGGAGTTTGGAAGGCCGGCACCTCGGGGATGACATTAGGCTGGATGGCTGCGCTCGGAAGTTGGGCGTGGCTGTCACCTTGTGGTCGAGGGGAACAGTTGCCCTTTGTTTTTTTAACCTGAAGGCCAGGTGTGCAGAATACAGGAGGCTCAGGAGACACCAAACTGTCTAGCAAAGACACACAGAGATTGTTAAAATAGCAAAATATGATATTTAGTATTATGGGATTTTATTTATCTTAATCTGGAACATATCTAAACCCACTTAAATTTGATGACTTCCAGAAAAAATGTCTGATTTCATCAAATGTTTCGCTTTTGCCATAGAAATACATATTTTTACAGATGTTTTTTTTCTGCCAAAAATATGCAAGAGAATGTCAGAAAAGAGACGTTCTATCTTAAAACTATACAAGCAACATTTTTTTTAAAGTTGTTTTTTTCTTAATCAAAATATGTGACTATTTCTTTAAAAATATTAGATTTTTTCCACGTTTCTCCAACAAAAATATACATTTCTTAAATGGACAGAAAAATTCTCTAGAAAAAAAGGGAACATTTGTTTAAAAAAAAACCTATTCAATTCAAATATATGAACTTTATCCCTAAAAACATTTTTGTATTGAAATTATGCAACATTTTCCATAGAATTGTCTTTAATCTTTTGGACTTTTTTAACACTTTCCATTCCACTGATGGTGTCCAATCACATTTGGTTTGTCAATAGAAGACATCCAATCAATTTCATACCTTCTTTTTGTGGACTCATAGGGATGGCTGGCTGGTTCTGGGTCGACCTGTGGCGCAGAAAAAAAAAAGCAAGTGTTGATAAAAATATGAGAAATAAGTGTAAACATTATGTACCCCTTTGCATACTTCTTCCTAAGAAGATCCATGGTGAAGTCATTCAGGCACAAGGTCTCCTCAGATATGCCAAAGTCTATCATTTCTGGCTCATCCTCATCCGGGACCTGTGTGCGTTTCAGCGAGGGGGGACACGGCGTGCGCATGTTCATACGGGGGAGGTGGATCTCGGGCATGGTGGGTAACTGGCGGCACCCCAAAAGTTTCTGGGAAAACTGCATCTCGCACAACCCAAAGTCAGAAAGGTTGGGAGTGCGCATGTGGGCATCGTGGTCAGGCGATGACACTCTGTCAGGTGGAGATTTTGACCCACTGTCTCCCTCCTCCTCATCTTGCCCTGCTTCTTCTTCTTCTTCTCCTTCTGGCACATTCTTACCCGACTCCTCACCATCACCTATAGGTCACATGCATGTGGCAGCTAAAGTAACATGGAATGCGACCAAAAACATATGGGACGACGACAGTGTTTTTTTTTTTTACCGTTTGGAGGTTGTGTGTCCGTCGGGGCATTGTATCCGTACGTTTCGAAGAGCTCCTTGATGGCGTGCACATCATGTGTAAGCGTGCTCTGCACAGTCGTGAAGGTTTGGATGAGAGTGTCCATGTCATTCTTGTGTGATTTCTGCTCCCTTAACGACTCTTGAAGTTGACTCTGTAATCACACTTGTTTCACTCATGTGTCACATGACAATATCTATGTGTGGGATCGAAATAAATGGAAAGTAACTTAAGTTATTCGTTGCCATTTGCTGTAAAAAAAAAAATGACGTAAATTGCCGTCAGTGGCAGACAGTTAAATAATTGCCCCGTAAAGAGTTACAATTTGGACTAATGTTGTATCATTAAAAAGTGATTAAAAGTGTTCTTGAGATTGTTTAATACATTTAAATTTAAGATGTCGACCCTTGGAGAGAAATGTTTGGACATTACCATTTAAGTCAAAGTACATTTTAGATTCGTATGTGATACTTTTTGTACTTACTTTGAGGCTCAACGTGTCACAGTTGACTTCGTGAAACGCTTGCATAGCTTTTGCTCCCATCTCTGCAAGAAGAAAAAGGAATCGATGCCATTTATTCACGTCGCTGTGCTATTTATGTCCAAAATGAAATGTGTCTTTCAAATGACTGACCGCTATCCACGTTCTCATGACGCCTGTCGAATGTTTGCCGCAGTCGATCTGTCTCCGTTTCCAGCTTTCCGCACACTTTCTTCAACTTTGCGAAAAACTCTGTCGTGGGATCCATATTTGATTAGAACCGTTCATGCCACATTCATGTGAGATTGCAAAAAAAAAACAAAATCCCGACGTTGGGGAAACTGAATTTTCTATTTTGGCGCGACTGACGGTAACCCGGAAAGCGTCGCTTCTTGTTGTCGTTCTTGTCATGGATATCATATACAAGGCTAGATAAATATCTACTACTTGGCGGCATAAGTCATTGACGACCATCTTGCGTCGGAATATTTCTCTGACAGGCTCTGTCATAGTGGACATACATTGACTTATTTTCTCCACTACACTCCCATTCATTCCTAAGGGCAGTTTAGAGTAACCAATCAGCCTATCATGCATGTCTTTGGAATGTTGAAGGAAACCGGAGTACCCAGAGAAAACCCACATAGGCCCGGGGAGAACATGCAAACTCCACACAGAAACATCCAAACCTGGATTTGAACCCAGGTCCTCCCACTGTGAGGCCGATGCGCCAACCACTAACCAGGCTATATCCTGTATGTTTAAAATCACAGTTAGCTTCATGAATAATTTAAATTAAAGAGCAATTAAATGCATTTTCATTATGAATATTGTATTGACAATGAAATATATACATGAAAGGAAATTCATTAACACAGGATTTGTGTGATTGAGTCTCTTCTCCCTGCTGTGCATGGTATTTCCAAGCAATTAAAGTTCCTGTTACCTTCAATTTTTGAGTGTCCAGACTGTGTGTGTGTGTGTGTTTACTTTTATTTATTAATTTTACCGAAAATAGTTTTTGCCATCTGTACAGGTTTGTTAAAAGAGCAGCAAAATTCACGAGGGAACAGAGTATTTTATTTGATGGTCTTTATTGATTATTATTGCTGTGATGAGAAAATGATGGACCTATCTGAAATATCATGAGCAAAATAGGGCCTGCTTCAGTGAAATATTTAGTGAAATATATAAAAAATAAAAGAAAGTTATTTACGAGCTAGTAAATAATGCTTCACAACTCAAAACATTTGTCAACTGGGATGAATGTAAATGAAGGTGCTTCCAGATTAATGTGAATTTTATCTTCAAAATAAAAATCTAATTACATATTAACAATTAATAAATAATTGGTTGTCGACCCTCGTGAGTATAAGCTGTTCAGAAGATGAATGGATGAATGGGCCATTATTAACTAACTATTAAATAAACTGTACATTTCTGTCTCACATTCTCTCTCTGGCCCTTTCTCTTTATATATTAGGACATATACATAATATATATAGATAAATATAATATATACAGATAATAAGATAAACTTGTATAGATAATAAATGCTAAAAATACATGTATTTACATTGGACCTCCGTATAATAATGAACACATTGCATTGCAATTGCATAGAAAAAACGTGAAGCCCAATAATTCTCCAATAAACCTTTTTCAAGCCCCCCCAAAAAATGCTGAAAAAATACCTCCAAATAGATGAACTCCCAAACCACTAATGCTGTGATCTAATAAGATTCTTGTAAGTAGATTTTCCTGATATATGACTTCAATGTATCTTACACAGTTTTGGTGTTTTTTTCTCTCTCTCTCATCTTTGAATGACATAGGCCTCATGTGGCTGTTTTTTTTAATCCAAAATGTGTTCCTTGAGCACTAAATTTTGCCACCCCTTGCTATAAAATGTTTTTTTTTTTGCCATTACATGTTTCTTCAGGCAAATTCCTCACCCAGTTCCACAATCTTGTCCACATCCTTGCGTACGTCTGGGTAGGCCTGTAGCACCCCCTGAAAGTCGTCCCAGGACAGACTGAAACATTGGCAGTCTGTCAGCGCCTTCACCGTGGCCAGATGTTTGCCTCTGGTCAGCACGCACACTTCTGCTCCACACACACACACACATGCAGAGTCACAATTAATGAGCAAGCACTGACAAGCAAGGCGAACTGACAATTAATCCTAAATTACATAAATAACTTTTTTTTCTCCTAATGTGGAAAGCCTGCTAAACGAGAAGAAGGATTTAAAGGCTAAGAATTAAATCACCCCCCACCCCCAACTGGGGAAGATGAGGTGTTTACTTAGCTTTGAACAGATGCTCACATGATTGCCACAAGCATGAGATAAGTCCACAAGTGTTGACGCCATTATTTGTGTAATACGATATAAAGTTGCATTTATTATTTAATGTGTTATTTAATCCGGAGTAGCAGGAGATGTTACTATTTCAGCTTCTCACTCTTATTACTATATATTTATATTTTCCAATGTCTGGCTTTTTCTTGATGTGTTTATTCATATAGCGGTTTTGGGTCTTGTATGTGTACATGTACTGTATGTTTTTTTTTTTTTTTTACAACCATTCCTAAACTTGTACCAATTTCTGCATGAGTTTTCCCATCTGTAACTGTTTACAAATCCTAACTTTACCAGGATCTGTACCTCGTATCTCGGTACCTGATAATGCATCTTTTCTGCATGTTTATTCCGCGTCTGTATAGGAATTTTTATTTCATTTTCAATTTTTGTATGATTTTGGGTCTATTTATCTGTATTGATATTTGCATCTATTTCTGCAATTTTACAATGACTTTTTCCAATTTTCTTTTCATATAAAAGTCTGTACTGTCACCCTTAAAATGGTCAATTGAGTGTTTTGTGGTTGAACAAGAGTAACATCACCAACATTTTTACTTCTTAACCTGCATGGAATAGTGCATCATTGGAGGCTACTAAATGTACTAAGACCATATTATGTTTTGATTTACCTCCGGAAAAAAAACAACAACCATAAAAACAAGCATCTTTTTCGATTATAATAACAACATTCAAATGGAGAGGATTATCCATGAAAATCTGCCGTTCACGTCTTCAATCTCAGCCGCGCTGGAGGATTAGGAAAGAGTTTTGCTGGAAACAATTTGAGGGAAAGCAAATGATGACAGAGAGATTGGAAAAATTGGGGACGACATGACACAGCCATCAAAGAACAACTGCAGAAAAATGAGATAAACATTCTTTAGCTGGCAATCTGGATTAACATGCATCATCATAGAGGTAAACAGTGTTTCTGTATCTGTTCCTGTGGATGATTGGGCATTTTTCCAAACCATTTGTGCACCTTTTTGTTACATTGTGTGCTTTTACACCAATAAATAGAGTTCATATGTTTTATACATGCATCTTATGTTCTATATTAATATTCATAATGAATTCTCCTTCTTATATTTCTGTCTGTTCCTGTATTTTATGTTTGCGTCTATTTCTGTTTTTGGACTTGGACTCTTTTCTGTTCCTGTCTGTAGGTAGATCTGCCTACTTTTCATACTTGTTTCTGTTCATTGTGATTTCTGGTTGAAAAACAAAGCAATCCAAACATACCTCCAAAGAAATCCCCATCACAAAGTTCCCTGCTGAAGTCCTCGTTCTCCTCCACAACCTGGCCATGCTCTATAAAGAACATACGGTCCCCCGGTGCGTTCTCCCGCACGATCACATCGCCCTCCTGGTACACTTCATAGTCCAGCTTTTGTACCATGCTAACAATCACGTTTTCATCCTTGTTCCGCAGAGGCGGCATTTTCCTGAGCAGGCGGCTGCACATCACCGTCAGGATTTGCTGGTAAAATATAAACCCAGGAGGAAAATTGATGGCTCATTGGACCTACTTTGGGGTTAGTAGGTAAAGAATTGTGTGGTTTTCCATTGTTGTTACCTCTTTTAAGGCGGACGATACAGTGTGCATGACATATTTCTCGTCAAACCATTTCCCTCCATATCGGGCCTGGTAGTAATTGCTGATCCGCAATTGCAGCTCTGGTGGAAGCTTCATGAAGGTCATGTAGTGCTCCAAGCGGCTCATCTTTAAAGACACATAGACTATCACTTCAGACAACATGTTTCATTATCTTGTTATCTTGTATTTTCCACTATATTTATCAATACGTTTGTCTTTTTTATGGCATTTATTCACCTTCAAAACAAGTAGTGTTAGTTTCTCTCTGTTTATGTACATTTCTTGATACCTGCATCATCAATTTTGTGTGACCTTAAGTCAAACGTCTTGTTGAAAATGTTTACCTTGCTCTTATACTCTTTGGCGGCGGGGTCGATGTTGGCAATCATAGCAGTTGCGTTTGCTACCAGCACTGTGTACATCAGGCACCCGGACACCATGCTCACCATCACGATCCACAGTTCTACATAATCTACAACAACATACAGACATAAACACAGTTTCATTTGATCTACTTTAATTCATTAGGTCCTGAAGTGTGTATTTTGTAGTACTTGTACTTCTAAGTAATGCCATAAGAACTATAATGTGATTAGACTGAAGTAATTCGTTGGGTCTCATGAGCCAATGGGTACAAAACTGTTCAGAATAATTTAGAGTTTGCGGTTTTTATTTTGCAGATTACTACAAGACTCATAAACGATATATTTACGCACTGGTCGGAGCATCCATGGATCCATAGGAGAGCGCGATCATCTGTGAGAGAGCTCTGAAGACCCCCCAAGAGTACTTCACAATGACTGTGGCATTCTGAAACAATCCATCTGAATTACAAATGTCTGACGAACATGGATGTACTGTACAAGCCGAACGTGAAGCTTACCATTAGGTTCTCCTTACGGACCCAGCAATCTGTAGGAAATTCCTCCAACATGGGTACAAAGTATTGGATGCAACCATTCCAATGGCACAGCAAGAAAATCATCATAAATAGCGATAAAATCCGGAAGAACAGTCGTACCACCTCCAAGTTTGCATTGGAAACCTGAGGAGTAAATCAGTAACTTTAGTCCAGGATGAAAAATTTGTAGAAAACCCTTGCATATTAGGACCACAAGAATTAGCCTTCACTTACTTTTTCCACCTCATTGAAGAAGCGGACCAGCCTGGACACCCTTGCCAATCGTATGAGGCTGAGGATTCGTACAAACATGAGAATCCTCATCATCCTAGTGGTTTTAGAAGGGTTGTCTTCATTGTGGTAGTGCAGGTCCTAAAAGGCAGACACATACTATATCATCATATGATACTTTTATTATTGTTATATGTTTGACAATGGTGTTCACGATTACAGCAAAGAGAAGGATGTATCCAATAGGGAACGCTGCAATGATGTCGGGAATGAACCAAGTCCTTAGGTAGCTTAGTCGGATCCGCTTTATGTCTAGAATTGCTTCCTGGGAAAGCAGACACAAATAACATTTGGTTGTTTGTTAGCATTGGTAGTCGCAAAAACACTACAACTCTCGATTTGAATCAAAATAGACATTTTGACCGGATCATTGCTACAATGGCCAATTCGTACTGGTTCACAGTGCACCTACAATTTTGTTAATATCACAAATATTACATTGTTTATCACTTTTCCTCTTGCTGATTTCGGTCCCATCCAAAATGGGAACTGATGAAAATAATTTAGCAGGTTTCAAAGCAGGACTTGGGAATTTTATATTCATTAACAATAGCAGAACTCCCTTCTTTTTAATGTTTAATCCTTTCTACACTCTCATTCTTAATTAAACCAAGTCAGTTGACATACTTTTTTTTGGCAACTGAGAACATCTGTTTTCTCTTTGTTCATAGACATGGCTGTTCATGTGATGAATTCCAAGTTCGTCATAAGAGTAATAGTAACATAGAATCAATTAACTGTATTTTTAAACTAGTCCAACAGTAAAAAAATAATAATAGAAAAGGTATGATGAGTGAGGATGCAGCGTTTGACACTGCAGTGCATCTTTAATCCCATGTTTGTCCGGGCATTCTCATCTGTCACTTGACTGCATAACACAGATTAACCAGGCCGGTCACAAAGATAGTGAAGCCAAGCAGATCCAGCGTGCTGACGTGACAGTCGTTAAGCCGAGTTTTCATCTGTTCACCTTTTTTGACATCCAGCCGGCCAATCATCAAAGACCCATCTGCACTCTGTATAATGCCATCCACGCACAGACACATTTTTTTTTCTGCTTTCTCATGACTCACCCGCAGGATCTTTTCAAAATTGGATACACCCGGGTGTTCTGACCCAACCTAATGGCTCTCATTAGACTTTAATGAGAAACATATACCAGAACCTCTAAAGAAAGCTTAAGGTCAAACCACATTTTTTTTCCCTTGAGGAATTCATGAAAATGAGAAATAATCTATTAAAGGGTCGACTTGTCGGTCAGACGTGTTGTTAGGCATTAATCGCGTCTAAAATTATTATTCAAAAAGCTAGGAAACTGTCTTATTTTTATATATTTCGCTAGTGAGAGACTCAGGATGTCTTAAAAATGCACCCGTTTCTTTTACAGTAATTAAATGATCAAATCTTGTCAACGTGTGTTCAAAAATAATCCACCCAATTTACAAATGTCCCTAACTATTAGAATTTTGTAATAAAAACTCATTCATTGAATGGTTTTCTTTTGACTCAATGGAAAACAGTAGTTAAGACTCGTTGTGTTTATCATGCGATGATTTGTAACACAAAACTGAAAGACTGGCAACCATTTCTGGTTGTATAGTCCCTTTTTTATTCGATGTCTCCTGGGATAGCTTCCAGCACCCTGCCTCTCTGACGACAATAAGCAATTTTGAAAATGAATCATTGAAGAAAAGCTAGCTTTGACAACGAAGCAACTCAACAGACGAAGGGGCAGCACGCAAAAATGCCTATGTCGTTCCTGGTGATTGACTAAACTTTGTTTTGGACTTTTTGGTTTATTTGATAAAGACCAGGACTAAGGGTTGTGTATCTGTGAATTCCAAACTATCAGCTTCGGTAAAGTGATTGTGGTACTTTAATATTTGTACCTATGACTGTCCAATCAGAAGTAAGATCACTGTTTGGATGTCAGCAGCCGTTTTCCTCACCTCTCCGTTCTCGCTGATGATGCCCATGCGGAAGTTGAGTGCTACGTCTATGAGGAAAAGCGTGTCTGAGAAGACGTTAAAGCCTTCCCAGGCCAGGCCGCTGGTACCGTCCAGGAAAGCGATCTCCATGGGGATGCCGATCAGGTTGAGGAATGTGATGGCCATCATACCCATGATGTAGTAACTCCTGAGGGAGGGACAGCATAAGAAAACCCGCCAGTGAAGGCCATCCTATACACACACGCAGTACTCAATTACAGGGCTCAAATAACTGAGCGTGATCACCTTACTTGACTAAAAAGAAGCTGCCGGGGAATCATGTTCATTTGATGCTTTCTTCCAGGAAATGGTGTCCCTCAGTGTCCCCAAATGTCCCCCTCACAGTCTGCTATTATTAACAGCCTGGCTTTATTAATAGCTGAAAATGTATGCATGCTCAGCAAATCTTGCTTTGAATGGGAAATTCAGCACTCCATTGTTTGGGTCTGACAAAATAAGTAATGGTTGACTTTGTTTGTGCTTGTGTGACACTATACGCATGTGAATAATTGAGAAGGGTTGTCGGGAGTGTTTTGTTTCTTTTGCGTGTGAAATGTAGTAGCAGTTAACTTCTACTTACACGTGTAGGATTACAGTCAACAAGGATTTTAGTGATATACATGTCAAACTGATGGATGGATGGATAGATAGTTGTTATTTAGGCCTAGATGGATGGTAAAATGTTAAAAGCATACATATAAAATGAAGAATGTGGATATAATAGCTCATAAGATGAATGACAAAAGGACTGATTTTGGATGGGTGTAGGGTATGTTTAGTGTATATATGAATTTTGAATTGGCAGGTTATGGAGGGGTAAATTCAGTTTGATGCATGGTGGTTATATAGATAGATGTTGTAATAATGGCTGGATGTCGTGATAGTGTATGGGATGTAATGGGTCGATGACCAGATGGACGAATGTCAGGTATGTGTGTTGGTTGCATATTAGATGAATTAAAGGTTGGATGGAGGGATGGATGGAAGAATGCCTGGATGGAGAGATGATGGACAATTGGGGTTTGAGTGTTCTATTGTATGATTGACAGATGGCTAAATTTAGAGCCTCAGATGAAACTACAAGCAAATAATCTCCCGTTCAAAACCATGTGTGCACATGAAATTTGTGAAAATATTTCCCTAATATCATTAGGACTAACGTACAAGTCAAAAAGTTGAGTCAATGTACGCGCTTGTACCTCAAAAGGCTGAAGGGATGGATAACAAAGACTTTGCTCTCCAGTTGTCGCATGCATTCCTTCTCCACGGCGACCTCGCTTCCGTACATGTAGAGGGACTGTCGGTTCTGCTGAGGCAGCAGCAGCGAGCGCCATCCGCAGGCGGCGCGCTCGCATCCCGCCGCGGCCGACTGCCGTCGCCTTCCCGAAGCCCTTAATCTCTGCATGGTTGCCGGGGCATGATCTTCTCGACTCGTCCAACCATCCTGACTTCCTCAAGTTAATCTTATGGCTTTCTTTTTTCCCCCACCAGTTCTGGTTATTGATAGCCTTGAAATGATGCTCCAGGATGTTGCTCCGCTTATACTTGCAGTTCCTGATGTTTGTCTTTTAGTAATCCAATCTCTTCGTTTTTGGTCATGTTCTCCTTTTTTTTTTGGTACTTTAACGCTTCTTATTCTGGTTCTTCATTCCTCATTTTCATGTTCGTATACTGCGTCTTGTTCTAGTTTCTGGAGTTACTCCCCTCCTTCCCGGTCTGTCATTACTTCCACTGCACGAGAGACTTTTATGTTTTGGAAGCTCAACCTTAATGAAGACACGTGGGGGCGAGGCCAGTGAGGATGATACCCGCCCTCATCCCGCTCTCATCCCTCCCTTCTTCTTTCGCATCTCTCTCTCGATATATCTGCACCTCCGCTGTCTCTTCCTCTCTTTTTCCCTGCGCTCATCAACTATTCACGATGTGACGCTCATCCTCGATGAATCATGCCAAAGGGCTAAAGTCCACTTCGAATTCATTCCCGAGTGTCCGGTGGGCACCTCTATGTGTGTGTGTGTGTGTGTGTGTATTTGTGAAACTTGATGGATGATAAATAGATAGATAGATATGTTATGGGTAAATATTGTAAATCTATATTTATGTTTTTAAATGGGTGGATGTTGGATGATACAAATGTGTAGTGGATGCACTGATGAATGGATGAATGTTTAATAAATAAGTGAATGGATGAGTATGTTCTTATCTTTGTCAATTTGTGTGATACATCCTGTTCATTTTTTGAAAGAACATTTGCCTTTGTTTTTGTCTGGATTAGACAGTATTTGTCTGTCTGTGTTTGAGTGTGTTTGCTTGTGTTCCAGTTGTGTGTGTGTGTGTGTGTGTGTGTGTGTGTGTGTGTGTGTGTGTGTGTGTGTGTGTGTGTGTGTGTGTGTGTGTGTGTGTGTGTGTGTGTGTGTGTGTGTGTGTGTGTGTGTGTGTGTGTGTGTGTGTGTGTGTGTGAGTGTGCGTCATATGTACGGTGAGTTCAGTCTGGGACATTTTTATCTGGCTTGTAATGAAATACTGACTTTGTTATCTAAGCACACAGGAGCAGCTCTGTGTTAATACTTTACATTTTATTAAAAATCCAGCATGCATATTTATGCTGATTTATTTCATAATATGTGTTTTTTGCTTGGATACATTTCATGCAACTGTGGAGAAGAGAGGATTAACAAATAGGTCATATTAGTCATAAAATGTAAATGGGATGCTTATGTTTTTACTTTGGATATCCTGGACTATTATTTTAAGGTTTGACCGGTATAGGATATTTTTTTTAACAATTGTTAATGTGCACAAGCATAATGATTGAGAACAGAGCAAAAAGTCTACAGTGCAATTCCGGTAAGTTGCACTTGACTCTATATATGTATTGGTACCAGGCAGAATCAATATTTGAGAATTCAAATAAGAGGAATTGATAAGGAGAGTATCAGGCAAAGTGGGACTGAAAAATGAATAATTCTTCATTTGACATCCTCTTTAATTGAAATTATTTGAATAAAGATATATATTTACTGTTTTTATTCACATCTAGTGATGTGTTTGATCTTTTTCCTATGCAAACTTGGCTTCATTTAGTCGCCACGGGAGGCAAATGTTGGCAGTAAATTCTAATCAGCGGGCATGGAGAGACATCAGAGCAGCTGCAATTGTGTGAAATGCTTACAAAAAAAAACCATGCAAGGTAAAAGGAGGATTTTGGCAATGTCCGGAGTGCAGTGTTTCAAAATATAAATGATGTGGATAGTGTTTTGCTTAGTTGTTTGTTAAAGCAGGGCACATCTGCTGCTGGGAGAATGATTCAGGGCTTCTTCTGCCTGCTTACGTCTGGATTTTCTTTTGCTGCTGACGCACGGCGTAGACACACATGCACATGCATTTTTCATATTTCACTCTCCGGTCTTTTCTCTATTTTTTAATTTTTTTCAGCAGCAGTAAACAATTTTAAAGCATGACTATACACAAGCATTCAGCTCGTCCTAACAGAATTAACTAAAGTGATACAATTGATTTGGTTAAATTTACTTTAATGATTAATTTGAATTATTTTTATTTTATTGTTGTTATTTAAAGGGGATAATATTTATTTCATCTTTTTATTTAGTTTTGGTTTATAATAAATGAATAAGCAAATGGGACTTAGTTTATTGTATCATGATAAGCAATAATATTAGTGTACTTTTTTTACATGTTATTTGATTGTAATTCATTAATTAATTATAATATTCTTATGGTACTGAAATTAAATGGATTCATTTCAATTAAAACATTGTACTTATTCCATGTGTAAAATTAATGACAAGTTGCTGTTATATCTATTTTTAGTTGTTCAGTTATATTCATTTATTCTACTGAGTTGTAATGTGTTTTGTGTTAATATTGTTTTTGTTATTCATTTAATGCATTTTCCTTTATTCTATTACAATGAGTTGTGTTGTGTTTTGTTTCTTCTGATTGAATTATTTTTTAAACATAAGGTGTAATCAATTAATCATTGAGTGTACATTATGTTACTTCAATTAACTTTCTTAATATAAGATTAAATGTAGGAAAATGTATTTAACATCTTTTGTCAAATAAAATGTCATTTTCTTAAATACACTTACCCCCATATGAAAACTCCATATCCCAGAAGCCTGTGTAGCTAGTAAGAAGATCACGTGACAGCCTGCCGGTTCCTGTTTGACGGCTCTCCTGTGAAGGTGACAGAAAGCTTGCATCAGTCTCCATACTGCCACTACTACTCCAAACCTACAAGTTAGTCCTATCTTTTTCGATTCCGAAATACGATGATGTTTTTTGATCGTTGATCGAAGGGTTTTGGAGCACTTAGATCGCTAGATTTAGCTGTAACGTTATGTACTCCCTCACGTGTGTTATGTAATATAGGTAAAAGAGATTTTTTTTACGCTTAAGAAGCAACAGATCTCGTAATGGTTATTCTTTTGGTTTATACGCTGTCCCAATAATGTCATGCATAATATTAGGTGCTGATTTGACTCAAATTCGCGATGCCATGCGGACACGCCTCCACTTTGTGTACACCAGAAATGTGTATGATTAGTACCAAATGTGTAAATGTACACTATATATGGTAAAATTAGCCATTTGTGATTAATAAGTGAAACTAGTAATAGTTCTGTGGCAGATTACAATGAAAAACGAATGAATGGCTGGTGTAGTTTGCCTTAATATAGTAAAGGGGTGGTGAACCCTTGGCTCTCGAGCCACATGCGGCTCCCAGCCAAATGTATGCCAGATGTAGGCCAGAATCAATGATGTTAGGCATTGATCAGACCATATCATGAAATCTTATTTCTGGTCAGAATATTAGATAATGGGAAAATCTCCATTGTCTCGTTGTAGATTGAAAAATGTCGACTGTGTCTGCTGCCGCTGTGGAGCCTGCCGCTGTTACCGAGAGTGGCGAGCAGAAGAAGCCGCTCAGGCCTTGCTGTGCTTGTCCAGAAACCAAAAAAGTCAGAGATGCATGGTAATAATCAAAACAAAACAAAAATTGTATTTGATGTACTTATTTCTATAATGTAACTATTTGCGCAATTTTTTCAGCATCATTGAAAAGGGGGAAGAGAACTGCGTGGAACTCATCGAGGCCCACAAAGACTGTATGAGGCAGCTGGGATTCAAGATTTAAATGTTTTGTTGCGTGTCTGAATATGCACGGTAAGTTAAGTCTTAAAAAAAGCACCAATGGCTAAGAGCCATTGGTTGTTTTGTATGTTACTGCCACATCAATTTAAAAATGGGTTCAATTTCAGGCTTCATGTATGATGTAAATGCTCGTGAATTTAAACAGGAGTTGCCCATGTATAGATTGTATATCTACATCTGTGTAAAATGGTGTCAGTGATATGTTGAGCATCAAGTTTCTGCGGGAAATACTAAATTTAGCGTGACAATTCGACGACACCAAAGTTCCTCATGCCGCTTTATCAAGACAAAAAGCATGTGAGCAGAGCACAAACGTTTGTTAATTGGCTGCTAGCCCTTCTATTTCAAACGTATAGGACGTCTATTGCTGTAAATGGCAGCCAATGAGTTAATGTAAGTAACATTTTGTTCTTCCTATCCAGCACAACGGATCCCAACGACCAAGGAAATTTCGTCCTTTTAATTTATTTTTATATGTACAAGTACTGCCGTTGGAATTTGAATAAAAGTTCTATGCAATAATTTCCCTGCTGGATTTGTTTTTTTTTTTTAAAGAAAGAAATGTTAATTATTAAAAGTCTTGGTTAGGTATTCCCAGTGCTCCCTTCTCCTCCCTCCCTCCCTCCTGAATGGTTGCTGTCCTTGGTATGTACTCTGGTTTTAAAAATAACTCGGGTCAATACGTGACATGTCTGTATTCTATTCTATAGTAGCCCGAACACCATTTTGTCCTCTGTAGAGGTAATAGGAAATGTAGTAGTATGAATGAAGATGTAAATGGCCAGTGGAAAGTATACATTTCATTAAATTAACATTTTTTAGGGTGGAATTTAAAATTAGGATGCTGTTTTTAGGGACCAGAAGGCCGAGATATACAAATGCAGATGGGGGAAGCCTTTTTTTCTCCATGTTGGATCATTTTCAAAAATGAACATTCCCGACGAGGAGTTTCAGTTCAAATACGTTGAATGTTTAAAATTGTCAATTGATTGAGGTAGATTTTTACTATTTCACTTATCTTAGAATGAATTATTAATTATATAAAGTATTGAGCTAGAAACGAGTGAAATACCCTCTGGTTCTCTGAAGTGGGCCTTGAAAAATCTGTCAAAATGCTGTGAATGTGATTGCAATGCAAAGATTGTCTTCCCTTTTAAAATTAATGTTGGGAAATGAATTATCCCCCCAAAAAATCATCAAATTAACTTTCATCTGGATACAATCCAGAATTCCTATCCGTGTAAACAGAACAACACACGTGATCACATTCCCCCCCATCAATCTATCAAAACAGGTTTAGTGTCTCGGTGGACCATTCGTTGTTTTTGTCGTCCATTAAGACGATCGATGACTTCATGATTTCAAATGCTTGGCAGAGGTCACCACTCTCCCCTTACTACTTGTTTTTGAGGATTGATGGACAGTTGCTTGTGTCGGGCGTTGGCCGTGGGTATTTTTACCCGAAATCTGAGCTACAGCTGGCTTACTCGTCTTGCGTGAATGTGTCAAAAACCACTTGGTGGGTTTAGAGAGAACTGACACAGAAACAACACAAGAACGTTTTGGGCGGTCAGCACCTCTGCAGAGTTCACATCACAAAGTAAAGTTCTTCCCACTTCCTGCATGCGCCTCTCTGACTGTTATGTTAAGTAGCGGGCCTGCTTTCTGTCGGCAACTCGTGTCCTCCTTGGGTTTCAATTCCAAACATGGTGATCCTTGTGGGGACTCCATATCAACACCCCCCCAAGCCCGAGGCCTCACTCCCACTCCTCCTCTTCCTCCGGGCTTATCCGCCCCCTCCAGCTGTTGTCTCTCTAGTGTTGGCCTATGTTGGAACTGAAAGCGTCGCCAACTGAGACGGGTAGGGGGGGGGACACAAAATGAGAACAGGACTTCAATCCAGAAGCGTGAGAAGACCCTGAAGAACTTCACAAGGGAACAAACTTGGATATAAGACACTGCTTTCCTTTCCTGACATGACTGAGCAGAACGCTGCCCTTCTGGACCACCTGTTTGCCGCCCCGGTCTGCAATGGCTGGAGTAATAACACCGAGGGAGCCCTTTACCATCTGGGCAACACGTTTCTGTTCCTGGGCTACATGGGAGGCAGCGGAGCCTACGGGTGTCTCTTTATCTTCGGCTTTCTGACCCCTTCCTTCGTGTGCCTGATTCTGTGGAGCTGGATGACCATTTGTGGCCCCGATGCCCTCACCTGGAACGCCCTGCTGCTTCTTGCCTGCCTGATGCAGATTTGCCACCTACTTTATCGCTTGCACAAGGACGGCCTGCCCAACGAAGAGCTGGCTGATCTCTACCAGACCATCTATCTCCCGTTGGGTGTGCCTATCCAGGTCTTCAAGGAAATCTCAGGTGCCTTTGAGAACAAAGTCCTTGAGATGAAAGCGGGTGAAACGTACGCAGTGGAGGGCAAGACGTCTATCGAGAAACTCTCCTTCCTATTGTCTGGCAGGTGGGTGTGAACTAGTAAAGTGCAGAACACTTTGGTTGTAGAGGTGATGCATTTTGCCAACTGTTAGGCAATCAGACTAGGTCTGGTTATCTACCGGGCACTGGAAACACAGGTTCAAAGTCCCCAAACCTTCATGGTTGCGAAGAGTTGTGTAGTGATAGATTTGGCTGGTTTGAGTTCAGTTTCTGGTCAGTTCCGCTAAATCCAGGAACTGAAAGCTTAAACTGGTTCAAAAAGTGGCCAGCAAGTGTAACCAACTGCGTCAACCAGAGTCTGAATGGGAGTGTTTTTAGCACCCACTGGAGTCAACTCAGATTCCCAGTTGCCAGTTAGAATACAGTGTTACGAGTTAGAATGCAGGGTTTCCACCCTACACCTAACCACATTGACCAGAATTAGGTTCCTAGCTAAAGGCCTTAAAAAACCATCGGGGCTTTTGGATCATGAAGGGCAACTGATGTAAAAATGACCAAAGGTATAAAACTAGTTTGTATGATATTCCCCCCAAAAACACAACAGATAAATTTGTGGAAGGCAGTGCAGTGTTATCTGCTGACCTTGTTCAAGGTCCTAGCTACTGGTTTGGTTCCCAAGGAAAAGCAGTTCTGCTCTAAACCTGAATACTGAATAAACGTGAGTTTGGTTGGGAATTAGGTTGGAAAATTCCAAAAGATTGGGCAGTTTGTTTGTCCCTCCTTTTTGTTTGGCGACTGTTTTTCAAAATTGTGGGATGAACAACAACTATGACCCTGAATAGAATAATGATAGGAGACAAGTGTTGATTTATGACTGGTTGAGGCCATAAACCAACAGTTTTCTATTCTGCTGGTCTAGTTCATGGCCATAGGAAATATGACCTGAATTCAACACTCGCTCTAATGTTGTCTACAATGGTGACAGACTGATGTGATAGGTGGTGGACAACGTATTTGCGTTTATAAATAATGCAATGATATTGAAATGAAAATAAGAGACGACATGGATTTTTTTCATTCATTCATTTTCTGAATCACTTATCCCCACAAGGGTTACTGGAGCCTATCCCAAATAAATACAGACGGGACTGTATATTTTTTTTTGTTGGAGACCCCCACCCCCTTTAAAAAATGTTCCAAATAAAAATAGTTGTTTTTGCACACGTTGCCAACTAGAAGCCAAAACACCTGCCGTCAGTTGTCCTCATATGCACAGAAACAAAGCCCCCTAATCAAGTATGCCAACACGTGAAAGCACAACTGCGAGGGGTCAGCTGAAAAGCGCTAATCTGTGGTTGGTACACGTCAGCGTGTACTTGGAAGGTTTCCCGAGCAGATGTTTCAAGCAACACGCCACAGGGATGTTTTGCCTCTGTTTTCACTTCCTGTTCGGACCAAATGTGTGCACGCAGGCGAGGTCAAGAGTTATTACAACCCCCCAATTGACTAAGTCAACTACAATACAGCTATTTAACATAAAAGTCAATAGTTGACTCTAAAGTTGTTGTTTTTTTTTACTTTCATTTCTGGCAATGGCACACGTTTTGAACAAGAAAGTTAAACAGCACAGCAGCATGCAAAAATGTCAACAAAACATAATAAAACTGATGTAGTAATAATGACTTTGGAGTTGGTCAAGATCTTAAGATTGGTCAAAATGGTCTAAAATCGCTGGTGTTTTGTGATTGAATACTTTTTGGGCTAATTCAGTGAATTGGAGATATTCCTCTAATTGCGTAACCTAATTAGAAAGTGGAACAAAATTTGAGCTCACCAAAACTTAAAAAAAAAATCATAAAAACGCTGTAGTAAAGTAAATTAGGAAAATTAAGAACTTTTGGTATTATTCTCAATATTTTTTAAACAACATTTCTACCATTTTGTTAAAAAAACTATTTTTTTCCCTAATATTTTTAATATATGACAAAAATGTTGCCTGGTGGACTATATGTATTCTCTCCCCCAAACACAGTCTGACATAAATGTGGCTGACTTTTAAGAACTTTACTTCTACAAATAACATTTTGCTCCTTTGGAAAACCAAAATGTGTTTTTGCCTAATTAAAACTTTTCCTTCCAAATTATTTTGTCTGAAATAACCCACTTACGACAAAGTTTGTCTCAAAGGCGAGTAAGCAAAAAGGAGAAAGAAATGAGGTGGCGAAGAAGGAGAAAAAAGGAATCTTTAATGCGATCCACTTTTAGTCAGTGGATTATCTTAAAGTCCCCCGCCGAAGATCGTCCTAATGACTTTATCCGCGCTCTTTGGCAAAGCAACAAACGGAGCTTGACGGCAAATATTCCAAAAGCAGTGCATTTTTTTGTTGCTCCCCCATGGAGGTGGTTATGCAAACGTTGGAAAAGTCATCAGTGACCTCCAGCTCTCTAATCTCTTTTCCCCCTTTCAACCTTGCCACCACTGACGTCAGGATCAACGTATCTCTGGAGGGCCAGTTCCTGCACTACATCCACAGACACCAGTTCCTGGACTCCCCAGAATGGGAATCTCTCAGGCCCAAAGAGGACGGAAAGTTTCAGGTACCCAGATAATTCACATTATTCAAACCCACCTTTCTTTCATTTGATTTAATTTTTAAAAAGCCCATATTGTCATAAGTCTGCTTTTAGAAAAATCAAAGGATGAACAGATTTTTTTTTAAAAAAACTATACCAGGTAATGCGTTTTTTTTAATTTAAAGCATATTTTCTACCAAAAAATAATTAAAAACATTGAAATGAACTTTTTTTTACCCAGGAAAGTAGTATTTTTCCTTTCTTTCTTCCATAACCCCTTTTCCTTGAGAAACAACATTAAAATGTTCTCAAAAACTGCCTAATTTGTTGCTATTTTAATGGAATTTCTTAGGATTCTTGGACTGTTACTTTTACACTTTAAGTTGTTACAGTTGTGATCTACCAATGTATTATTGTCGCCTATATTATAAAGTCCTCCTCATCAAAGTTGTATTAACAGAAATTAAGATAGGCTGCCCGACACCCACTCGATCCCAAGCAAATTTGAGTATTTTATGAGCAGCAACATAGTGTCTCTCTTTCGCTAGTGTGTTAACTTGCACAAATATACAAATAAATACATGGGTACATATTTTTGTCATTTTTAGTAGCACCTGTACTGAAACAGTGCCTATATTATAAAGTCCTCCTCATCAAAGTTGTATTAACAGAAATTAAGATAGGCTGCCCGACACCCACTCGATCCCAAGCAAATTTGAGTATTTTATGAGCAGCAACATAGTGTCTCTCTTGCGCTAGTGTGTTAACTCGCACAAATATACAAATACATACATGGGTACATTGTCATTTTAGTAGCACCGGTACTGAAACAGAGTATTCAAACGCATGGCACAACAAAAGCTATCAGTTGAACTGCTTCTCAAATACAAACTGACAGTTTATTAAGAGAGAAACTAAATCTGTATAGGAAGGAAATCACCATGATTGCTACCAGTCATAAACAGGGAGATTTCATATTCAGAATGTTAACATGAAGTTGCCCACTCACTACTCACATTCTTGTCCCACTTTGTGCCCTCCCTTCCAGGTGACTTTGACAGCAGAGGAAGACTGCCGCTACGTGTCTTGGCGACGCCGCCGTTTATTATCCCTCCTTTCCAAGGAGCGTTACGTGTCCCGCCTGTTCGCCGTCATGTTGGGATACGACATCGCCGAAAAGCTGTACAACCTTAACAACAAGCTGTACGTCAAGAGCGGCGTCTTGCTGGATATCCGCCTGCCCAGCCTCTACCACGTCCTGGCCCCGTCGTCGCAGAGCGGCGATGACGAGGCCTTTGACGGGACCGAGCAACCCCCCCGCCGGGATTCCGACGCCCCCGTCGAACACGAATGGCCCTCAGAGCCCGAGCTACCGTCCGGTGAGGACTCCACTAGCCTGGTTTTGGAGGACTTTGCCGACGTGGCGGGCTCCTTAACCGACTATGGCAGTGAGAGTGATTATTTGAGGTAGAGAGGGCGCAAGGCGGGCCCGACCTAACACACCCGCTCACCCGCTTAAGATACATGTAAGTACTGCACCTGGGGGCACGGCGGAATCGAGCTTGCATGGATGCCACCTTAAACACTAACAACAACAGTTTCACAAACAAGACTTTTT
Source organism: Stigmatopora nigra (assembly GCF_051989575.1). Lineage (NCBI taxonomy): Eukaryota > Metazoa > Chordata > Actinopteri > Syngnathiformes > Syngnathidae > Stigmatopora > Stigmatopora nigra. The sequence continues at coordinate 6,599,176 of NC_135518.1, read as the reverse complement.
TGGGAAATGTGAAACAAAAACTGACGTTTTCATGTTTTTTTTTCTTTCTGGGAAGTGTTCTACTTTTATTGAAAAAACACAACTGTCTGGGATTCGTACGCGTCTTTCCATTTTTTTTCCCTCAACAATATTACAAAATGGAACATACTATTTGGGCCACAGAGAAACAGCCATATTACGATATTGTAGTTGCATAACTTTGAGTAGTGTATCTATTCTAAGTTATACGGATGCAGCAGAGCCAAGTAAGTATTAATTATCTGACTTTATGTAATAATACGAGATGTTGCACTGCGATATCAATGAAATGACCTATTTTTATGTATTTGCGTAAAGCTTTTTATTCGTTTTTCTGATTTCTGCTCCAGCCTTCCCCCGTATCTTATATCTCTTAAAGTACAAAGTCATTATTGAGATATAGCTGTGCAGATTTTTTTTCTTTTATAAAAGTCCCTTTTATATCAAAGCCCAGAAAATTATTTTTAATCATTACAAAAATAACACTTTTTGTGGGGAAATTATATTAAATGACTTCTGTTCTTGGAAAATCTGTTTTGGTAAATTCTCTTAGAATCCATAACACGCATTAACTATCCATTATTAACGTAATTATTCATGACTAAAAATTTTTTGATGAATGGTGTGTTATCATTACCAATGAGCAAAATAGCTCCCATTAATTCTGCCTTAAATTTTTCCCAATTTGGCAGCATGTAACTCCTCTTTGTCTCCCCAGAGGAGAAAGCCGGGGCCGGAGGAACAGCTCGCTTCCAGAGGGGCCGGGCGCCGTTAGCGCCCACCGACACTCCTAAACTCTGAACAGGCTTTCTTTTCTTTACATTTATTGAAAACGTTCACTTATTTGGACCACAGATTTCCTTTTTTTGTTTTTTCTCTCACAAATCACTTATGGTAACTAAGTATTAATTTGTAGGAAAACGTGAGACAAATTGACTGCTTCTGCATCTGTAAATAATCTAAAAAGGTGTTAAACTGTGGTTATGCATTTGCATGTTACAACTATTGATTAGATGTTAATATAATGTGAATTAAAGTTGAATTATGACATCGGGGCCAACATTTCTGCAAGCTTCCGTGTGTAATGAAAATTATGGGACTGTCTACTTTCTGGAATGCCTCATGTATAGGCTACGCTTGGGTGCTATTTTTTTTTTGTTTTGTTGCCAATTCGATATTATTATGTGAGCATTTGTGTGAAATGAAAACAATAAAAACACATGCTAACTTAGCTTCCATAACAACTTCTGCTTCCTTGCAATGCTGCATCTTCTTGTTGCCCCGATTTTTCCTCTTGAAAGGCAGCGTTAGAAGTCGCCACACACCAACACTAAATCATGTGACCAAAGAGATCCTCTCCTGACGTTGAAGTTGTTCACACACACTGGAGCTTCATGCCTAGAAGAAACCAAACAAATTCATCCTGGTATCAAGCCTCTTTAAACAAATAATTTTCTCCAACATCCAGATGATAGCAACCTACCCAGCAACAATAAACGCCAATATGATCACTAATGTAATCACTTGAACTATCCACAGCAACAAGCGTACTTCTTACCCAAACAATTGTAAATTATTCCAATGAACAGGTGATTTTCAAATGAAATATTGAGAATTTTGCATATAAGTGTCTCTGCTCAAATAATGACACAAAATCTATGACACATGACCTTAGTGAGGATAATGCGGTTCAGAAAATGAAACAATAAATATATAAACAACCCAACTCCCATAACAATTGTGAATTTTGCTTAGCAACAAGAGTCAGTCACCTTTAATTATGCTTACTAGCCAGGTTTGTTTCTCCCAAATGATTTGGAGTTCATTCTGCTTTACGTCAAGTGTCTTTGTATCCCACAGATGCTAGTAAATTTAGCTCAGGAAGGTGGGAATTCTGCTTAGTAAGACACTTCTTACCTCAAAGCCATTATGAGTTCTTCCCAGGAACAAGGACAGTATTTAACACACAAAACAACTATTCTGGCAAGCACAACTTCTCTACCTAGTTTTGAATTCTGCCTAGTAACAAATGCTCCCATCCAAATGAATTGTTACTTTAGTGACATCTACAAAATCAATCTGAACATTTTTTTTTCTATATTATTGCTAACTCAAATGCCACTTTGGAGGTCTCATATCATCCATTAGCTGCAAAGACAACAATGCTTGTGAGCTCAAAACACTTTAAAATTTGCAAAACATTCCCATTTAAGGGCCTGACATGCAGATTAGAAGACATACGTGGGTGAGGCGATCTGGGAGAGACAGACGGACTTGACGTGGACGTCGCTCTGGCGGTAGAAGCGAGCGCCGGTGTTTTTCAGTGCGATGGAGTGGATCTCACACAACACCACTGGGTGAGCCAACACCATGGTGTACACTGTGGTGTCCGTACGACTAAAAAACACAAACACGTTCATCACTTCAGACAGTTATTTCCCACCTCCAAGGATGTCAACATTACAAAAGGCCAGCAGGGAAGGTGCTGACATGTTAAGGTCACAAAACCATTGAGTGGACCTTGAAATGAAATACTTTATTAGGTCAACACGTCTAGTCTATTTGTAGTTCAAGGCATGCGGAAGTGGAAAAACTGACAAGACCAACACTGTAGGTATCGATTGTTTTGGTAGTCTTTAAGAAAATTCAAGCAGTGAACCAAAGTGAACCAAAACATAGTGGAAGACTGGCATGTTGGCTCTTAAAGATCCTGATACAACAACAGATGATGCTTTTAGTAATTTGACAATCTTTGGACACTAAAAATGGCCATTAATAGGCAAAAGTACCCACAGTCGTAGTCGACGTTGCGTCTGTTGAACTCCGGTGGTCAGCATCACTTCCACTTCAGCGCTTTTAGTGAGGGCCGATGTCTCCAACACGACAAGAATGTGATGAGCTATGGCACACAGACCACATGAGACCTTATTATTATTAACATTATGCACAATGAATGGAGGGATCATTTTACTTTAGGGCCGTTACAAGCTGTACTGCTTGATGGGTAGGACACAAAAAGGTTTGGTTCACAACAATTTGTCTGGGATTCCTCAAACAATTGGTAGAAATCTTAATTAAAATAAATGATAGCTTGGTGGAAAAATTATATTTAGAGTAGAGTACCACAGTTCTCAATATCTCATACAGGGGTTTTGGGGCAGAACCAGCTGGCTACATCATGTTGTGTGGCTGGCAATGTAAACAACTAGATGTCTGCATGTTTCTCACAAAATAAAAAGAATGTATATTAAAAAGAGAGAAAACCTAGTTTTTTTCATTCTTAATGATTTTGTTCAATCCTACTTGTGTGTGTATGTCTCTTTGTTTATATGCCTTATTTAGTTTATCTTCAACCTGCACACCTTAGCTATAATCTCACATATTTATATATAGTTTCATTAACATGAAAATGTACAATTAGCCTTTAACTATAATCTCACAAATGTATATATATTTTCATTAACATGAATATATGTCTCATATCATCTCATTTTCTGAACCGCTTTATCCTCATTAGGGTCACAGGGGGTGATGGAGCCCATCCCAGCGGATAACCATGCACACTCATACCATACCGTTTTTGGAATGTGGGAAGAAACCAGAGTACCTGGAGGAAACCCACACATGGCCAGGGGAGAACATGCAAACTCCACAGGGATGGACATGACCCGGATTTGAACCCAGGACACCAGAGCTGTATGACCGACGCAATAACCACTCGCCCCACCGGGCCGCCCTGATTAGGTATACGCAAAGGAGCTAATTAACTTTCTAGTGCTGACTTATGCCGTTTCACCCTCTGGCTTTGTCTTTCATGTTTGTGGCGCAATTAGTAGCGTTTTTTTCGCTCGACTTTTTTTTTGTCCACGTGAGGACGGCCAGTGAATATTTAAAGGTTGCTTCTCACCACAGAAAGGTGGCTGCGATGTCGTCAGAAGGAAAAACTTTTGCTCTGTTGGGAGCGTGGAAGAAGTGATGCCGCACTTTTCCTTCAAACCTGAAAGATACGCGTATATAAATACATATTTGGATAACGTAGATTATAGAATATAGATTTGCTTTTAATTACTCACCGATGGTGGGACATTTCCCACGAAAAGCATCACAGTGACGGCAGCGTCCTTGCAGGAAGTTTTGGTAGCTGTCGCACGGGACGCCAATCAGGGGGCATGATGAGTTCAGAGCACTCATGTACACGTGAAGCGCCCTCATGTGGTCACAAATCACATAGCCGTACACTAAAAAGAATCCCAAAGGCCCAATGTTCTCAAGTTAGTGTTACAGATCAAATGGAATCTATTTTTTTTTTATTTTTGAAAACTTTTATTTTTATGAATAATGTCTTGTATGCTTCACACTCACGAGAGGAGAATCTGGATCGCGAGCATCCCGTCTGGTCGTTTCCCCCATTTAGGAAAAAGTCCACGTGGCCAACCGGGATGGAGATCCCAAAGTCTGACAAGTTGTCACAACATAAATAAATACCACTTTCAATGTTACATTAGGAATGGATAAGTATTAGTGCCGCTATATAATCAGAAGGTGAGCAAGTTTCTAACTTAATTCTCAGAATTCTTACTTAAAAGCCAGAAACTGTTTTTTCCCCACAGATTTTTGAGAGTAAAATTGAAATTAAGACTTAATTCTGAAGAAAAAAAGACCGATTTCAAGTCTGTATAATGAAGAAAATAAGCAAGAGCTTAAAGTTCACATTCTGGGAATAAGGTTCTAAATAAAGGAATTCTAAATCAGAATCCTGAACGTTCTTTAAGTGCAGATGTTTTTCAAAATGTCAAAGACAATTTAAACGACTTTATCTCTAGAAGAAATGAAATATTTTTGATGTTTTTAATACAACGTCTTCCTTACAATCGGAGTCAGTGTGAATGGCGTCGACAAACTGTGCATCGGACGGGTCCAGACGGTCAAAGGTGTCCCTTCCCTTAAACATGGGACCGGCAGGGTCCAGAGCTGGAAAACAAAAGCAGTAAAAGTAACTGATTCTCAATCAATATTAAGTCAATTGTAGTCAAAGTTTACCTGTTATTCTACCGATTCTTCCCTCAAATAACGTTCCCACAAATCCTGCCACGTGCGCCCCCAGACTGACACCGATGAAGTGGAATGACTCCAGCTTGCACCCCTCTTTCTGAAGATTATAAATGAGGAGATTTTTGTGCACAGAGCTGAACACAAGTTTAACACATTATTATACTTATACATTAAGAACTTTGCAGAATAAGACAAGAAAATGTGTTGCAATGTTGCATGTGAAGAAATATCATCGAGCACATAAAGAGTTGAAATGCTTTGGAAAAATATGTGATACAAATAGAATGTTAGAAAAAGATAATACATTTAATAGAAAAACTAATAAAATAAATCATTATTTGTAGAAATAATCTATAATGCAATAAGTGGAGTCATAATAAATACTGTGGAAAAGTTTCAATATCATTAGATGGTCATAAATATTAAATATGCTGTGAGGAGTCATAATTCATGTGGGGATAAAATGTTTAGAAGACCATAATATGCATTTGGAGTAAATTGGCAAAAACAAGAAGAGATGTTACAATAGGACAGTGCAATTAATTTAATTTAAAAATAATAAATTGTAATGTTACGAGAAGAACGTCCTAAATTAAGACCGACTTGCGTGCTGGTTGACCTGCAGTCGGCTAACAAGGCTGGATATGTGCAACGCCACTTCCTTGTATCCGTCGACTACCAGGTTGTATGCGAAGGAGGCGCGGTAAACCCAGTCGGCCATCAGCACGTTGCTATCCTCCGCCTCCAGCAATGCCTGGGCCAGATCCAAAACCCAGCCAGGCTTGCTACCCAATGCCCTGAGCACACACACAAAAAACACAACAACATTACACTGATCTTCAACCAAGCTTAAAAGTGCTATGAATTGGTGATACCGTTGAGAAAGGAAGACTAACTAGGATCTAATTTCATCTTTAAGACTTTTCTTTCACCTTTATGAAGGAATTTGTTTACAAAATATGGACTGCTTACATTTTAAAGTGCTGTTGTTTTGGCTGTTTTCATAATACCTTTTACCAGTACACTGTCCATACCTGTAGCCGTGTACAATGATCTTAGTGGGCCGTGTGACGTTGAAGGTGCTCCCCGGGGTTTTGTGGAAGGTGAGAGCGCACCCCGGGCGCTCTCGGGTCATCAGCAGATAGCGAACCTGTGGCTGCGTGAACTGCTGTCTCAGTTGACGGTATTGCCGCCATGTTGTGTTGCTCATTTCCACGCATTCGTCGGCCCATGACTCCAAACCTTCATTTTTATGTGATCACAATGAACAAAACATTTAGTTTTTTAGTTTCTTTTTGGCAATATAAATAATACTATGTACACTCAATAATCGTTAATTAGATTAATAATTATAATGTGAGTGAAAATTGATAAAAGAGCTGTGACCCATTTATTCCATATTATGAACTGCTTTATATAATTTCATTAGCAAAATAATTGATTTTAGTTTCATTTTCTTTTTTGCTGCTAATTAATCAATGTAGCATTTTATCAAACAAAAGAACATGAATACTGATTTTAAAAGTGAGTGTTTTTCCTTTTTAATTGGAAGTATTACTTGGCTCCAGCACCCCCTGCAACTCTAATAGGAGGATAAAGTGGTTCAGAAAATAAGATGAGATGAGCGTTATCATCATTGATATACTTACTATTATGTACTCAAATTTAAAATGTATGTATTTATTTATATACTGTATTCATAATTATATTTCCCCCCTACTGTCTGATTTTTTTATATTGCCATAGTTGGTCAATATGACTTAAATGTGTATGCGTTTGAAAAATCTGTATCTATTATATGTTAATATTAAGGTGTATTTATATGAACTACCAAATGGATCTGAATATTTGTTATATTTGATTGCTTCCAATTATGTATTTCAAAATATATTTTGAGAAGTTTCTTGTTGTTGTAATTTTTGATACATTCTCTTAGTTTCATCAACAGTGCACTTCTTAAACTGTACACAAAGCATTATGACAGTGACCTTATTTGAATGAAAAGTCCACGCTTGAGGCAAAACTATCAGAAGTGAAAGACATACCTTGGACACTGTGGACTGGGAGAAGAAGACAGAAGAACAGCAGGACGACTTTGTCCGGGGGGCACATTTGCGGGTGTTAAGGGAAGCTTAACGCCGCTCAGCTGCTCCGGTCTTCGGTGATCGGCTTTCGGTTTTGGCGTCACACAACAGCCGGTGCCAGGCACAAAGCAGCTACAAAACCCACACAAAAAACACCTTCTAACTTCCAACAGGCTCGATTTACGTCAATTCGTGCAGTAGTATTAATTTATCATAACTCACGTCCGAGTCGAGCGGGGACAAACGCGATTGGTTGTTCACGTCCTCAGAAGCTCGCAGCTGATTGGTCAGTTAAGGTACGTCACTTGGTAAACAAAGAAGATGGGGACAAAATTGCTGAACTTGGAGGAATCGAGGGTAAAAACCCACAATATACGAATTTCCGTGTACTTTTCTCACATTTTTTGCGTTTCCTCACATATTTCATACAAATGTGGGACACTTTGACCAATTTTAAAGGGTTTAGTTCAGTGATCTCCAAACTATTCCACAAAGGGCCACAGTGAGTGCAGGATTTCATTCCAACCCACCAAGAGGACACCTTTTCACAAATCTGGTGTCCTACAAGTGCAAACAGTGGATTGCAGTCAGGTGCTTCTTGTTCTTGTTATTCTCTGCAGAATTCTCATTGGTCAAAGTGTCTGTGGTGGATTGGTTGGAACAAAAACCTGCACTTTGAGGACCGGTTTACCTACCCCTGATCTAGTTGGTAGTTGTGTGAGGACCGTGGAATGAATTAGAGAATTTACATATAAGGTACACCTCTACTTACGAAATGTTCAAGGCAGATGTGTGTTATTTTATGACCCGCTTGCGGATCAGTGAGGGCATATCAAAATCAAGGGGATGGACTCTGGCCTAGTTTCGCAGACATTGGTGGGTGTATGATTGTTTATGTGTACAGCTGTGCGTTGGTATACATGTACCAGATCGATGATTTGTGAGCAGCTGTTTCTGTGTTGAAAGGGCAAAAAATATAGAAGTAAAGATATAAGGTTTAATACTTTAATATGTTTGTGTCAACAGAGACATTTTATGTCAAGAATCTGTCAAAAAACACAACAATGAAAATATGGGTTGAGGTGATACAACTTCCTTTTTAGTGTGAATACTCTGGGAACAGCAGTGCCAGTTTTTCATGTAAATGTAACTTTACCGTGTACTGAGTTTTCTTTAATTTACTGAAGGATACTAAAGAAGTTGTACATGTTTTCTTTGATTTTTAAACTACTACTATGTAAGTGTTACCTTGTGAAACCACAACACGTCCAGTACAAGCATGAAAAGCATCTATGGAAGTGTATGGTGTCTTTTAAAGCAAATCGCCTCCTTTTTAGAAGTTCAAACTCTGGTTAGAACTACAATAAGGCACATTATTTTTTCCATATTTTTTGGCGTTGTTTTGGCAGCTGTTCTGCAAGCCACTGTGTGGTGTTACTGCGTGCCTGCTGCCAGGTGTACTTGGGCGAATAACCCAGCTCACGCTTGGCCTTGTCGTAGGAAAAGGTGAAGGGCGTGTTGAGCATGGTGAGCAGCTGCCGGTTGATGGGCGGCACCAACCGGTAGAAAGGCCGGAGCATTAGACAGGCCATCTCCCACAGGAAGCAAACCACGTAGAAAAAGCGCAGGGGCACCATCATCCTCTCTTGGATCCCGAAGCCCAATGGCGACAGGAGAGCGTAGTTGAAGTCCGAGTAGCTGATGTGCGGCGTGTCGTCAGATACGAAGTAGAATTTTCCACCCACGTCTGCCCGCCGTTTGGGGTCCGCAAGGCAGCGGGCCGCCTGTAGGTGGGCGGCCGCCACGTTACCCACGTAGACCGGGTTGACTTTAGCCTCCTGTAGGGATGTACGGTAGAGGACGTCGCCGTTGCGCACACCGTCCGCCATGTGGCCCAGCAGGAAGCGGCAGTCCTCGCCGTAGATGTACATGGGCCTCAAGGCACAGGTGGCCAGGCGCTCTCCGTTGGCGAGAGGCTCGCCGTGGTACCCCAGGGCACGATCCTCCGCCTCTTTTTTGGTCTTGCTATAGGATGACTTGAGGGCGCAACGGTAGGTCATGTCTTCGTGGCCGTTTACCACCGGGTCGCCCTCCAGGTTGGGACCCATCACCTCCACCGTGCTTGTGTAGAGAAAGGAGGGTACGTTCTCCCGGAGGCAGGCCTCCAGGAGATTCTCTGTCCCTAAAACATCAAGATAGTGTCAAGGGCATTTTATGGATAAAGATTTTAGTAATATTATCTGGTTGAAGGGGACCATTACATGCTTTCTACTTTTGGTAAAAGTATCTGATTGGAAGCAGTCCAAATGACTTGAGCATCTATCACTATTGGGGTTAAAATGGATTGGATGACTATTGGTGTAGATGGCAGTGAGTGAGTTAAGCATGTTTTTTTGCTGGTTTGCAAGTGAACCTTTGACGTTGACGCCATAAATCTTGCTAGGCATGACGGCCTCGATGACATCAATGATGGAGGCGATGTGGAAGACCAGCGTGGCTCCCCGACATGCTTTCCTCACAAAGTCAGCGTCTTGGATGTCACCCTCAAACACGGTCAGTTTAATGTCGACCTGGATTTCTGAAACAAATTGAATACTGCATTTTTAAATCTCCTATTTTTTTTTAAATAACATGTTTTGCTACTATTACCTCATTACATTTATTATTTGTTGCCTATTTTCTGTTTTGCAGTAAGAAAACAACCATTAAAAGAAGAATTAATTCCTTATGATATTGACCCCAATAATGTGCTTTTGATTCATACAGTATTTCAGAAATACCACGTGCAATGATTTTTTTTGAGATTTTCCCTTCATAGTAACATATTTGTACTCCTTATTAAAACCAGGCATATGGAGGCGAAAATTGTGAATCAGGGGGCGGCTTATACATGAGAAATAGTAAAATTCAATGATTTTAAGGCAATTAAAATTTGTATATGCGAGAAAATACGGTACCCTGATCAAGGACACTGGTCAGTACAATACACAACTCTTCAAAAGTTACTGTCTTTAGCACTTAATAGAATGAATCTTTATTTTTGGTCCTTTAAAATACATTTTTTAAAACTTATGACCTTTAATCCTTTTTTTAACAGAAAAAATAACCCTTCTAAATAGCAAATCTTTTTTGTCACCTTGCAGACTTTGCAGAAGCTCCTTTTTGATGATAATGTCAAGGAGTCGAATCTCATTAATATTTTTCTCCTCCTCCAGCAACATCTTGATCAGCGTCTTCCCCAGGAAGCCGCACGCTCCCGTCACCACGCACACCTCGCCATCCAGAGATGACATGGCAGATCGATCCTCCACAGCACAGAAAGAGAAAAAAAATAACGGCACGAGAAGTGAGTGAACTGGTCGCCGTTTCTCCTTTTTATGGGCGAAGATACTTCCAGTAGGGGAGGGGCCTGGCACCTAGGAAACCAGAGGGGAGAATATTCAATTTTTTACAGATGAATGTATCCTTCTTATATACACACACTAATTAGAAACAAAACCCTAACCTGAAATGCTGTTTTTTAATTCTAGCCATTGTTACATCCCTTGATTAAAATTGAACAAATATACGTCAAACAGCATTAGGGGAATGCGTAATTCATTCATTCATTTTCAATAACAACATCCCAGCAGACTTCAGGTGAAAGGTGGACTACACCCTAGATTGGTCGCCAGTTAGTTGTAGAGAATCACTAGAATATTAAGAGTTGTATTTAAAATTTAAGTGAAAATACAATTAAAAAATGTGTAGCTTATTTAAAAGATCATTTGTGGCCTGCTGGGCTGTATTTTGCAGACCCTTACTTGACAATTTTTTTGTGTTTGTCGTTTTTCTTCACTCAAACAATAGGATAGCCTATCTTGGGGCCTGTGATTGGTTGGAATAGGCAAACTTTGTGTGAATAAGTGGTACTGATGATGAATATATGAATGAATTAATGAATTAATATTCTGAAGGATCGTTCATGACGTTTTCTCATAAAATGTGAGAGTATTGAATATATTATTATTATACTACTTGAAATGTTTGTTTTTTTGTGTACTTGATACACCGAATATCCCCTAGATAAATCAAGTTTGAAATGTTACAAATAGTGAAGTCAAGTTCAATGATTATTTAAACGTTTTTTTTCTGTGTGCTTTTGTGTCCTTGGCTATGTCTGCACTCTTATCTCAAACTGAAGGACGAATCCTCCTTTGCTGGAATTTGTGGGTGTGGAGTCTATGATTTATTAGCACAAATGTAGAAGCAACAAACTGCTTTATTGGAAAAAAGAATGCCACTTTATTTGAGATGTCAGAATTACATAGCTGGCAGAAGAACTCATGACTAGAGCTCATGCTTTGCCACAGTGCAGAGCTTTGTCAAATGTGAGTGAACCAACAGTTTGAGAAAGCACCAAAATGTTAAATTCCCTCAGGCTGATTTTTATTATTTTAAAAATCCAGCCCTGTAGGCAAATTAATTTAGCAATATTGACTAACTTGCGGCTATTTTGTTTCAAATGAAACAATAATGATGCCAAGTTACATTTGTTACTTCTTGGAAATTGCAATCACTGATACCAGATTAATTTAATATCATGAAATATGTCAATGATAAGTAGACCCATATAAAAGTTGCAAAGTGTATGTCCCGAGAAAACAAAGTGGTTATCACACACTAATATTTTCCTCACTATCGGGCGAAACTAAAAGATTTTCAGAAAATAGTGCGCCTTATAATCCAACTACTACTACCACCACCTACTATCGGCGCCTTACAATCCGGTGCGCATTATAGTGCAGAAAATATGGTACTTTTTTTAAACCTCTATAGTTAAAGGTCACTTTGAGGTAAAAGGCTAAGTTTAAACAAATAATACAAATAAAAGGTATTCACCATTATTTCTTTTGGCTCCGAGCTTTTATACAATAGTTCTAGGTCTGAAAATTTTACCAAAGCTACAGATTTGACAGCCAATTGTTTTGGTTGTTGGGGTTGGTTGTCACAATTTAGTTGGAGGTCATTGTACTCTTTATCTCAGAATTATGAGCCAGACATGATAACCACTTACCCAGATTTTTGATTTTTGCAGTACATAGCACAGTGAAACTGTTACCTGACAAAAAAAAAACCTGCAATTCAACCCTACTCATCTAGACAAACTTTTGACTCGCCTTAACTTGACATAACTTTGTGTCTCCACTCTGTGTTTGCATTCGCACAAGAGAAAAAGACTTGGGACTAGCTTAGGAATTGTCTGGCATGTTCTACCCTGAGCAGAGCCACAAAAAGCTCCAAACTGAAGTGTATTATTTTGTTTTGAAGACCTTTTTGTCCAATTGCTGTCAACATTCAATTCTCGCCTGTAGGCAAAGGTCCCTCCTGGATGTGAGCCTCATCCACTGAGCCCTCTGGCAAGTGAACAGTCAGTGTGCAGGCTCGAATCCCGCCCAGAGGTTCCAAGATATCAAAAACTCGCTCCCACTCGTCCTTCTCGGGGTCATAGCGCTGCACAATATCTACCATGCAGCGGCTGTTCCACGAATACCCGCCCACCACGTAGATCTGGCCTTGCATGACGGTAACGCCCACGTCACTTTGCCCAAGTGGCATGGGCGCCACCGCCGTCCACTGGTTGTCCGCGGGGCTGTAGTACTCGCAGCTCAGAACATCATTGTAGTCGCTACTGCCCCGGAAGTGGTTCCCACCCATGACAAAAAGGCGGTCTCCCACCGTGGACATGCAATGTAGGCCTCGCAGCTCCTTCATGTCCGCACACTGGGTCCACTCGTCAGACGCCGGTTCATAGCGCCACAGCTCCTTTTGGAAGGTGTCGTGGGTGATGCCGCCTAGTGATAGTGTAGAAAAGATTAATTCATACATATGCTATGTATATTGACTAATGAGATACTGAAGGCCAATTGGTGGAAAGGCTATTTGTGTAGTGGCGTTAAACCTTATTCTGATGTGGGACACATTGTAGATTTTAATTCAAAGAAGGGGGGTGCATGAAATTATTTTTATTTAGTTTTTTAAAGCTATAAAAGAAGAGGAAGTATTCAGTTTTAATTTATATTTATTAATTGTTTTCATTCACATTTTAATGTAATGTGATTTATTGCAAATATTTCCTAATTTTTGCATTATTAAGTCAAATAGAAAAAATATATATATACTGTAAAAACAAATGTAAGCTTTTTTTTTAACAGTCCAAGTTCAGGCAATCACAGTTGCTAGTATTTTATGACAAATGATTTTTTAATAGCGGATCTAATCATTCATTGCCAGCCCTCATAGTTCAAAATGGAATGAACCTCAATGGCAACCAATTTAAGTACAACATTTCAGTCTATCTTTTCTGGGTTAAGTCAAGGAGTCTTTTCCACATGCATAGTACTGAGAACTTTGGCTACCACTGTGTTGACTACAATCATGTGCAGACACCTGCTTCCTGTGGTGTGCTAAAGCCGAGAGCGTTCACACTGCGACGCCGTCTCGGCAGGAAGAGCTTGGTAAGAAAAGGTCAAACCGAAATGCTTCATGCAGCTTTTGAGATGATATTCAGACACTCACCACAAGAAATCGGCATGACTTGTGCAAAAATGCATGTTATATAATGTTTATTTTATATATATCTATATCTCAGCTCTCATTTTCTGAACCGCTTTATCTTCACCAAGCCCAGGATTGATAAAATTAAAATAAGAAATATTGAAATGGTTTAAATTAAGCATACGCATTAAACAAAAGAAGAAATCATTAAAAAGTTAAAAGTATTACAAAATAAAATGTTTATGTAAATGCTTATATAATTAGCTTTCAACTTTAAGTAGGTTAATATGATGTGACACAACTTGTTAAACCTAAATAGAATTTCACACTAGCTTGTTATACATGGTTTGCCGTAACCAAACTTCCATGTGAGCTTTAAATGTCCCGATTGTGTTTATCTAGGTTAAAAAAAAAACTTTTTTCAATTTCCTGTGCAGACTAGCAGTCAAGGTCGTTATCCATTATCAGTTCCAGTTGCTTTGGTTAGAGGCAACATTTTGCTGCATTCTATTTGAGTGCCCTGGAGCCTTTTTTTTTTTCCTGCATTCATCTTCCATACTGCCAATCCTCGAAAAAGGGTTCCAGGGGTTGCTGGAGCCTAACCCAGCTGTCTCTGGGCCGATTTTAGTTTTTTTGTTATGTTTTATTGGGAAGGAACGCTGTAATGTTACAATGACAGATTACCTGAGATGTACAACATGTCACTGTGGACCGTCCCGGCATGCCCATAGTGAGACTCGGCCATGCTCTTTACAAAAGTCCATTCATTTGTCTTCAAGTTGTAGCACTCCACTGAGTCTAAAGTCCGGGTAGAAATAAATTCTACGTCAATTCAGGTTTTCCACAAGAAATGAGGCATTCATAAAATTTCAGGAATTTAAGTCTGGTTGACAGAAAGGTATAGAGTTGTTCTTTTTGGTATCTTGTCAATCACAGGTGACAAACTCACCACTTCATATTGTATTGCAGATCAACTTTAGTTTATAAAATGTACATTTAAATAAATTTTATTCTAATCCCAACCCTCACTTCAGTTCACCTCAACAATTCTAAACAGAACACTATGACCTAATATGGTAACAGTTAGGTTAGGTTTCTTTTAGAACTACATGACTACTAAAAAGCAAAATAACCCACTCACCAATCTCCCCAACCGCATTCCTGCCACCCACGGCATAGAGTTTCCCCTTTAGAGCGCTCAGGTGGAAAAAAGTCCGCGTCTCGTTCAGTGATGCGATCTGAAGCCAATCATTGAAGCGCGGGTCGTAACGATAAGCGCTATCAATGGCCGTCTTACCCTTGGTGTCATAGGTACTCTGACCTGAGAAGACAGTGGATTGTAACAGAAATTCTTCCATTTTAAACTAGCTGTTTTTATGTTCCTACCTCCGACGATAAAGAGAAAGCCTCCTAGAAGAGCCACGCCATGTTGGTAGCAAGGAACTTCCATGGGTTTCAAGGCTCTCCAGTGACCCGTCTTGTCATCGTACATTCTCAGTTCACGGCTTACTACCAGCTGTTGCCGCATGACACCACCAAGTGTCACAATATGGGTGGTGTCCGAGCGGATTTGGGTGCGTTCGCTTTGGAGGACTGGTTGCATGTAAGGCATCATCTGATAGTTACTGGCTTCCAGCAAAAGGTTGACACAGGAGGTCTCAGAACGCATTAAGGATTTGCCTTCTTTGTCCTGGTTATCTTCTTGGGAGATTTGGATCAGCTCTGAAGGGCTCATCAAGGGGAAGCGAATGTGACGCATCAAGGCGTAGATGGAATGGCGGCGCTTGGCACCATCATGAGCCAACCAGCCTTTGGCAATTTGATAGAGTTCCATTTCGGTGAAACCCCTCAAAGAGTTGCTGGACAGTGTTCCAACAATGGTCTTCTCGGAGAGCTGTAGGTAGCGATCGCACTCTACCAAAGTCGACAGGTTATGGCCCACAAATTGAGCTACCAAAACAAAACACAATGATGATATTCATTGTTTAATTGTCTATAATATATCCATTCATTTATTCATTTTCTTGTCCAACATCTAAACCTTTTGATTCTGTAAATCAGTATTTCTTAGAGTACTCTAATTGCCTAAAGCTTTCAGTGAATGTCTTTATATTAAAGGAACTTTTAATCCTCAGCGTTAACCTCATTATTAGGTTGTATTTGATTCCATGTTTTAGAACAAGTCATAACAGGTTTTGATCCTACCACCAAATCCTATTGGTTTTGTCAATATTACGATAAATGAGTCCCTAAAGTTAC
This sequence comes from Stigmatopora nigra, assembly GCF_051989575.1. NCBI lineage: Eukaryota > Metazoa > Chordata > Actinopteri > Syngnathiformes > Syngnathidae > Stigmatopora > Stigmatopora nigra. Next base: position 6,583,226 of record NC_135518.1, on the reverse strand, counting down.
AAACTCCTTTAAATATGAGAGTAACATGTTACTCACAGACATTCTTTTGCACATCCTCCAAGATTAAGTCCGATGCAATCCCTTCCACCTCCACACAATTGTCAATTGTGATCTGGATCAGGGGATACACATGATGCTACAGTTTTGCCAGAAGTGGCTGGCTTTGACAGAAGCTCACCTCACTGCTCAGAAGCTGGTTGCAGAACCTGAGTACTGGTATAACTTGCAAGAAGTTGGCAGCCTCCAGGGTATCCTGCAGATTGGTCATATCCAGGCTGACCTTGGAGGTGTATATGAAATCTAAAATGTTCTTCAGGCCCAATTTGGTGACGCCATGCAGCTTAATCTCACGCATATCCGTCTCGCGCATTCCACCTGGACAATGTACAAACACTTTTTGCTACTGTACTGATTATTTTTTAAGGAACTGTAAGAGTTAACCAAAGTGGTTACACTGACAAAAGACAATTGTTTCACTTCAAGTTTTATGTTACAAGAAGGAGTGGTGACCAAAATGTCCTAGCTATCAAGTACTTTATACTTTATCTACCAAGGAGTTCCTCACCTGTGAACATGGCCTTGAAGTAGTCACTGGATGATGCCATAATAACTCGATGTACTGGAAAAGTCTCTTGGCTGTCTCCAGGAAGTAAAACCACATCACACAGGACGTCACTAGACCGAAAAATATTCAAACCCTGCAAAAAAAATTGAAATATTAAAACAAAGACCATATGAGATGACAATTATAAACTCAAGAGTGTAGTCTTGGCTTGTACCTGTAACACAGCTGAGCCGTGCTCAATACTACTGAACACCTTAGAAAGAGGCCGAGGAGGAAGTTTGGGCTTGGTTGCTTTGTCAGGATGTTTAGGTGGAATTTTCACGGATGAGGTAAAAGGAACAGGAACTGGGGATGGAACCCGAAGCCGAGATGGTGCTGGATGTGGGTCAGGGTCTGGCACAACAAGCCGTTGGTCTCCATCTACCATAAAAAGTACAAATTCCTGATTTCTAAAAGTTAAATACTATATACTAATGCCGTAAACAGAAAAACAGCAGTGTTTTATTCTAGAATAGATATGAAGTCCATCTGTCTGTAACTTTTCTTTCATATTCTCACAGTTCCATGATGATGAAAACTCACCTTGATGAGCCCGTCGCTCTGGGGGTGGCGCAGGAGATCTCTCGGGCTGAGCGTTAGCCCTGCCGGCCTCCCGAGAATGACGCCTGCCACTCAAGCGGGAAAAGCGCCGACTCAGCCTTCCTGGTCCGCTGTCGTCTCCGATCCTGCAGTGGTAAATACAGTGGTCATTCACAGTTGCTGTACTACTAAAGGTTTTATCTTCCAATCCATGACACCTAACTTTGGAAGTATACCTCGATTTGGAATCTGGACCACAGTTAACATTGAAGTCCATTTGTAAGCTTTGTTAGTGTATAAAATCTATCAATTTTCTATTTGTGAATGACCTCTCTGGATTTTGTTGTGGTTTCTTGATGATAGAAATCTCATATGCCAGTTTTGATAGTTTGGTAGAAATCAGACAAAACCTACAAGAAGTTTTCGCTTTTGACCCCTAGAAATGGCTATAAGGAGTGAACATGGTTGCTTCAAACCAAAATTGTAGACTTCATGTATCACATCATATGTAAGAAAGAAACACCTTACCCCATATAGCTGGCGTTGTGAGCTTGTGGGCTATTCTCGCACCGACGAGACTTCCTGAATAAAGAACAGTTTCCAATTGAGTGCATTCAGGATTCTTAACCAATATTTTTTTCAATTGAATTTTCCATAAATATCATTAAAAAAGCAATACTAAAATGAACAAACTAATGCCAAAAGAAATCTGAAAGTTGAATATTTTTGTTTGAAAACAGCATTTATGGAGAAAAATACAGTAGTTTGCAGAAAAGACAGATGGGGAAAAATAGCACTGCACAGCAGTTTCAATGACTAAATTAAGTGCCCATGTAGATCATAACAGGATGCACAAAAAGTCTCAAGAGCCCATGCTAGATGGTGAAAAGAAACATTCCCTATTTTACTGCTGGTAGTCATTTTGGAGAAAAAAAAACCCAATGAATGATTGGGTGCTCATGATAATAAAAGGAATCACTAAGTTTCCAAAAATAAGCAAAAACCTTTCCGTCTTGTTTGAAACCGAAATTTTCTGGTAAATTTGATCATTTTCCCTCTTATATTTCACTCAAATATTGTCTCAATCCTAAAATTTCAACGGAAAAGTAAACTCTGCATCTACTGTACTTCATGAACTTGCTGAATATGACACACACACAATGCAAAAAACCTAAATATGTTGAGTTATACTGCAAAATTGTACATCAGTACATCCTCTTTCCCAATGCATATTGGGACCAAGCAAAAGCTTTGGCCTTACCTGGCCGAAATCCTTCTGAGTAGACCGGACCCCAGGCCTTCTCCCCCCAGCTTGCCCTTGTAGAAAAGGCGCCGCTAGAGACAAAATGTCAGGCACACCACATCGAGAGGTCGGAAGCATTTCTTTTGTTGTGAGCGTTACGGCGTGATCTCGGGGAAAGCTCACTCATTTCCTGTGTCACTTCTCTTTTGAGGCCACGAGTGACTTGAAGTCTTGCAAACCAGAGCCTGACACCAATAAGATACTGTACATACTTGCAATGAAGTGACAGGATATTTATTTTTATTCTGGCTGTCGAATTACACTGACCATGTCTATAATCTGACTAAAAAAGAAGAATGAAAACAGCATGTACTTGAGCTCAGCCTAGTTTTCTTTGTCATTTATTCTCCCTAGCGTGATAAAATAAAATAAAAAACGGAATGAAAAGTCCTGATCTTTGCATTTATTAAAATACAAAGAGCATGTTTTGTGTGCAAAGCTTGAGTGTACAGTTTGTTGTTCTCCTTTTTGTGTTGTTGACAGTAAAACACGTTTAGGGTCAGTTAGTAAAATGTTTCCCTGCTTTTTACAGGTCGGTTACAGTTTGGATAACTGGATGAGGTTCCTGTTGATTTCCGCCACGTTCCGGCAACCTGTGACAACAAAAGGTATGTGTTGGATACTGGAGTTACTTTCATAGTTGCCGTGAGGACTGGTCGTACTCACCCGATAAAGCCATGGATAGACGGAACTCGTCATTTAGGATTTGCAGCACCTCCCTCACACCTTCTTCACCCTTAAAAGATGAGACAAAATAATATGTGGAACACTTCCCAGGTTGATAAAGCAAGCACAATGATAAATAATTTTGTAATTATTTTGTGGCCATATTTTTACATATTAATATTTAAATACAGTACATGTAATATATATATATATATATATATATATATATATATATATATATATATATATATATATATATATATATATATATATATATATATATATATATATATATATATATATATATATATATATATATATATATATATATATATATATATATATATATATATATATATATATATATATATATATATATATATATATATATATATATATATATGTATATATACATTCATACGTATATATACATATACATACATACATATATACATATATATACATGCATACATATATACATACATACGTATATATACATATACATACATACATACATATATACATATATATACATACATATATAAATATATATACACACACATTGTAGTTGAAGGGCACAAACAGACATTCACGCACAAGGATGTGCATAAACACACATTGTGTGTGATTGTACCTTGTAAGCAAGGCCCCACACGGCCGGGCGTCCAATGAAAACACACTTTGCGCCCAAGGCCAAAGCTTTGAGTACATCGCTCCCCGTCCGAATGCCCCCGTCCAGGTAGACCTCGATGCGGCCTTGAACTGTGTCTACGATCTCGGACAGAGCGTCAATCTGTTGACAGGGCAACCCCAGTCAGATCCATGTTTAAATATAATTTAATTTTGAAAAAAAATAAATGATTGCATCTCACAGAAGCCGGTCCGCCGTCCAATTGCCTCCCACCGTGGTTAGACACAATGATGCCTTGGACACCGTGTTCCACCGCCAGCTCGGCATCCTCCTTAGTTAAAATACCCTTGATAATGATTGGCAGGCGTGTAATAGATCGCAGCCAGTACACGTCCTTCCAGCTAATAGACGGGTCCAAAGTGTTGGCCGGGATTCCATATTCCTCCGGTCCTGCTGCCTGCTGATCGAATAGATTAGGATTTTCAATTCCAAACATAGATACATAGAAACATTGATAGACATAAGTCAAATTGTCATCAATCCGATATACAGGTTTTATTTTATCAGATGAGCAAGTGGCATCTCTCGTCTCTCTGTTTTTTAAGCACTTGCTCAAAGTATATTTTTTTGAAAACCATAATATAAATATGAGAAAGCTTTTCTTTTATTGTAAGAAATCGCAAAAAACATGGGTGTTAATCGTAGAAATTGTAAAAATCGTGGTTGCAAATCGTAGAAATCCCAAGAAAATGGTTGTAAATCGTAGAATTCATAAAAATTGTGGTCGCAAATCATAGAAATTGTAAAAAACATAGTTGCAATGTACTTTTACCTGAAAAACGCCGTCAAAGTTCTTGACCTTGAGATGCGGGGGCAGCCGGAATTGATTCCGGATGTCATTGCGCCGCTTTCCTGTGTATGGTACGTCCACGGTGAGCACTAGGGCCTTGAAACCCAATGCCTCCACACGATGCACGATCTGCTCCGACAGTTTTCGGTCGCGGTATACGTAGAGCTGGAACCAGCGGTAACCATTGGGCGCCGCCGCTACGATCTCCTCTACCGAGCAGGTGGAGTAGGTGCTAGTGATGTAGCATGTGTTTAATGCCTCTGTGGCTGTGGATAGGAGGAATAAGTAAGCGGGAAGGTCATTAGATCAGATGTCAATGTGTTGCACTGACGATAGCAACACAGGTAAAAATTAAATAATAATAATAATAATAAAACAAGATAACAGACATGTAGTCATGCTGCAGAATTTCTTTAGTTCTATGTATATTTCTACATTGAACTTCAACAGTAAATGGAGTTGATCTCTTGTATCAAGTCAATTATGCCATCATTTTTATAGAATTTATAAAACTAACCATGGGATTTTTCAGCACTGTCTTGTTTCAGTTTTTAGTGGATATTATAGGTAATATTAGAGGTTTGAATCTGTTTTTTCAGTAGGAATGTTTTCATTAAAATTATTTCTATTTGAAATCAGGGTTGCAGTTTGAATTAAAAAAAAAGCTATAATATGCTACCACTTAGTGGTGAGAAAATTCACTACTATTTTTTGTTGTTGTTTTTTTTTTTAACACATTTGATGCCATTGACCGTGTCAGATGTTTAATCCATTTGTCAAGGTCAAATCCTCTCTGGATGTCTATCGCTGTCAATGTGAGCGAACATTTTAAATAACAGTTCTCAGTAATGTGTAAAAAGTCACCCTACCTCTTGCCGTGGCCATCTCGCCTTCATGCCAGGCCAGGCAGTGAAAGGCAGTGGGTGCAATGCCCACCGGAAAACTGAGCTCCGTGCCTTGCACAGTGATTCGGGTGTCACTCACAGAGACATCACGCAAGATTCGAGGTCGCAGGCGGATTCTGGACACAGACAGAACAATAACAGAATTATTTTAGGTTTAGGAATTAGGAAGGTCAGATTGTTTTTAATTACAGATTTAGATTTAGTGAATCTGTTAGCTTTTGGTACCGCTTGTAGGCCAGCAGGTTGTCATCTCGGGTGCAGCATTCGTCTGCTCCGGCGGCGTAGTAATCCCACGTGGCCTTTGACAGATGCTCCTTGGCATACTCTTCAAAGTCCGTCAGGCACACCATGGCCATCTCGGCACACTGACCGCCCTCTCTGTGGAACGCCACGTTAGAAAAACATCCAACTCTGTCTTTCGTTAGTGCTTACGTTGTGATTGTTGTGGTCAGTGTTTGATTTTCCTCACTTTTTGGTCCTAAGAAACCTTTATAACTTTGAACCTTTATCACTTGTGGGAAGCATACGAGTTCATTGCTGCTTTATTTTTTGTTTCGTTTCACTTTGTACTGTTGCTCCAGTGATGGTGCTCGCGTTCAATAATAATCAAACATTGACAAAAGTGCCTTGAAACCTACTGACAGCGTGACCCGCAGATGAACCCTGCCACTTTTTTTTGGGGTAGGCAAAAAAACTACTGTTAATCATATCAAGTATGACACACACTTCTAAAAGACCAGATAGTAGTAGAATTGTATCCTTTTTCATCCAAGACATGTATACACAAGACATACACAAGACATGCAAAATCAAGTGTAACTATGGTTTAAAATTGATTTTAAAAAGGATGAACTCACCGATTACAAATGCTCATTCTCACGCTCTCACTCACTCTCAGCACAACTTGAACCCGTCTGGCAGAGTCATAACCTGCCAAAAAATGTATAAAAAACATTCAAAAATCATACCTGTGCATAAATTATTTACATGAACATGTATAGAAATAAACCACATGAGCCCTTAATGGAAGTTTTTGAAACACAAACACTACTGAACAGTTCCACGTGTGAACACATGAGGGAAGTGCAACACATACAATTAAAAACAATTGAAATTATTACCTGTATTTATGAATAAAACAGAAGTTCATTATTGGTTTTAAATACTGTTAAATATATTATTCCACCTCCCCCAAGTATTTACTATTTTACATGATTTCACATGTATGATTCTTTACAATTAACATATTAAATTGTAATTTATATCTAGATAAATAAGATAATTAAATTCAATTAAAATCACTGTAAGGGTTAGCTAGTACAGTGGTGGGCAAACTATTCCAGAAAGGGCCACAGTAGGTGCAGATAACCTCTAAAAAAGAAAACTTTAGCATCAATCTGGTATCTTAGAAAATCAAACAGTGGATTGCAGTCAGGTGCTTCTTGTTTCAGCAGAAACCCTATTGGTTAAACAGTCTGTCCTGGATCAGTTAGAACAAAAACCTGCATCCGTATCTGACCCTTGAGGGCCAGTTTTCCCACCCCCGATCTAGCACGTCAAACAGATAGGTATTATTGGTTATTTGATTTAAAAAGGTTTTGATTTGGTAAATTTATGCTTAGAATGTGTGTATACACTGAAATCAAAACACACTTCCCTCTTTATGACCAAACAGATGTTACCCATAAACTAAGTACGCCAAAATACAGTGTTAACTTTGATATAATAAAGAAATAACAAGTCCTGAATGCACTTCATGTGGCACTGTATGAGAGTGGCTCGTGAAAGGTGCCAATCATGTGCTGAATGGTCAACAGTACATTGTCCAGGTAAATTTCTAGAATACTTGCTCTCTTTGACAATGTCACAAAAAAAACAGGCCCTATTTCTCTTATGACAATGGTTTCTTTTACATATCTCTCCATATTTTCAATCATTATACAAAGTTGCCATATTATGTACTAAAAGCAACTGGTTGTCAGCATTAAGGGGGGAAATTCCCCTAATGAAAAAGTCTTACCTTAACGTGTTGTCCCGTTAGCGGCCTTCAGCGCTTCCGCTCTCATGTGACGAGGTCGTGTCGGAGGGCAGGCCCCCGCACAGTACCCCCCAACCAACACTCCCCCCTCGCGTGGTCCCCATTTTAACATAGTGGGAGGCTCCTCCTCTCCACAACACCCTCGTTGCAGTTGCTCGGGTAACATTTTTTTTGGGCTCAGTTGCAGTACAAAATCTAGTCCTGCTTTAAAGCATAACAAGATGGAGAAAATCAGTGTGTGAGAATGCAGCTATAGGAAAGGCATTTTAGACATAAATAGATACAGATAAATAGATATGTAAGTTTGATTGATCTCACTTTAATTTGCAGAGTAGCGCTTACCTGAATACTGACTTGAATTCATGTCAGGATCATAGTTACTTATCTACCACCACCTAAATGTTTATCCATGTCGTCTCCTATAGGACTCACCACACTATGTTAGAATATTTGTATTAGAGCACCACACTTTATCATTTCCCTCATTGCCTTTTTTTCTGTTCCTACTTAGACACAATGATTCAGGCCCCTTGTAATCAGCGGCTGGCTTTTTGGTCGACATCATGCAATAACCTGCTGTCACTAAAGTCAGTATGCAGCCCATGGGTTAGTTAACCTGTGGCATCATTTACAGCTCTGAATCATCATTACTTATTGGCAGTGACAGGAATATATGAAGTAAAGTAAAGCTCTTATCTGGAGGCACCACTCAATGCCATTATAGTTTAGGTTAACACACACTCTCAACACTTTATAGTAAAGCAAGTGACTGTTTTTTGTTAATAAATAAATAGCCAATTAACGACCTGACATTGTATATAGTTTTTTTCAATGATGAATATTTTTTAAAGTATGAATAAATGACTATAATTGAAAAAAAATGAATACAAATCAGAAATCCACTATGGTTTTAGCCCCTATAACAAATATTTATCTCATTGTCTACCATTGACAACAATAGGTCCAATTCAAGGACTGACTGTGAATGTTCATCTTTCAATACCACCTTTGCAATAAAATTAACAGATGTAATTTTAGCAGCAGGATCTAATGGTGTGTTATTAGTGAGTGTAAAGGCTAGGTACATTGTGCAGTAAGTTACAGTAAGTGATGTAAGGGGACTGACGTTCATTTTAGAGCAGCGAGACTCAATTATGAACTTCCTCAAGAGAGGCCATAAAAGAGGGTCATAAATGTCCATCTAGAAGCCACATGTGCATACATGACTATTACCAGCAATCACATAATAATGTGTATATGTGTGAATGATGTATACTGTATTCGCGCCTTGGGGGCCTGGGATGGGGGGGATATGTATGTGCCTGACTTTGCAGTCTCTATTTTGTGTGACTCAACAGTTAAAAATCCACTGCGGTGCATCGAACACATGCAGACATGACAAATAGTGGGTTTCCACGCTTATGAAGTCATCGTAAAACAGCTGCCATTCCCTCACAAGGTCGAATGAGGGGGGAATGATTTGTTTGCCCTCCTTATCTGACTTTCGGGCAGCGATTTCATTTGTATTTTTTTAAGTCCTCACTTCCCAAGCCTATAGACGTCAATGGCACTGAAGAAGTTATTGATTAGATGATGACATTTTTCATAACTAGTTCATGCTGTGTGTCCCCCTTGATGGTTTCCGAGCGGCTTAACCATGACGGACGGTATAACCATTAAACACATGCACTTCTATCGAAGAAGGTGTGGCATGGGCTAATGACAGAGTGCGAGTGCCGTGCTACTCATTTCACTACTTTGAATTCTAATTCTCCCTCAGCTTAAAGTAAAAAGAATCCTTCCATTTTTTTATTTTTAGACCTTGCAGTATGTGTCATAATCACAGGCATGGGGGTGTTTTGAAAGTTTTTTTTTTCCATCACAAATAGTATTTTAAGTTTCTGTACAGATGTGTTGCAGGCTTTCGTTTTTTCCCCCCATGATAGTTATCGTTTTGCTCTTCTATAGGAATTCTATTTGGTTTTTAGAGACTTGACTATGACATCCGCTATCCAACCTGTAATGAGCCAAACTGGGGTCGGAGTGTTTAAGGAAACAAAGTCTTTGTTTTTGCTGGCGTGTGATTCATAAAGGCTTTCACTTCACAAATGAAGCATGACCGACCGGCTCATGTTCGCTCCCACATTCTCTTTCTGACTTCATGTTCAACTTCAACATTGAGGGAGAAAATTGAAGCTTACATGTTTGGCTAGTAGAGACATGATGATATATTTAGTTTATTGCTAAAATTGAATTACAATTTGAGGGTGAAAATGTCAATTGTGGCTTTACATAAAACAGTCATGCTTAAATTATTCTTGTAAAATCAGTAATATTACCATTAGGTTTCATATTTAATAGTCCTTGGCTTTTAATGAGATGTTGTCATTTTCATTGCTATGCATATATTTATATACATATTGCCTGAAAAAAACCTTTTGACCTATTTGTTGATTGTTTTATTTATTTTTATATATTTTAACTTCTATTCCTTATTGTTTTAATTAATAATACTATATTTTTGGTGAATGAATGGACATAGATAAAAGCATGGTAACTATTGCAACATTTATGTCTAGATAAGCTCAAGCTATGTATATATGTTAGCATTAAAGCCTTTTTCAGTTATTTTGTTTGGTTAGGGGTCCAAACTTTAGACCCTAGGTCAACTGCCCAGTTGTTTTTTGAAAATTATGAAAATATAATTGACTATAGCCAGCACAAGGAGCTTAAATTTACCCTATATTCTGTTGCACTTTTCATTTTTATCACCAGATGGACTAGGTGGTCACCTAACAGTGTTTTTTTATTAGCTTGAGAATATGTTGAAATCAATGTAGGCAATTTAGTAGAATTTCAGTTTTACTGTATTTTCCTGGATGATAAGTGGCTCTGGAATGTAAATTAAACTCGTTAAAAAAATAAAAATAAATACTAACCCTTACCCCGGCTTGAGAGAAGGGGGTTTCTATACCGAATCCACATTTTACTGGAATGTAGGAAGAAGTAGAGATGAGCGAAGAGATGTAGGAGGTGAGAGCAGAGAATGTGGTACAGGATAAGAAGGATAAGGCACAGAGTGATAGAAAGAGTGTGCACGTGTGATACAGATTGTCTGGCAAACTTCCTGTTCTGACAAGATGGGAAAGCCCAGCATACTCGTTTTTATTTTTTATTTTTGTTATATAGTTTGCCAAATTGAATAGTTACATTGTCCTTTTTTCCCCCTCCATGTGAGATGGATAATTATGTAATGTCTTTTACATTTGCGGATCCCTTTGGGGATATCAAGTCAATTATGGTCATTAGAGGCCATTACAGCAAGCTTTCTGCATATTTTTTAATTTACGTCATGGCCAGTACTTTATCTTATATTAAATTTGTGAAATCAGTTGATCTGAATGTAAATTGTACATTCAGAACCATGTAAACTATTTGCAATTTGTGCTTTCAAGATTTCCTTCAGTGACCAATTTATTAATTACAGTTGATGAATGTTGAAGTAGAAGTATTAGAAGTATTTTCTTTAAATCATTTATGACTTGGAAAATGAGATAGTATAAATACAAGGAGAATTATGCTTCTATTTATAATTGTGAATAGATCACTTTAAAATGATATTCACTGGACTTCATGTCTGTGCTGCGGAAATGTTCCATTTTGTTTGTTTATACATGAGACAAGAACAAGAGAGAGAGAGGGCAAAGGGGTGCCTGGAGGATGGGGAAGATTTAAAAAGACAGATAACACAGGATAAGTGAGTCCTGACTCAACTTTCAGTTCATTGGATTGAAAAAGACAAAACCCCCTTCGGATTAAGCCAACTGACCAACGTTTTATCTTTATTAGAGGACAGTATACAATAGAAAAGCACAACAGTAGAGGATGACATTATTATTATTATACATAAATTAAAAACAATGAAACAAGTCCCACTAAAGTCTAAGTAAGTTTAACATGGACCCGAGGAGTGACTTAATGCTTTTACCATGTGTCCCCCCCGCCTAAGTTCCCACACCTACCTGGAAAATTGTAAGAGGATATGACCAAGTGGAGACATGCTTTCCTTGTTTCCACCAATGCGGCACCGTTTTCACTTTGAGAGAAATTATTTATGTTTTCTTGGTAAATTGTTGTATTATTTCAACAATCATCATCAAGTGTTTACGATTTCCTTTTATTAAACATGGTGGCTTGTTAGGAAAACTCCATAATTCCAGCAACTATTATTGCGGATATAATATTTAGCTTACTCCTCGGGACTGGGTTTGTTACAGAAAGAATACTAACTTGTGTGTGAGAGAGATAAACCATAGTGAGATGTTTGTTTGGAATAAGGCTCATTTTACAGTGCATACGTGTTGCTTGACAAAACAATTTGATAATGTTGGAGATCCCAGGGGGCAGACAAACAGGCCAGACAGAAGACTATATCCATCTATGGTGGGAAAAGAGTCAAAGAGTCTAATGGAACTTGATGAATCATTGTTTGATTCATTGAGATATTGGTCATTTGAGTCCTGGCTTTATTTGCTGAGTCATAAGTTTTGTTTATCGTTAATGGATTAGTGTCTCGGCGTCTATAGCCTTCGCAGTCAACCTTGTGTTCTAAAGTCCGAAGAGATATTTGAGGGCGGGTCGCTGCACAGCATCAAAAGAAGTGAGCTGATTTATCTGTGTTGGGTCAGTGGCCAGGTAGCTTCTAATCTTGTAACTGTCTCCTTCTTATATGAAAGGCAACGAGACCCTTTTTTGACCTCTTTTTAGGTGAACACACACACATAGGCGTCATATATGTCATGGGGCAGGAAGCAGAAACCCCAACAAAGACTTAAGCACATTGGAATCTAAAGTGGTCAGTCGTATTCAAGGACAGTGAATGACAACTAAGCCTGTGCTGTCATTTTAAATCATGACTCCAAGGTTCCTTACATGTGTAATCGGGTAACCATGGTAACCTCCATCTGAATCTAAACAACTGCCAAACAACTAGTATAAGGTTTGCTGAAAAAGATGGCAATAGTTAAAATCGAATAAACTATGATGTAATATGAATTCAAATATGACTCGAAGTTAATAACTGAATATGAATGATTATTATTTCAACCTTTAATAAATCTTAAAATGTTGAAACTCTTTTTGTGAAAAATACAAAAAGTTAAAATGTCTTCCAGGAGAAAGTTCACCTGAATTTTACAAAACTGAAAGAATATAATTCAGGTTTGATAGTTTTCCCCATTTGTGCAAATGTATACAAGTGCAAATGAGTATGATAAATACTTCCAAGTCAGACAGAGGACACAGCAGCGTCATTGTCTGGCTGGCTGGTGCTTCCCTTCAAGGCAAAAACTTACTCTGTCTATAGAATGGTCAACACACATTTCTCAAACTGATAAAAGGTTGTTTCCAAAACTTGAACAATGAACAAATGCTTTTGTAGTACTGCAATTTCACAAAGATAGTTTGTTCCATTTCTATTCACCATTCCTCTGTTACACGTCCATTTTTATCACAAAGAAACATCATTCCTAAACTTATCAATCCATTTATGAACGTATATAGTTGCGTATATTTGGTTTTGATAAATTTCTCAGTTTAAAGTGCTACATTCTAACTTAAACCTCATGTTTTCATTCACAATGCAAAATTCACATAATCACATCAAATCATTCCCACTTTAACATGCAAAATGTTGACATCTTTCCACATTATGACAAAGTGACCCCTATTTTTAACATTATAATGTCATAAAAGTTTGATTCCTTGTTATGTTTTAACATTAAATTTGACATCGCAATCTAATCTTTTAATTTGTGATATGTACAATGTAAATTTCCTTTTTTAGTCATTTTAAAAACATGACATTAGCATTTGGAAAAACATAAACAGCAATTTCTTCCACTTTACGTAATTGGCAGAATCAGTTTCCTTAAAAAAAAAAGATGATAAAAATTTTCCTAGCAGGCCTCTACTAAATGACAGATCTTAAAATTGACACCCATGTTTTACATAATCAGCATGTTAAATTTCCACAACAATAAACAAAAACAAACGTTGCCATGACAACCAACGTCACAAAGTCTCATTTCACAATGTTTTTGCAGGAAAGATGTTACGCAAATGTAGCCTTACTGTCATTATTCAACGCATTCCTATTCTATTATTGATCAATAAATCAATCCGCTGGTTTACTAAACACGTACAAGGTCCCCCCACATCTTAGGTTCCCTGGGGGTGATCTACATCCCACCGCGTACGTCCCCTGTCATCAGAGTGCAAACCAAAAGGTCGTGGTGATGATATCATCTGTCTTTTTGTTTATGGAAGTTTCAAAATAAGTATTTGAACTCAAAAGCAAATGAGTAAAGTGGACATCCATTCTTAAATAAGCAAACTGAATCCACTTTGTGGCTTTTTTTCCAGGTGCTCTTAACAATCGATAATTATTTGCTTGGCAATTCCGATGCTTATTCTGTTAAAAAAAAAGCCCTTTTCAATTAAATATAGCTCAAATCTGTGTATTATTCTTCCACGCTGTGATATGCACATATGGTTGAATTTATTTGGTCTGCAGAAAACCTCATGTGGTTTGGATTTTGACTTTTTTTGTCATTGTGAAACTGGTAAGTCACTTTAAAGTTAGAACTTTATTCAAAGAATAATACAGACGACTCATTCATGGAGCATTTAAGTACCGTCGTGACTATTATTCTTTCACCAAAGATGGTCACTATGACAATAATACTCCTACCCATGCGTCTAAACATTTAGATCTTTCTATAAAAAATAAAATTGTGTCAATCACACTGAAACGTTATCATTCAGTGACAAAGAGTTGATTTATATCGGAATATTTCTATTGCGTTTTTAAGCAACCAAAATGCAGAAGTTGTGCTTACTGTTTCTACTCCTCCTTTCTTTTCTCTTTCACTTCCTCTAAATATATTTGAGGAATGACGCATGTGTTTAGGTCTTTCCCATTCATTCCCGCCTTTAAAGTTGGTACATTACATTTTGCAATACGCTCTTAATTAATTCATTCATTGTGTTTATGGAGGTGATATCTACCAGGAGTCAAGTTCTGTCCAAGAATGGTCGGCATCTCTGCAATTTTAGAATGTGAATCCAATGTAAAGAAGTCTGTTAGAGGGATATCATGCTACTTGGAGGGGTGTTCTCATATTATTTAAAAAGGTGCTAGAGATAGTTTCGGCGCCACAGTGCTGGCGTGACGCTCCCATTGGTGCGTCCAGACTTAGGTCTCTCACCAGCGGTTCCCATATTTTACCACACAGGTTCGCAAAGAGCCATATACACCCATCAAAAGAGCCACATATGGCTCCAGATGCATAGGTTCCCTTCCCCTGGTATAGGGACAACAGGCTAATGTGATTTCTTAGTTAGTAACTGATTTTTGGTTCACTTGAAAACAGGTTTTGTGGTTTGGTTCAATTATATCAGCAAGTGGTGTGGTTGGAACTGTACTTAACCAACAACATTGAACTCTTTCACTCACCTGGATGAAGCTTTACTCCCAGTTAGATTGTGTAACTTGGCAGCATTACTCCCCTTGTTTTTTGTGTATAGTACAAGATTTGAAAGTTGTGAAAAGCATAAGCCAGCAATAAAGCCCTTGGGAAGCCACAATAATATGTGCAGAGTCGACAATTATACCATGCAAGCATCAATTACTTCATAATGCTGCATTAAGGCAGGGGGTAACTTAGTCTTAGAATGAGAGTGAGCCAGAGGCAAAGTAAGGGGGGGTATCAAGACTGGGGTGAATAGGTTTTGCCAATGTCAAGATTTCTGCAGCTGTGACCTCTTTTGTTCCGCGTCTCAGCTTTCTCGGGTTGACCTTCTATGCGTGTTGTGTAATATGCACATTTCTTATTTCTTCCACGTCCGTATGAAATGGAACTGGCTCAGCCTACATTTTTCATCTTTTGTTTTTTCACTCATTATTACTAAGGAAGATGGCCATGTGGTGGTTATCAGGTGGAGAATGTATTGAAAAAAGGGGACTGTGCCCCATAGATGGCAGCGATGGTCTCGTTTGAGGGGATCCGAGTGATTCGCAAGAGAAAATGGCTAAGCTCTCTAAATGTAAATGTTGATGGTTGCTCATTCTTGAACTAAATATTTTCTTTGGTAGATCTTGTACTTGTGCCATCTGAATTTTTGTTTTTCTTGCCATTGTTAGAACATAGCAAAACAATATGGAACTTGTAAGTATTTTCCCCCAAATCTATTTCGGTAATCAACATTCCAAAAGAAGAAACAAACAAGTTGGTACCCTTCGTATTTCCACACTGAAATCCAACTCTGTTGTTTGTCAGAAAACAAAAGAGATGAAAATAGGATCACGCATGTGCCAATTCATGTGAGCACTTCCAGAACCTTTTTTCCCTGGCTGTGATTTCAACTATTGTCCCAAAAGACATCATTGTGTGACTCATTTTTATTGGGAAAATGACCTTTTTGGGTAAAAAAAATGTTAAAAAGCCAATTGAAAACCAAAAAATGTGTTAACCACTTCAACAAACACGTAATCCACACAACGTCCAGAAAATTGCGTTAAACAGGGATGTCCAACTTGAAAGACATTCATCTTGTGGTTATAACCACATGAATATTTTTGTCTACTGTTGACCAAATGATGACAAAGCCATGAAAGTGTTTTGAATTGCCCAACATGCAGAAATTTTACATTCATATTTAAAGTGTTTTTTTCCTATGGGCAATGTGGGCAACTGCCCGGGGTGCTAATGTGTTTCGGGGCGCACGAAAACCCTTTCTTCTTTATTTAAGCGTGTATTTGAGAACCATAAATAATGCAATCTTGTGTTTGTATGTTTGGGCTTGGGTGTGTGTATTGTGGGTTGTTTTTTTGCCCAGGATGGAAAAATTAGCCAAGACTGCCCTTGTTCATAATGTAGATTGGATTCCATAATATAGCAGAAAGCCTTTTCAACTGTTTCAACCTTTCTAACCTACTGGCAAACATGCCCTTGTAAGGATGAGGAAGTTGAAGATTTCAACGGCACTAAAAGGAAAAGCAGTTCATCATTCTAACAGAGTAGAACTGAATGCCAACGACGACATTCAATCATTTCTCATCCTTAACAGACGGCTCTGCTTACTGAGGGATATGAAAATAAATATGGCGTAAAGCAGCATGGTCTATTGGTGGAGGTCAAAACTCTGCTTCACTGGTGTCAGTGATGCAACAATGTCTGTTTTTTATGATGTTTTGGACTCATCTGGCAATGCGTAAAGGATTCAAACATCTTTTGACTGAGGAACAAGGACGATGATGTTAGATTTTGCATAATAGTTGGTTTCAAAAATCAGTTTGAACGTCATCGCCACGCTACAGATTCCATCAGCCTCCAAAATTTGCCATGTAGGTCATTTTACCTAGATGTCTATTTGTATTTTATTTTATATAATTAAATGTGAATAAGTAAATTCAGTTTCTGCCTAGCAACAAGTGCCAACCATGGCATGACTAGTAATCCTACAATTAACTTCAGTTCCAATGAATTAACATACAAAAAAATATATTTGCATCAATTCTTAACTGTCTCATCTCATCTTCTGAACCACTTCATCCTCACTAGGGTCGCAGTTTTATTCCAATCAAAACATCACCATTTCCAGAGAAATGAGTCTTTTTATTTTGTCAATGACCCTGTGTGTTGTGCATAATTTCAACATTCTCCCCCAAAGACTGCGTAGGCTGTCCTTGTAGTAGTTGGTCGAACCCCGAATCCCGCCCCCCTCCAACTTCAAACTGAGCCAAGCCCAGTTAGATAAAGCACTCCCACACTTCGCTAACTTGCACACTGGGGACGCGCACTGCAGAGGGACAGACGCACTATTCTGGAGCGGCAGGGGAAATCTACATTGCGACGCATTCTGGTGAAATTTAAGTGTCATATTTACAAAAAATGTCCCGTCGAAGCCTAGCTGCCAGGGTGCTGGTTGCTTTGTGCATTGGGACTGTGGTGCACTGCATGCCCAAGGGGAACCGCAAGAACCGAAGACAGGCGCAACAGCATCACGTCCCCTCAGCGTCTCAAGGTAACTTTTTTTTAATTTTTATTGAATGATTTGTGACTTGTTTTTCTTTTTTTTATGATTACTTTAAATCAGATTCTTAAATTAGATTCTTCCTCGTTCCATTCTCATTTTTTAAACCAAGAATTAAGTTCCAAATGACCCAAAAAATTATAATTATTAAGAAAAAATGATTATGAGGGGCTGAGAAGTGAACAAAGCAACTGATGGTCGAGTAAAAGTGGGAAAGTAGTACTTGTGGCTGCAGGAAATGATTTATTGCTGTGCTTGGGGGTCCTTTTGAAGTCAAGTTAACACATATGGGGTCAACTTCACAGGCAAGGGGGAGTCTTACCTGACATTAACTTTTTTTCACCCCCATTTAAATTAATAAACAATTTTTGTTTAGGGCACATGATTTATGACTGTCTGGTGGTCTGTTTGAAGTAAACTTAGCATGTCTTAGGGCAAATTCTTATGTAATAATACAAACTGCACTTCAGGGCACAACCAAATTAGTTTTAGAATTGTTTACACTTTTAAAATGGATCCTGAGCATCACTTATTGTGTTTGTGATTATGAATTGTTTTTAGTACAGGGGTGGCGAACACGTGGGTCTCGAGCCGTATGCGGCTCTTTGCTCCTTATCATATTTTGTGTATACCGTGGCTCTTTTCTTATTTTTATTCTCTCTTAAAAACACACTCAAATTCAGCCAAGCCCATAAAAAACAAATAATAAATTGCATTTTAAAAATTAATTTGGCAGATTGGATTTTTTTATGCTGCTTCTGACATAAGGTGTGGCTCTTTGACTCTCGCAGTCTAAAATTCTGTCTCTTTGTATCCAACTTTTTGTCACAGTGGTTATATTTCCTCACATTATAGACCGAGTGGTAATTTTCCTTTTTTTTTTTACCCCTGGGAGTTTGTCCTGCTTATTGCTTCCAGCTTGTTTCCACCTCGCAGCAATGATTTACCTGCTTTCTTCTAATGTACTTCCAGATGGCTGCATAGAGAATGGTCATTTCTACAACATTAATGACCAATGGGAGCGGCAATACTTAAGCAGCACTCACACTCTGGTGTGCACTTGCAACGGAGTCGCTGGCATTAAGTGTGTAAGCAAACCTGAAGGTGAGTATGCATGCATGTGTGTGCCTGCTGTGTTATTTTATCAGGTAGTCTGTCTTTATTTATCTTTGACTGAGACAAAACAAACACACCTTTCTCCTCCCACCCCTGCAGCCGAGGAAAGGTGCTATGATAAGATCAACCAGCAGCACTACACTGTGGGAGAAACATATGAGAGACCTAAGGATGGCATGATTTGGGATTGTACATGTATTGGATCTGGCAGGGGAAAGATTAGCTGTACAATCGCAAGTAAGTTGGAATCTTTCCACAGGAAATACTGCCTATAAGTGTTCACACCTATACAAACATTCAGGCTAGGAAAGTAATTTTAGCAACTGATTTATTCAATGTGTAAAGACCCAACAGAGACTAAAAAGTCATTGGCTGTGACATGCTTAAAAATTGCACTTTCAGCTTTTATGTTGTGTAGGATAACGTTTTTACAGTTGTCGGAGCGGATTGGGAAAGGAAAAATCTGGATTAACTAAGGGTTGAACCAATTAATCAATGAGTTGAATATTATATGTTTGAAACTTGAATAATCTATTTTTTTGGTTCCGATCAAAGCAAAATGTTGACAAAAAATTCTAGATTTTACTCATTTTTAATCTGCGGGGTTGGTTGATCTGAAACCATCTTGAAATTGAAAGTACTTAACATAACCTACAAAATACTTGTCTTGTGTGATAAATAATAATAATAAAGTCCTAAAATATAAGACAAATAAAAATAATGATTGTCAAAGTACAATAAAACATAATATATAATAATAATATAAATTGAATTAAAATACTATAACACTATAAGTTTTAAAACAAATACATGTTAAATGCCATTAAAATGTTAAATACAACTGAACTGCACTTGTTATTCAAACCAGCAGGCACAATTTTCATAGCCATATTATTACATCCAAAAAATGTGCGTGAACTAAAACTAAATGCACATTACAATACATCCCTCAATTCCTTTCCCATGAGCGTGAGATCCTAAAGTTTAGCGTAATCACTGATATGTGTCCACCCTGCTAAACAATTTCCTGGCGTAGCAAGCAAACTAATGCCGGTAAAACTCCATTTTATCCTCACATTCCCAAGTGTGCTGCCGTGCAGCTGCCTGCAGTTAGTTGTGCGGCTAAATAATGGGAGAAATGTCTTGTCTTTTCTTTTTTGTGTGGAAATGACACACTTATTCATCCACCTCCTCCCTGTCTCACTAGATCGCTGTCACGAAGACGGGGCTTCGTATAAGATCGGAGACACCTGGAGAAGACCTCATGAGACAGGAGGCTACATGCTCGAGTGCGTCTGTCTCGGTAACGGCAAAGGGGAATGGACCTGTAAGCCTTTCGGTGAGTCATACATATACTTAAATACTGTTTGTGACTAACTACATATCAACCTTGGCGACTGATGCGTTATTGTCTGCTATAGGGAAATGTGTCTAGACATGCAGTTTTAATATTTCATTCATTCTGGGTGTCATGATATATCGATCTGGTGATACATGGCAATAACTTCTATCTGAATTGGATATCCATAATGTCCTGTCTAGAATCAGTAGGGAAAAAGGGAAACAGCAGGTTGCTAGAAAAATGTTCCAATACAATCATTTGTCTTAATGCAATCCAATGACACTGATAAACTTCCAATAAAGATAAAAAGCACTTTAATTTGTTCTTATTTAAAATGAATTGGACCTCTGCAAGCAATAAACACAACAAAGATATTGAAATATAGTGATACCTTGGTTCTCAACCATACATAATCTGTTCCAGAAGGCTGTTTGAGTAGTGTTTTTTTTAAAAATCTGAATAGATTTTTTTCCATTACAATTAATTGAAAAATAAATGATGCGTTCCCAACCTAAAAAATAAGACTAAGCACAGCAACATAACAGATGGCAAATGCAAACAATATACCCCATTGACAGAGACACAAGGGTTTAAATAGACCGATTTGGGTTGACAAGACAATTAGAATCCAAGAATGGATATTTTATGATGCCCACTAAGTGTGTTTATGTTTGTGCGTAGCCGAGCGTTGTTATGACAACGCGGCAGGGACATCTTATGTTGTTGGTGAGACATGGGAGAAGCCCTACCAAGGATGGATGGTTGTGGACTGCACCTGCTTGGGAGAAGGAAGTGGCCGCATCACGTGTACCTCCAGAAGTAAGAGAAACCTCAATTGTGTTTTCATGTCCATCTTAATGCATTTGCATTGGCACACGTAAAAAAAAGTTTGACTCATCTTTCAAGATCATTGGAATATTGTTTTGTATGTCCGAGATAGAGTATATACTAAAAAAATGGAATTAAACATTTAGTTCTAGCTGTTTTCGTTCTTTAATAGTACTAGAACAAGTATGCTTCCACCCAAAACAGTAGAAGTGTGCCTTATATACTAATATCTTCTTATGGGTTATAAATAAAAAGATAGATAATAATTTAGAAGTGCAAGAAGTTAACTAGATAATCAAATTAACAGATAAGAAACCTTGTTTTACAAGGAATTGTCCAAATCCTTGGAATTTTAGCTTTTTAAAAGTACATTTTTTGTGGTCCTCCATAAAAGTTGCCTGATTTTGAGGTTTCTCACTTCCATTAGTAACAAGCTAGGAAATGTCTTAAAGCAGAAAAATTGAATTACTATTGGTTTCCTTCAGAGCCTATCACATGTATCTTATTACTGTCGTCTTTCAACTGCCCGGCATTTTGACCTGACCTGTCCTGTGTGTGTGTTTATTCTCTGTATTGAAGATTTTGTAGAAAAAAAGAACCCATTCATTCATCCGTCAATCCCTTTCAGCTTATTTCCCTTCTGGGCCTGCATAGCAAAACAATGAAATGAAGGCCATGTTTTTTGTCTTTTAGGATCGTGCTTAATGATTCCTATCTTTTCTAGACCGCTGCAATGACCAGGACACTCTAAGCTCCTACCGAATTGGCGACACGTGGACAAAGACAGACTCCAGAGGCAACCTGCTCCAATGTTTATGCACCGGGAATGGCCGCGGAGAGTGGAAGTGCGAAAGACATGCTTCACTTCACACTACTGGCCTGGGTGAGAACTGATGGTTTCCTTATGGTTGTTTTTTTTTTTCCATGTTGAAAGCGTAGAAAGCCAAGTGTTGATGAGAGAAAGACATGTCTTATAACTCATGATCATGAGCTCACAAATAAGAAAAAGCTGGGAGGGGAAAAAAAACTTTGGACAGAACAACGTTAAGCAGGAAAAAATGTGATTCAAGCTGCTGAAAGAAATGCTCTGTGTTCTCTCGACAAATCTTTTAAGTTAATATTTAGGATTGCTTCTTTGCCCTCTGACCTGATTCCCACGTTCTACTTCAGGAACTGGCTCTCGTGTGATCACTAATATCCAGCCAGCCATTTACCAGCCTGTCCCTGAGGTTCAGCAAGAAGGACCCTGTCGCTCTGATTCTGGACTGTCTTATTTTGTTGGACAGCGTTGGTTTAAGAGCCAGGGGACAAAGCAGATGTTGTGTACTTGTTTGGGAAATGGTATCAGCTGTGAAGAGTGGGGTGAGTTTTAATTACACATTTTTCTATCTGGAAAAACAGCACAGCTGTGATTTAAACTGAGTACAAATACACAGATTATTATTTTTTGCCATCAGTTTTGCAGTCCAAAACAAGGTTCCCAAAAAAACATTTAATATTCAGTTTTACATCAAATAACTTTACACTTAAGAACTTCCACTAATTGCAAAAAGATAAAAAGTACTTTAAAATTCAATACACTAACTGTATGCAGTTCTTTTTTAAATCCAATATTTTTCATCCAATACAATTATCTGAAAATGCAATAAACTTTCTTTCATCATCCTCCCCGGAGTGTACATGTACTCAAACATTTCAACATTTTTTTTTCCCCACCCAGATGGTCCAGCTCCAGTATATGGCGGCAACTCAGGAGGTCAACCTTGTGTTTTCCCCTTTGTCTACAAAGGCAAGACATATCATGCTTGTACCTCCGATGGACGTGCTGATGGTCAGCTTTGGTGTTCCATCTCATCTGATTTTGAGACAGAGCAAAAGTATTCCTTCTGTACAGAAAAGAATGGTGAGCCAGATTGTCAAACACCCAAGAAGCAACTGAGTAGCCAGATACTGATTTTATCTCCTTTTCTAGTAATGGTGGCAACAAGGGGCGGTAATTCAAATGGTGCTCTTTGCCAATTTCCTTACCTTTACAATGGCCAAAACTATACCGACTGTACCGCGGACGGACGCAGGGATGGCATGAAATGGTGCGGCACCACCACAGACTTCGACAAAGAACAGCGATTTGGATTCTGCCCCATGGCTGGTACGTGAGTATAAACTGGGGAAAAAATGTGAATCTTGCTGTTTTGGTTTTCAAAGAATGACAATGAAATGCAGTCTACACCACATTGACTTTAAAAATTTGACAGATGGGCCGGGTCAGCACAAGATAAGATACATATAGAAAAGTGCATTCGTTAACAGTACAAAAGAAACATAAACAGAAAAAAAGACCAAAGTATTAACATACTTATCACTCATCATTAAAGTAAAAAGTATAAAGTACAAAGTAAAGTAAAAAGGAATGTATTAAGAAATATTAAAATGCGGAGATCCATATACAAGCCACATATGGCTTCCAAGCCATAGGTTCCCCCCTCTAAGCGTTACCCTTTCAATCACGCTTCCAGACGGTACAAAATCCTCCTCCTTGTCTGAAAAAGGTGACGGTTAAGTCAATTAGCATGTAAGCTCGTAACAAGTTTAGAGATCTTGGCTGAATTTGTTTTGGGCTCTAACACCTTGCCCTTGGCAAATTGAAGTCATTTGGCCTGGAGGGGAAGTGATGTTTTGTTGAATTGGCGTCACTTAGACCTCAGCAGGCAACAAAAGAATCTCAAGGCAGTGAAACAACAGGAGGTTACTGATGAGAACTGAGTGTAAAATCAAAGTTTGCAAGTAGGTGAGTTAGGTAATGAAGTCAAATCTCGATGAAACGTTATCCTCCGATAGCAAGGAGACTTAAGTCGCAAGCAAATCTTTTGAGAGCTATTTTCAAAACAAATCTTTGCAGAACAGGCTGACATCAAAAGCTTCTCGCACTTCAAAGTTGTCAGATGGGAGATTAAATAGTCTGGCGGCAGACTGTAAAATGTGTGAGACACAAGAAACATCTGCAACAGTCAGATAACAAACAATGGAGTATTAGCTTTTATACAATAACTTCAGTTTTCTAATGATGTTTTAGCATGACGCAACCAAGGAATGTATCTTTATGTCACTTGGATGATATGATGATAATTGAATTCTGTATCTTATTTTCTCATGTCTTTGAGGGGCCCACGTTTGGTCAACACCCCGTTGTTAACAAAACAGCTTGTCAAAGTTTTAAGAGGGGGAGTTGGTCAACTGCGCAGCCAAGAACCTTTGATTCAGGCTTAAATGACTTAACAAAGACTGTCAAAATAAACGTTCTAATTGACATGTTAATGGTAATGTTAAATAGAGTCTCACCACCTTCATGTTTTGTTGAAAAGGTTAATGTTCTGTCAGCCATGTGGTCTTTTAGACACAGTTTACAGCCATCAGGGGACAAATTGTGTCAACTAGTCAATAGAATAAAAAACAGGATGAAGGATCTGCAGACATGATCCCATCTTAAACACAAGGAGAAAAAAAAACCTTCATGAGGCCAGGTGTAGGTCTATCCTAAGGCCTCATTCCAACACGGCAGATGTACTATCTCCCCTTACGGACAATATACCATATTGTTGCTTGTTTAGACTGAACTAAACCTGGAGCAATGCCTTCCAATGTGGGATTTTAGATAAGATCCACTTCCTGACCCATGGAAGCCTTTGCCATCAATTTTAAAATCTGATGTTCAGGTTTCATTTGGATTCCTTTGTCATTTTGGAACATAAAAAACAAGGAAACTACTGTCGGGTTTCATATTTTTGTTACTAAAACTCAGAAATCAAACACTACATACCACAATTCTTTCATATTTAATAATTATTTGATATAAACTCACTTTAGAAATATCCAACCCTCCCAATTGACTGTCTAAGATCCAGAATTACATTGTCAACACTAATGTCCACTTTAACTCTCCTTAATGCACAACGCATGTTTAACATGTCGTCATTCCAAGCAGTCACATAAGACTTTTTTTCAATTTTATTTCTAGTCATTACTAGACAGATGTTTGCATTTTACATTCTGGCTTGTGTCTTCCAGCCCACGAAGAAATGTGCACCACCAGCGAAGGGGTAATGTACCGCGTAGGGGACCAATGGGATAAGCGGCACGATGTTTTGGGTCACATGATGCAGTGCACTTGTGTGGGAAATGGGCGAGGAGAATGGAGCTGTGTTGCATACTCCCAACTTAAAGGTAAGTTGTATGTGTGTTTGTGTTGTAATACTATAAAGCAAGGCTAATATCATGTGAGTGACAAGTTGAAAGGTCATAGATGGAGTATAATGAACTCCATGTCAAAAGGTTAAAGCTAAGTATGCACACCTGTGAGTTATAGGTTTCTTGTCGCACCTGTACTACACACACACACACACACACCAGATGTTCACTAGCCGTAAAAGTCATCTCATTTGACCTTTGCTCGTGTCTTTTTTGACAGACATTCTTTGTCTCTTTTAGACCAGTGTATAGTGGATAGTCTTACCTACGAGGTAAACCAGACCTTCACCAAGCAACATGAGGAAGGCTACTCAATGAACTGCACCTGCTACGGACAAGGGCGTGGACGCTGGAAGTGCGACGCTATTGGTAGGTTTAAGTTTGCTTGTAAGAGTTAGAGCAGGGGTCAGGAACCTTTTTGACGAAGAGAGTCATAAACAATTCATATTTTCTAATGTTATTCCTTGAGAGCATACTCTGAATTTAAAAGTCAAAATACGTGTAAATGGTTGTCTTTTACTATTAATATTTTTGTAATTTCACTACTTTTAAAGTGGAAAAAAATGAATACTTTTGACAACATTCGTATGCAGTTGCTAATCAATGAGAGTATGCATTCTAGCACTCTAATGCAAAAAAAAAGAAGATTAAAGCAGCACTGGATGTAGTATCTCAGTTCTGTCACCAGCAGCTTCCATATTTTAGCTCACAGATTAAAGAAGAGCCAGATGCACCCATCGAAAGAGCCATATGTGGCTCCCGAGCCATAGGTTCCCTACCCCTGAGTTAGAGGAATGGAGAATTTCAATGTTCTACTTATAAACTTTAAGCTAAACTCTTTAGATGAACTGGCTTTGATGTGATTGCCCACAGATCAGTGCCAGGAACCAGAGACAAGAGCCTTCTACCAAATTGGGGAGTCCTGGGACAAGGTCATCCACGGGGTCATGTACAAGTGCTATTGCTATGGCAACGGCATTGGAGAGCTCAGCTGTGAGCCGCAGCAGTCTTATCCTGGTAAGATGCATCTTTCATAATGAGATGAGCGATCCAATCTTAACTTGAAACATTTCTGCGGCTACAAAGTTGTTCTTGCTATCAATCAAACAACTGAGCGATAAACTCTGTGAAGGTCTGATTTATATTATGGTATACGTACCAACATAGGAAGTGAGAATTGTCATAAATCCCCTCTAAAAGAAAGCCCCCAGCTTTGATGAGTGACAGAATGAGATTGGTGCAGTGTGAATTCCTTCTTTGCACCCCCCTCCCCTCGTTACCACAGCTGGAGAAAATACTAGTGTGGCTATATCACTCATTCAAAAGTAAAAAATAAGTTAGATTAAAAAAAAAACTGAGTTTTACATCAGGCAGAATTTATTCTGACACATTTGCTTAAGCAGTGGGACAAAGGGGCAGAAATGTAGGGCAAATTTCTGTTGTGACTGGTTGTAATGGCAACCAGCTGCAATATCTGTGTGAGTGTGGTTGTGCACAAAGTGTGTGTGTCATACTACATACATAGATTTTAAAAGTGAGAGTGAAGTCTGGGCTTCATGTCAGAGTATGGCCATAAAAGGTAAAAAGAAAGAAAGCCCAATGAGAGCGAGTGTGCAGTGGACTCAGTTGTGATAAGATCCTCTAAAAGGGGTATTTGCTTGCCTTGATTTCTGACTCACAATGGAACACTCACTCTTTTCACAGATTTTTTTGTATACAAAAACTTCCCATATTCCTCCAAGCAGTGTATTTTTACTATTCTTATTATCTGTCTTGTTCAACTCCACAAAAATTTGAGTCTCTAAGGCTGAGACAGTTATAATGTGCCACATGGGAGTTTGGTTTTGTCCCTTTAAAGTTGTGCATATTGTGTTGTTTATTCATGAAAATTTTTAAGGAGTATAAAGAACTGTGAGAATATTTTCACAAAAACTTGATTGAATATTCTGACTACTTAGTATTAAGTGGTGTTATAAGATCTTTTTCTCGCCAAGAAAACCACCTGGGAAGGTATATAGTAACAAAATGTAAAGGGAAAGAAAAGAATAAGACTTGAGTATAGTATTCCTGTTAGTAGGCTTAGCAATTGCATAGTAAAAAGGAGCATGAACATTAGTCGCATAACTTGGACTCATTAATACTATGGGTGGTTTGTCCTAATACTAAAACGCATCTGGCCAATCTCTTACCAGCAGTTTGGTAGCAATGGACATTCATTCCCTGCCATTCTTTGCCAGTCCAAATGGATTGGACGTACATTTCCGACGATAAAAAAATGCTTATGCTTATTGCATTGCATAGTGAGAAGGTGATTATGTCATGTGTGGAACAGATGGGATTCAGTAGAATCCGCCCTACACTGGTCGGTGGTGGCCTGTGGCTCTGCATTGGTCTTTAATGGATCCCAGATTGTTTTTGAGGTTTGTGTATCTGTGAGGATGTCGGGTTAACCGAGCCACTTGCTCGGAAACCTTGATTACAGGTCCACTCTTTGGAAAAGTGGTGAGCAGTTTGAGTTTTTTTTTTTTTTATGGGCGCTACCAGTTTCTATCAACAACTTACAGTAGGTCAAGTCTTCTCTCCACATGGCTTATTTTGGAAAATGACTTGATACCTTCTTTTTTCCTCAAACAGGAAATCCATTAGGCTTTAAAATTCATCTGCTTTTTTTACCCTACAATTTCTGCTACTCTAATGTAAATCAAAGATGTAATGCCATAATAGCTTTGAATCAGAACCAGTAAGAAAACTACAGTACTTCAAGGTATCCTTGGCAATCAGGGAAATTGTTTGTACAGATGTAGGACAGATGTTCACTTGCTATGGGCAGAATGTAGAAAAAAAACTCCTGGGGGTGAAACTGTTTCGTATCAGTGCACTTTGACATACTTTTATGGTGGGTGTGTCCTTTCAGCAGCCAAAAATATTAAATAATAACCCGCTAAATGGGATTTTTTACTTGGCCACTACTGTTCTAAGTTATCCTTTCGACCACGGGTAAAAAGAAAGCAAACTTGTAGAGTACATTTCTTCTCCCATATGGCTCTGAGGTCCAGATTGGAATCTGACAGTCCTGTGCTAGTTTTGTTTTCCTCCTGGAATGAATTCTTAGCGTTTTGGAAGGGAAGATTCACGTGCTCTTGTGTGTAGAAGTTATCTAATATTTTTAGAGCACAGTATTAACTCATTAGCTCTGCTAACTCCTGCCATTTAAAATGGATTTGATGTTTTATGTTAACATTTTTTTTGTCTATTGCTTCTATCTTTTGTATAATAGGTGGTCAGCGTCCTGTCCAGGTGATCATAACAGAATCTGGCAATCAACCCAACTCCCACCCTATACAATGGAACGCCCCACCTTCTGCCCATATCACCCAATACATCCTCAAATGGAGAGTGGTGAGTTTCAAGACACTTGGCATTCAGACATGGTTTTTAAATGTTTCAAATAGTGTAAGAAGGACTGCAATTACAATTTATTTCCTTAGCAATTACTTAACCAAATTATCAAGACATTTTTTTAATGATTGGGGACCAGTTGGTTCCCATGGCGACCATAAGACCTGGTTGTTGAGATGGAAACCTGTTTTTTTTTAGATTTATATCATATTTTTCACTATTTTAAGCCATTTCTTGGGCAATTGTTCAAAAAATAAACTAAGTTTTATGACCATGTTTAATGACTGTGCAATTCCTTGTACAAAAATAAATCCACACAGACATTTATTCCGGTGAATTATAGTAAAATGATTTGTGATTTATTTATTTTTAAATAGAAAAATACTAACCATGGTTGGAACGAAGTGAACATCCCAGGCCATCTTAATTCCTACACCATCTCCGGGCTTAAACCGGGCATGATCTATGAAGGTCAGCTGATCAGCGTATTACGCTTTGGACGGCAGGAGCTCACCCGCTTTGACTTCACCACACATTATGGATCATGTAAGTTTAGAGAAGTCAGGTTTACTGAAGAGATATCTTTAATTTCTCAGACATTTGTCCTTTTCATAGTGGCTACATCACAAGGCGAAACCACCCCATTTCCACCCATTGTGGACACCTCTGAGTCTGTGACTGAAATTACCTCCAGCAGCTTTGTCATCTCCTGGGTCTCAGCTTCCGACACAGTTTCTGGTTTTAGAGTTGAGTATGAACTCAATGAGCTGGGACAGAGCACCGGAGAACCCGTGGTTGTCGGTCAGTACTGCAATACTTCTATGTATTTCCTAGAAAATGTCAATCACATCTTAAATCAACTGGTATGTATCAAGCATAACTTGTGTTCATGTATATTTTGTTCAGATTTGCCACGTACAGCTACCTCAGTGAACATTAATGAGCTTCTACCAGGGAGGAAATACACAGTTAATGTCTATGAGGTGACAGATGCTGGAGAGGATAACTTAATTCTTTCTACTTCACAAACTACTGGTGAGTGCATTTTGTAATGTAAATATTGCAGTACGTATATCATGAAGAGGATTTTGGTTACCTTATACTTCATTTGTTCCATGTTCCAGCTCCTGATGCCCCCGCAGAACACGACGTGGAGGATATTGGGGAAACTTCTATCGTAATTACCTGGGAGAAACCACTGGCTCCCATCACGGGTGTGTCAATTTTTTCTCTTGCAGTCATGATTAATCTACCGCTCGACATCTAAACCATATACTTTTGTCTTCTTTGCAGGCTATCGTGTCGTTTACACCCCATCCGTTGAAGGGGAAAGCACAGAGTTGACTCTCCCCGACACGGCAACATCTGTGACATTGAGTGACCTTCGTCCTGGGAAATTGTACAACATTAGTATCTACGCAGTGGAGGACAGTTTGGAGAGCGAGCCTGTTTTTGTACAGGTTAACACTGCTGGGGATCCTCTGCCAGGTATGCGTGTAACCATCAAGAATGTTATGAAAGTCACTAAGAAATTTAGTGTGACAACGTTAGTCCTGAAATTAGAAGCAACAAAGTTGGGCATCTGGTTTTTCCTTGGTAACGCGGTAGTGATCTTTCCTCTTATTACAAGCTAGCAAACCATCAAAATCATTTTAAAGCTGTAATCATGTCTTGTGTATAATGCTTTTTTTCCAAAAGGGGAAAAAGGCATGAGAAGATCTAGGTTTGTTTGTTTTTTTATATGTGAAATTCAAAATGTTTTCTATCACTGATGTTAAATGTGATGTCCTTGTTGTTAAAAATGTCTACTTTAGTTTCTTTATAAAGTGTATTTTCATTAGAATAATAGGGTATTACATTGACTTTTCCCAAGAAATCACAAACTTTCAAAATACAAATTGGAAAATACTTAAATTTTTGGAGTAATTATACACTTTCAGAGCCACATCTGATGCATCAATGGCAGCCAATGACCTCTATCTAATTCCTGGTATTTATGTCTGAATTTGGACACCATCCAGGCAACTTTTGTTATTTATATTTCCAATACTTAATTCGGTAAGTTACAATAGTTTTCCAGCGGAAAGTGATGTCACAGAGTTCACAGCTGCTGCTGCGCTTTCATTCTGATTGACTTCAACTATGTAAAACTTTCCACTCTTGCCCGGTCCTACATGTGGTTGGCTTGTTGGAGCAGATGCTAGGACTCCCTTTGTATGCATGTTTGCATAACCTGGGTGATGGAATAAAGATGTGTAACTTGGTTGACAGGGCATTGCCTTGTTCGGGAACGGAGCGTTTATCTCAAGCTGTCATTACAAATGGAAAGTGAACAAACAGGGCCGTTTTATTATATTAACTCATTGTTTAGGGCCATTACCTTAATTTGATCAAAACTGTTGA
This sequence comes from Stigmatopora nigra, assembly GCF_051989575.1. NCBI lineage: Eukaryota > Metazoa > Chordata > Actinopteri > Syngnathiformes > Syngnathidae > Stigmatopora > Stigmatopora nigra. The sequence continues at coordinate 6,552,261 of NC_135518.1, read as the reverse complement.
GCTTCTATTTGCACAGCCAAGATTCTAGTTAGATTTTATCAAGGATTGTAAGGATATCAAGTTCATTTTACAACCCCTTTTAGTCTTGTCTTGTTAAAGAAACAACCATAATACCAGGTGTCTTTTCCCTGTCCACAGAGGAAGTAACCTCCCCAACAGACCTGCAGTTTCACGAGGTGTCAGATAAGAAAATAGTTCTGACCTGGTCTGGGCCAGCCGGCGACGTCTCAGGTTACCGGGTCACTGTGGTCCCAGTGGATGAATCTGGTTCTCCTCAGAGAGAAATGACTCTTCCCGTCAGCCAAAATTCATACGTTGAAGTCACTCACCTTCAGCCTGGAACGCAATACCGCTTTAACATCTACACAATCAACGATGGAGAGGAGAGCCTACCGCTTATTGGAGAGCATGTCACAAGTGAGTATGGGGGCTGTTTTGGTGCCATTGATAATGGCAGACATCCAATCCATTTGCCCTGACAGCGATTTTAAGCGAATGGATTGGACGTTGGTTAACTTCAATGGCAGTGAATACATTAAAAGTAGAAAAATAGATGGTTTAATGGAAAAAAACATTCATTATAATTGTCCTTTTTTGTCCATGCTGTGTATTATTACTCTGAAAGAAGTTTTTTGCTTGTTTGCATGTTTGCATTATGGTGGCCTGGGGTTGATTCCCACTGTGACAGCAAGGGCCTCCGGCGTAAAACATGTTTCCAAATCTATCATGCGAATCGGCTGCTTCCCTGTGGCGACTCATGAGGCTATAAACTAAAAAGTCTGACACTTTAGCCTAACTCAACCAATCTTTTATCTCTCTCTCTCTCTCTTCAGAACCTGACGCTCCAACAGATATCCACTTCAGCAACGTGACAGAGGACAGCGCTATGATTCTATGGTATGCACCTCGAGCCAAAATTACAGGCTACCGTCTCTTCCTCTCCGTCGAGGGTTCGAATCCGAAGCAGCTACGACTTCCGGCCCGGCTCACTGAGTACACACTTCTCAACCTGAAGCCGGATACAATGTACACTGCTAAACTGCACTCTGAGCAAGACAATACAATCAGTGAAGGAGAAACAGCTGTTTTCACCACGAGTGAGTACTGTGTATAAATCCGTTTTTTTTTTTGAATGTAGACGATATGCCAAACTTTATTTGTATTTGCAGATCCAGCAATGGGTAATGCTCCCCATTTCAGCACAGATGTTACAGACACTTCTATTATTATTTCTTGGACTCCAGTACCACACATTGGATACAAGGTATGTTTTTATGAGCGACACAGTTGGGATTTAAGAGTGTTTTGATTGTAAAAGTGTGGTCAATAAACGGTATCTAAGTACCAGAGTTAAAATAAAGAACTTCAAGCTTGGTAATGTATCAATTAATTGACCAGATGCATGTGGAGAGTCAAATACAGTAATCCCTCGAATATTGCGGTTAATGTAGACCACACATGGCCGAGATAATCAAAAAATCGCAAAGTAGGGTCACCCCTATTTTAACTACTTTTTTTTTTTTTTGGTGTTGAGTCTTTGTGGATATAGAAAAAAAATGGTGCTTCTTTTTTTGGCCTAAGTTAAATAGAGAAGCCTTAGTAACACAGGAACTGCAAACCTCTGGGAATGATCGGATTGGCCCAACAAATATGTCTCACGAGTGATGAGAATGCTCTGCACTTCGTCCTCATTCTTGGGAAAACACCAACCTCTGACCTTTGCCTCCTGTATACTAATGCGTGTGTGCTGTTTTTCTGTGCCGTGCTGACCACGCGTCCATTTATCTCAGTTGACAGTGCGCCCCAGTCAGGGCGGCGAAGCCCCTCGAGACGTAACCTCGGACTCGGGAAGTATTTACGTATCCGGACTGACTCCCGGAGTGGAATATACCTACAGTGTGCAACCAGTCGTTAATGGCCAAGATCAAGGAAGCCCCATCACGCGACGAGTCGTCACACGTGAGTGGAAAACATAAAATCTTTCTTTACTGTAGCATTTATTTCACTTATACCACAACAGCTCTTTCACCTCCCACTCAACTCCATTTGGACTCCAATTCGGACACTGGAGATATTACTGTCCAGTGGAATGGAGCGAGTACACCAGGTACGCACAAAAGCCACAAATACTTCAAAAAGGTGAAGTTTTTTTTTGTCAAACCAATGTGTCTTTCTTTTGATTAGACATCACTGGCTATAGAGTTACCTGTGCTCCTACCAATGGGCAGCAAGGAAACAGCGTTGAGGAGTTTGTGAAGGCTGGAGAAAACTCTTGCACCCTTGAAAACCTCAGTCCAGGAGTGGAGTACAACATCAGTGTTTTTACAGTTAAGCATGACATGGAGAGTGCGCCAGTATCAACTACCATTACTCCAGGTTAGTTTTAGTTGTAAGGACTATGGATTATAGTAGCAAAAAAATTGCATTTAGTTTGGATTGCCATTGTTGTTTTTGTGATTTTACTGCCTTCTATCAAGCAATATTTTCATAGTATCAAGTTGAAAGTTAATATTTGACATTAATTTTCAACCATTATTAGATACTTGTGATTCTAAACTAACTTGAGTTCAAATAACAACAAACATTAACAAAGCTTTTTTAGACTAATACATATTGCACAGATTGAACATTTTCAGTGAAGATGCTCCACTGTTAAAAGTTTAATGATGTGCAGATATAATATATGGTGCTAAACACATTTACTAGACCACCACCTATATGTAAGGTCAATTACTTTTCTGTAAATACAGAAAAAGGTGATCTAATACATTTAAGCACTGTATATTGTACAAAATATAGCACGTTCATCTATTGCTGTGATATGTTGACTACATATCCCACAATACTGGAAATGGACTATTAATGGCTCTCATCTGTTATCTCCACTTTCTGTCTGTCGTGATCTTCCTTTTCTCGACTCTATTTTCTTTTCGGTATTTTTTTCGCTGTCTTTACCCTAAAAAAAAAACAACAACAGACGTCCCACAGTTGACTGACCTCAGCTTCGACGATGTTAGTGACTCCACCATCAGTCTACGCTGGTCTCCAATCAACTCCACAGCCATCACCGGTTACAGGATTACGGTGTTGGCGGCGGGTGAAAGCGTACCTTTCTACCAAGACACAGTTATGCCAACGACCGGACATTATACGGTCTATGGGTTGGAACCTGGTATCGAATATGACATTAGCGTGATCACTGTAACAGAGAATGGAGAAAGTGAACCCACTACGGTCACACAACAGACTTGTAAGCAAAAGCATGTAGAGTATGTTTCATGGTTTTTACTTTATCTCAGCCACTATAATAAACTCTGTCTGTTTTGTTTTCCATAGCTGTGCCGGCCCCAACTGATCTGGGCTTTGGCCAAGTAGGCCACGACTTTATGGAAGTCACATGGGTCTCACCACGCGTGCCAAACATGGCTGACATCAGCAACTTCCTTATTAGGTTTGAAACAATAAGTTCAATGCACTTAATTTATTGGTTGCCACTGATGAGCTTCATTAAAAATTGACTCTTTTAATATTGACTACAGAGTTACTAGAACACTGAAACTTAGGAAAAAAGATCAACCATTAGACTATTCTAATGGTTTTATTGTTATTTTATAAATTACCCATACATTTTATTTTTTCAATTTTTTTTTAAAAAATGTAAAGTATGAATGAAAAATGATAAATTAGTTGTCATAGAGTCAATTCATTGTGGCAGCCTGTCCTAAATAGTGAATTATCATTGTTTTTTTAATTTAATTTTATCTTTTGTTTAGGTACAATCCAATTGATTTTGATGATGACCTTACCGAAACCAGTGTAGACGGCAAAATGAACAATGTTGTTTTGAAAAGTAAGTCGGAATGAAAACAATAATTACACTGCAACTTGCAAGCACAATGGATTCTATTTTATTAACACTTTTCTTTTCCACTTTGGGCAGATTTGCTGCCAAACACTGAGTATCTCGTGAGTGTGGTCTGCATTTATGAGCAGAGGGAGAGCTCTCCACTTGTCGGGACCCACAAAACCAGTGAGTTTTAGTTGCACTGCTTCAACAAGTGATTTAACTCATTGGTTGCTATTGACGTCCAATCCATTCCATGCCACACTCTCCTAATTCAAATGGATTAGACATCAATCATAGTATTTGGAAGAATAAGAATATTTTTTTGTTGTTGTTGTCTTATCTCATCTTCTTTAGCCCTGGATTCACCTGTTGCTCTGAGTTTCTCTGAGATCTCAACCACCTCCTTCACCATTCACTGGCTGGCTCCCCAGAGCAAAATCACGGGCTATCGCATCCGTTACCAGATGGCAAGCGGTGGAAGAACCAAAGATGAGAGGCTTCCCCCTTCCAGGAACCATTTCACTCTTACAGCACTGGCTCCAGATACTGATTACTTGGTTAACATATTCGCAGTTAGTGGAACACAGGAGAGCTTGCCGCTGACTGGCAATCAAAAGACAAGTATGAAATCATATTGTTCTTATATGACAGCAAGTTAATGGGTAATGTTTTGCTTACAGTTTTGTTTTATGTTTGTCCAGTTTCTGATGCCCCAACAGACCTCGAAGTTCTCGAATCTACCCCCACCAGCATCACTATCCGATGGGATGCCCCTCCTGTCACTGTGCGCTACTACAGAATCACTCATGGCGAGACAGGTAAAGCAATGGTGACTTTTAAAAGGGAATATAATTTATCAAAAATGTGGTTAAAATGTTTTATTCCTTATTTTTGTCTTCTTTTCAACCCTTTTGAGGATATGCGGTTCAGAAAATGAAGTTTTTCTCTTTTTTATATATATATTTCATGTTAAAAATATTCTTCAATGAGCTCTAGTTTGTCATCCATCAATGGAATATTGCTGAACTTACAGTTTGCCAAAATGTTTGAAATATCACTTTTATTTCGCGACAAACTTTTCACGAAAACGTAGCTATTGTCTATTAAAATGGCTAGTCGGTCACTTTCATTGATCATAAATGCATTCATATCTTCTTCTCAAGCATAATGTAATGTAGTCTATCTTTCCTGATTGTGTCTCTTTCTTCAGGAGGCCACAGTAATCCCAAGGAATTCACCGTTCCTGGCTCTCAGTCCACTGTAACCATCCCCAACCTGCAACCTGGTACTGACTACACTATCACCGTCTATGCCGTAACTGGCAGAGGAGACAGCCCTGCTTCTAGTATTCCTATCTATGTCACACATAAAACAGGTACAACAAACAAACACGATTATTTCATACATACTAAAAACCCAAAGCTACACTCTTGTACCCTTTTGACAAGTTTAACTATTTTTCCAGGAGTCGACTCTCCCTCTGACATGGAAGTAATGGACATTAATGACAACAGCGTCACTGTGAAATGGAGCCCTGCTCAAGGTCCAATCAAGGGGTACAGAGTGACTGGAGTCCCCAGAAATGGCCAAGGTTCTTCTTTCACTGAAGTGGTGGCTCCAGGTACATATTCCTAAAAAAAGTTGGTTGAATATGACATTTCAGGTCAACCAATTTCACTTCCACTTTCAAGTTTTATGGAAAAGTCAATAGAACAAGTTAATGCTTCGAATTCAAGTTAAAGTATGTAAATAGTGCTTTAACTGCGCTTGTGATTGGCTGACATACTTTAAGTTATCATAATGGGTTTTATTGACATATATCAGTTGTAGTTTCTTCTTTTCTGCTTCAAAATTGGTTTCAATTCCTTTTGCCGATACAGACCAAACAGAAATGACTTTCTCCGGCTTGATGCCGACAGTGGAGTACACCTTTAGCGTTTACGCTCTGGGACAAGATGGAGAGAGTTCACCATTGGTTGTGAATGCCCTCACCAGTAAGGATTTTCCAAAGATTTTTTCATAACTAACTTCAATTTTCATTCTATGTCGCCAAATTGAAAATATTCCCATTTCTTTAGATGTCGATCGTCCTAAAGACCTGAGCTTCTCCGATATTGACTCCACCTCTCTAAGAATCACATGGGAGAGTCCCGACGGAATAGTTACGGCTTATCGAGTTTTATACTCCAGCTCTGAGGAGGGTGAAAGAGAGCTCCGTCCTTCCCCTCGAGGAGATGCCGAGTCCGCCATTATTTATGGCCTCCAGCCAGGAACCGAATATACGGTGAAAGTAATTGCCCTGCATGATGACACGGCCAGCACAGCACTGGTTGGAACTCAAACTACAGGTTTGAAATCCTATTCATTTGCATTGTAGTATGAATGTTTGTCTATGGAGACAGAAACAGAGACGTTTTTGCGTCTTTTTCAACACAGGGCTGTCACCCCCCACCAACCTGCAGTTCACCCAGGTTGGACCAACATCCTTCACCATGCACTGGGCTGTCCCAGGTCAAGAAAACAGGCTAAACGGCCAAACACGCCTCACAGGCTACCGTGTTATCGTCAACCCGAAAAGCAAGAGCGGACCCACCAAGGAGATGAATTTAGCTCCGGACACGACAAAGGCACACATCACTGAACTCATGGTAGATTTCTCATTTTAAAAAGTTATATCAAACAATTACTGCTATCTCTCTTTGAACTACTTATATTTTCTTCTAGGTTGCAACTACTTATAATGTTCATGTGCACGCCTTAAAAAACTCTTTGACCAGTAGACCAGTCCAAGGAGAGGTTACCACACTGGAAAGTGAGTTTTAAAGGATACAAATAATCCGTTGCCATAAGTCATGGTTAACCTTGTTTTTTTTCATCATTCTAAAGACATCAGCCCCCCTCGTCGCGTACGCATCTCAGACGTCAGCGACACCTCAATTAGTCTAACCTGGCGTTCCAAGATGGATGTTGTGTCCGGTTTTCTGCTCGAGGCCACTCCCACTTCCTCAACAACCTTCACTCCTATTCAGAAGAGTATTAGCGGCCAATCACGTTCATATACTCTCACAGGTATGCTGATATCACAAAAAAAGCGGCATGCAAAAAGTATGTATTCTATGTATTTTTTCACATCTCTGTGTGTACACTACAGGGTTGGAGCCTGGTACCACTTATAAAATCAATCTCTACACACTAAAAGGAAATGGCCGCAGTGCACCACTAACACTCACCGCCTCAACAGGTCAGTATTAATTTTTTTGTTGCTTTCAATCCATAAATCTAATTCAGAGTGTCTAATCATTGTCTTTTTCATCAGCCACACCAATTCTCAGCCCTCCTACCAATCTGCAGTTTAATTTACTAAACCCCACCAGCATCTCATTTTCGTGGGAGCCATCCCGCACTCCGGGGGTTACTGGTTATTACGTAACCTATGAGCAAGTTGGCAGTTTGCCTCAAGAAGTGGTCCCCAGACCCCACTCGAGTCAGACTTATGCCATAATCAATGGTGAGTTGGGAAGATATAACACTTTATGTGACCATGGATGTTCGTTGCTGTCAATGAACAAAGAGAAAGATTATAATTGGTCTTTAATATTATATTTCATAGGTTTGAAACCAGCAAGTGAATATCTCATCAAGATTGTTGCCCTGCAAAATACTTTCAGAAGTATTCCTCTTTCAGGCAAAGCCAGAACCAGTAAGTATAAAACATAATGAAAATAGGGTTAAAAAAATTTCAATCAAATATTTGAATATCAATTTTTAAGGACTAGGACTGTCGCAATTATTATTTTTGTTGATTAAAGACTGTTATTTACGGCTATATTAGTCTGGGTTCAAAATTCTAGTTGTACACTTAAGTACGATATTGTGAGAATAGTTGGACTGTGGGTATTATTTATTTATTTTCAAAGCAAAAATGGCATAAATATTGGCAAATATCAGATTTTGACTCCTAAAAAGATAGTCATTTACTTTTATTAAAGAATATTTACAATATTTATTTAAAAATATAATTAGGAAAATGCTTAATATTGTTATATATATTGTTTTTTTAAATTAAATTGAATATTTCAGGTTTCGGTTCAAAAGTCTTAGATTGTCCTAAATTTAATAATCTAAAAAATGTATTAATTTGATAATTGATTTGATGCTGATAATTCGGAATAGCCTTACAAACAAATAAGCAAAAAAAAAAGAAGTCTAACTGCAAACCTTGTCAGTGGGAAAGTTGTCTTTGGAAAGAGTGTGTAAAACACTGAGAATCCCCAAAGTTTTGGACCATTTCCTACTTGAAAAAACAACATCATGTCCAGCAAGTCTACTGCAGAAAATCCTCAGCCAAAGCCTTCCCTGCAATAAATTTCAGTTGGCTTCCATGTAAGTTTCTATTTGCTTAACTTGGCTTTTTATTGCGTTCAACCAGAGCCAGCTCTTAGTCATTCCCTACTGGTTCCCGAGCTGCCTCAGCTTCCAATTTCCCACCGACCCGCTACGGACATCTTGGACGTTCCCGAGTCCTTGAATGACAAGATGTGAGAGTCTGCAGAATATCTTCTATATTAAAAACAAAAAGAACATTTGATTATGCCCAAATCTTTACCTCCAAACTTTAGCTTTGACTCCAACAACGTCCTATTGGCCGGTACGAGTGGTCAGAGCAGACCAGGACAGCAGGGACAGCACATCTACACAGAGTACCAGAGCCTTGGTCCTAATAACGGACTACAGGGTGGACCAAAAGAAGGCCAGAGATCGATTCTTAGAGAACCTCTCGTCTACATTCCCGTGGCAGGCCCTGATGGAAACAGAGTACCTTTGGTCAAGGTTTGTTGACTACCACAGAACATTTAAACTCCTAAAGACCTGGTGTTCCCCATAAGTGGACATCATTACCCAAATTGTGATGTCCACGTATGGGTACATGAATTATTTTTATTTCCTGTGACGTTATTGTCTTTGTCCGTGCAGGTGAGCGAAATACCTCTACCAGGCCTTGCATTTGGTTTCCCTGAGAATGAGACAGAGTTGCCCCAAGAGGCACAGACCATCACAACCATCTCTTGGCAACCCATTCCGCAGACCTCAGAGTATGAAGTATCATGCAATCCCATCACACACATGGAGGAAAGAGGCTTTCAGGTAACAAAAGTTATTCATTAAAGTTTTTCACCACATAATTAATTCCAAGTTGCGAGAAAGACAGAAAATTTCGAAAGAGCATGGATGCCAATCCTAAAATTTATCTCTTTCCCTATAGATGCGTCTACCTGGCACTTCTAACAGTGCCACTCTTATTGGACTGACATCTGGTGCATCCTATAATGTAGTTGTGGAGGCCATGAGGGGCGGGGCTAAAGAAAAGGTGCTGGAAGAGGTTGTGACAGTTGGCAATGCAGGTAGGAAAACCTCAAGATATTTGAATGTATTTTTACTCCACACATTTAATGAGATTTATTTTTTACATCTTACCTTCAGTCATAATTTTGCATGGCAACTGAAAACAACCAATTAGAGTTGAGCTATCACCTGGTTTGGGCCATTTGGAACCAGTTCTTATTCGCTGCCACTTCCCTCAGTCAAATGAATATGGACATAATATGCAAATGGAATTAATTGTTCATGTGTTTCCGCTCTAGTTGCAGGCGACATCCCCATTTCCACCAACCGTGATGTGTGCTACGACACGTTCACGCACACGTACCACCAGGTGGGCTCCGAATGGGAGCGCATGTCTGAGACGGGCTTCAAGCTGTGGTGCCGCTGTTTGGGTCTGGGCACCGGCCATTTTAGGTGTGATTCATCCAGTGAGTGGCTTATTAACATCCACGCCATGGAATTCAAACATTCCATGTCATTTAACCTCAAAGGAATTTATAAATATGGACATTTTATCTCTATAAACATCCTGACATTTTTATAAATTCCTGAAAAGCTAGGATCAAATGAAGCCATAAAATTGTGCAATTCTATGTGCTGCACTTATGTCTATATGTATAAATACATATATAGATCTATATCATATCTCGGCATGAGCAGAATGGACAATAATGACAAATTCATTGATACAGTGGGTAAATGTATGGGCATTTTTAAGGGTTTTTACAGTTGTGTCAGTCTGCCTATGTTGACATGCCTGCTGTTTGTGCAGAAAATGGCATTTTTTTAATAATAGAGAGCAAAAAGATAATCTAGACTAACCCACAACCTCACTTCAGTTGTGTGTATTGTCTAAATACTACTTCAATTTTGCAGGAAATGTGTCAAATTCATGTCAGTAATTGTTTTTCTTCTTCTTGTTACTCCCTTATTGTCAATTTTTTAAAATCTCCTTACTCTATACGCAAACTTTTATCTTCACCAGAGTGGTGCCACGACAATGGCAACAACTACCGCATCGGCGAGAAGTGGGATCGCCACGTTGAGAACGGTCACATGATGAGCTGCACCTGCCTGGGCAACGGCAAAGGAGAATTTAAATGCGAACCTCGTAAGTGGATGAAAAATATCTTTACCTGTTAACGTAGTGTAACAATGCAGTGCTAACACTGTATACAAAACGTTGGTTATTTGATTAAAAGTTGACTTTATATTTTGATTGGCATTCATGACAACTTGTCATATAAATGTGAAATACATAAAAAATAAACTTAAAATATACCTAATTATCTATCAGTACTTTTCAGATGTTTCCACTTTAAAGACTATGGTATTAAACCATGATGGCATAATTAATATGTAATGATGTAATTAATATTAAGTGTGGCAAATGGTTCTTTTGTTCAAAACAGCTCTTCCCAATTGTTTTAAATGCATTATTCACTGCATAATTTGGGAGGGCAAGTGTCTTGATACTGGAAATCCTAGCATGCCTTGCGGTGACCATTTATGAAAATGCAATAATATTAATTAATATATATAATAAAGTTGTTGTAAAAGTTGCTATGTTGGCACACCAACCATCGAATTGGTTGAATTTCACCAACTGATGGTTTTGTAATAATATATTAGCACCAAATCAACGATTGTCTCTTTAAAACAGATGACTCCACCTGTTACGACGACGGCAAAATGTACCATGTCGGAAACCAGTGGCAGAAAGAATACCTGGGAGCCATTTGCACCTGTACCTGCTATGGAGGACAACAGGTAGGTTTACCTTTGTTACCTTGTGTTTTCTCGTCAACGTGGAAGTTATGTAATGAATGTGAACAATGTCAGGGCTGGCGTTGCGAAGACTGCAAAAGGCCTGAAGGGCAGGCCCACATGGACGCTGACGTGCTTCAACCTGCCCACTCTGACGTCTTCGACCGCTACAGAGAAAATGCTCGACGCAAACTGGTTGGTATTAACTGACAAACATCCAATCTATTTGAACTGGGAGAGATAAATGACTTAAAATACGACTCATATTCTGTTTTTTTCCCTTTGCAAACAGAATATACATTGTCCAATTGAGTGTTTGAGTCCCGAGCTGCTGGCAGATGCTCAAAGTCCATCCAAGTAGAGAATGAAAGAAGAAGCTACCACTTCAAGAAGGACACCTCTCTCCTCTTGTGACTGAAAGAAAAGGTTTTCACCACATCTGTGCCTTTAGGAATTTTGCCCAGCAAAACCTCTGTGCCTTTTTTACTGTTCTAAAAAAAATTGCGGCACAAAGTTGGAAAAACAGACGTAGATTTAATGCATTTCAATTATGTACATAGACACAGAAACATAATACCGAACTGTTGCACCAGGTGTTTTTCTACTTTTCAAATTATTTCAAAATTTAGCATTGAGTTAGTTAGTGATGTCAAACTGTGGCAAAGACAATTTTTTTCCAAAATAAGCATTGCTGCTTAAAAATTATACCATTTCTGTCCTCCGTCCGTGCATGAATAGTTGGGTAAAAAGCCAAAATTGATGTAACAAAATTTAAACTGTTTAATCTGACCTTTAAAATGACACCATCATTTAAAGCTGAGATTTCTTTTCGGAATTGTTCATAATTTTTTGTTTGTTTCTTTTATTTATCCCATTGTATTCAGGCATTTTGTTCAATGCTATTTCAGGGTTGTACACTTTTTTTTAATGGTTGGTGCCAAACTGAACTACTGTGGATCTTTTTAATAAACTGACAAATCGAACCTGACTTTGGTTATTTGTATTCTTTTTGATAGCAATGGGTTTTTGTTCATAGAATTTTTGCACAAACATTAATTCATGTACACTTAAAATACAAGAAATCTTGTCTTGTACAATGCAATTTTTTGCAGCATTGTGATTTTTTTTGGAGGGGTGCAAACTAAAGTTTATTCAAACACTTCCCATGATGGATGCAATTTTCAGACTTTTTCTTTTATTCCCACTTAAATGAAGAAAACAAATGTTTATCAGTATATTTCTCCTACCAACAACTACTCCAATTATCAATATTACGCTGCCGTCTGCTGGTTGGTTTTGATATTACTGCTGGCATGCGGTTGTGTTCTCCATGCTGGTCTTATCGCATAGGAAATAATATTAAAATGAACAAAAGCAGTAATAAAACAATACTTGATTTGTTTCCAAATCTAAATATGCTTTTCTGCTTAGGTTTTATTTGGTCTTACGTTGAAGGAGACAATGAGGAAGCAAGCTGGTTCCACGACGCAAAACTGCCGGAAGTCAAGCCCAAGCTTTAACTTAGCTGCTGCAGCTCAACTTCAACCAGGACTCAATCATGGCAGACGTTTGTTTAGATACCTTCATCCTGAAGCTGCAAGATGTAAATGCTGTGAAGTTTGGAGAATACAAGCTCAAAAGCGGCATCATGACACCTATTTACATCGACTTGAGAGTCCTCGTGTCTCACCCACTGCTCCTCAATCAGGTAAACACGTGTGCCACGAAGTCATGGTAGATGATCAAGAAAATGCATTTGTTTCTCACGATCTGCCACATACGACTCTGCCCAAATGATAAAAACTGGCTAATATTTTGAACAAGTTACACCATCGATGCATCATTTAAAAGTTCGCTCCTTATGCTCTTATTTTGAAACTTTGATTAGTTCGCGGAATAGTTGAACATAAAAAAAATCAAATACTCCCCCTAAAAGTAATTTTCCCATAATGACCATATAAAATTGTTGACCAGTGACCACGTTTAAATAGTCACTCTTTCTTAGATGTCCAAATTCATCTACCAAAGAGCTTTAAAAGAGCACCTCAAGTTTGACCTACTTTGTGGGGTGCCATACACTGCCTTGCCAATTGCCACCATCATCTGCTCCACCCACGAGCTGCCCATGGTCATCAGGCGCAAGGAAGCCAAGAACTACGGTAAGAAGGACCTTTTTTTTCCACACTTGATCTATGGATTCAACTTGGAATCATCTCCGTACATTAGGAACCAAGCGTATGGTCGAGGGCTCATTCAAAGAGGGAGAAACTTGCCTCATCATTGAAGATACAGTGACCAGTGGTGCCAGCATCCTGGAAACTGCAGAAGTGCTGTACAAAGAAGGACTGAAGGTACGATACAAAGATGCAAATACTAATAAGTGCAACATCATTTGAAGTTCTAATTGGATAATATGTCAAGGTGACGGACGCCATCGTGTTGATGGACCGAGAACAAGGAGCGGTAGACATGCTGGCCTCCAAAGGCATCAGGCTGCATCCCATCATTTCCATGTTCAGGCTGCTGGACGTGCTTAAGGCCTCTGATCGGATCGACGCATTGACGGCCCAAAGCGTGCGCGAGTTCATCTTGGCCAACAACACTTTTAGGTACTCGAATCGGGCCAAGTCCACGACCGCCATTTTTAGCCATCACCGTCAATGTCTGGTGTGTTCAGGCCAAATAAGGAGAATGGCGGTGACCTTCCAGCGCCTAAGAGGCAATGTGTGGAACGGGAGCTAAGCTATGAAGATAGAGCCAAACTTCCAAGTATGATATGTGTAAAAGTTGGTCTCAAGATTTAGCCACCGTTTCTGAAGGTTGTTTTTTTTTGGCAGATGTTCACCCCATGGCGAAGACGCTGTTTACCGTGATGGCGGCCAAGCAGTCCAACTTGTGCGTCTCTGCCGACGTCACCAGCAGCGAAGAGCTGCTCAAGCTCGCCGACCTGCTCGGTCCCAAGATTTGCTTATTAAAGACCCACGTGGATATTTTGACGGTATTTGTAAGTATTTGTCCAGTTTTACAATACAAACCTTAATTAATATGCAACTTGTGGTGTTCTTGGAGCAGGATTTCACCGAAGTATTCAGTCAGAAGCTGAAGGCCGTCGCTGAGAAGCACAACTTCCTCATATTTGAAGACCGGAAATTTGCCGATATTGGAAATACGGTCAAGCATCAGTATGAAGGTGGGAAATTCCATTTTTTCTTAAATTTTGACATGTTTGCATCCTTTTTTTAACCATTCAAACTTTTAGTTGACAAAATTCTCCATTCACTACAAACAGCACACATTAATTGACATAGAAAAAGTGACACAAATCCGCCACAAGGAGGCAGTGCCATCCATCCATCTCCAATTTATGTGTTGTATACACACTACATTTTAGTAACTGTCTACAATGCTGTTTATTGCCGACAAATTAACATGTTTTCCTCATCTAGACATAAAAGGAGAATATTATTTATTTATTTTTCCACCGTAAAAGGAAACTCTTGTGAATGAACGTTCGAAATGGACTGGACATGTAATGGTGTTTTTAGTTAATTACTATGAAAAAAAAAAACGTAAAGCTGTTACTTGTGGCTGTAATTTGTATGTTTTTAACACTGTACTCCTAAATTTATGATTATGATCATATATAAAAAAAACCAACAAAAATACAATAGTTATTTTTTTTTAATTCTAATATTCTCAATTTAGTAATGCCCAAAATAGCAAGCTTAAGGGAATCAAGTGTAAATGACAAAGAAAATATAGTTGCTTGTTATTTTAAAGGGTTGGAGGTCTTTAGCTGTCAACTTTTGGATAGATGTCCATTGTAGTTGAATTTATTTGTCAAATAGCCTGTAGATGCCACCATTTAAGATGACTTTTTGCAGCCTCAGCACAGCTCATCAATTTTGAAACCCACCAGAATTTTGTATCTTTTATGAAACAGGTGGTTTGTACCGGATCTCTTCGTGGTCACACGTAGTGAACGCTCACGCGGTGCCGGGGGCCGGTCTCGTGAGCGGCCTGGCTTCTGTCGGCAAGCCGCTGGGTCGAGGCTGTCTCCTAATTGCGCAAATGAGCTCGCAGGGATCGCTGGCGACGGGCAGCTACACCGAGGCGGCGGTAAGCTAGCACTGATCTTTTGCTGTTCTTTTTTGGGAGTCTTTTTAGGCCCAGGTTTTGCCATCACTGTAGACGATTACATTATAAAATCCTTTGAATTCACTGCTTTTGGTATCCAATCCATAAAAAGATGCATTTTTTTTGCAGGTGAAAATGGCTGAAGAGCATTCTGACTTTGTCATGGGCTTTATCTGCGGGTCAAAGGTCACAAAGAGACCCGAGTTTGTCCACATGACACCAGGCGTGCGAATGACAGCTGGAGGTGAACAAATTGCTTTTTTACTCGTCGCCATACACAAGTTACTGCAATTGATACTTTTTTTTTTACCAGAAGGCGGTGCCTAAAATGAAATTTGATCTATTTCGTCTTTTTTGGATTCCTCATGTCCTCCCTCAGGAGACACGTTGGGTCAGCAGTACACCACGCCACTGGAGGTCATCTTCCATAAGGGATGCGACGTTATCATCGTTGGACGCGGCATTTTGGAAGCGTCCGATAGGCTGGATGCCGCCGAGGCTTATAGGAAGTCGGGCTGGGAGGCGTACACCCGTAGAATAACCCAGAGTGGGCAATAACAACAATGACACAAAAACTAAAAAGTGCGAGACATAAATTCTAGGACATACAACTATTTTTGCTGCAGGCTGTGAGGCTCAGTATTTCATTGAATTTTTATTTTTTTATTCATTCCGTTAGGTTTTCCAGTGTATTATTTGGACCCATACTTAACTGCCTTATGAAGGGAACACTATGTATGTGCAAATTATGTTTAGGCAGAAATCCTGGGTCGAGATCTATTTTCAGAATCGGGGGCGTCCGATGATACTCGGATTACTGGAAATTGGGTAAAATGTGAACTCTGGTTGTCATTGACAACACCGGTCAACTCATTTTAACACTCCAAATCGATTGGACGTCCATCGCTGTCAATTGTGGTGTTATCGTTAAATAAAAGAATCATTGTTGAATTAAAGCAGGCTTCTGTAGTCATTGAAAAGATGGTTTTCTTATTCAAAGTAAAGACACTTTTCTTTTTTAAGGTCTATTTACCTAGATTAAGATTAGTATTAATGAAGAAATGACACATTATTATTTTCATAGGAAACAATCATTAACAATATAATTACATGTTATATGCAAGCAATTTTCATGTGATATTTTATTTTATAATGAATGATTATGTTTTATAAATATACTCAGTCAATTTATCGTATGTTTCAAACTAAATTTATTAAATTTGAATGAAAAAAACATCCTGATATTTAAAGTTGAAGGCAAAGTTTTGATCCTCTGTGGAGAGAATCTGAAAAAAATCAAACAGAATTTTAATTCTTATTATGGGGAAAAAAAACACCAATATTTCCAGTATGTAAGCAAACTAATAGTTGTATTACAGTACTAATGTTATAAGGTATTTACAATTGCCCCGCTTGCATGGAAATTGGATCCCACATTTATTCAAATGACTTTTTTCTCATTATCTTAAAGTCTAATGCATTTGAATTGGCAAAATGGCGTCCGACGAGTTAACTGTTTTATCCCAATCAGATGGGAACGGCACAAAGGTCACGCTCGTTGCCTGGCACTCAGCACTGGGATGACTCTATTAGTGTGTGTACATTATAAGGCTGTGTATGTGAGTGTGTGTGTGGGTGTGTGTGTGGTTCCCTTGCACCCCCCTCTTGTGTCAATATTGGATCAGAGCAACGCACCGTGCGACAGGTGTCTGTGCGCCCT
Organism: Stigmatopora nigra; assembly: GCF_051989575.1. Classification (NCBI taxonomy): domain Eukaryota; kingdom Metazoa; phylum Chordata; class Actinopteri; order Syngnathiformes; family Syngnathidae; genus Stigmatopora; species Stigmatopora nigra. The sequence continues at coordinate 6,535,408 of NC_135518.1, read as the reverse complement.
GAGGAGATTCTCTGCTTTTCATCCATGCAGAGGGGAGGAGAAAAAAAAAGAGAGAGACCTTAAGAGAGAGAGTAGAAGTATAAAAGCGTCTACCTGTTCCTGTTAAGCGTCCAGTGTGTGCAAAAAAGGTGAAATCACACAAGGCCGAGCATGTCCTCACCTTCTTCTTTTTAAAAGGTAAGTTTTACAAACCCATTATTTCAAATTTATTATGTTGTTTGTGTGTTTTTAACTTGTTTTCTTTGTTTTTAACTTGTCCAAATTTGTCGCTTCTCCTAAAAAGGTCAACGGAGGGGTACAAAGAGACAACAGCTGTTAGGGAACAATACAAAAGTAATGGAGTCCCCAATCCGGGACTTTTACGTATTTGCTTCACGTTGAGCCCCACGTACAATACCTGAAGGTGAAGTTTTGTTCGTTCGGCTCGCGTTACGCAGGTACGGCTTGACAACTGCAGGTGGAAAGGATTGATACGTCACCCCCGTTGAGCTTCAAGAAGAACTTCTTTTAAATCTACGGGTTTCTGTATTGTCTGGAAAAGTTGTTGTTTTTTTTGGATGAAGTCAAAGGAAAACAAGTGAAATGTGTTGCAAATGTCATGAATGTTTGCAAGGTTGATTTCTTCTCATTTTGTCAAATAAATGTACACTGACAAGTTTATAATAAATGAGTGAAAACTAGAAATTCTGATATTTGACTGACAATAAGAAATTACAAGGTTTCTGGATGTTCTCTCATGTTTTTAGTCAGTTTGCTTTACCCAAATTTAATTCCATGTGAAAGCCAGTTTGGATAGGTGAAAGAACTTTAAAAAACAAGAATTGTTAGATTTTTTATAACATTGGATGAGATCATGAATAAATTCTTGTCATATTGATTTTCAAACTTCTGAAATTACATTCAAATGTTGATATTAACATGCATAGTGATGCTAATCTGACTCCACGTTTTTTCCATCGCCGACGTCATTGGGCCCTGAGGCGAGCGCCGTCCGATTCCAGAAACGGATTTAATGGCAGGTTAAATTAATGGTTAACTAAACATTAGGCGTACGCACACACCTGCTAAGGCCATCTGCCATTTGCATTGATGCAGGCCAGACTTTAGGCGAGAAGTGAGGTTGAACCTGGAAAGTGGCAGATGGAAAATTATTCACGCAAGAGGCAATTTAAGGTCGTTAGTTAATTCCCCACATGGAGGGCGATGGACACGAGTTTCTAAACGTGCACCCATATCGAGAGTGCGTTTTCTAGGTGTTTTTCTTAACTCGCAAATGTTGCAATCTTATTTTGGTCCTGAACTCGGGATTCATCATCGACAGTAACAAGTCAAAATGCTGTACTCTTTATTGTTCCTTGCAAAACCTTAATTAGGTGTTCAAATTTAAATTTAAATACATGAGGGGTGACCAAGTCCGGTCCGCGAAAGCCACAAGCTGTGTGGGCTGAGTGAGACATGGAAAAAGACTGGAATGGGGCTCTCGAGAACTGGACTTGGCCATCTCTGTGCCTGACCCTAACCCTAACAACATATATTTTAACTTGTTGGCCGTGAACCGATTGTCTTTTAAACATTCACTCTTTAAACGCCTAACTCTAACCCTAAATATAACCCTAACCCCTAACCCTCACCCTAACCCTAGAAACTGAATTTATCCTAGAATATTAGTTTAACCCACTCAGTCATGAACGACAGTTCCTTTCCGTTGTAAGCAAAGGTTGAGTCATGCTTGTTTTTGCCTCCTTAATAAGTCCATTTGTGTGTTGTTTGCATTGCATTAGCATCCACGCCCTTGCCTCCTTCCGCATGCCTACTGCAAAGAACACCAGCTATTCGTAGGCGTCCACCAAACAACCACCTCTGAAAGTTAATCACCTTACGCGGGTTCTCATTAAAGAACCCGTCGTCCTCCTTATTTTTTTTTTTTTTTATACCTGAGAGCTTATTTGCCTCGCCAAGTCAATATTTGTTTAAACAGAGAGGAAGAGAAAGCGCCTACTCGTCAGTATCCTGGTTACCTCACGCGGTTACCTTGCCGACTCGTAACTGACAGTCCCAACTGGTCCTGCCGCTGCCCCCGATGCTGCACCAGAGATAGAGTAGCGAGCTATTTTGTCTCCACGTGGAAGCTGGGCCACTCCCAATCATCTTGTCTTGTGCACTTATGAATGCTTTTGGTTGAAGACCACATTGGCGAGGTCTTGGTTGAGTCTCCTAGAATGCTCAGTCTTGTTGTGTCTTGGTTTTGTTTGGGTCTGGTCTTGTTTAGCTCTCATGAGGTTAGGATGAATTGTTTTTTTTTGGCAGGATTTTTGGTCTTGGACCTATTTCGGTCTTGGTTTTGTTTCAGTTGTGGTCTTTGTTTTAGTCTTGGTCCAATTTCTGTCCTGGTTTTGTTGTTAATTAATGGTCCTATTATGTTTTTTTTTCTTGTTTTTTTTTTCTGTTCCAGTTATGTTTCTTTATTTGTCCAACATGTTGTCCTTTGGTGTTAATCAAAACCTTATGCTTTTCTCCTTGCTCCATTTAAAATGCAATGCAATGATTCATATGATGAATACGGCCGACTTCATTGCACCCAGCTCGATTAAAAAGAGTGGACAGGAGTCACCTTCTGAACTCGTTTGGTCTTTTGTCTGGGATACATTAAGACTAGACGGTCTGGTTGTCCACACAGCACCAACATGATTGCATTTGGTGGAGAAACTGCCACGCAACGCTATCTCCAAATGCTTCAATGAGTACTTCCCACAGCCTCTGTGTGTATGTGTGTGTGTGTCTGACAGTTAGTGCTAATCAAGAGTCATGCAAATGCCCCAGGCTTGTTCCCTTTCCCTTTTTTTGTTGTGTGGGTAGCAGCTGCTAAAATTGGGCTGTTTTCATTCGGCAGGAAAACTACGTCTTTACACTCAAAGTGTTGCTTTAATATTCTTTTTCGCTTCTATAAGCAGTTATAGTTATTTATAGCTGGATTTCAGATTTCCCTTTGCAACGTTTATGGGATAAGATCATGGGTTTTTAGTCAGAATAAACTAAGGATTGTTAGGGTTTGTATTAATAAATAGCATTTGTCTCAAGTAGTATTTGTGTTAGTATGATATCAGTAGTATTTGTATTAATATTATATCAGTAGTATTTGTATTAATATGATATCAGTAATATTTGTATTAATAGCATTTGTGTCTCCAGTAGTATTTATATTAATAGCATTTGTTTCAAGTAGTATTTGTATTAATAGCATTTATCTCAAGTAGTATTTGTATTAACAGTATTTGTTTCAAGTAGTATTTGTATTAATAGCATTTGTCTCAAGTAGTATTTGTATTAATATGATTTCAGTAGTATTTGTATTAATAGTATTTGTATTAATAGCATTTGTTTCAAGTAGTATTTGTATTAATAGCATTTATCTCAAGTAGCATTTGTATTAATATGATATCAGTAGTATTTCTACTTTTTGGGTAAATTTCATGATGCTGTTGAGTGTTAAAATAATAATTAAATTATGTTACATTTAGAATGAATTTGTGGTCAAGTGTTAGCCTTATATCAGTATTATGTAACAAAAATGGGCTGCACTAGAAAAGACAAAATCCCAAAGCAACACAGTATTTATTACTTTTGTGACCGACAGCGGCAAATACAAATCTCTCTAGCGTGATTGTATGTGTATGTGTGTGTGTGTTTGAACACGGCCCTGCCCTTTTTTCCACGCTGTGTACGCGGCCGTCAACACAATTCAATAGTACACCCCACATCATAATCCACAACATCTACGTCAATTTAGGAATAAAGCAAAGGTGACAAATTGACCTCTGGCTGATCGGGTAACGGCCGTAACGAGGTCGTGCAGGAGCAGATGTCCCACTCTCATCATCCTCACCTGGATTAGTTTCCACGGCAACCTTCCACCTGAAGAAGGGCATTCAGCACGCTGACACAAAAGTCACGTGTGTGTGTGTGTGTGTGTGTGTGTATGCAAACACACGTAGGTGTGTGTGCAGGTGCATTCACTGACTATTCAAATAGTCGGTAGTGGGGAACAAGAGCTCGCTCTGCCGGGTGCATATGTACAAGCTGCGGATTCATTGTCCAAATGACCTTTTTAACTCATTGGCTGCCATTGACGGCGAAAGACGTCCAATGCTTTTTAAGTGGATTGCTGCCTTGCTGCCAGTCTTTGCCGGTTAAAATGGATTAGTTGTATATTACGCTAAGTGGCAGTGCATGACTGGGTGATGTTATGATGCAAGTATGATAATCCAATATTTGGAAATAGACAAAAGTGTCAAGATGGAATCCTAAGTACATGCAAATAATAGTGGATTTAAAAGTAAAATGAGAGTGTTGCATGTCGGACTGGTTGTCCACATCTAATGACACTCACACAAAGGTAGTTGTTCATTCTTAAACTAAGCAACAAAGTAGCACAAATGCATCATATGGATAAATATTTTCAAGTCCAAAAAGAAAATATGCTTTCTTACGGTTCTAATACTGAAAATAAAGCTTACTATCATTCATAGTATAGTAGTATTAATAGGATCTATAATGTATATAATGATTTAGTAATATTAGCAGTGTTTTTCCCCAGCATTAGTTGTACTGGTGTAATTTATTAATTGTAATATTACTAGTATGTTTACCTGTATGTGTTGCAAGCATGATATTCATATTAGTCTATGTAGTAGTATTATTAGTATTAGTGTTAGAGCATGTATTTTTTGTATTTGGAATATTTTCGACATTATTATTATTCATACACTTTACACATGTACACACAAATTATGCTGCTTATACCTTCGTCTACAAACTGTTCATTTAAATGCTGTATCTGCATAACTGTATTTAAGATATTTTAATTTGGGGGGTGAAGCAAAACTTGAGGCTTTTTCAAGCATGTGGCTTCACCTGCACACAAACATGTCTAAAAGCAATGGAGGGTATAGCACTCTGAAACACACGCACACGCTCACAACTCTTGTGCCCACTAACCCTGCAATAGCCATTTGACGCTAGATGGCGCTCTAATGAAGGACAATGCATTCCCATCATCTATTGATACTTTTTTTCATTAGGGACTGCAGTTTTCATTTAAATTCACTGGACATTGTGGTACCATTGACAGTGATAGACGTCCAATTTATTTAGATTGAGAAACTGGCTGCAAATGTCAAAATAGTCGTCTATCGCCGTCAATGACATTAAAACATCATTTTTTACAGCCAGCCCTCACAGTTTAGAGCAATTCAATTTAATGTCACTAGATGGCAGAAGGTTAATCTGCGAAAACACATTTTGTGCAATAGTGTACACAGTACTGCAGTGCACTGTCGAACATGATTTAACTTAGAATCCAAAAGCTGTGTGCCATAGACAGCTTAACGTGTCAATTTTTCAATATTTGTCACCATTGAAGATGATTTCGATATAGTTTCACTGTGAATTTCAAGTTTGGAAACAATTGCACTGGCACACAACTGTCAATAGATGGCAGCGGTTCATGATCTTGTTGAGCGACAGCTTCGTTTTTGGCTAAAAATTACCCACTCTCTACTATTGACTATGGATATTTAATGTAGATATAATTGTAAGGCGGGTTGAGTGGTTTGCGCGTCGGCCTCACAGCTTTGAGGTCCCAGATTCAAATCCAGGTCGGTCCAGCTGTGTGGAGTTTGTATTATCTCCCTGGGCTTAGATAGGTTTTCTCCGGGTACTCCAGGTACCTCTATAATCCCAAAAACATGGATGCTAAGTTGATTGAACACTGAAAATTGCCCCTTGGTATGAGTGTGAGTGTAAAAGGTTGTCTTTCTCCTTGTGTCATGCGATTGGCTGGCCACCGATTCAGTGTCTAGTTAGTTTGAATAGGTTGTGGCCCTCCCATCGATCCTTGTGAGGATAAACGGTACAGACAATGAATAATTGGAAACACAATAATTTAAAACTAGTCAAAAGTGCTGTGGAAATGCTATTAAATGACTCCGAATGCTGTCAGTGTTTTGTGCGAGTGGGAAAATACCAGAAAGGATTTGTGTCTATTATTCCAGGCTTGCAATCAAAGTGTCACGTCAGTGTTGTGGTAGTGATGACTAAGAGACTTGCGGGCTCTGTGGACAATGGCGCCGCAGAGCTTCCACAAAACGCGTGGCTAATGCCGCCCTTTCAGCGGCCTCGCTCGGGCTGCTGAGTCTGCAAGGCCACCGGGACGGAGCGCCGAGGGGGTGCCCTGACCCTATAAAGGCACAAGTGTGGAGTTTGGCCCCGTCATTGATTATACAGGATCTGTCTCACCTTAGGACCGTCTGTAAGTATTTCCATCAGTTGGAATATGAGCAAGGATGAGCATGGACAAAATACTTATTGTTTTTAAATCTGACTTATGAAAATGTAAATGTTGTTGTTAGCGAATTGATTTGCAAAATGGAAAAACGGACTAGATTTAATGGGGAATTTGTACTATGCAGCTAGCATGGTAATGCTTACTTACTACATGGCAAGGTGACTAATGTTTGGATCTGTAGTTGTCTGATTAGAATTACTTTTGAGGTATTATTTAACAATTTAATGTGGAAATTTCCACTTCAGAAATTGTATTTAAGCTAAATTTCGTCATACATTGAATAACCAGATTTGCTGCCAACCCACCCAGTCCTAATGGGTTGGACAATGGCAGCATACGTTAAAATGTCAGTTGAAAATGACACTTTAAAAAGTTTTTTAAAAATCTAAAACATATTGATTATTTACTTACATAAACTAAAAAACATCTTAATCTCATCACAAAATAGGTCACTAGGAGAAAAGATAGAGTACTACAATTCTGTTACTATTAATGGTATATATTTGATTAAACCTGTAAGGTATTTGATTAAAATATGAAAATGAAGCATGGTGAAAGTGGATTTATAGACACTGTGGGACCAATGCATTCAAATTTCCTTTTTCTAATGATGAAATTGACCCATAACATCCTTTCTTTTTGACTTCATCAATCAGTGCTTTTGTCGAATTGTGATTTAAGCCACAGCAGTCATGAACACTCAGCAACTGGAGCAGATGGGCCAGTTCAAGGTCACCGTGTGGGAGGAGGAGAACTTCCAGGGAAAACGTAGTGAGTTCATGCTGGAGTGCCAGAACATCACGGAGAGAGGCTTCAACAAGATCCGCTCCATCAAGGTTGAGAACGGACCGTAAGTAATCACGACGATATACATACGTCCCAATCTATTTTTGACTGGACCGTGATCCAAATTCTGCTGGGCAAAGTGGTCAAAATTTAGATTTGTGGTCCTTTCATGTTGCCGTATGTGATGGAACATGTTTTGCAATGAATCTTGGACTTTATATCATCTAAAGGAAAATTAAACAAAAGTATGCCGACAAAAAAAAAAATCCAATTTGAACAAGAATGTATAGATTTTTGATTTTAATTGCTCATAATGCTACACAGAGTGAAATGTCATTGATTCAATCATTTTTTTATAATTATAACAGAAAAAAATATTTGAACAAATGTCTTCACACACAAAAAGAATCCCATTAGAATGATAGTGTATGGACTTTTGATTTCAACCATTCATAATAGTAAACAGAGTTAAATATAATTTTTACAATAACTTTAATGACTAGAACAGATGAATATTTTCCTCTGTATTTGAACATTATTTCCAATTACTTACAAAGAAAGAAAACACAAAATGAAGCATTTTAAGATTTTTAAAATGATTACCTACAGAAAGATTTTCCTATAAAAATAAGGATGCATTTGCTTCCTTGACAAATATTTTGATCATTTCTTATGAATACACACAGATGCAGTCTTATTATCCATTCATATCTACATATAAATTCATACACTATATCTATCTCCCAAATCTTCATTTCCCAAAGTGTATCGATGATGGTGTGTTATTGCATTGCTGTTTAGCATGCATCAAGTATGACCGCCATAACGGCTGAGTGACTGCCGATCAGATAAGAGTGGCTTCAGCTGCGCTGCTATTAAATGTTTGCTTTGTACCACCTTTTGACAAAAAGCAGCTGCGCATCGTGTTCATTAGAGCCTATTGTGAACAACCACCGGGCCGTATTGTCCAAGCAAATGCCAAGTTACCGCTCCTAACATTCATCCCTCATCTCTCCCAAGATGGGTGGGTTACGAATACCCCGATTTCCAAGGCCAGCAGTTCATCCTGGAGAAGGGGGACTACCCTCGTCACGAGGCCTGGAGCGGAAATAGCAGCTACAGAACCGAGCACATTCTTTCCTTCAGACCCATCAAGTGCGCCGTAAGTGCCTTTGAGCTTTCTTTCTCACGGGAAGAAACTTGTTGCGACGTGAGATGGTGATCTGGAGGGTCTCGTTTCGGAAATTTCATGTGTTGCAGAATCACAGCGACAGCAAGGTGACTCTGTACGAGAACGAGGACTTCCAGGGTCGTAAATTCGAGATGTGCGATGACTACCCTTCTCTACAGGCCATGGGCTGGACCACCAAGGAGGTGCCGTCTATCAAAGTCAACTCCGGAGCGTAAGTTTGCTGTTATAACTCATACTCCATACATTTTTTTTAGATGATTAACAGTCACAAAATGGATATATGAAACCTAGAAAGGCAGATTATGTCAATCCGTAAATCAGTTGGTATGTTTGGCTATGTATGTTCAAGAAAACGTGAACATAGATAAAGGGATTACTATCATTAGGCTTGTAATACTAAAACGGATAAGGTGAATACAATTTGGGGTGATGGGGTTATAGGGTAAAGAGGTCACGACATCAATTTCACAATAACAGATTAGTTTAATACATTTAATTTTGCAGCGTAGATGATTAGATGAGGGGGGAAAGGAATGGTGACTATTTAGGAATGAGAGAAAAGTGCAAGAGGATATAAATATCAATATTTGGGTTGCATAAGGTCATAAAGGTCGTCCGCTAACTGGAAGAACCAAGACTTATGATGGACGCTTTTGTTTCATACTATTCTTCTATTCTTAGCCTTCTGCTCATAGTATCCTCAAATTTGAAGGTGAAAAATATGAAGACTATTCCAATGCTATTTCAAATATATTTCCAGTTTTGTTTAGCTGCTTTTTCCACAAGTACTATCTACCTTTTAGGAGAAAATACACCGTTGCAGTCCATCGCTTTGAAATATGAATATGAATCATAATGCTTGGATGCTTCTCTCTCTCTCTCTCGCTCTCTCTCTCCCTCTATCTTCACACAGCTGGGTGGCATATCAGTTCCCCGGTTACCGTGGTTACCAGTACATCCTGGAGAGAGACAGACACCAAGGAGAGTACAGAAACTACAACGAGTTCAGCACCCAAGCTCACACCAACCAGGTGCAGTCCATCCGGAGAATCCAGCACTAGATTCTGAGAAACACCCAAAAAACGGACTCCGTTCCTCACCTCCGACCCGGGCCGACCTCTAACGTGGAACAACGGACGTCCTGGGTCCTTCCATCTCACTGTGGCTCCACACTTATAGATATGACAGTGCCTACTTCTTTTAACGTGCTGAAGCATGTTTGTGGAAATACAAAATAAAAGCTTTTCTTCAAGAGAAGGCACTCTGGATATGTTCTTCGTACATTAAAAGCGCAATGAATTTTACGTTTTAGTAGTATTGGTGTATATTGGTCAATGCAGTATGCAGTTTAGACCGTACACTGTGCTTGAATGTGAAATAAAAGGGGAAACAGGAATCCACAATTTAGAGCAAAATTGAAAAGTTAAATACAACTGAATTGTTGGAAAAAATGCAAATGCAAACATTGTTGGATTGTTGATTTTTGGATATATGAGGAAACTATAGTACTTGGAGAAAACCCATGCAAGCCCGGGCAGACCATGCACACTCCAGAAAGGAATCCTGGAAGACACTAGGTATTGAACCCTGCATCTCAGAACTGTAAGGGGGGCATTCCAACCACTCTTTCACTGCGCTGTCTTGCCATTGTCGATTCTTTTCAAAAATTTAATTGAATTGCTTCTTTGGAACAAGTCTGCAAAGCAAACAAGTGATTTCAAGAGAAAATGAGGAGTAAATTATACATTTTAAGTGCCATTGACAGCAATTACATACACTACACTACTACACTAAGTAAAATAACCCTTAACTTGAGTTTGCAATGGAAAGTTGAGCCTTTGTTTGGCTATTCTAATGTGTCGGAATCATATTTATTTTACAGTCCCACACTTGGTTCGTGGAGTGTGTTTGCCTCCACACACATACACACACCCTTCCCGCTGTCCAGGATATGCGAATCCGTGTTCCACACCCACGAGACTACGTCGAGTCCCAGGTCCCACACACCCCAAAAAACAGGATATTTTAATAAATGTGTAACTGTGTGCACAGTGCACACCTTTCTCAAATAGACATTCCAGCAGTGGAATTAAAGCAGCTCGACTGGAGCTCAGCAGGGACTGACGCCGCTGGCTTGTTCAGGTGTCACTTGGATCATCGAGTGCTTCAGGTAAGTTCAGCAGAACTCGGAAATGGACGCCACATGGCTAATTCTGGAGTGGATTTGGTCCGGCGGAAGCGGTCCAGCCTTCGAGGCTTGTTTTAAGTTGCCTGCGACGTGTACTTGGACACAGGCAGCTAAAGCAAGTCTGGGATGCCAGAGACAACATTCGGCCACACCGTCAAGATGTCGTCTAATAGTCGGGTTTGGAGTAGAAGCCTTCAGAACTCTTTGAGCTGCATGACATGTTGGTACAATATTGATGCACAATCAGTGCGTTGGCTTGGTTACTACTTGATTAATGATTCTTAGTGTTATACTTTTGTGTGGTCTATGGTCAAGTTTGTATGGGTTTAAAGTAGTATTTGACTTTCTACATGCATATTTAACACGTGGATTTTTTCCTTCATATATGAATAAATTGTGTGTGTGTGAGGTTGCTCACAGTTTTGAGATCGAGGGTTCAAGCTAGGCTGGGTTCCGACCTTCCTGTGTGGAGGTTGCATGTTCTCCCTGAGCTTGCGTGGGTTTTCTTTAGGTACTTTGGCGTCCACCCAAATCCTCAAAATATATCTGGTAGGCAGGTGGAACACTCTAAATCTTCCTTAGGTATGAAAGCAAGTGGGAAAACAAAACAAAAAATAATAAAACATAAATATATTAATATATATGTATATATATATTTTTTTTTTCATACAATATTACTCCACATTGTCCACATTGGTGAAACTGTAGTGTCGTGAAAAAAACATGAATGATGGTTTATTACAGTACAAGGTTTTTATTTGTTATTTTTTAAAATCATTATCACTGAATGATGTTTTGTGCCATTGACTGTGATATAAGTCTAATTTGTACTAGAAGGGGGCCGACAGCCATTGAGTTAACTGATTTGCAATTGATATCCAAGCCATTGAAATTTGGAAGCCTGGCAGTGAATATCACAATCTGATTTGGGTTGGTTTTGGTTTATGTTTGTAATGTGTCCTGTATTGTTTCCCCATGGTTTTAGTTCCTGTCTTTCCATCTTGCTTTTCAGCTATTTCCGTTTAGCCAATCAGCGCTCCCACTGGTTTACTGTCCAGGTGTTCCATGTTGTCCGGTCTGTTTGTTTTTATTAGTAGCCCGTTTTTTTGTCATTTTCAGTTCATTGTTGACGTCCTGTCCTGCTTAATTGTTGTTCCCAATACTAGTAAGATTTGTCTCTTTTGTTACTTTTCCAGGTTTGCTGGATATTTACCTCATACATTATTTTGTAAATGTTGAAAAATAATCACCCCATTTTTTGCTATAATGTGTTAAAATGTGTACTGCTGCCATTGACGGTCAAAGACGTCAAATCTATTGTTACAGGAATTAAATCATTTTTTTCACTTGTGTTAAAAATCATCTCATTTTTCAATCATTGTTGCATAATGTCTTCTGAAGAACCTTAACTATTTTTTATTTTTTTCATATAGTTTCCATGATTTGTGTGCAAACTCTTACCTCAGAAACTTTCACTCCAATATTTGCACACTAATTCGTTGGCTGTCACTGAAAACTATAGGTTGATTTTCATTATGATGGTTGAGGAAAATCCAATAAATAATTCATTTTGGGCCTGTATTCCTTTTTTGATGATGATTTTTTCTCCAGATTTGGACAATATTGGAAGCCTATCTTTCAATCGGCACGCGACAGCAGGCTCCGGGGCCCCTATAAACCGCATCCTTGTTGTCTCACGTCCACCCGAGCGTACTTTTCAAGGCAAATAACCTCCGCCAAAGCGACCTGGCCCGTCTCTGCTGTTTACCGAGAGCTAAAGAGGCGGAAAATCAAGCAAGACGTGAACTGGTTTCCATGTCAAACACTTCAATTCACCATAGAAACTCAGATCTTAACGGGCCGACTTTATTAAACCGCGATGGCGGATTGATAAGGGCCCAATTTCTATCACCCAACTGGTTTGGGGGGGGGGGGGGGGTGTTTTTTCTTTTTTTTCTTTCTTTTATTGTGGCTGCCAAGGCGGGCTTGACAGAGGTAAATTGCTCTTTTAATTAAAGCAATGCAGTGGAGGAAATTGCTGTCTGAATATTGTCTCCGAGATGGGGGGCCAGTGACAGTTGCTTGGAAACTTCAATCCGTCCACTGGCCAGATCGGAGTTATGAGATAAAGTTTAATAATAAAAAAAAAGAAAAAAAAGAAAGAAAAATCCCCCTCTTTTCCCCTCCTGCACCAAAGCAAATGAAATCCAAGGCTTTTGTGCAGCAAGTGAGCACAATGAGAAGAGACGGTGGAGGGAAGCTCGTGTTCAACATGTATCTCTCAGGTGCGTCAATTTGGGACACAAATGGTGTTTTTTTTTTTTTTTTAGTTCGGAGGGAGGGTGGCAGACGGACGGACGCACGACGGGGGGCGTCCTCCATCTCTCTACTCGGAAAGAGGGCCTGTCGGCTTCTTTTGTCGGAAATCGGAAATCCTTTTTCCTGGACGCGTTTCCTGCAAGTGAATCCACCCGGACTGACGCTCGTGATTTTTTTGCAGACAGGGAATACGCGAGCGCCGAGAAAACATCTGCAGACGACATTATTTGGGATTTTCCCATTCTAGAAATGTGATATTGTGCTGAAATTAAAGGTTTTTTTCTATTTTAGATCCGACGGAAAGTCTGTTGAAGGAGAATAAAGGAGCTTCTTGGGGACCGATTAATACTGGAGCTCAAAAAGGTGAGGACATGGAATATTGAATTAAAATGTAAATACCATGTAGTTGTTTTTAAATCAGACCTAATAATATAGAAGTGTGCTTCAAAATAACTACTCAAAGCTTGAATTGTTTTTTCCCTCCTGCATAATTTTGTAATAGCAGAAAAAACAGCAACATTTGCATCCTCGTGGCTACATTATTAAAGTCCACTTTTATTATAGCAATAGTGGAAACATTTCTTTTTTTTAATTCAGAGAAAGAATGACATTTTTTAAATAGGGCTGAGAAAGATGTCGATGCTTTATAAATGCTAGTAATGGTAAGGTTTTGTTGTGAATTATAAATTACAATGCCTTTGAATAAAATTTAACTGATATCTCATTTTGTTTTGGGTAAAACACTAAAAGGGGCTATAAAATAGAGTAAAAGGTAAATGAATATAATAGTCATCTCTTTGTTAAATTGAAGGTTGAGTATATTGTATTATAGTTGCAGTATAAATATCAAACTATAAGATTAAGGAAAAATGGTTGATATTTCATATGCACTGAATTTTGATTTTGGTGTCGATATTAAAGCATGTAAAATGTAAAATGAATACTAAATTGAAAGAAGGCCGTCTGCATGAAAAAGTGTCACATCATCACATGACGAATATTATATATTCTTACTCTAACATTAAATATAAAATCACATGGTAAATATTCTCGTTTTCAAAGTGTATAATCAACCTGTTGTTACTGTTATGCTGAATATCAATCAATGCACGATGATTATTATGATGGGAAAAATGCGCACTATCCCAAATAATTAATTCCAATTGTGGATTTTATCCGGGCAAATTATTCATTCCTATCCTCAAAATCAGTCCATTCCGTGTTATTATGACTCTCCTGCTTACGTTGAAGCCTCATTCGGGAATACATATGACTATGATGACACTTTTCTTGTCTTATTATTGCTGTTCTGATTTTAGATTTTTTTCGCACTCTGTTTTTTTCGCAGGCAGTGGCCAAATCCAGCTGTGGCAATTCCTCTTAGAGCTCCTCTCGGACGCCGGCAACGCCTCATGCATCGCCTGGGAAGGCACTAACGGCGAGTTCAAACTTCTGGACCCGGACGAAGTGGCTCGTCGCTGGGGCGAGCGCAAAAGCAAACCCAACATGAACTACGACAAGCTGAGCCGCGCATTGCGCTACTACTACGACAAAAACATCATGACCAAAGTGCACGGCAAGCGCTACGCTTATAAATTCGACTTCCACGGCCTGGCTCAGGTATGCCAGCCCGCTTCGTGCTCCGAGCAGGCCCTCTACAAGTTCCAGGGCAACTTCTCACCGATCCCCTTCTCCAAACTCAACCTGCACATGACGCCCGCCGGCATGCACGCTCCACCGGGCTTCTCCTATTGGGCAGCCGCCACCGGTTCTTCCCAAGCCGCTGCAGCCGCCGCTCTCTACCACCACCATCATCACCACCATCATCACCATCACTCGCATCCGGGCCACAACTTGCAGCCGGCCGGGCCCTTTCCTACCGTCTCGCCCGGACACATCGGCTGTGGCGTTAATAACGTCAATAATCACTACAACTGACGACGTCCCATTGGATGCAAACTGGGATCGATTCCAAAGCAAAGGACAAGAGGGGATGTTCAATTTTTGACGTCCAAAAAAAAAAAAAAATCATGACTTCTTCTGGTTAAAAGTAGCAGCCCCATATCGTGGAAGAAAAATGACAACCAGTCATTTTACTTAGAAAAAATCCTGCACATTTTAAAGAAAGATCATTGCCATTAACGATGAGAAACGTCCAATCCATTTCACTGAAATATACATATATATTATTTTCACTGAAATGGACCTAATGGTATTCAATGAGATTTTCACTGGTAATTTATGTCCTACATTTGATCATTTTAGAAGAAAATGATTTTTAGAATATGATTTTAAATGGAAAGAGAATGTTTTTTTTAAATGTGATACTTTTTTTGTGTTTAATGAATCGCTGGCGCCATCGTTTGGTCGTTTTTTAATAATACATGGTTGATCTGTCGTTCCTTGTGCAAAATCATTTCATTTTATTTGAGCATAGATACATTACATAAGGATACACAAATGTGAATGCATTCCTATTATTGTGAAGAGAAATACTCAAAAGGAGAGGTCAGAGGCAAACGTAACCCAATTAAAAGTAGCAAGTAAGGCAACGAGATGAAGCTTTTCATTTCGCAACCAAGTGTTAATACTCATATTTTTCCAAATATAGCCCACATATTGTTAAAATTAATATAATATGTTACACATTTCATTCTTCGTCATTGTATTCATAATTGACCTTTTTGTTATTCTTATTCTTCCCTTTTGGCTCTTAATTTTCTATTTTATTATATTTATGATCTATTTTACACGTATTCTCCGTATTACTGAAACTTCATTCTATCCTTTTTTAAACTTTATATTCCTTTTACTGTTGTTTTATTGCCTTCCATTAATATTAAATTCCCTTTTTTTCCATCAGTTCTTATTCAAACTTTATTAACATTTTCCCCACCTATTCATAGGTAACCTTGACCTTTTCTTGACCTTCCTCAAACCATCGTCCCTATTTGCAATGACAGTTTGCACACAAGTGGTGGCGCTGCAACTTCACTAGCAGAAACTCTCTTGCATAACAGGTCGTCCAGAGGCAGGACGTGCTAAATCGAGCTTCCCTGGATGCACAAGCAAATCACAGCTTAACCCTGAAAAGGCCACTTGTCATCCACACACACATTTTCCGTATAGTTGAACCATAACAACTTCAAGTGGACAACTAGCAGGTGAGAAACTTCATGTAATACATTGTGGAAAACAAAGAATTTGGTAGATTACTACAGGTAGAGGTTAATGAGTATAGTTAACAGGTGCAAGATGGTACTTTTTTTTTCTACATCACTAATCCCACCGAAAGCCTTGCTGCTAAGCAACTCGTCATCAGTAGCCTTGCATAACACTGTGGGTGTTTGCCATACCAGCCACAAGAAAAGTGTGAGCTCTCGAGACAGAAGAAGAAGAAGAAAAAACTTGCAGAGAAGACACAACAGGAGAGATATTATACTTGACTATTTATTGCACAGGGTTATCTTGTAGGAAGCCAATTTATGTGGCTTTAAAGAGTCTCTATGATTCAGTTATCATCCAAAGTGAAATACACATAGCACATTCTCGTATGGTCAAAAAGTGTTCATCCTAGACAAATATATATTTTTAAAAGCACAATAAAACACTCCTCCGATTTACCTGAAGTGGTACATGTAATAATCTAATTTCATTGTCTCTCTGTTCTATTTTTATGTTGACATGAATATCCTAAATACTCTGATTAAGATGGTTACTCACATAAACTTGTAACATTAGTTAACCTGCCTAATCTTAGCATTTGAAGAACATAGAAGAACTGGTGGTAGAATGTTTATCTGAGTAGATATGTCCCTAAAATGTCACAAGAAAGTACTACACAGGCTAGCAGTCATTTTACTCCCACTCTTTGTTCTGCTTTATCTTTTCCGTCAGTTTCCTTAATGTAGATAGTATGTCAAACAAAAATAAGGACAATTAAAAAAAAATCAGGTTACCATGTTTTTTTGCATCTCAATTTGTAGTACCATTACCTTAGCATTGATGTACATTTGAATTTGTGAGCTTTTCAATTAGTAAATCTCCTCCTCTTGATCGCATTAGACACAGAAGCAATTATCTTATGTAATACTGGATGTGCCAGTCACAAAAATGTGTACAACACTGCCCACAACACAGTTTTGACGTTGAAATTCACATAATAGTTTCATTCACAATTTTTACGTCATCATACTTCCCATATTACATAAAAGGAAAGTGAGATTTTTTTTCTGTCCGTGGGCAAAGCAATAGTAGGAAACGTTTTCCGTGGGTTTGGCGTGGATTTCTGTCAAGCTCACACTCAATGAGTCACTTTCCCATCCGTAGAGAACGCCAGCTAATTAGAACAGAACACCTCTTTGAAATAGATTTGCGGCCACCAGGGAGTGAGACAGAGATATTCACAAAGAATAACTAAGTCTATTTGCACATTTGGGGCAAACTTTAGGCAATGAAAAACACATTTTTTTTTGTCGCAAGTGTCCTAAATTTGATCAATATAGGCCCTTTAGGATTCAAATCCGTATTGGGATTTAGTCTTTTACATAAGAATGAAATGGGATGCAAATTCATGCACTGCAAAGTGATTCATCAGCAAATTAAAAAGACCCCATGGGACACATTGGTGGTGTCGGCGGAATAAAAGAAACCAGTGCATATGTTGCGTAAGCTATCTTTCCATTCAAATGAGACGGAAGTTAGGTAACATTATGCATAATTTGGTGTTAGATGATGAGAAGGAAAACAAACCAAAAAGAGCTTTATGGGTTAAATTACAATTTGCTTTATTGGTTTCAAACAAACCGGTCAACGCTGCATAAATCGAGTTGAAGGGATTAGTGGGCAGGTTATCTAGCGTCAGGATAGCAAAATAGAAATAATCCCTGGGAGGTGTCCTCTTACTTTGTTTACATTGGTTCATCTTCTTTCCTCTTTTCTGATAATGAGGGACATTATCTTATTGGGAAATGGACATTTAAATAGTTTGATTGTAGAAGATGTTCTTTAATTTTGATGGGGCTTTACGTTACCTCATGGATTATCATCTCAATGTCACCTTTATTTTCACATATAGGCTAATTGAAATAGAGAAATGTTCCCAATTCCCAACATTGAGCTAATCTCTCAATTTCTTACTGAGCCATCACGAAGTTGTATTTGTATTATTTGTTAGTCGATGGCGGAGGCGTTTGGCCTCACTCAGAGCTGTGAATAGCTCATGGTCTGACCGCCTCTCATTCACTTCTCGCCGTTTCTATAGAGACGCAGTGGAAGAATGCAGCAAGCGCACGACAGACGGACAGACGGATGGACAAACCGGCAGACAGACAGACAGACAGGCTGAGACCTGGGCTGAATGCTAATAGTGGAGCGAGTCTGTGGTTAGATAATACTGCTGCAATGGAGCCAAATTGCTTTTAAGAAACACAGCATCTCTTTCAGTAAAAGCGACTGTGTTCAAAAAGCTGAATCCATGTTGAAATCTGCATTATAGCGGTTTTGTTTTTGCATTGGCCTCGTTCTACTTTCTCCTGCTTCCATTTTGTTCTGTAAATAGATCCTACAAGTCCCTGAAAGAGAGAGGGAGTCAGTTACTTTTGAGACTGCAGCAGAATCTAGCCAATCACGTGAAGGAAGCCTGGAAGCTACACGGCTGCTTTCTTCTCATTCACATATACAAAGAAAAGGAGGAGGCTGCATTTAATTCACAAAATGCAGAGTTGCATGATGACTCTTTTGGGTTGATTGTGTGAAATAACCACAACAAATATGCAAAGCTTAATCTTTAAAATGATTTATTCCACCCTGGTCACCATAAACAATCAAAGCACTGACCATTTACTGTATCAACAAGAAGCCAGAATGAATTGAAGTGTAGTTGAAGATTAGCGTGTCACACAGATCAACTACACACTGAGTAATAATTTCCAGTCAGATCGGAAAAAGGAGCTGATCAAAGTACAGTTCACGTTCACAGGTTAATTGTCCTTGTTTCATAGCTGCAAATGTCATCGACGAATGGCCAGTGATCCAGCGTCTGTCGGTCCGTGACCGAAAAGGATGTGCAAAACGAGATTTGTTCTCGACTGTGCAAAAAAGTATAGCAGCGTGACATTCCACTCGGAGAAGTAGCTTCACAACACAACAATATACTGATGATGATCATAAATAGAGAACTACGATGACACCGAGACATTTTCCCAAGTTGCTTTCAGAGCTTTGTGATCATTTCTCTCGTTCCTGATCATGAATAGACACAAAAGTGCAAATAATACAATCATCAAGACCCACATTCATTATTTACAGAGAGTCCCACCCTTTAAAAAGAGCATTCATTGTGTTTGAGATAAAAGAAAACAATGTAAACTATGATGTAAACCACATGTAGCAGGCAAAGACAACGCGACAGTTGGCACTGTATGAGATTGTCTGAGTTTTTTTTTTAAACAAAAAAATACATTCTTCTCAAAATAGTGGTGCTTTGAGATACAAGTACCTTGAACTCGCACTATAAATTTCTTGAGTCACTGTTTTTTTAATTGGCCTGGAATTGACATTTATTGCACTATCTTGAGATACAAGCAATTTTAACTCGAGTCTCAAAGCACCACATTTTTCGACAATAGACCGTGACATATGGTCAAGAAAAAAATGACCTCCTCAAATCACCTCTATATCCTCATTCAAAAGGTCTACCATGTATGAAAAAAGCCATGCACCAAGTGGCTTTCTAACATTTTAATAGTCTATTCTCCTATCCAAAGAGTAATATCAATGTGTATTGCCCTCCAGACAGACTTTTCTAAAAGACGAATACAACTCGTATTTCGGGTCGTGCCATAAACCGAGCTGAATCGCAGTGTTGCGCAACAGTCAGCACCTTGGAGAGCGCACCTCACCACAACCTCGGGGGAAATTAGCGTTGAAATGACGCTCGTAACTAAAAAATCGAGGAAGGACAATACACAATCGATGGCATGCATGCATTGCACGAGTAGCGAATTCTCCTGCCGTCTAAAAAACACACTAATGGCGCATTTAGCGAGATCCAGCCGATAGGATTGGCCTTTTACTACATTCAAAGCCGCACTTGAGTGGGTTTCCTTTGTTCTCTTTGCCGATCGGACCACCGATGACGAGTCAGCGGTCCAGGCCGGCATCGTTACAGTCTCGCTGGCTCTTGAGCTCCTGAAAGACCTCGGTGAAAAAGTGCGGGTCTGCATTGAGCCGTAGCATTTTGCCGCTGAGCCGCTCGATGATGCCAAGCGAGGTCTCCCAGAACACGTCTTTGTTGGCCTCCATCATGAAGGGCTTGAGTGGGTACGAGATCTCGTTGCCCATGTAGGAGTAGGCCAGGTATAAGCAGGTCTGGAAGGCGCCCTGTAGCTCAGCCGGGCTGGCCACGCTCTCCTCCAGGGTGGCTTCGCACAGCAGGTACACGAACACCACGTTAGCCGGCGTGATGAAGCCCTGGTCCTGCCATCCTTGCAGCAAAAGAGTCCTGTCAATGTTGCGGAACCACAGGATCACCTCGCCACTGTTCAGCTCCTTCAGCTTGTAGCAGCGGCGACATACAAAGTCCCCCAAGCAGCGCAGTAGCTCCCCAGTGGACGCCTGGATGACGATCCGCCGTGGGGACGCCGCCGCAGTCGACACTGACGGGTTGCCGACAGGCTTCTGCACCGGCGGGGTCTTTCGCGTGGGTACCGTGGGAACCGGCACCGGGATGGGCGCCCGTTGCTTGCGTTCCTCGGTTTGCTGCGTCTTCCGGGCGTTCTCGCTGTTGCGCCGGGCCACCACTGCGGGGCACGGCGGGTTCGGATTGGGGTTGGGGGTCACCTTCTTAGCGCTCTTCTTCGCCGAGCTGGCCACCAGCTTCTTCCATGACAGCGACACAAAGACGGATGGCCGCTTTAGGCTTTTGTCGACTTTAGTGCCGTCGCTGGACACGTCAGCGTCCATCGCCTTCTTAGTGGCCGGCGAGATGGAGAGCACGGTGCCCATGACGGCGCAGGAGGTGGCGAGGGATGCGGCTGCGGTGGGAACTGCGGCGGGGGGCTGCAGAGGGGCTGCGACAGGGGCGAAAAACGAGAGAGGCGGCCCTGTCCTGGGTGGATAAATCACGACGACGTGATGGAATCCATCAAGACGCTCCACGTCGGTTCCGAAGCGGTGCAATAGTCCAGTGGACACAGACAGGCACCCGATTAGTCTGGGTTCGCACGGAGCGACTCTTGCAGCCTCCTCGCTGACGCAGACGGGAGCCAATCACAGAGCCGCTGACTGATCCAATCACCCAGTGGACTCGAGTGCCATTGATAGCCTACATTTGCATCACCCGCACTCTTTTAGCTCCTCAACTATAATTTGCCTTGAGACGAATTAACTGACTATTTTGAACAACCGTTGCCCAGAATGCGAAGATTACATTGCTTTGCTTTAGGAAAGTTTGAATGGGAGTGGACGACTAAGAATTGCATTGTGGGAATTGATGATCAGTTCATTCGGTTTCATTCTTTCTTTTGTTAACACAAAAACTCATCTAAATGTTATTTTATAATTCAATGACCCGCAGCAGACCGGTGGGTGAGTGATTAGTGCGTCAGCCTCATAGCTCTGGCGTCATGGGTTCGAATCCAAGTCAGTTGGCTTGTTTGGAGTTTGCATGTTCCCCCCGGGCCTGTGTGGGTTTTTCTCCAGGTACTCTGGTCTGTAGGCTGATTGGACAGGATAAAGTGGTTCAGAAAATGAATGAATGATTGTAACAACAATTTTCCAAAATTGATTAAAAAGATAGCCATCTTACTGTCAAAATTGACTTTTAAATCATGAAAAATGTCTTAACTAAAACTTTTCTTTATAAATAATGAGCTATTTGATCCAAGCATTGACTCAGCAACATATCTAAAAAATATGCATAGCACTGCACTTCACTTTTCTAATTCTTATCTCCTTCCTTTGGGCCCTTTTGCTTTTCAGTCCAAACCCAGAATGTTTTCCTCCAATCAGCATTACGTGTAGTAGGCAGTCATTATCCTGACATGCAGATTAACGTAGGAGTGTTTACGTGTTTCAGGGAACTCCGAGGCCAATCCAATTACCTTGGATGCATCTTGCTAACACCTCTGCCATTGATTCGCACTTTCCATTCACATAGTCAACATACATGCTGCATTTAAAGTGAACCTCTGCATATATATGTAAAATAAAGCGGAAAAAGATGTAACGTAAAGGCAAATTTCTATTAAATTATATTTTATCATTATCTTGGAGCCATGCACTATGGTTAAGTTACAGACAATAATACAAATTTTTCAATTTTCATCTTGTTATGTCTGAATGGGGTGACATGCTCATTCTGTCATTGTGAAACAACATCTTAAAAATCTATTCTTAACAGCATAACATTGACATAATATAATGAATATAATTTTCAATGAAAAATCTCAATCTTTTATTTGGAATATTAAGTCTCAGTGGCAAATTATGATCATATTAAACTCATATGGCACATGGGGAATACTAGTCCAAGTCATTTGATTTAAAAAATAAATAAACAAAATTAAAACCATGTATGAATGTTTTCCAGAAGATTGGTGAAGGTGTTTCTGAATGTGTCCAAAGTACTATTTAGGCCATTTGTCCATCTCGGATGTTGCAATCAGGCTCTTTATTGCAACTGTTAAAACCAACCCTTCAGTTGCTTCTTAATTTGGAAGACAATTCCCGTCAATTTAGTGTTCTTTGTTTTCTCTTTGAGTTGAGAAAAGAGTGCAGCTTGCTTCACCTTTGACTTCACATTTGAACTGAAAGATTTGGGGTCATATATGAACTCCATCTTCCTCATTTTGGAAACAGTTGAAAGGCTGTTGACTTTCTTTTTAACATTTGAGGTGAACTGCCTGGGATTGAACAACATATTCCACAGGCTGGGCATTATACCAACTTTCTTTAAATGAAACATTGAAGAAAGTTGTTGTCATGTAGATTTGAGGTAACTCATGAATTTGGAACCTGTAGCCACATTTCCCAATTCACAAGTTGTTTATCAAGCTCCTTAAAATGTTTTGGAGTCTTTCCGTCAGAGCTCAGCTCACCTGTGGAAGGTGGCGACATCACAACTTTGAACTATGTGTCATCAGTTAATATCTGTGACATCATCATGATTCTAAATACCGGACTCTGATTGGACATTTGTCCTGCTCAGCATTGTGGGTAAGTTGCAAAGTTTTAAATTTGTTCACCTCTAGAATGTATTAAAAAAGTAAATTGTGGTCTTTCAAATATCAACATAAGTATAATCAGTGACTTCTTAAATGTGACCCTTAGCATGATCAGGAATTTTGCTAAAGAGGAATGTTCCAAAATGAATCCTAGTTATTGATGCAGGATTTTCAGCTATGGGAAACAATCAATGAAGTTTAATGTTGACAAAAGAGGCAAGTTTAGTTGTTAACTTCAAGAATTCCCTTACATTTTACCCCCTGCAAATGCTTACCTGATTTCATCTTCACAAACCTGAAAGAAATGTAGCACATACACTAAAAATAATAAACAGCAGAACTTGACATTTCAAATTAAACTACTAGTCTGTATTCTCTTGAATTTTCTAGTTTTGATGGAAAACTTCCAATACATACTAAATCAAGTTATTGATATTGATAGACTCCAGCACCCTCTGCAACCCATGTGCGTTGTGAAAGATGAATGAAGTTATTGGCTTGATTGCGTATAAACTGCAAGGATGGTGGCTGATGAATGCAAACAATGTCCCTTGGCTTTGCTTGGTTGTTCCACCCGGTACCCGCTGGAGCATTTGATGGGACTGCTGCTGCATGTGTTCACAGATCAAACAGGCCACTAGGAACAGAGGACAGACACGTCTTTCATGACAGTTAGACAAAAGACCACAGACAGAAAGCTTAATGGATATTTTCAATGTGGCACTGATAAAGCATAAAAGGTGGCCTGTTCAAAACAAGGCCTATAAAAAGCTTGAAAGGAAGTATGTTTTTAAAGGCTTCATTTGGAATCGGGTTATGTTGAATATCATGTTTGAACTTGGTTAGAGCAGTTCTGGGATCAGGGCTTCAATCTTAGATTTGGACGTTCATGTGTGGAGTTTGACTGTTCTTGTGTGGGTTTTCTCTGGGTACTCCAGTTCTCCCACATCCCAAAAACATGCTTGGTAGCCTGGTTGAACACTCTTAATTGCCCCTATGGTATGACTGTGAGAATGAATGGCTACAGGGTCCCCCCTAACTTGGGCCTATACTTGGCTGGATATGGTCTAGCACCCCCATGATCAATGGGGTACGGAAAATGCAATGTATGTTTGAGCTTGTAGAATTGCTGACAAGCATCTTATCGTCAATATGATAATGTCGGGATTATCAGCATGTTTTTCTGATCCAGATGAATGCAAATGAATAAGATAATCATTTTAGCTGTAGTATGCATGAAGTGTAGCTATAGCCTTTGGATGGTTATTTTATTCCTCCAGTGTGACTGGAGCAGGTCTGCCTTCTGGTGGCATTTTGTTGTCACTGAAGGTTGAATGAAAAATGGCGATACAAGCCTATTAAATAGGCAAAGGGTGGTCTTATTGGATACCTTTCCCCCAACAATATAATCCCATATTGTTTGGGTCTTTTATAAATATACTTCAGTTAAAAATACAATTGTAATTTGACAACAGCACTTATCTACTTGTGACACCATACTATACAATAACATATGCAAAAAACACCACTCTAAAGTCAATTTTTTGTAATATTACTGTATAAATGTAATAAAATGAACGGTTTTTATATGATGAGTATATATCATTTTATGTCCTTTCCTTTTCCAACCACAAGAGAGAGCTCTTGTCTTGAATTTAAGGTGGAATTTTGGTTCTTGTCAAGTGTGATGTTATTTGATATACATATGTATATTTTTGCATATCATGTATATGTACATAAAAATACATGTATATAAATGTTTGTACATATAGCACAAAATTTAGGTATAAAAATGATAAGTGAAAAATAGTTTGCTTGTTGAACTTGACTTGCAGATGTCAAGTAGAGTAAATGTGGTGGACACATTTCTCCATCATTTTTTTTTTTTTTTGGTCCAAAAAAAATGTATCTCCGAATGACTCTTTCAGCTTTAATCCTGAACTATTTGATTTCTGCTGAAATTAAGAGGACAGGCACAGTCCAGCAAAAACTTATGCCAAATTGATGTCTGTGATGGAAACTAACTCAAGTTTCCCTGCAACAGAGGGCAGTATGGAATCCCCCCCAGTGACTCCCTCTCTGGTCTGCTGTGTCCCAAAACTGGAACACATGACAGCGAACACAGCACGCTCCCATGTGCCCCCACAAAGTGCTCACCCAGGGGGGGTGAGGAGTCAGCCAAGGAAAACAAATCAAAGCAACCAAAAGACTCTATTACTGGAATGTGGCTTTGCCCCACCCACAAGCCAGCGCACATCTCTTCAACAGGTGCTGAGAAGATGTGCTGGACACTTTTCATTAGAGAGATTAAGTGGTGGCCAGAGGAGTTATTTCAGAAGTCCCATCACTAATTAAAACATGTTGGAAAAAAAGGCCAACGCAGCAGCAAATACTATGTTCCTTGAAACATTCATTAAAATGTATACAGATTTAATTTGGAATACAAAGTGCTCATTGCGGTGGTTAAGTGGTTAGTGCGTCGAACTCACAGTGAAGGTTCTGGGTTGAAATCTTACCTGTGTGGAATGTGCATCATCTTCCTGGGCCTGCGTGGGTTTTCTCTGGGTTCCTCCCACATTCCAATGACATGCATGGTAGGCTAACTGGACACTCTAAATTGCCCCTAGATGAGCGTGAATGGTTGTCTCCTTGTGGCCTGTGATTGGCTGGCCACCTAATTCAGGGTGTCCCCCACCTGTTGCCCAAAGTCGGCTGAGACAGCCTCTAGCACCTCCCGCGACCCTAGCGAGGATAAAGCAGTTCAGAAAATAATATTAGAGAGATTATTTACTATTTATTTGTCTGTTGTTATTTTTGCAGTGTGGTGAATCTTTAAATCTCATTACACTTGTAGAATGACAATAAAAGCATTTAATTCAATTCCCATCAATTACTCGAGCCAAGTTGCTCTCAATGTAAATACTACATTCAATCAAAGTAAAC
The DNA here is from genome assembly GCF_051989575.1 of Stigmatopora nigra. Classification (NCBI taxonomy): domain Eukaryota; kingdom Metazoa; phylum Chordata; class Actinopteri; order Syngnathiformes; family Syngnathidae; genus Stigmatopora; species Stigmatopora nigra. Next base: position 6,509,411 of record NC_135518.1, on the reverse strand, counting down.
ACAAAACAATGTTTTATGCAGTATAACACCTTTCACATTTACACTCAGTACCTCATATTGTGCTATACGATATTATAAAGGTCAGTTGTGTGAGCCATTGTCCACTTAAAGTTGATTTTTTTTGGTCAAAACATCGAGCAGGTCACATGCAGAGCAGCTGCCCATGCGGGTGTTGCGTTCGCACCCCTCAAGGTACCCCTGGCTACCCCCAAGGTGCATTTAAAGCCAGCAGCGGCGTGCTCTTGCTATCGTCCGTCGGGCCTCCCTTACTTGATGTGGTTTGGGAGGACATGACGGGGCCCGCTGGGGCCCCCCGAGTGATCAGTCGCTCAGTGACAGATGAAAAGCAGTTCCCCACAATTAAAGAGCGGGCAAAACTATCGAGACCAAACATCGCCTGTTTCCACGGTATCAAGTCAAACATTTGCATATGTGTCATGCGTGTGCGTCTCGGTGCCATGTGTGTGACTTGCGGTTGTAGGCCGCAATTGCTCGCAGTGACTACTGCGCTGACTTCCCCTTCTTTAACCGTGAACACACTCTTCCATGTGTTTATTTGCCCCCTTAAATGAAAGGAAAGAGCAAAAAAAGTGTTGGTGATTGTTATTTTCCATTCATTCATTCTGTGAGCACTTTATCAATTTAAAAAATAAATAAATAAACTAAACAACCTATATTATTGTTATACATATATATGCACACCTGAAATAGTTAGCTTCCTCTACTGGTGCCACCAAATTAACCAAAAAGAAAATACTACATTATGTATATAGTTGGCCCAAGTTCTCATATGGTTCACCAAGATGTACTGAAATACTTGATTAAATGTGCCAAACTGATCATAAATAGTCAAGTTTGTTTTAAAACTAATGCCTTTAATCACAAGAGGGCTTTAACACTGACAGAAACAATAGAATCTTTTTAATCGACTAAATTATTCCTCTTAAAACGATGAAATACTCTCTTAAAATGGCTAAAATACTCTAAATCAGAGGTGCTCACTTTTTTTGCTCGATTCACTTTATTGTTAGGGTTAGAATTCAGATAAATGAAATAAAAATGATAATACTATATGTAATATTAAAACTACAATACCCTAATAAAACACTAAAATCTACTGAATCATATGCTTAAAACTTGAATGTGTATTCTTCAGCTACTGAAACCGATTGTAAAATTAATCTAAATACTCTTAGGTACACTGATATACTTGCTAAAAGTGCCCTGAATAGTACATATTCTTAAAAGCTACTGAAATCCTTTATCAAATACTCTTGGAATTGTACACTTGAATTAGCACAAAAAATACCCATAAATGGGCGGGACAGTGATGAATGAATGAGTGGAATTAATGGATAAGTAGAAAATGAATAAATAAGTAAATACCCATAAATCTACTGAAATATTTCCTCCAATTTTAGTCACGAAAGTCTTGAAACGGACCTTAGTACTCTTTCATCTACTAAAATGCTGCTGAAAGGTTTATTTGATGTTATTTTCCACTTATTTTTACTCAAATTATGCCAATAAACAAGGAATCTGCATCAACATTTTACTGTTTATTGAATCAAATGATACTTTCAAGTACGGCAAGAAGCAGCTCACGTACTAACTAACGGTGGTCCTCACACCACCCTTTGAGAAGCTCGAAAACGAAGCCCAATATTTTTCCAACATGTTCTCCTTCTTCTCTCTTTCACGCAAACAACGACCAGTCACGATGTGCTCGCCGTGGCCTCGGCCCAGGACGTACTAAGCGAGCGGCGTTCTTTGCTGTGGTATCGGCGGTACGGGCAATTTGACAAACATCCTCCACACAAGACCTGTTCGCAGCCTTTTCTATTCATTGAAGCCAAGAGTTGCAACTTCCCATGACCCTCAGCTTTCATGGGTCACATTTGTCCTTCGGTGAACCCAAACATTACCTTTTGTACAGCTGGGCCCGTTTGGATCGAGTCGTCTTCTGAATGAATGAACCAGGCACCGATATGATAATATCAGGCCACGTCAAGGCTAATTATCATGCTCTCTGTGGTTTTGGGGTTAAGTTGCGCCGTGTTGTCAAGTCATCTTTGGTTAAGCGGCTCGATGGTGACCCTTTTGCATTTTTTGTGTGTATGGAGGAATGGAAATGAAGAGGCGTGGCATAGAAAGAAAGTTGTGTGAGAGAATGACAAAATGGAGAAGACACACTAATGGGTGATTCATTTGGGTCAACACATAATTTCCAGTTAAAAATGATAAAAAGTGAAGTCAGTGCCATTGACAAATACATCTTTCAAACTCTTCACTGTGAATTTCAGCATTGGAAAGATATTCGCCAAAGGACAGTGGCCAGAAGGTGGAAGCAATGCTGCATTTTGGCAAAACTGGCCATTACTATTGAACAGAAGAAAGACTGAAATAAATGGGGTTTCTTATTGAAACAAGAGACTATATACTTTAAATTTTGTGTATTTGTTGTGTAAATATTACGTCTTTCACTGATATTGACGAGGATTGACATCCAATCAAGTGGTATTTTTATATTATATTCTACCTTTATTTACCTTTATTTTACCTTTACCTTTATCAGTAGTGGACGTCAAATTCATTTTAACTCGAAAGTCTGGCAGGCCCTCCCACTTCAAATGGATTGGACATTTATTAAATGCATTTAAAGTCTGTGAAACTATATTTCCCAATGCCTATTACCATAGAAACTAATACCTATATTCAAATATCTACAAATGATTTAAAATTCTATACATTTATGGCAAAAATCAGACCGAAAACAACATTTCTATGACAGATTCAACTTACAGCTCAATCTTTTGAAACATTTGAAAGTCTTTGAAAGTTGTTTCACATTCTTTCCACTGTATAGATGAGATGTTTTTTTTAATGAGCTTTTTCTTCGCAAACCTTTGGGCCACATAAAAGATTTTTAAAAAACACGCATGGCATTTATGTGGCACCGAAAATCTCTGCGCTTTGCTTTCTGCTCATGGGCAGACAGTAGTTTCCCTAGTGCTCAGGCTCCACTGACAAAAACAACATAACCCACAAGGCGAGGCAGAGCGAGGCTTGGCTCATAATATGCTGGACTTACAGTAACATCATTATCATCATCATCATCATCAGCTGCTGTTTAAAAGCCGCCCAATGTGTGTGGCTAAAGCCTACATGCCAGTTAACCCTCTCGAGGGGACTCATTGCCTACCATTAATAAGTATTCATTTAGTTTTTATTAACATTTTACTTATTTGTGTGTGTTCATGATTGATAAAAATAATGATTAATAAATGGCAGGTTAGCACGTCAGCTTCATTGTTCTGAGATCGAGGGTTCAATTCCAGGTTTGGACCGTTCTTTCTGGGGTTTGTATGTTGGCCCTGGGCTTGCGTGGGTTTTCTCAGGGTACTCCAGTGTCATCCCACATCCCAGAAAAAGTCTTGTTGTTTATCTATTTTTAAAACCAATTTTATTAATAACCTATTAATAATAATAATAAAACCTATTAATAATAAGTCAGCTGACATGGACTCCTGCATCCCCGTGACCCTTGTGAGGATAAAGGGGTTCAGAAAATAACCCTTGTGAGGATAATGAATGGATATGCATTGTGACTTGTTAGAGAGCATATGTGAGTAAACTTGATTGCTCCAAGATTTTACCGTATTTTCTGGACTATAAGTCGCACTTTTTTCATAGTTTGGCTGGTCCTTTTGTGGTAAATGATGACTCCCAAAGCAACGACTGTAGAATTTTGGAAGTGTCACCTTCAGATACAAGTTCAATAGTTCTGTGAATACACTCCAAAATCGCATTTCTCAATGAAATTGCCATCGATCAGTTCCATGCTTCATTATATAACCTAACAAAAAGGCTGGTTATAAACATGTCAAACTAATAATGTGAGGCGTAAATGGTTGACTTTCCTTCCTGAACTCTTTGACCTTACTCATGTTACTTTTTTTTCCCCAAGTCATGCGAAACAGCTTTATCTGAGATTTAAAAAAAGATGTCTTGTAAAAAAATGACAAGAGATAAAGCTTATTGTACACACGTTTCAATAGCAAGTCATCCACAAAACATACCAACGATCTCAAAGGCTCTTAGTTCCGAATTAGCATGGGAAAAAAATTGATTTGAGCGCTTAAGGCAGAGAGAATAGATCCAAGTAATTGGCGGTAAGACGGCGGTGTTTGAGGATTATCCTCGTGGTGTGCAATGAATACAGTAAAGCCCAAGGCCTTTTTAGGATGAAGAATAGTGCCTGGAGAAAGACACACGCAAGTGGTGAGGTCTTGCGTAAAGTGTACAGATTAACTTGTTGTTTTTTTTATGTAGCGGTTGCCTTTGAGAGCTATCGACCCAAATATTTCATATTGGTTCTTTTTCTTTTTTAATATTGTTTTATTTCAAATCAAACCCAAAAAGCAAAAGAAAATTATTTATTTAATTAGTCTTTTTTTTCCCAAAAACCAATCCCCCCCAAAGTAGAAAAAATACTACACATATCTTCATTTATCTGCAGTTTGAGTTTTTTTTAATTCAAAATGAAAAAAGATAAAATAGATTTTAATTGTTGCTAAGTTATCATCTTGAGAGTTTCATCGGGGACTATATCCCTATTTTGAATAAATTTGAATTGTTTTATTAATAAAAATTAATAATATATAGTTTTTAAAAGATGAATAAATATAAAACAAACACACACAAAAGCTTTACATCATAAAAGCCACTCACATGCACATCACATTGTAGTTTAACAATCATCAATGTTGTCCTTCCCGTATGTATTGTTTTTATTTCCTCCAAAAAGGCATGCAATTGTGATCCTTGCACATTTTCTCCAATATTGAGGCGCACCGCCTCCAAAGTAGCAAAGGAGGGCGCAACTTCTTATTTTCTTTCTTATCAAAAGTCAACTGGCTCAATTCAACACCTGCTCTCCAGATGTGTTCTCCCACAAGAGTAGAACATGAGCTCAATTTTCAAACCTTGCTTCCTTTTCTTCTCCCTTTTTTCCCCTTCTCTTCTTCTTTTCTGTGTTAAACCATTTCTAGTAAAAGTAAATACTACTACTACTCACCTTTTATAGTGCAGTGGCCTATAATAGCGTGCTTGTGCAGATAACTGTAGACCAAGGACTGTCCATTACAGCAAAAAAAGGCTCTGTTGCTTGTTTTAAAACACTTCCAATAAGCATGAACAACTTGAAAACCCAGACTTCAACCCCATCGACATCCAACATCAGTGACCTTGAATCCTCTCTCAGCGGAAGTCAGAATTTGTAATGAGCCTTGTCCCGCCGGGATCCCATCCACGCCAAAGTGACTACAGAACATTATAACATAGTTGTGCAATATTTTCATTCTTAGTTTTGCAATATTACTCAATCTCGAGACTTCTCTTTAATGCCGGCCTGTTTTCTTGATGTTTTTGGGAAAATGATTTTATTGTAAGTTGGATCTTAATTTCTTTGGATGTCTTTTATTGTGATAGGCCAGAGGGTGCATTACCTCCCCATTAGCTTCAGTCGAGTGTCACTGCATTCAGTTTGAAATGGGAAAAAAATCTTACTCTTACATTTTGATTATTTAGATGACGAATTCTGGCATTTTTACGTTGACCTCTCAGTATGTGGGGTGGGGGTCAATAGTGCTGTCCACTCAGGGTACATAATTACACTGAACTGCCTTTTGATGTCCAATATAAAGTATTGACCAAAAGGAACATTAAAAAAAAAAAAAAAAAAACCACACTCCTTCCGCAAAGTGTTCCGTAACAAACGTGTAATTTGTATGTTTTTGCTTGAGAAAGAAGAAAAGGTGGGAGTGCCTGCACGCAAGTGTTTTATGGTCCGTGTAATAGCTCAGAGAAAACTAGAGACTTGTACTCAAGGTAACAATGAAGCCATCCGTCGGTCGGCCTGTGATTTCAGCTTGTTAGGTCTTCGTCCTTTGCCCTCGGTGCAATTATCCCCGTGTTTGTAATAAGCATGTGGCCTTGCCTTTGAAGACACGTCCGCTAATCCTGCAAGCCCGACCACTAAAACACTGAGGGAAATTGCCTTTTTGCTGACTGATGGCTTGAACGGCCTTTTCTTTTTTACTAACGTCAGTACAAAGTAACGTATAGGTAGTGTGTGGGGGGGAAATAGCCAAAAGGGGGGAAAAAAGCCAGCTCTTTAATATTTCCTAGGGGAGGGAAGCCACAGGGCGGGTGTTTCCTGCGGCCCCCGGGGCCAACGTTGCGGTGACCGCTGCCCGCCGGCCTGCCCGCCCGCTGGGGCTGCCCGCTAGTAAGGATGTTTGATCCGGGGAGCCTGGGATCCCTTGAAAAGCTGCGCGCCATTTGCCGAGGTCGGTCGGATTTTTGGAAGCGGAACAATCGAGCGGCTAAAAACCTTGGCGGCTGTCGCACGCAGCTGCAAACCGCCGCGAGGGATCGCCGAGGGTACTGCCGCCACGGAACTGCGTGGAGAACCGCGACATGTGTGCTCTGGCCACAATTTACAGAGCTGCGTGTTGTGAAATAGATATCAGATAGTAAGTTATTTTGGAAACTGTACATGCAGGGTGTCAACTCAAGCGGAGACAAGCTGAGTGGGTTAAGTCATGAACTGCCCGGAAAACTGATTTCTCATGCCTTTGTATATAATCTTGTATCACTTACCTTATGTGGAGTTTTTCTATTTTTATTAGATTAGGATGGACTGTTTTTGGACACCTTGAGCAGGGGAAATGTCAGCTCATCCTGAGAACGTTCTCACGAGTGATGAGAGCCAATGGATATACTGTAGATAGCTTACTTTGTATTAATGCCATGAAGTTCATCTCCGGCGAGGTCATTTATTGTGAGGGTGCTCTTCCAGGCGCACCTGTGATAGATGAAAATCTTTTGACATCGCGGAGTAAATGACTTAAAATCTGTTTTATATGGCCTGTTCTTGTCAGGATGTTTATTTGTCATTCCTAATTGAAGTTTACTGTAAAACTGATCAAAAATCTGTGGATATCTAAACACTGTATATTCTAACAAAGGATGTTTAAACATTTTATATCCAAACACCGAAACTTTCAACTGAACTGTAATTTTCAATTGTTATGCAATTAAAGCATATTTACACATAGAAACATCCAATAAAACAATAGATTGCCTTATTCAACCAGGAAAATAATCTTTACTTCACTCTTTTTTTTCACTCTGGAGTAATCAGCAACAGAACTTGGATTACTTTCATCAAAACACAACCATTTCTAAAAAAAAAACTCAAAAAATCTGACCTTTGACTTTATGTTATGCAATTATACTAATCTATTTATTTATATCATTCCATCACTACCAATATTCCCAATCAAAAGGGATTAGATGCCTATCACTGCCATTGATTACATTATTAAATAACTTTCAAGGAATGCTGTTGAATTCTTCTAATGTTTTAAGCACAATATACCATCATAGATGATGGTGGTAAATAAAAAAACTTGATGTTTTAGTTGTCTGTTCAGTTGTGTTCATCATACCACTGTTAAAGAACCACTTTAGTTTACTAAATATTCCATCACATATGTACATATATATTTTCATTAACATGAATATGGATGTTCATTAATATGTGTTGTCCCGTATTAAATAAATCAAACTCAAACACTACTTTAGTGTACACAATTACTTTACCTTACATTTTTTAATCTAAATCACAGTGACAAATAACATAAGCACAAATCCAGTCTGGTATTATTAAAGTATAGTTAGTAAACTGTATACAATGGTCAGGTTGCTGAACTTTAAAATATTAAAGGAAAACTCCCCATACATAAACAATGAAATAAACAGTCGCCATTCTCAAGGAGATTGCTAGTGATAGTGGTTTTGGGTGAAGCCAGCAGCTGTTTCTAGTATCTGGAAGCAAATGTTCCCAGGCTATGACCATGACACCCAATTCCATAATGACCAGTATGACCGCTCAGACTCGCAGGATAGGACGCCGCGCTCTCACGTGCGCTCGCGAGCGTTGAGGATTCCCAGACATTGTTGACGGTGTGTAGAGCCTCGCGCTTCCGTCACCATGTGTTGAAGTAGCGCACAGTCCACCACATCAGGGTCTCTCACCCCACCCTACTCACCCGCAGCACTCAACACGCAAACACCAGCTCGCAAAGATAGGATGAAGTGAACGAAAAACCCTTGACTCTTTTATGCAAATACACTGCGTAACCGCATAGACACAGACACACAAACAGTTGCATACTTAGGCTGACCATAAGCATATGGAATCAAACCAGTAATGCCTTTTTAACTATGACATTTTGTCGGTTGATGCCGCTCGATGTTACTGCGGTCGCGGTTCATCTATGAAAAACATGAAATGTTCAAATATGCACAGAAAGAATGCGAATTGCGTTGAAACCAAAATACCTTTTGACTGTCGGAAGAACTTTTCCTGGAGTTCAATTCACTTGTTTTGATTTTGGCTTCAATTTTCGGAAAAAAAATGAGAAAAAAACATATTATTCTGAAATGTGACACATTTTTCATCACATATTTGTTGCCTACTTTCGACAAATTACAACCCAGGTGTCCAATTAATATGTAATGTCCAATATTCCTGTCCTCAGCAACATCTCTACTTGGAGAGATGTTAGAGCCACTTAAGATTCCGCAAGCCCTGAACTCATTTTCTCAAGAGTGATGTTGACACACTTTGACCCCCCTGAGGTCATTCCTATTTGGGAGGTTATAAACTCCTAACTGCTATTCTTTTCGCACTGTAATTAAAGCATTGAATTACCTGGTGATTGTGACAGGGTGTTAATTGAGCCTTTTTGTGGCCAATAACATCCAGCTGGGCAGCCATGTTACCACTATGTAAGGACCACAAGTAAATTAATACAAAAAAGGGGGAAAAAAACATTTTCTATTAAACACAGTTACCATATACTTTCCAACACTTATGATTGGTCAGTCATTTGTAAGAAAAGACACGGACAAAACACATACATACTTAGACACCGAACAATCGTAAAAGTGAAAATTTGGCTAAAGAAAAAGATTGAAAATTATATTTTAACCTTACTTAGTTTATGTTAGAGATTGTCTTTCAAAATTCTGTTCAATACTGATTTGTACACCTTAAGAAGTCAAAAAGGTAACTAGCAGATTGTCGATGTACTATAAATAGTCAGCTGAGTAATACAATAATAGTAATGATAATAAAATGAGTTCACTACCCATTTACATCTGACACTTTTGGGATGTAAATACAGAAGAAATAGTTTAAATTATATAGTTAAATTATATAAAACCATGTCACACTTCATTTACAATATTGTTCCATTTTTATTTTGTGTTTTCAATGTGATCCGATTACCCATTTGGAACAGTTTAAGTATTGTTGATTACTCAAATCTATAATTAAAATGCTAAGTAAACACATCCGACAATTAGGTTTCGCCATTGTTGTTTATCTTGGAAGCAAAACAATTGTATAGTAACATTTTCAAGGTGAATTTATCCATCCATTATCAGCATGCAACACTTCACATAATCAGATATTGACTATAATACAAGATTTTATCACCAATTTAATTCTATATTTCCTGTCCTTATTTAAAAAAAGACTTTTAGAATGGATTAAAAAAAAAAACAACAGTATTATCAGTCACCCAATTCCTTTGAAAGAGACGACGTCATCGCTATTGTAACGAAAACCTGTTGAACACCCAGATAAAGTTGCAAGGATTTGTTGCGTTAACAAAAGGCCAATATTGAGTCAAGATCTCAAACAACATCTTTAGGCCAATTTGTCAGCTCTGCGACTGACTGAGTGTGTAAACTTTCCTGTGAGAAATGATCCCCCCCCCCCATCCATCTGCATCATCTGGATACAATTGTGTCATTAAGTTTACGTCCCTCCCGCCTGTTAAATAGTCCAAATGAACTTATATATATTTTCTCCGTCTCTCAAGCTCCAGTCGCCGTCTTCCCTTCGCACCACACATGACGCTTACAACTACAGGAAGTCAGGTCACTCCAGTCAAGGCAAATGGGAGCTCATTTGACCTTTGACCTCACTTTGTGACTGCTCTAGTCCAACAACAGTGACTCAACACAAATACTCACACAGACTGTTACCGTAAGGCAAAGCTCTTATTCCAGTAACATTTAATATTAAGTGAAAGGGATTTACAAATGTCAACAGCCTTGGGGGGTTTTGCGAGACAAAAAAACCCCAAAAAAATGCTTTGGCTTGGACAAAATAACCTGGGATGAATTATAAATACACATTGTGGTGTCAAGAAGAGGGCATGCAACATCCAAATAACTTAAGTACATCCTATGATGTAATTTATGGTCAAGTTTTTTTAGTTTAAAGGTGTATTCCAGGGCAAACTACGGCCCGCGGGCCACATCTAGCCCGCGAAGCCTTTTAATCCGGCCCGCCGACGTTGTCCAAATAGTTTTTATTTTCCCAAGATGGTGCCATCACGCGGAAGCCAGTGGCAGTATCTCTCTCCACTCTTATTTGTTATTTTCGGGTTTTACAGCCCCTCTATCTTTTTTTAAATAACATTTTAATATTTATTAATGCTTACCTTTTTACTTTACTTTGTACTTTTTACTTTAATGATGAGTGATGAGTATGTTAATACTTTAGTCCTTTTTTTCTGTTTATGTTTCATATGTACTGTTAACGGATGCAGTTTTTTATTTGTATCGTATCTTGTGCTGACCCGGCCCATCTGTCAAATTTTTAAAGTAAATGTGGTCCCCGGGCCGAAAAGTTTGCCCACCCCTGGTGTATTCACACCAGAAAAGTGAACCGTTTGCTTGCTTTCAACTAGATTTCTTTTTTTTTCTATCTGAGTAGTAGTATCTGAGCAGATGTACTCTTGGCCATTCAAATAATATTTTGACCTCAGTCCTCAAACACGACAGCTATTCATTCCTCTTCTGGGAGTAGGCCTACCCTAGTATTTAGTGTTAGCCCTCATCACAGGTTACTTAATCTCCCCCCTCAATCAAAGATGATGTGTAAAGCACTTTATGACCATCTTGGACAGCCATAAAATATGGTGTGCTTGCTTGGCACAATTTGGATGCTGTTAATTTATTTCCCTGTGAAACTACGGAATCGTCTCATGAAGTCGGTTGAATTGAGTTGGGTTAGTTGCTATTCATTTGGTCCAAAAGATCATTTGGGATTAATAATTGGATTAATTGAATTGGATTTCATTTTTATGTACACCAATGATCTTAATATGAAGGGATTTAAGGTCTTTTTTTGGACTATATATCATACTTTTGATCATTTGGCTACGACTAATACTAAGTACGACTTGACTGATGATTTTTTTCCTCTCTGACCACCAAAAGCATGTTTTGTTGTTTTTATTTTTAGTTTATTTTAGGTAATAGCTATCTTAAAAACATATCTCAACATATGCCTATTTAGCTTAATATTTTCCCTATTACTTTTGTTACTTTAACGTATGTTTGTTCTTACTTTCTGATCAAATAAAAACAGTTACAGTCCTAAAAATGCCAGTTACAGTCCTAAAAATACAATACTTAGTTTTGTCTTGAATGCGTAGATTACTATCATCACATAAAAAAAAACATTCATCACTCTAAATGTGCAACATGATACTATTACTTTCTGGTGTAACAATTTACTGTAAAAATCAGTAAATCTATTCATAAGCCATGGCCCCACTGTTTAGTAGACTGTAGTCATTAAATTCTTTTTTAATTTAACTTCTTAAACCACAACATGTAAAATGAAGCTGTTTGATACAATTTTTAGACCGTGTGCTGCCACCAATTCCCGGAAATGACCAATATTGCTTTGCTACTGATTTTGTTCTGCCAACCAGCAAAGGAGACATCAGAGAGAGATGGACTTAGTCTGGATTTCACTTCTAGAGGCAAAAACCACAGAGAAAACCTCTGTGGGTGAAGTATCCATCATCCTCACGTTACTGCTATGGGAAGAGATTTCTGACCTCAGAGGCAGATGTGCTTGCTGGCCTGGCGTCACCACTCATTTGGAATCATTCCATCTGATCACCCGCGCACATTTACAAGCATAGCTGACAACTTTTTAGGAACTTCTACTTAAATATTTCCTATATCTGAGAAGTTCAATGTCCGCCAAATATTAGGGTCGTAAGCAGAAGATGTAGCAGCCAAGTAAATATTAATGGTTGCAAAATATTTACAGTATTATTGATAAATTATGTACTTATGCAGGTCATTCACATGTTATTGAATGAAAATGACTGCCAACAATGATGAAAACGTCAAACTGCCAGCGCAACTTTCCATGCAAACATCTAATTTTCTTGCCTTTCCTTTTTTATTATTTTACCCAATTCTATAAGTTAATTTGTTAGCCATACATGCTAGAATATCCCACCGCCATGTCTACCTTTTCTAACACTTTCTCACGCCTCCCCTGGAAAGTCCCCATCACGAAGTATAGAAGCACCGAGAGAGCTTCGGTACTGTTTGGGTCACACTGGTAAAAGCAAGGCACGCTATCGGCAGCTGGTTTAAACCACATTAGAGGACCCCCCCTTCCCCCACCCAGTGTGTGTTCACTTGTGTGTGAGTGTAGTATATGCATGTGTGTACAATAATAAGTGCCCTGCTGCCTGCACGCCGCAAAGCAGCAGCTGCACAGGCGTGCAGATTAGAGGCTTGCGCTGCTACACTGGATGTCCCAATTGAGTGGTTAGATGGATGGAGGAAGCAACAGATGGATGGTCGGAGTGGAGGAGGAGGAGGAGGAAGAGGGCTGGAGGGGGGGGGAAGTTGGCAGGTCAATGGGCCCTTGATCCTAAATATTATTTCAATACACCTGTCAAGAGTGGTGGTGAAACCCAATGTTTGATCACCCACAAACAGCCTGGTCTGTTATAGTAAATGAGTCCAAGGTGATTGTGACGTGAAGATATCTGACTCCATGTTTTTTCTTCTCTGTCACACTGCCGTAATGCATATTCAACCAAAAAGTGATGGAAAATTACACTCTTTTTTACCAGGGATGACTAATAAGCCCGCAAATGTTACCCTGTGGCGACCCATATGTATAACATAGTCCAATCATGCTAAATTGGAAATGAGGCCAAGTGTATATTTAGGGTCCCATGGACTTATATTTGTTGTGAGTATGATTTAAAGTTTGGACCCCTCAGGCTTGGAAAGGTATTTTGTTTTTCTTGGAAGTCGTTATGTGTAGGAATGATTGCTATGATGCGACCTCATTGCCAGGCCAACAAAACGGTCAATATTAAGCCATGTTTTTATTTCATGGGAGATTTTACCTGTAGTGACAAGGTATCATAACTGTTCATTTTCCACTCAGGCACAAAAACTGTAATTAGTGGCCGTTTTGGAAACCGTGAAGCCGGATCAGATGACAAAATGCATTTTTCTTCATTCACTTTCCTTTCTTTGGGCCTCGAGTAAAGAAAAAAAAAGTACTTCTCTATTGACCAGTTGTCCTTTTGTTTTTTAAGACTTTTCCTTCCATTTGGAAAAGCTATACTTGTACTAGGAGTAGGTTTTTTTTATTCAGAAAAATCAGTGTGGTTTTAGGGAAGTGAAGCCATCTTACATCACTCTTACTCTGCAGTAGTCAAACCACATTAAAGTTGGACTTGGTTGCCATCTGGACTGGGAAGACAAGAAAGAAGTTGATGTGCAGTGACTTTGCCCACCTTTGCATGAAACATATAGGGTGGAATTTCTATTTAGACACGAGCTGCTCGTCATGGGCCATTGACGTTTTCCTTCCTGAAGTCTGTGTTGTGGCTCGTCTTTGTGAGATAAATGAGTGTGTTATGACAGCAATTCTTGCCACTTTTCAGTGTGAATGCAATTGAACTCCTTGATTTGTTTTACAACATATTACAGCATCTATTGTGCATTAAATCTGCTTTAAATTCCTATTTTTTGGGTGTAGTTAGCCCAATTTCATGTTTAAAATTGTCAAACAAATGTAAAATATGAAGATGACATGAATTACAGTTTATTTTCAATCATGATGAGGCTTTTTAACATTGTATACCTTCACACCATTTAAATAGTTTGCATTTATTTAACATTTTAAGCTTAATTAACTCATTAAACGCATCACTATGCGAACCCAGATTTTTTTTTAATTGAAAAAGCTAAACATGTTCAATTTAAAATGTGAAATATATCACATTATTCAAATGTCTGACATTTTAACATTAAAAAGGTAAGTAAATTACAATAAAAGATAAGACCTCAATTCCATTACATTGTGTAACTGACCTTTTTTTAGTGTGACAGCGTAATGTTTTTGCCATTTTTATTTTGGCAACCATAAAACTTTTAAAGAAATATCGTAGTCTCCTTCAAACTAGTTGTCAATGAAATGTGCAAATACATACATTCATCAGGAGACATGTTTGAACAATGTAGCAGCTGTGGGGAGTGTCCCTAACTCACAAGTTTAAATCTGTCCTCATCTTGGATTCCCCACATCATTATCATATCTGGAAACATTAAAAAAAATGCCAGTGAACCATATAATATGTTATTAAATGATACAAATTATTCACAATGATGATCACCAGTATACCTCAGTCATTTCCATATTTAAAAACATGGATTAGTAAGTAAATAGTGATGGTGAGGGATGACTTACTCTATTCTCTTTTAACAAAATGAATGATAAAAGCAGACTACAGTGATATTTCTCAAGTAGCATCTTCTTTAAACGATACTTTACATAAAATGACTTGCACTGAATGAGTTTGGCAATCTTAAAATGTTGGCAGACCACTATGTCACATGGCTTTTTTTTTGCAAAATGAATTGGCAACCCTTGCCGCGGCGTGTGGCCCTCGGGCTACCAAAAAGCAGAAGGAAAGGAGGCAAGTATGTTAGGAATGAAAAGTAAGTTCAGGCTGGCAGGTCTGTGCAGAGACAGCAAAAGCAATGAACTCAAAGGTGAGGTAGCAAAAAAATGGCCCGGGGATGCATCTACAGTAGAAGAACTTGCAACTGATTAAATGATAGTTAATAGTAGTCGCTTTCAAACTCATAACACGGTCTGCTGCACATGTAGAATGTAGAATGAACAACGCTACAACATTTAATGTAGGTCACAAATATTACCTTGGAAATTGAACAGTTATCTTGTTGATCTTCTCAAAGAAGTATGAAAAATTATATTTTAATAATAGTGAATTTTATTCTCAATCAATGCTTTACTGCAGTAGTTTTCGAACATTACCAATGCCAATTTGTACTCCCCATTTTCCCATTATAAACACACAAGTAGTCAAATTAATCTAAATTCTGTCAAATAATCCAATGGAATTATACATTTGATTGGTAAATTTTCCCAAGAAACTTTTATTTCTTCATTAAATCACATTCATTTTTTTCTACTCTATAAAATTGTTGTTGGATGCTGTATTATTATTATTTCTAATTCAAATATAAAAGCAAAGGAATGTCTAATATTTCAATATAGCAGTTTTTTTTTAAATGATTCTTATTTAGGATTGTCCCAAATGCCCCAAAAGTTCTTTTAAGGACAGACAACATATGCTGCAAGTCCCCACTGTCCCGTTGTGACAAATCCCCCACCAGCAACTCTGACAAGAAATATAAAAAGAAAAAAAATACAACAACAACAAAAAAACCCAAGGAGTCATTTAAAAAAATGTGTGAAAAGATTGCATGGCACGCAATGTGGGTGGTTTTTGCCTCCATTGGTCCGGACTCACAAAAAGAAAGAAAGTTAGGAGAACTAACATTATAACAATAATTGCAACTATTATAAGAAAAAATGACTCCAATTGAGGGTGTGGAAGAAGCTTCTTTACAGACGGAAGATCTGATGAGAGAATAATAACAGCTCACAGAATAACTGTAGAATCAATTTTATGATCCAATGACTGAAATGTCAAGAACTGTCAAGGATCAACGAAAAAATATCGTTTTTCGAAGCAGATAATTGACAGAAAGGGGAAAATTAGTGCATCCTCACCATTGCTGCTCATACAGGTGTGTGTGTGTGTGTGTGTGTGTGTGTGTGTGTGTGTGTGTGTGTGTGTGTGTAAAGTTGTCATGTACATGCCAAGGATGTTTGCACAAATACTGACATACAATATGCCTTTGGATACACATTTTTGGAACAGCTTACACATACCTTACATTGTCCTTAGGTATAATTCAGACTTGCCGACTTCCATTAGCATTTTATCTAATACCTTTTGTTTCTTGATGTTCATTATTTTTTTTATATGGTTTATATCTTTAGCTGGTTCATAAAGGGGCTTAGAAATTAATTTAATATCCTAGTTAGGGTTGTAACCCAGCGGAATTTGGCCAAAAGGCAGACTACACCCTAAACTGGTTGCCATCCAATCGCACGGCACACAGACAACATTCTTGATTTTTAGGTTAGGTTAGGTTAGAACTTTATTTCATCCGATATTTGGTATCAAATATTTCTCTGTATACAAAAAAAGCCTAGGTTGAATTTGAAAAAAAAAAATTGGAACTAGGTTGTTGACACTGCCTGAATTAGCAGAAATGGGCAGAATCCAGAATTGACTTTTTGTATAAAAGTAGCCCAAATTGCATCTTAGGGAGGAATACATTTTTATCAATGACCAAAAAAAAAATGTCTTACAGTAATCAAATGATGAATAAACTACAAACTCATCCGTATTATAGTATAAAAGTGCCCTTCTTGCTGCCATTTAGTTTTCCCCCCAAAATACCAAACTGTATATAAATATCTAAATACAAATATAAATCATCAAAACATAAAATATTGGCATTTTCTGAATAGTTGCTATATATGTTACACTTGGATATAAGATGTAGTTTTAGCCAAACTAAGAAAAGTAGTGCAACTTCCATTCCAGAAAATCATTTATCTCATCTTCTCCCATTGACAGTTACATGTAAAGATAAAACTCAGAATTAGTCACAGTGAGAAAACATTTCAAGCGGCAGTTACATCCCGTGAATAAGCAACACTCTTTTTTAGCACGTTTTCTTTTTTTTATCCGTCATCCATTTCTCGCATTAACCCACAACGATCAATATTTCAAAAAAGCATTTCCTCAACACCATAGTATTCCCTGCCGGGTTTAAAAGAAGTAGAACTCGGATCCAGTGGAGCAAATGTCGTCTTAGGTCAAGCAGAACATGTTGCAAATGGTGTTAAAAGCATGTACTTGTTGGCCTCTCTTGTCAATAATAAATAAGAGAACTGGCAGAAAAAAATGATCCCCTTTTTCCTCTTCGATCCTTCCCTGGTGGGAGAAGCCATGAATTAGTAACACAGATCAAACTGTAGCGTTAGCGCAGATCAAGTATTTGTAAAGAAGCTGAAAGCACTCGCTACGCAACAAGAGAGGCCCTGTGAGATAATGTGGACCTGCTTTGCATGTTCCCCGTCTCCCGGCCACATTGAATTTTAATGGAAGAATGAAGTCGCTCGACAAGGTATAACGCCGATGAATTAGTCATTGACACACGCTTGCCTATCTTTAGACAGAAGTCTTTTAAAGGCAAGTTTCTACAAGCTGTGACAATGTTTCGAGTACAGTAGATACAACCCACCCACCCAACCCCCCAAAAAGTAAAAGAGATGATATGGTCCCACTGGTATATATTTTTAATTGGTTTTATGAAAAAAAAAGTTAAAGTGTACTTTCAAGAACAAGAATTTGATTTATGTTTGATGAAAAATTCAGCCGAGCGTAATGGTAAGAAACCAGGTTAAATTACTATCTATGCAAGCTAAGGAATTACATTGCTGCAGATAAAAGTTATAGGTAATATTTGAAGCGTATTTTCTTTATCATCTGCAAAAATTGAACTTGTCATAGGGTGTGAATGAGACATTTCATGACGATATGGTGTGAATTGTTCATTTTTTTGTGCTCTGCCATTGGCTGATAACTTATTCAGGGTGTCCATAGTTGACTGGGATAGGCTCCAGCACCCTCGTGAACTTTGTGAGGATGAATGACTCATGAATGATTCAATTTAAGCAATTTGGATTGATTGATTGTGATATTATTTCCCAAAAGGAATAACAAATTCCAAAGCAATTGTTTATATTTTTTTGGTCATTTCTTGTTGAAATAACTTAGACATTTAATTGAAAAGCACCAATAATTCTAAAAGATGATGTTTTGTGTTTTCAAAGATTTCATTTGGACTTTCAAAGTATTTCTCCTGATTCAAGTATCATTATGTCTTAAATTTTAACCAAGGGTGGAAACCACCTAGTAAATGACAATATCATACAATAAAAGTACAGTCTACTTCATTGCGTTTACATACCAGAATAACCAGGGACTGTAACAAGTAGTAATCATAATACTAGTAATAAAATACAGATATATCTCCTTCAATACAAGTAACACACTATGAAACGTGGTTATATAACTTTATGGAACTTTGATATTACATTTAATACCCCCTTCTTTGTTTTAAAGGCAAAAAATTCCAATTTTGCAAGCGTTCCCTTTTTTTTCCTGGTTGGATTTAACTGTAAACATTTGTAACTACATGCTATATGCAGTATATCATCATATAATATTAAATAGATACAAGTATAGGTTGTTTGTCATTCTTCCAGTAGCTGTCAAATGTCTCTTTTCCTATTGCATGCTGTGTAATTTGAATATGCCACAGTTACATGTGTACCAATTATAGTTGTTATAACGCGCTTGCGGGCGTGTGGTAGTTAGGTATTATGTCTTTTATTAAATATTAAAACAAAAAATAATTGATCACATAATGCAATGTTATTATTGTGATTCATAAGGCCCAAACTTGTTGGCTGTCATATAAAAAAAAAAAAAATCTCCCTTTTAAGAGCTGGTCTTCATTCTTTTTCTTTATCACAAAGTATAAGTCATCATTTCCTGGATGGTGAGGCACGAAATGTAGTTTTCCAGTGTCCATGCCAAGGAATAAAGATGTTATTGTTGTTGTTACAGCTCAAGTCAGTAGCCTCCCTGGAAGCCACTGCTCAAATAAACCCAACACGCAAGCCAACCCAAAGACTGATATCTTCCCTAATCTAACCGTTTCATTATGTTGTACAAAGTATTAAAAATTCATACTATAGTCAATCAATAAATCCTAAAATAAATCAATCATTGGCGGTAGAGTGGTTAACATGTCTTCAGCCTCACAGTTTTGGTGTTCAAATCCAGATGGATCCACCTGTGTGGAGTTTGCATGTTCTCCCCGGGCCTGCGTGGGTTTTGTTTGGGTACTCCAGTTTCCTCCCACATTCTGAATACCTAAAAAATCACACGCCCATTAACGGACACACAAATTCTTGTACAAACAATCACGCACAGGGTTGTCAGTACACCTTCACAATCACATAAACTATTCAGCGAGAAGAGAAGAGGACCGTGTTCACTTTTTATCAAACTTTCATCACACTGAAAGATGCACGACGCATGCTACACTCGATGTACAGATGGTGCTGACAGAGAGAAGGCGAGAACGCGACGTGTGGAAAAGCCTAGCTTTCCCCCTCACTGACTACCAACAGTATGTTTGGATAAGAATAGAATCGCCTGACTCGAGAATAGTTCTCTTTTTCTCTCTCTCTCTCTCTCTTGCCGTTTGCTTTGAAAGTGTATCTCTAACATTCTCACACTTGATTCAGTGACTTCATGGCTTCCCTCGAGGCGCGAGAGATATAAATGAGTCAGGGACGCTCAACAGGATTCCTCTCTGCACGCAAGCAGCAACTAGTACAAGAAGAGTTGATACTTGACCACACAGTCATGCTATCTGGGCCTAAAAAAATCAATAAATAAATGAAGAAAAAAGTCAAGCAATGTCAAAGAAGGTGGTTGACGGATGACAAGATTGCAGGAGTTATAAAAGTGACTATGAAAAGATTAAAGTGGGGTGTGTTGTTGTTTTCAAGAGGCAATAACAATGTGCAATATCTTAGATTGTGCAATATTTTAGAATTTTACCTTGCCAGGACGTGACTTTTTATATTTTTATATTACTTAGTCATGTTTTTTTTACGCAATTTGTGGAGTAGCATCACCAATTGCGTTTTACGCAGCCGTGTACCATGGTGTTTTTTTTTAACTTTTTGACTTAAAAGTGTGCATAACTTTAATGCAGACTTTAAATTGCTCATAGATGCGAATAAGGCTGTAAATGGGTGTTTGTTTATGGGGTGTGATTAACTGGCGACCAGTCACGGGTAAATCTGGGTTTTAAATAAGATAGGTGTAGGTGGAGTTTAGAAATAAAAGTAGGGTTATCAGTTTTTGGGGGTAATTTGGTTATTTGTTACTTTCTTTGTATTAATAGGGTTTTCAAGTTCAAGTTTAAAATTAGGATTAACTCAATTATTGACAGCGACGTCCAATCCATTTTAATTGAGAGGAAAATGTTTCCTTGCTTTAAGCAGTGGTCAAAATGTTGGCATTTACATTTGTTTTGTGGACAAATTAGGATCAAATCCATATTAACTGGGAAGGCTGACATTGAATGATCACGTTTCAGATGTCCAAACCATTTGAATGATTATATTAGTTAATTCATGAAAACCTTACAACTTTTACAACAGTAGAAATATTGCGATTCTGTTTCTTTATTTAAATTATTGTATATATTTTGTTCATATATTGTCAGCTATTTTGTGTGCAATGTGAAAAAAAAGGGTTAAATTAATTGATTTAATAAATATTTAATGTATTATTGGATGTATAGTGTATGTACCCTTGCTTTTTCTGCTTTAAAAAAATCCCAGGCAAAATGTATTCTCTTGTATTAGAAATTCCCCTACTCAACAAATTACTTTTAATTTAATTTATAGTTTTTTATTTGTCTATTAAAATAACTTATTAATATCTCGTGTGTGAATTAGAGTTCCACACTGCTTTGATGAGAACACTGAATGAGTAAATGAAACAAAATATTTCTTACTTCAATGACTTACTGTCATTACTGCTCTCTATCGTCAATAATAATTGATAAAGTATGAATAAAGTAAACCAATGGAATCATGAGAACCACTTTTTTAACAGCAGACTTGACATTTATTAACTCGGCTTTTTCCGAGAGGCACTATATACATAAATACAATACAGTATGTTCCCATATCAGGAGGGTAACAACCATCAATAAACCTGTGTCAATAAACCATTTTGTTTTCAACATTTCATATTTCTATATACACACTGAAAGTAGGAAAATAAAAATATTCATATCTTAAATACTTCATGAACAATACTTTACATAGCATACACAGAAAGGAAGTTTGCAGACAGTTTTTTTTCTTGTTTTCATCAAATAAGGATTTGTACTATTATCACAGTAGGAAAAATAGTGGCGTACATAAAAGATTAACGTGGCTGGATCCAATTACAAAGTGTGTAATGTGAAAAAAAAATGATAGATTGTCTTTAAAATGGACATCTGTGGCATCTTGTGAGCAAAAAAAAAAAACGACTTGTTTCATGTCATCCAACACTAATTTTTAACAAGGACAATCTTTGTTTTACAAATATAAGTTATCCACAAAAAATAAAATAACTTAGATAACACACATATAAAAACAATACTTACTGTACACTTAAGACAAAATACATCTTACTATGATGATCTCCCAGAGTTCTCTCGGGAAAAACTGACTTAGAACACGAGAAAGATTCCTGAATTTATTAATTTTCTTTTTTTTTTACCCACCACGGCTTTCAACACAGGCACAAAGCATATAACTTGGAAACACGACATGTTCGGATCAGAAGCCGGTTAACACGTACATATTTTAATGTTTCTTAATAGTTCCTATTCAAATAATTGCATAGAATCTGACCTCAGAATATCCACAGGTGAACGTAAAGTAGGCTGACAGGTTATAAGTGTTATTACTGGAAGACAAAAAGGCAAAACAGGACTCACTCTGTTGCCTTGGCTATTTTTAGTGTGTGATATTGACGTGTGTTTATGTGGTGATGATACTTTACACAGCATTACTCTACTTTATTTACAATGCCGCTTTGGTAATGTTAGCAGTGATGATTTATTTGGTGTAACACATCATACCGCAAAGCGTGACTAGTGCAGGATAATGTAGTCTTTGTTTTATCTGGGGCTAATTAGACTTTTTTTTCTTGATTTATTTAAGCATCCTCAATTAAAATAAAGGAGGAAATGGTTCCAGTTGTTTGAGTTAGATAGGAGCAATCCCAGGAAGCAGCAGCAGTAATCAGGTTATCAGATCGCTCTTGTTAATCATTTTAAAGACCCTGGAAAGTTCATTCAGAGATTGGTTTCCAATATGCCTGAAGATAATTGTTGAAAATATGTACAAAAAGGTATAGCAGTAATATAGCTTTCATTTCAGAAATGGTGATGTTTAATTGTGGCTAAACTTATTTTTTAAGTCAGGCATGAATCTCCCCTTTCTTACTTTTATTAAGTTTAGAGTGCTTAAGCAGGAGGGGATAGGAAGTTGAGAAAAAAAACAAAATCCAAACTCTGGCAGGGAATGATCATTGTTCAGTGCCATTGACGACAATAACTTTCTAATCCATTAGAAATGGGAAGAGGGTCATCAAGTGAACATTCGTTCAAGTGATATTTTTTTTCAATTTGAGTAGCAACAAATGCATGGTAGGATGGTTGAACACTTTAAATTGCCCCTAGGTATGAGTTTGAGGGTGAATGGTGGTCTCTTGGAATGGTGGGATAGGCTTCAGCACCCTAGGGATAACCAATTCAGAAAATAAATGGAAAATCTCAGTAAATATGACCTCCGAATGCTGAAAATTCAACAAAAGATGATTTTCAGTTGTGTAATAATTGTAGATATAGTGCATTTTTTTAAATGTTTGATAAATACTGTATTTGTAGGGTGGGTTGTTGAGTAATATTATAAAGTATGCTGACAATTATTTGCATTAACTATTATATAAAATATGTTTTTTGGAATGCAAGGGTTCTTCACTGCTGTGATGGTATACTTTGTTGGCTATGAGTTTGTAAATAAAACAGGAAAAAGTTTTTTTAAACCTTCGACCAAACTACCATGAGATTTTTCTTACCAATTCTCTTTTAGCAGATTTTGTTTTAGATTTTAAATTCTGATACTATTACTGATTCAAAATCTTCTTCCCACTCCTATCATAGAAATATTACATTCTGCATTGCTTAAATTTGTTTGAAAGTCAGCTTTTATAGCTGACACGTACAAAATTGTGTTATTATTGCTCAAATGACCAAATCAACTCCATAATCTACAAAAAAAGTGACAGTGAATATTGAAGTGCCATTAAACAGGGCCTGTTATCTTTGCATTTGGTTCTTCGTGGAAAACATTGTGTCTACGGTGCACATTAAAAAGTGTCTGTCTGTGAAGCACACATTTCTTATCATTTTAACTCGAGTGCGGTGCTTTTTTTTTTGGGTGATCTTTTTTTGCATTTCCGATAGCTGAAATGCCGAACATCCACGCTTGTGCCGACCGAAACTCTTCGCACGCTTCACACGTCTACGTTTTTTATTCCGGCAAAGGAAAACACAAAAAAACGGCGTGGGGTGCGTAAAAGACGGTGGCATGGCCCCCATTTTTTTTGGTTACTAATCAGGGTTTTTCTTGAAAGTGTATTTTTGGTGGTAGGGTGCAATTGTCCCTCTCCCCACCCTCCCGTGCCTCTTCATTTGCATACGCTGACCCACTCCGTTATCCGGCACTCTTCGCAAACCACGTAGCAGCACCAGTGAAACTTGCAATTGCAGCGTTCGCTACGCGTCTGCTGCAGAATGTTGTGGCCCCGCCCACAGCACAAACTCTCGCAGTTATCCATGCCCGGACTGGTCTTGTTGCAGATACGACCCTGCGTCCCCGCCGAGTCCGAGCCCAAGTCCCGCTCGCAGAAATCGGGCGACTTTTCGAAGTAAACCAGGTCGTTGACGCTCGGCCTCCGGCGGTGCGCGTGGTGGTGATGATGGTGGTGGTGGTTGTGGTGATGATTGCCGTGATGGTTGTGGTGATTGTTGTTGTTGTTGTGGTGAGAGTGGTCCAGTTGCCCCGTGTTGCGGTTGTGGGCTTTGATTAGCGTGGCGATGTGGAAACGTTCTTTGAGGATGGAGCCCACCACCCGGAATTCGGGGGTGACCTGCCAGCAGGTTTTCAGTTGGCAGCTTCCCGATGTCCCGTGACACTTGCATTTCCTCTTCATGTGGTCCAGCACCACCTGGAAAATGACAGAGTAAGGAAAAAAGCTATTTATGACTGTCATAGGATAATAAGGGGTCATTGTCTCGTTACACTTAAACCTCATTGGCTGCCATTGTCAGTGCTACATAGGAGTAAAGCTTGGTTGGTGTCAAGATGAGAAATGCTACATAACACTTGAGAAGTTTAGGTACTTTGCAATTTTAATGCGCTATGCGTGTATGTATGATTTATTGTCAATTACATAGCGCATTAAAATGTGCATTTATAAAGTACCAGACTTGTCTATAACCAAAATATCAGACTATCTCAGATCATCTTTGCCCAATGTGGTCTAAATATAATATCGCCCAGAAGACAAAATATTCTCAAAGGGCTCTAAACTAGCGGACAATATCGGGGAAATCTACTTTGAAAATCCCTCTTGGTGAATAAGTTAAAAACACGTATTTTTGCCGCTCGGTATAAACTAAGTGGTGCTGCCAATGATTACATTACGCATTGACTGAGAATGGCCTTGGACTGTATTTTAGCTGCTATCACTCATCAAAGTGGTCAGAAATGTGTGACATCTGAGAAAATGAATTGCCAGGAACTTTTGTTACAGCAAATAAACAAAGGGGAATGGAAAAATGTCCTTTTTCACCACAAATGTGTGTCAAGAATACCGGAATTAGTAACCAGAATAAACACCTTTCAACAAGAGTGTTGAAAAGATATTGTGATCGCCGCTTATGTACGTCTGGAAGTCTTTTTTTTTTTTAAACACCGGCGTAATGGCTTTTGCAGTACATGTGCTGAGTTCCACTTGCAGTTTTGGTGGAGATTCAACCCCAGAATTACCAACACGCCGGACTTAAAGTCTGTAATCATAAAAAGTCAGCAGCCCACTTAAAGAGTCAGACTGACTTACTGTCGGGGTTGTAATTGCATCCACATTGCTACTGTTTGATGGGGCTTGCGCTGTGGGGCGATGCTTGCGATACAACGACAAAAGCAAAACAAAAGCGTGCTTGAACAGTAAACAGAACTAAGATTAGAAACTAAGATTAAAAAATATATAATTGCCAATTGTTTTATCATATTTTTCCGACTATAAATGACACTTTTTTTCCTAGTTTGGTGTGTGACTTCCATGTTTTTTTTCCTCTCTGACCACCAAATGCTTTTTTATGTTGGTTTTAAAGGCTATAATTATATAGAAAAACTTTTATATTGACAAATAGCTATTAAGCCTGTTGTTCTCCATTTTATAATTGTTACTTTAACATATGTTTGTTCTTGTTTTCTGATCAAATCAAATAAAAATAACTCTTGAACTCCACTGAGGGCTTATATTTATTCTTTTTCCTCTTCATTGTGTAATTTACACTCCAACGCGACTTACACTCAGGTGCGACTTATATATCAAAAATATGTTAACCCTCTTTAACATTTTCACAAACATTGGTTACTAGTGGCCAAAAGTGGTTGCGAAAAGTAAACAATTCTAAGAAAAATATCGAATATAGCTAATAAAATTCATCCATAAAAGGGTTAATATGCTTGTTTTGATGTGCAAGGTATTTTAGTACCGCAGCCAAACTAAACAGATTTAACGGCATATCTCCTTTTCGGGAATTTTATTAGCTATATTCGACTTTTTGCAACCACTTTTGCACTGTAGAATTCATTCATTCATTTTCCATTCTACCTTCAAGTTTGAAATGATTTATTATCAGTCACGCATCTTTTTTACGATGTTGGTGGAATTTACCAATAACAACATGTAAACTAGTGATTTTCAAGATTGCTCTCATGACTTTGTTGATTGAATTACATGGGGTACGCCTCAGTTATTTTTACTCCTGGAATGATTCCATCTGACTCAACAATCGCCATCGACCAGCTCTGTTGTTGTTCTTTGTGAGGGGAGCGAGCGGTTAGTGGGCTAGAAAGGGGTGTTCGGCAAATAGGGCGGGGCGAGGAAATGAGACAGGAAGATGAGATGACAGAAGAGGAGATGATTTAAGGATTAACTGCTTTTGGTGTGTTCTTCTGCAGCCTTGTGTGAGACACACATCGACTATCCTGTGAGATTGAAACAAAGCTGAGGATGTAGTTGGAAATTAACTCGTATTTTGATTGAGAAAAACTTCAGTATCAATCAGAAATTGTCCAAATTGTGAGCGGCCCAAAAGCAAAATGTTAACGTCAAGCCCTGGTAAGGATGCTTAAACAGAGGTGCTTTTTTTCAGACGTAATCATAAAATAGGTGAGACATCAGGTGAAACGGAATGTGGCAACAATAGCTCACCTTAGGCATGTTACGTCCATGCTCGGTTTGGTGTGTGACAGAACTGCAACAGGCAGTTGCATGCTAAGAAACGCCTGCTTGAGTTTGCTTGTCTGACAAATATGAGCTGCAATTACTCAGTGCTGCATATTATTGACGTGTGTAAATGTATTAAATTGCAACATTAGGGATTCTTGCCAAATGTGTGACTAAAGCTAAACTCAATGGCACATGTGAGATAAGACTTTGGTAGGGAATCTCGTGATGTCATAAACAAATCTTGACAAAATGACATTAAAGAGGCTAAGCGGGGAAGCATTTTCAACTCATTTGGATGCCAATTCGGATCTGGCCTATCGTCATCTGCTTGTTGCTGCACAGTAGTCGCCCCCTCCTCACTTCCAGTCAGCCAAATGCATCCTGCATCCTGCAGTCGGAATCTGCTCCCAGCATGTTGTGTTTGATCTCCTTATGGGTTTATTTTATAGACGCCTCTGTCTCACTCAGCCAGCCAATTAAACCTTGCCACATGTTTGTCTCCGACTGCGGTCCTCTTATGAAAAGTGCTTGCGTATTTCTCGTCAATATACATTGTGGCTGAAAGCGATATAGTTGGGATTAAGACCACACTATCAGAGACCAATTTTCCGGGGATCCAATGAGACAGGACCGAGAAACTTGGGACTTGAGACCAAAACAAGACCAAGACTTCTAAGGGGCGTCTAGACTGAGAAATGACTGAGACCCTAAGAATGTGGTCTTCATAACCAAGACCAGTCTTACGAGTGTCAATGACATAAGATGTACTGCAGTTTGTTTTTGACACAAAACTGAAACTACAAGGTTAGAATGATTGTTAGTTTGTGAGTTTGCATGAACATTTCTGATAGAAATGGCAGTAAATTTACAAAAGAAACTCATGTTTTACTCCTGCTTACTTAAGAACGATCAAACTATGATTTAATTTGGTCCAAGATGCATCAGTACTTTGATTTGGTAGATTCAGTGCGCTGTTATTCATTCATAAATCCCTATATTTAGACAGAGACAAGAGCATAAAAAGATAAGATTGAGATATTCAACTCTTGAAAGTGCCATTGTCGATGATAGACGTTCAATCATATGGTTCTTCTACATTGAACATTGGTTCTTTTGCTGCTAGCCCTCGCAGTTCGAATGCATTATTTGTTAACCAGCATCAATGGCGGCCATTGAGTTAAAAACGGGATCTGGCAAGCAAAACCGGTCTTAATTGTTCCAACACAGTGTTTAGGAAGTAATTACCAGTCAATCACTGTATCATCTACAACAAAGTGGGGGAAATCCGTGTATGCGTGTCTCTAAAATGGCAACCTTGGCTTGCCAAGTATTGCTTCCAAAGTACTTTTATAGCGGTACTGATACCAAAACACACAAACACATTAAGAGCAGGCATCACTTGAAACAAATCAAATGGCTGACTTCAAAAAGAACCGACATAGACAGCTCACACTCTCTTGCAAGCTCAGCGGCATATGGAGCGAATGCAGTCACGCACATTAGGAGGGAGTGCAGTGGGTTCGTCGGCGCTCCGTGTGTATTTGCCCACTCGGTGTGTCCACCGTTCTCTCATTTAGAGACTGTAATAAAATGTTATTACCAGTATAAGCACTTCCACCTGTGGAGAGTTTACCATGAAGAGCTCATGTCAACCCACGCTTGTGAGTAACAAGGTGTAGTTCTCAAGGCCGAGTGAGAGAGTGTGTGCATGCATGACTTTCGTGAGTCACATTAAAATGCTCCCCTGATAAGGAGAAGCAACTCACACTCATTTCTGTCCGATAGTTTTGGCTGGAAAGCATCACAGTCCATGACTCTACTATTATGAATGGTGCAAATCACCACTCAAGTGTTACTTTGCTATTACTGCAATGGATTGAAAATTTCAGTCAAATCAAATATATAGTCATTCGTTCATTTTCATTTACACATGAACACTGGACTATCTGGAGAAAATCCAGAATTTACTTAATCCAGAACTATGAGGCGGGTGTTCTAGGGGGTGCTTAAGCCTATCTCGGCTAACCGTGAGGAACACACTTGTGACATACTAAGTGTTTAAGTTATTAATGATTGCATGTGTGATGTACAACTAGTTTTGGATTGGATGTTTATCAGTGTTCCATTATTGATGCTTTGATCCAAATAGCAAGAGTGACATGTTAAAGTATGTATCGGTATTCGATTATTGATATTTCGGTGCACCGAAGAACAACTTTAAGGTGACCCCAAGGTCAAGTTCAACACTTGATGATTTCATTGATTGACAGGTGTGTCCAAAGACAATCAGTTTTTTCCCGTAAAACGATATAATAACTGTTGCCTTTGGCTGAGTTTCAGTCACTAAGGATGAATAGTAATAACCACAAGATGTTTGCCAGTAACACAGTTACTATGTTACATTATGGCCACTTGACTAATGAACAGACAGGATCTGACAAAACACCGACGTTCCCTCCCTACGTGTACGCACAGAAGTTAAGCGAGCATTTAGTTTCGAGGTGTGTTTTCTGAATAATTGAGGCGAGCCCGTGGAAAAAAAAAAGTATTTCACTCACCTATTAAATTTTATGACCATGGTAAAGTGAAGACACACATTAGCGGTTAGAAAACTATTGACTTCATAAGAAACGTTCATATGTGGTATCGACTAAATACATATTTTTAAACTCTTGTGATGCCCTGTGATACAAATGAGAGGACTTCTTTTTTTTAAACTCATCATTTGTCAGTAATAGACATCTAATTGATTTGAACTGCTCATACAGTTGAGGGTTATTAAACTGCAGGTGTGGCATTGGACTGTTGTGTTTATTTTTTGACGTGTTTTTACTGTAAATCAAGATTCAGTTTAAAAAATATACTATCCTCCCACATGATTAATTTCTCACAATATGTTAAGTATCCAAAGAGCAGAGTGCAAAGCCTGAAAATGCTTTGGATTTTCCACCCGCTTGTTTGAAGCAGGATTTTAAACATCTGTCTCCAAACTGCAAGCAGCCACTAATTAAAACTCCAAACAAGAAGGGACGTCGTGAGAAACCAAGGGGTGGGCATGAGGGGACATGCACGCCCCCCTGCTTAAGAACCACCGCATTCTTCCGCTTAAGAGTAGCTAGTTCCTTTAAAGGGGTGGGGGGCAGTAAGGTGGTAGTCATGAGTTGGTGGGGGGGGGGGGGGGGGGGGGTCACCTGTTAGCATTTTTCTCTGAATAATGAAGCTGATTTTTTGGGAGTACTTGCAACTCAATGGAATTCCAATCAACGTTTTTCGACTTATATTAACAGTAGAGTTGCCCATCGAATAATAAATAATTAAGTTTTGTGGCTGTTAATTCAGGATCTGAACAGAAAATGGTAATACTCATAAGACACTCATCCAGAAACGCATATTATTAATGAAAATTTCAGTTGTTGGATTTTTGGACCATGCATTGCAAGTGGCACAATAAAAAAAAAATCAATGAAGTACATGCAAAACTAATATATTCTGATTTGGATTGAAAATGCAATTCCAAATGTTGTTCCTATGGGTCAAGGGGTGCTGGAGCCTATTCCATCTTACTTATGGCAAAAGGTAAACTTTACACTATCTTGCTGTCAGTCGGTCCTTGCTTAATATATATATGTTGATTTACAAAAATAACATTTTTGGGGATAAAAATATTTAACTTGAACAAAACCTATTTGTGCTTGTTGAATAAATAATGTTATTCTTGCTATTCTTTGATTAGATAGGTTCAGTTTATCAATACACATGGTAATACAATACAAAAAAATCTGTACTTTTATCTAAATTTTCCTTATTGTAAATGGAGATAATTTAAGGATTTACAATGACTTTAGTGGAATAATCACTTTGATTTAACCTTTCTTAGCTTACAGTCTACAAACAAAAATCATTTTTGGCCGCTCTCGCAACTCAAATCACCTTTTTTGACTATTACGGACGAACAAGGGAGGCCTGATTTTGTTTCTCTCACATGTTGTGTTTTGTCTTCATAATCAAGGCAACCAGAAGTCAACTGATGTCAACATTTGAGCCCAAATGAGTCAGGAGGAAATGGGAAACAATGTGCCCCAAAAACAGATGCTGCTTGTCTCTGCAGCTGCGACATCACTTCTATCTTTGTTACAAAGTAAAAAGATATTGCCTAATTATATTCTTCTTGGATTTCTTTGTCAAGAATTTGTTGTCATTTCCCCTACAGTTCCAAAAAGGGCATTTGGATCCCTTTTGGGAACAAACATCAACATGGTCCAGGTGCGATGAAGCCATAAAATGCGGTAATTTGCCATTTTAAAACATCTTTGTGTTTAGTATTTTTGACAAAAAAGTGCCACATGGATGAACAAGACAGGACAAAAGTGAAAACTTGCCAAGCCTGTCCAATAATATGAATATTTAAGGTCTTGCATGAGCTCCTGAAAGAATTGGAAAGTGACTTTCCCCCAAGTGTGAATAAAAAAAAAACACCTCAACCATGCCAGGAGCTGAAAATCTAGTGTGGAACGAACATTATATTGAAGAAAAAGGGAAATCTTCTATATGTTCAAGTCAAGATGATCAAAGAGAACCACAAGAAGGTTTCTGATATCAGAGCCCTCGTAAAGCATCAGAAGAGAAGCTGTTGAACGACTTTACGCTTCCTGTTAGCCCCCATCCGCAACCCCTTAGGCCACTCTGGAGCACCATAAATACTATTTGGGCCCAACTACAGTATGTTATCGGAATAGTAAAGCACAACTCAATAGGCTGATTTTCCCAAATAGAATTGAGTAATGATCCTTTTACAATTGGGTGGTCCGGGTAACTCTTGTTTGTAACGCCTCACTTGGTTTTGAATGTATTATGCTTCACCCCTTGTTTGCGTGATAGTTTATAGCCTTCATTTAGCCAGGAATGATGCGCTTGGGGTGTTATACAGTTTAACCTTTCCATGGGGCCTGTCAATCACAGCTGTCAATCACCATACAGTAACCGAAAACGTGTTAGTGCAATGCTTGAGAAAGTATTTAGGCCCAGATGTATAGTATGTGAGTGAGTATGAAAAGTATGAAAAACCCTGTTTTATGAGGGGTTTTTTTCTCACTTTTAGGTCAACATTCCAGTCCTGCGATTGGTTGGCCAACAATTCAGAGTGCTCATAGATGGCTGGGATATGCTCCAGCACCCCCACGAACATTGTGAGCGTAAGCAGTACTGATATTTAATGAATTGAAGGCCGTTAATACATGTAAAGGTAAAGAATGGTGATGGTTTAATCCTTGATTGATCTTGCCAATGTTCTTAAGCCCCTCCTATGGTAAAATGATTTGGACATTTTATGCCAGTGATTTAAAAAAATAATTTTAAGAATGATACAGATTACATAAACACTGTTTTACATGATCAGGGTTACCACAAATATCTAGAATTATGATGCGCCTAATATATATTTATATATATTTGAACAGCTGCAGCAAATTTCCACTCAACATTACTGTTTATCTTGTTTTTAAATCCATCTAAGGAGAAGTTCCTTCCCGACATGACAGGTGAACCC
This sequence comes from Stigmatopora nigra, assembly GCF_051989575.1. Taxonomy (NCBI): domain Eukaryota; kingdom Metazoa; phylum Chordata; class Actinopteri; order Syngnathiformes; family Syngnathidae; genus Stigmatopora; species Stigmatopora nigra. The sequence goes on along the minus strand of NC_135518.1, from coordinate 6,477,320 downwards.
TCGGGCAACGCATTTATTTCCACTGGAATGAATGACAGAGGAATCATGGCGAATTCCTTCTACCTTTTGCGGCCTCACTCGCAAGTACTCCTCAATGTGCTGATAACTTCTATGTAAACACGCACAATAACTAAATTACATAAACTTAAGCAGTCTAAGCTTTTGTGTACATTTGTACAGCCTAAATAAACCTTTTTTTCATGGGATATAATAGAGTGATTTGGAAGTATGGAGGCCAATGGCTGCTACCACACCAGAAAAAAAATACACTTGAGTTAGCAATTCAGTGATAACTGAATTGGGATTTGAACCATCAACCCCAGAATTGTGTGCCCATCGCGCTAACCACTCTCACACCGGATACATACATAAAAAATGTATCATGATAAAACATGACATAACATAAAAATGTCAACTTTTCCAATTAAAAGATGAATTTTATGAATGATTTGAAATGTAGCAAAAAGTGACATTAATAAATAATATGTTAAAGTGCGAGATTTATCCCATTAAAATGTGAAACATTTCACATTCATATATAAAATTTATCACATAATAAAAATGTACTATGATATAATATAACCTGTAGTACTTTTGAACATGAAAACTATCATTTTAACATATAAACATATATAACATATAGGCTACTATGTAAATTTGATTTCATAAAAATGTTAGAAATTCATAAAACAAACATCTCTTTCATAACATTGAAATATGACATCAAGTTGAAACATGAAATAGATTTACCTCTTCCAAACACCTTCAATGGGTGTTCACCTTTTTTTTTAATTGGGTCCTTAAATCACCAAAACAATATTTAAATTCAAGAGAAATTGACTCAAACACACTTGGATTGGACTCACCTGTCTGCCAACTTTGTTATTATGAAGCCTCATCCTCGCATGGATGTCCCGGTAGGTCTCACGAGCGTCCAGGAAGTCCCGTGAGAATTTTTCCCCAAACTCCACGTCGGGACTGCAGCCGCCCCACTCCCAGGAGTCCTGTGGTCCCGGTAGCTCGGCGGGGAAGTGCTCCATGACGCCGTGTACCATCCCCTTTCCTCGATGGATGGCCTCTAGTTGCAAGCGATGGAGTTTGACGCGGAAGGCCTCCTCGTCGCCACGCCGCTTGGCGTCGCAGCTGCACGCCTTCAGTTTGCCCATGGAACAGGCGTTGGCCACGGCGTGCACCACGCCTGCCGCGGCGATGGCGTAGGCGAAGGCGCTCTCACGAAAACCTGAGGACCCCAGAACAGGGAAATGCATTTTTCAGAGATTGAAATAACTCATTCCCTTGATCCAAGTAAAGATCCATAGTCAATAATGATCCAGCCAATCACATGGCACAAGAAGATGGCTCATAGCTATGGGCAATTGAAGGTGTTCAACCAGCCTACTTTGCATGTTTATGGGATGCGGGACAAAACCAGAGTGCCTGGAGAAAACCCACGCAAGCCCGGGGAGAACATGCAAAATCCACAGAGTTAATTAGTTACTCATTGCAGTGAGTTTGTTAATTATCTCATTAGCCGTGTTGACGGGAACTGGCGTTCGATCCATTTGAAGTGGGAGGTCTGGCAACAAACATTCACTGGGTTAAGGATCAATCGCAAGGAAAATGCAATGAGGCGTCAAAATGTTCGCACTAACATTCACACCTCCAGGCAATTTCATGCCTTCAAACTGACTTACATGTTTTTTTGGACAGTGAGAGGAAGTTAGAGAGGTCTTGGGAGACAACCACACAAGCGCCAAACAAACAAAACAAACCACCCCACGGCTTCAGCCGACACTGATTCCAGTGACTGATACTGTTTAGCGTCGTTTACAGTGCTGGCGGAATGTTAAAAAAAGCGCAAAATGCAAGCAAGGTGCTTGTTGGATGCGTATTTTTTCCCCCGTAAAAATCACAACAAAGATGACTCTTCTTTTGCCAACTGGTCCGTTCAAAACCAAAACTTTTATAAGTTGAGACTGAGACTTAACTTAAACGTGGTGTTGAAAGTTCCAAATGTGAAAACTGCTTCCTTTCCCGACCTGGCAACCAGTCTCTCTGGAGATCCCCAAGGTCAACATATTGCCTTTTTATAGATAAGTTCCAGGGCTTAATAAGATTCTTACCAAATGATCCACATCCAAAGCAAACCAACATTCTCTTGTTTGGCTAAGAATACTCCAATGATTTCATCTGCCTATTAAGTCCAAACTCAACAGGATGACATCTGTGACAACAGCAATTAAGTCTTGTTTTTATTTGTCCTTGAGTAGCAGCCGGCCTTGAACAATATAGCCCTAACAATATATAACCCTAACCCTAACTAATTGACCGCCATAGACGCTCAATAGCACTGAAACACCATCATTTTTTGGCTATTCTGCCCGTGGACTACATTCCTCCAATGGGTCATCTTTTCAGCTTTGGCGATACAGTATTTGACAAATGGTTTTATTGGGTGATTCTCACTGTACACACACACTCACACTCCACCTCATGAGATTTGGATAGCACTTAGGCTCTTGCTCATACGCAGAAACCCTGTTTTAGGTCTTTCCTTGCACTGAGCTGGCTTCTCTGTAATGCAGGCCCCCAGAAGACGAGGAACAAATCAATCTAACAAATAATTCACTGCTTGCGGCATGCCCGGCTGAACTGATGGCAGGGGAAGTGGCAAAATGAATTAAAGATTCAAGGGAAACTGTCACTTTGTGTTACAGAAACCCACGGAGCTGCTTTACGCTTTTGCCGCCGAGACTTGGGGAAAAGTGCTGAGAGCCAATTCGCCGGCACTCGTGCTGCTGGCGAGGGAAGTAAAAGCATTAAAAAAAAGGGGGCCCAGCCTACGGGAAGACGAATACAGGAAAAGTAGCAGAATGAGAGGTATTCCCCTATTTCTGTCTATTCATGTCTCGCCTCTCCAGGCTGCTTTTAATACAAGATAAATACCGCGGCATATGGCCTTGTAAATTCTATGAAATCCATCAACACGGCCATTACCCGGTAGGGCTTCTGATCTCTTCCGCTCTCGTACAATGACACAAAAGCAATTCTGGGGAGGGATTTCAGTGATGGGACCAGTTTTTGGTACATAAAGTCCTTCTGGAATGATTTTTTTATTGTCATGAACGGGTCCGCCGAGAATGAAGTCGGTCTCGGTGATCATCTGGGAAATAAAACTTGTTCACCGGTCACTATCGGTAGTAGTGAACGCACGCGATGCCAGTTATAGCCTGTTAACTTGAGCCACTTTGTAGTTTATGTGCAACTGGTTAAGTGAACATATTTCCATTGAATCAGCACTTTCAAAGGTGTGCTTAGGAGTTTTCGGCACCTGAGGCTAAGCAATGATATCAACAGGTCGTTGTGCCCTTGGAAAGGAACCGTGATTTTGGTTATTAACATCCTTTGATTTTCTTCCATTTAATTTTTATTTAATTGAGATCCATTAAAGACAGAGAAGGAATTGAAGGTTTATATCATTATCGTCATCATTATATTGCTTTCATATGTTGAAACAGTTTATTCACCAAATTCTCAAAAGAATGGGCTTTAAAATCAGCACACACCTGAAATCGAAGGGAATTGTCCCTCTAATAAGTTGGTAAAACAGCACAAAAGAAAAATTCCATATCCTGATCAAGTCTTCTGGTCCTTTTCTCTTTTGATTAAGAGAATGGGATTTACAATATATTAAAATTCTGCTATAATTGCTTTTTCTTTTTTTTATTATGGAGACAGCAGTAGAAATAACTTTTTTTTAAAAATTTAATCAAAGGGGAGGCGTTTTCTTTCCAAGAAACTGCACATGTGAACGCACACTAGACTCTTAGCTGTTACCGTTGCCATCTGCTGGCAGTTGTGTGTTAGTAAAATTGTTCCAAAACTTGAAATTCAGTGAAGGAAAGCCAAACTTTTGAAAAATATAAATGATTTGGATGAAGCATTTTTGTGTGTTAAAACCTGATCACGTTATGATCCAATGTGAAGTAGAATAAAAGTTTCTTCTGTCAATCATTTTTAACTGTACTGGAATAGTTATTTTTTTTTTTTAAACCCTGTTTGAACACTGTTGTTGTCCACATTGAGTAAAAGTCATTGAATTCCCAAAGTACCGAAACCGTCCTGATCATCAATCTTGGTGCCCCGAAAAAAAGAACCACCTGCTCTTCGCAGTCCGCAAGTTGGGTTGAGCGTATGTGAAGATCCTCTTTCATCCTTTGTAGCTAACTTGTAAAGCTTGGATCACTTCAAACGATGCCTGAGGAAACTGATCTGCACCAAGTTTGGTAATCTGCAGGTGACCAACTTTTGAACCCCACTCATCTTTTGTCTGAATCCTTGACAGGACAGTGGTATGGTTCAAAAGTAGGAAGAAGTGCGCTGGGGGTAACCATGTGTATAATTTTGTCTCGTGCGCTCACAGTTCAAAACAAGAGAAAACATGATCTCTTTTCATTGCGCAGAAAATAGATTACACTAACATACAGTACGTTCATTCACGCATACAGCTGATCTGGCCTGTAAGCTTTTCATTTGCAGGTATGCCATCAATGTGAAGTTGAGTGTGAAACCACAACCTGTTTGAACATCAAACCTTGGATTGATGCCTCCATACTTTGCATCTCCTAACCTTTGGGTGCAACATGTCGCTTCACACTACATCTTTGTAATGAAAGCAAAGCATGCATGACAAGAGATAGGCATTAAAAGACCACACGTGTCTTTGATTTATGACTATTTGACTCAAAGTCTTCCCTGCTGCAAACTCCAATTCAGCTATTTACCGATAGAATTGTCATTTATGCTTTTTGGGAGCCAAAAACCTGGTATTTTTGGTTGTTGCTACAAATAAAACACTCCTGTCTGACCTCTTTTGAAGACGATGCTGTCGTAAGGTATTTTGTTCCTGGTCTCCAGGCTGGAACAGTTCCAACGGTGCCCTCGGAATTGGTGTTGGCACTCGTGGATGGCGATCTGGATTCCCTGGATGGCGGAGGCCGTCACATCCGGGTTGCGCATGCACACCTCCAGCTGGCGCCGCGTCAGCCCAGGTAGAGTCAGGCACACTGTGTTGGCGTTCAGGATCGGGTCGATGTTGGGGAGTTTCAGGCCCAGGATTTCATTGGAGTCTACCCTGCATGAGAAAAACAGGTTTATGTGACATGTTCGCACTTTGGCACAAGAGGGTCGTCCAATGTAGGTGAGCAGGTCAATTTTTACTTGATACTGAGTCATTCAAATAAAAATGACCGATGTAGACCGCACACTAGTTGTGTTTTGCTCAGGTGAGAGCTTTGTTACATCCAATTGATGGGCTGCATGTGCAACACTACATTAACAGAATGTTGGAAGGGTTGAACAATGTTATTTTTGTTTTTATTGTGCTGGTACGACCAAGTACTTTCCTCCTATTTAACAAAAACCTAAATGTTTGGTTCATAGTCTCCAATGGGTCCACAGTTGTGAATATGAGACTCACATTTATACAAGTACATTTTTGTGACTGGCTTGAGACCAATCCAGGGCAAGATAGGCTTCACATCTCATCTATAAAATATAATGAGAACATTGATGATGAAGTAAATAGAAATAAGCCTTGGAATGCAGATGTGAAATACTATTAAATAGTCCGCCATGTTTTTTTATTGTAGAATTTGTTCGTCTATTTTGTTCAGCCTGTTGATTACGGTATGACATGATAAGACACTTTTTGTGTGATACAATATGGATTTGACCGAATTAGAATGAATACAGGAGATATTCCAACCAATTTTGCCACAAGATATTCAATTTTGCACTTACAGAAGGTAATATTTGGACGTTCATTTCATTACATAACTCATTGCTCATCATTTTGCATGCTTAAAAGTTCTCGGTCACACATAAGGAGAATTTAGAACCTCTGATGAACCTTGCGTTTGTGATATAAAGACCTGAGTTGACAATAAGAATAACAATTTGCTGCCTTGATGGAAAATGTTTGCCTGTTGCTTCTCATCATTGCCATTTACTAGGGAACTTTTTAATTAGAATCCAACCATTCAATGCCTTGATGAGTATACTTGTTGCGATTTTCTGTGAATTATTTCAAGCCTGGAGATAACCTCACTGCTATATACAAGCCAGAAGGTGGTAAATTGGCTCTGATAGTAGTTCAGTTTGAGTGTCAAAAGAATGTGCTATGACTGAATACTATAGAATGGTGTAAAAAGTTACTCAAACTTTTCTTGTGATTAGGTGTATATGCTATATAATGGTAACATTGAAAATAGCTGTCAGGGCCTGTTGAAAAACTTTTGGCAGAAACCAGGCTGAAGACTTTACGAAGGATTGTGATTTATTATTGCATGCTCACTTGTTGATTGTAGAAATCAAAATTAACTTGAAGCGGACGCAAACATTGTCCGCAATTGCAGATCCATCATGTGAAACATAGTTAAGTTTCCAGGTCAAGCAGTTAAAAAGACCAAGAAGGAAAGAACCGGTTGGCGCTCTGACGTCGAGGCTTCTTCTATGTTTGTGTGTGTGTGTGTGTTGCCGCAGAGTGTGGCTGCAGGCGAATACGCGCTTCTGTACACGCTCCGCTGTGACTTGACTTGCAGCTATGAATTTTGCGCACCTTCCCTCCATATTTTGACTCTATGAGCCAATCCGCCAACAAACAGCTTTTGTGCTTTGACTGGGAAATTGAAAGAAGAAGAAAAAGTTTGGAGATGAATCAAAGGATGTTGCTGATGCTAGCGTTACTTTTTCAATGTGCGCCCTCAGCTGTAATTTCATCTGCGCTTCTGTTGCTACCTGTTGCGTTTCCTGCTTAAAACTTGTTGCAACAGCTTTTGGTAAACAGCTTAATTAAAAGAATCTCTGTTTGGGAAGGACTGCATGATTGGCTAAAGATAAGATAAAAAAAAGAGAGTTGAAAAAGACGGAATTGTTATAATTTTTTCTTTTCTTTTGGTTTTTTTGCAGATGAGTTTACAGATCAGTTCCCTCCTTGTGGGTTTTTTTCCAATTATGCAGAGTGATATTGTCTCATTATTGACCATAAATGCCTTTTGATGGAGAGGCTGACAATTTTCGGGGCGTGAATGAAACCGCTCAACATTCTTGAGTTTGATCGAGTGTTATATAATTACAATCTAATTGTTTTGAACTTGTTTGTAAAATCATATAAATCTGTCTCAACTTTATGACAAAATAGTTATCGTTGCTGTTAACGTATTGGCTGCCTTTAAATGGTGAATCGCTGCCAGTTGTCTCAGTTCAAAAAGATTAGACGTCTTATCATTTTGGGATGTAAATCAACATTAATGACTGGAGTGATGAAATATGCTGATATACGTATATACTGAAAAAGAAAAATAGGAACTTTGGAAAATGAAAGTTAACTTTTGTGGGTATAAAGTACAGTTCAGTTGTATTTAACTTTGGAGTACAGTATAGTGTAATGTGTGTCTTAAATCATTGTAAAATGCATCTAGTTTATACTAGTTACTTGGAATTGAGTAAATTAAAATGCCATGAATGACAAAACACACAAAAAAGTATCTAACTTTACAACTTACTAAATTCAAATAAAGTACTTTTTACTTGCACAACTATAAAACTCCATTTGTAAAAGTTTTTTCAACTTAAAAGTGCCAGGTGTTTGCATTTAACAGTTTGCAATGTTTTTCCCTTTTTTTTCTTATTTAAACATCTCTATGTCAAGTATCATTAATGGATTACTATTTCAGTCCAATGTTTCAAATTTTGCATCACTTTTAATGTCCAAACAGTGCTTAATATTACAGCAAATTGATTAAGCTCCAAGTACTTTTTTTGGACCTTGTACTTGTAAAAAAAAAGTTTACAAATTAGAAGAAACTTTCCAAATAAACTTACTTCTTATGAAGTAGACCGACAAGCACCAAGATGCACGTTGCTCTGATGAAAGAATGTTCCATTTTTAGAAAAAAAATAGAATGAAATCAAATGTTTTCATATAATAAAGCAACGAGGATCTTCTTAAATTGGTACTCCAATATTCCAAGCTGAAAGTTGAGTTCCGAGTGGTCCTGAGCTCCACGTGGATGGAAAGTCTTCAAGAGATGATCTCTGACGTTGACAAGTGCGTAGAGGAGGAAAAAAATGAAGAAAAAGAGAAACCACCTCACTATTCGTCACACCTGCCTTGGAGTCCAAAAAAAAAGCAGTTGTCATCGACGTAACATCCCACGAGAGAGAAAAAGAGAGAGAGTGAGAGAGAGAAATAAAAAGCAAAGACGACTCACGGCACACACACACACAAAAAGACGCTCGACGAGAAGAACAAGTGAAGTGAAGTGAAATGAAGGGAAATGAGCTCCACTTGGGACGTTTCCTCCAAAATTGCTGCACTTCTCGCGTTCTGCCAGCCCACTTCTTCTTTTTTTTCCCTCCTGCCTATTTTTCTCCTTCTTTGCGTCACTTGAAGCGCAAGAGCGTCGGGGAAGGTCAAGTGTCCCGTTGAACGATAAGACAGAAAGAACTATAATCGAGATGCATGAAAAAAAAGATGATTTGACAATTTTTCATCATGATTCAATCAAAAAAATAAAACATCAATATAATAATCATTAAAAGTGCACCCCAAGGAAACTTTAGGATGCATTATTTTGTTGTATTTGATCTACAGGTGTTTCCCTTATGGCTCACGAGCCACATGTGGCTCTTTGAATGGTTGCATATGACTCTCTGTTAACTTGTGAGCTAAAATATGGGAGAGGAGTCCCGAACTCACCAATAGGAGTATCATGTCACCTCTGAGTCTGAGTTTAAGTCCGATTTATTTAATAAAGGGACAATACATAATAATGAAAAATATACATTTTCATTCATTCATTCATTTATTCATTTTTCTGAACTGCTTTATCCTCACAAGTGTCACAGGGGGTGCTGGAGCCTATTTCAGCTGACTTTGGGACAGAGAAACAATGTTGTCAAAAGAATACATTGCCTTTTTTTCTCTAAATGTATTGAAATGACAAAAAAATATATACATTTTCATGCATATTTTTCCTTTTAAATTGTCATGAATTGTTTATGGCTCTTTCCATTAAAAAGGTCATGTATTGTTCAGAAAACCCAGACTGCAGACCTCTAGTTCTAATAAATTAGACGTCTATTGTCGTCAATGGCACAAAAAGATGACCATTCTCTCTCAGCCATCTCAGTTACAGTAAATTAGATGTTTATTGCTGTGAAATGATATTGTGCAAGTGATTATAATATTTTGGCAAGGCTTAACCCCCCACCCCAACCGCAAAATCACTGCCAAAAATAGTTTTCATTCCAATTAATCAAGGTTAAAAAAGAAAATCACCTTCCAAAATCTTTCTTCCCCCAGGCATTTCTTCCACTTACAAAACATTGCTGCACTTTAACACTTATGCAAACTTTTCTTCCTACTAAAGACATTTGAATGGACTTCATTCAGACTGTGTGAAGTTGTTCTGAATTCCTGCTCAGGGGATTGCAAAACTGACATAACACATTATAATAAAATGAAAAAGCAATTGAGTGACCGTGCTGGTGAAAAGCACGTAGCATATAACAAGCCAACAAATCAGTGTTAGCTTACAAACTGTCAATTGATTGTGAGCTGTGAGGCCCTATTGGTGGAAATTGGACATCTACCATCGTCACACGTCCCAACACTAACACAAACTCTGATGGGTCACACCTGCGTCTCTTTTTTTGAGTTCATAGGTGCACCAAAAAATGAACTTTTCCTGAACTCCTAACATGGGGAGGCACACCAAGCAAGGGTGTGACTTGAACTTAATCCACCATGTATGAATACAAAGCGTTGCTGTAAAAAAGCTGACTATGAAAGGGTCAGAAAAAAGAGGAAAAGTTTGAGTTATCTGATAGTATTTCCCCAAAAGTCCAAGTGAAACACTCCAATCAAAGAATTATAATGTATTATGTGCATTTTCTACAGGTTCAATTTGAAAGATTCTGGTTTGGCAGAAGGAGACTGAGCAACAATGACAGGAAATCCAACACCCGACGTTTGTGGTAACAGAGGTCAAAGGTCCAATCGCTACATGCCCCGTATTGGAGGTCACAGTTCTCAATGGATCTTCCAGAGATGATTTCTCTTTGTCAGAGTGAGGGGGGTCCTCCGCTTTGAAGGATATCCGATCCTGGATCTTCAAGGTAGCTGGGGTTAAAGGTCTCATTTGGTCTTTAGGAAGACTAGACGGGGGAAAAAAAGAGGCTGCTACTTTGACAAATGTAGTTTGAATGACTATTGAAAGTGCAAATTTAGGTACCTCACCTGATTAAAGATAGCAAATATACATTATTATCGATATGATAATGGCCATTTTCGAACCCGCTCCCAAGAACTGTTTGGCCAATACTTTGAATACATATTCGCCCAACCACCCTATATATATTTAGATATATACAATTAAAAAAGGTAGAATATGCATAGTATAGCATGTAGATTAAGGCTGATCCCCGGTCAGTCCACACTGTGTGTAGTTTGCATGTTCTCCCCGAGCTTGGGTGGGTTTTCTCCGGGTTACTCCGGTTTCCTCCTATATTCCAACAAGATGCAGGGTAGGCTAAATGAACACTGCGATTGGCTGTTCACCAATTCACTGGTGCCCCCCTGCCTTGTGCCCAAAATCAGCGGGAAGAGGTTCCGGCACCCCTTGTGACCCTTGTGAGGATAAGCAGTTAAGAAAATGAATGAATTTATATTAATTTTCCTAAAAAAAAAACACATATGATAAGACTTTTTAAAAAACACTAAGTATAATATGCGTAACCATCAATATAAGCTTTCCAATAAACAGAAGCAAGAAGTTTGATTTACATAGTAACTTTAATCAATTCTATAAAGGACACAACTATAGGAAATATTAAAAGTGGTATGCAACTTTTGCTTTTTATTCCAGTTGGACCATCTAAACCAGTCATTTGAAGTAATATATGCATTGACTTTGTCAAATCTCTCATCAAGTACAACCAAAAGAAACATTCACACTCGGTTTCCACAAGACAATAAACTATATGCTCATGAATACTGCATGACCTCAAGTGTTTATATGGCACTTCCAACCAGACTGGGAAAACTTAGCTTGGCTGTGTGACTCCCAGCAGGACAATTAGTTTCCCATTCAACCAAATTCATCAATTTGGAAAAAAGTACTGCTGGGAAAACTCTTGTTTTCCTTTATTATTAAGTTAGATGTTGGGCAGCTTCATGTTTCACATTTCAGGGAAAGTAAGTAGTACTAGATAAAGTTTAAAAAAAAAAAGTGCAAGACACACAAAAAAGTGAAGAAAAAAAACTTTGCAGCCCATTCGGACAAAGCTTGATTAAACTGACTGCATTTTGTTATTACGTCTCTCTAGTTGAGACTCGGACTGACAGCTTTATAACATTTAAATGAATGTAGAAACCTACTTAGTGCAAAATAGGAAGCAATTAAGCACGTGTGTGCATGAAAGAAAGAATGAGAAAAAGACGCAAAGAAATCTTGGCAATAAAGCTAAGCCAGATGTACATGCTGTCTGTATTGCAGTATGTTTACAATATGTGTAAAAAAAAGTGCTCTTGCCATATGGGACCTACATGTGTCTGTCAATTTCAGACTTGAGAAAGTTGGGTTGCTAAGCGGAGATTTTATTCATTCAGTTTGGCCGAGTATGACAAGGAATATCGTTTAACCTCAACTATACTGTATTACTGTGTATACTGTACTATAAGTCACACCAGCCAAATGATGCACAATTAAGAGGAAAAAAAAGTAAGAAGCAAGAACATATATATACTTTAAAGTAAAGAAAGAGAGAGAGAAAAGTATAAGTTGCATTTAAGTAATTGTGAGAGGACTGACCAAACGATGAAGTAGTTGTGTTATATTCCAGAAAATACACTTGTTTAGATGTGGGGATTTTTTCTTTGTTTTAATGGTAGCCTTCTTTTAACCGGACATCCAATGTAACAAAAGAAAGAATAAACTTTCTTATTTCATCAAGAAAAAAAAGTTGGTTTCTAACATTTTTAGGTCTTTATTAACTAGCAATTGAATATATGCAGGTTGTACAAAATGTAGATATTGCTTCCAGAAACTTTCAATGGAGAACTAAAAGGCTGATTTGCTATAGAAAATGGCACAATGCTGCTCTCTAGCGTAATAGCCAAGATATAAATGGCTACCAATTTGATTGCAGCAATACATTTCGAATTTTGAAGTTCCAAACTTTTTTTGCTGATGCACATTTTTAATAATAACAGAATTGCAAACAGCAATGGTAAGCTAACCCATTTTCATAACTAATTTTCTTCCACTGACTGCAATAGACGTCCAATAAATATGCCTCTAACTGTAACATTTAATAAATGCACTTCTTGATAATTGTACTTGTGTGCTTGTATTTTTGTATAAGTGTGACAACATGTGTGTAGGCCATGTCTGGTATACACAAAATCAATAATTAAATAACTTATATATATATATACACTGCAAAAAGTATGCCACAGCTCAAAAAACATTGGGGAAAAACTGATTTTAACAATTGGGTTTGTTAGTTTTTAATTCTTTTTTGTTTTGTTTTTTAATCCTAAAATGATGGATGGCTCTCTTTGCACTTCCCAAGCAGTCCATGTTTTTGCACATCATGTTCACTCCCAGGAGATTTGATTCATGTGAGTATACAGATGTTTCTTGGCTGTCAGATGTTATTCTTTTTCCCCAAAGTTTCAACTGTTATTGATCCTTTAGTTTATGAAAAATGTGTTTTCCAGTGTGCCAAGGCATCTATCTATCTCCCCGGACGAAGTCCTTTGGGCTTTCCGGCAACAATATTTTTTTTTTTACACCTTGTCCCATTAGCTTCAAAGATAACGGCTTGGAATCATAGGTGAGAAGAAAACATATTTAACAGTGCTTGTGTTTCTCCTGGCAGGCAAGGAAACAAAACAGCAATTATGTTGTTTTCTATCAGTGAAGTAAGTGCAGGATGATGTCAGTGTTGAGTTCTACACCAATTACCAATGCAACTCACTTTTTGGGGGTCCCTATGAATTAACTACTAATGGAGGTTTGTCATTAAAATATTGATGCTTAAATTATCACAAGCATTAAGTCACTTAACTTGGTGATTGTCCAATAAATCAATGTTTTTTTTAATTTGTTTTCAATCCTATAAATGAACAGGAATTCTGCAAAATCATACTCACTGTATTACATTTTACAAGTATTTATGAAGCTGGGTCAAAAGCACATTTTTTTAGGTAATTATTTTACCAATTATAAATTCAGTAAAAATATGAACTACTTTATTGTACACACATCATTTGCATGTGTTTATTCCCCACCTTTAGCTGGTGTTGTTGAATAAGAGGCGCAAGAAACAAATATTTGTGGTATTTTTTATGTTAGACCAATCAAAAAAATGATAGAAACAAACACGATACATTTGAGTAAACGAGTTATTAATACACACGCAAAAGAAATACAGGCAAATTCTCATTTTTTTTCCCTGTCTAACTGCCCAAATTGAAATCAAAAGAAAAATCAACAATCAGACAGGAATCCAGTTCTTGATTAAGCAAGTGTTAATGCTACAGCACAAGCATAAGATTATAACAACAACAAAGAAAATATCACCCTGAATTCCTCTCGTGCTCACATATGTCGACCAATCAACAAGATGGCAATCAGACCATCACTGAAATTCAGTTGCCCTTTTGAGCATATTCCCCCTGCCCCAAAATAATAAGAAAAAAAAAAGCTAACCGGCCAGTGTTGTCCACACATCCCAATTCACTTTCGCTGGCCACTTGACAAAGAACAGCTCCAGATGAAGTACAAACAAAACAAAAACCAGCAAAGCAAATCCCACTGACTTAAAGGTGGCAGATGGTGGTTTCCACCACAACCTTGCTCTCAAAGTGCCGAATCTTACGGCAGTCCAGGGCTTCGCGCTTCTGCATGCCTGCAAAATAACAACAACCCCGTTTAGCCACTTGAGATTACCCTGAATATTTCCATCATAACGTACAAACAAAAGCCCGCAATTTGATTTCCCTCATGTTTTTCAGTCTTACCCAGGATCCTGTCGCGTCGCTGCAGCTTGAAGGTATCCTTGCCACGGCACAATTTATGGATAAAGTAACCCAACTGGTCCACGTGCTCCAAGCGCTCGGTCACCATCATCTCCTCGTGCACCAGGTACGACTGAGGCAGGTAGGTGCCGGCCTGCAGGGAGAGGGTGAGAATAAGATAGGCCATGAATGTCAAAACTAATCCACAAAGGACTGCAATGATAGCAGGTTTTTGTTCCAACTTGAAGTTTAAGCAATGAGGTTTCTTCTCAAACGAGCAGTACCTGACGCCAATCAACTAATTACACTTTTAAGACACCAGATTGGTGAAAATGTATCCTCTTCATTGGTTGGAATGAAAACCTGCACCCTTGTTGGCTCTTGAGGACCCAAGCCGCCTTACCTTAATGTTGACAAGCAGCTCCAGGAAGTCCCGGGGAGGCATGACGACTGACGTGTTGAGCGGCATGACGTAGCATTTATTAAGACTCAGGTCCAGGTAGGCCGTCAGCCTCTGAAGAAAAAAACGGCCATGTCAAGAATGGCGAATGGACGACGGCCTCTGGGCTTCGCTAGGTCCGCTCACCCTCTGGAAGTCATGGACGATGTCGGCCGGGTCACTGTCCTCAAACTCGGGCACGGGCACGTTGATGAGCGCTACCTGCTCTCGCTCAAGAACTTGGATTCTCTCCTCCAGCTGTCGTAGAGGGTTTGCCAGCTCAGCCTCCACCTGCTTACAGTTGACGGAACACAGAGTCAAAAACCCTGAAAATAGTGTCAATAAAAACAAACCCATTGTAGATTTCTACTACTTCTACTACAATCTCTGCAAATACCCAGTACAATCATACCTCTACTAAAGAATGCCTCTAGGTACGAAAATTTCAGGTTGCGAAATGTTTCATATGCAAACGAGTGACTCAAGATACGAAAAACATCCAAGTTACAAAATCCCCCCCAAAAGTAAATGCATTTCCTTATCTGTCATTTTATACCCTCTACTGGGCTCTCATTTCATTGGTCTCGTTCTATCTCATATAATGCCAATAAAAGCATTCAATTCAATTAGCTATCTCACAACAACCACTATCTATGTTTCAAGATTCTCTCTCAATGGCAGCCAATTTAAGCTCCAATTTTTTACATTCTTGGTTAAATTGGGTCCATGATGTGACACTGCAATCAATGTGTGATGTCTACCACAAATAGGAAGTTTTTCCCAATTGGACTATTTTAGCCAACCTCCTCCAAGTCTTCCAAGCTGAGGTCCTCCTCACGGTAATTGACGCCACACACAAATACTCCGTCCTCCTGCAAGTAGAAAAAAAATAGAGTTGTTGCAATGGAAAGAACCCAGAAATGTACTTATTTAAGGTCAGCTCAAGTTGGAACTCGCCTCAAAGAAGTAGTAGCGGTACAGGTAGGCTCCGCCCACTACCATTGCCGACAGCATGAGGGCCAAACCCAGACACATGCACCAGCGCCATGGTCGGGAATGTAGAACAACTGGACCCAGGGCTGCTTCAGCATCCTGCATACATCCATAAATAACATAAATAACATAAGTGAGTAAAATAAAAGACTGGAAATAAAATAAAAATGGTTGCGTCAAAAAAATAGAGTAAGCTTTCTTTTATGGGTTTACTTACGGGCGCAAAGTCCACCAGAAATGGCTAGAAACCAGTTCAAATCAATAATAATAATAATAATTTCAAAATTCCTTTCAACATTAGTACTTATTGGCTGCCATTGATAGTGATAGACGTCCAAACCATTGGAATGGGAAGGGTGGCAGCGAATGAATCTTGGTCAATTTGCTGTCAACCCTCCTAGTTCAGTTAATTATTTCCTTATTTAATTTGAAAAGCCACACTCCATGTTTTGCAACACAGACAATTCTAAAATGGCCACACCCACCAGATGCTCGTCAGCCCTTGCTCACAGCGCCATGCAAATGACAGTGACTCACAGCAAAGTTATTTTTGTGAAAAGCGGCCAATTTAATGGATTCCCGAAAAGTCGTGCTGTTACACGAAAACTAGAGGATTGCGAGTATTCATGAGCAAACAAGGTGCAGCGAGGTTACAAGTGGAAACATGTCGACTTTTCACTTCCTTGCAAAAAAATAAAATTCTGCTTGGTATTTCCTCTTCAGCCTGCTCAGCTGACAGGCGAAGGATTTGAAGGCAGCTTTTAAACTCCCCAGCCTTGAGACGCTTTTGGTTATTACCTGCTAATCACTTTAGAGCAGGCATGTCCAAAGTCCGGCCCGCGGGCCAAATAAGGCCCGAGGACACATTTTGACCGGCCCACGGCCTCTATCATGAAATCAATAATACACGGCCCGCCAGCACTGTTGACCACAGTATAAAATAAATGTGTACAAAAAGCTATTTTTCACTTCACCAGAAGATGGCAGTAGCCCTGTGGCCGCACTCTGGCCGCCGTGACCCTTGCGTCATTGTTTCAGCCCAGCCCATTTCTAACATGTAAACAAAAAAAGGAAAGTTGACCGGGAGGGCCGCCGCATCCAGGAGAAGTGGAAATTTGAGTATTTTTTCACTGAAATACGAAACAACTGTGTCTGCCTAATTTGCCAAGAGACTGTGGCTGTTTTCAAGGAATTCAACATTAAGAGGCACTACCAGACGAAACATGCTAGCTACGACAAGCTAACTGGGAACGAACGCGGTGAAAAAGTGAAGCAACTGGAAGCTGTTTTAACGGCACAGCAAAGCTTTTTCACAAGAGCCCGTGAGTCAAATGAAAATGCCACAAAGGCAAGCTACGAAGTGGCAACGCTAATTGCAAAGGACTGCAAACCTTTCAGTGACGGTGAATTTATTAAAGACTGTGTAATGAAAATGGTTGAGAAAATGTGTCCCGCGAAGAAGCAAGAGTTTGCCAATATTTGCCTGGCTCGTAATACTGTGGCACGGAGAATTGAAGACGTTTCATTAGATATTAAGAGACAGTTAGAGGCAAAAGGAACTGAGTTTGACTTTTTCTCGTTAGCGTGCGATGAAGACCTGGACTACATACTGCAGTCAAGATCCCAGTATCACCCTTCACATTAGTGCAGGCAAGATATTTGTTAAGTCCTCTGAGTTGAATAAATTCTTAAATCTCAGTTCATTATTTTTTTTGTGATGGTCAAAATCACAGTTTGAATATGCAGTGATCATTGTTTTGTTTTCAGCACTGTTCCTACAGTGAGCATATAATAGTGAATAATATGTGATGTTTCACATGAACTTAGATATCCTTGATAGTTTTCTTAATTTTTTGTGGTTTGTGATTTCGGTAAAAACCTAAATGTAAAAAAAAATGTAAAAGTAAAAGTATGCCATTTGTAATTAAAAAAAATCCCAAAAAGTTAATTTGCATTTAATGTTAATGGTTCAAAGAATGTCAGGCTAAAAGTCGGCCCGCACACATTTTCACCTTACCAAATCTGGCCCTCTTTGCAAAAAGTTTGGACACCCCTGCTTTAGAGGCATCCAAGTTCCCTCAAAGCATCTTTAAACTTTGTTGATAGTCCTTTCTCACAACCAAAGTTGACTGGAAATGTGTTGTCATGGGGGTATTATTTTGCACTACTACTCCTTTCTTGTTCACTCATTTTTCTTGTTATCTCATTGGCCGACGTTAACGGGGCTGGGCGGCCAATCGATTTGTCCATTTGTTAATTTTAGGTTGCTTTGGACACTCATTTTAAATCACAGCAGTAGAATGATTGGACGCCAGATGATTGGATATCTATAAAATGACACTGAACGAGTGAATTAAAAAAAATGCAGTATTTAAAATGGTGTAATGTTTTTTTTCAGTATTGCTATCGAGTTGAAAGTGTAAGTCTTATGGAAACAGAAACCGTGATATAATCTTTACCATGAGATTGGTATCACAAAACGTATCGCGAGACTAACCCAGAGGCCCCCCCCCCCTTACAAAATACGCCTCTATACTTCTCAGGGTGAGATACTTGTTATAATGTAACCTGGTAAAGGATAACACGGTGCACTGCAATGCCGTGGTTTAAGTCTTAAAGCTGGCTAAGCCACTTTAAAAGTAAGGAAGTAACAGCAAAGCAGATGGTCGAGCAGTTGGTAAAAACAAGTGGCAGCCGAGAAGAGGAAGGGACGCACATCCTGACACCGGAGGGCCGGAGTTGGGAGGGGTATGTGAAATGTTAACCAGGGGCTGTACAATGAACGGAATGTTAATCTTGATTGCTGGTGATATTTGCATTAAAAAATGCTACCTATGATCTGTATTTTAATCACACACTTTTACGATGCATTCAAGGGTACGCCAACTGATCCATACACAAAAAAAGTAATACTTTTGCAAACTTCCCCTTAAACAGGGCTGTCAAACGGAACGTCTGATTTGTTAGTAAGGTGTACGATCAATTATGTGCACTACTGCAGTTTGATTTTGCAATTTCCTATCCACAATCACATTCGTTCATTCTCCACCAGCTGTCAAAACCGCACTTTTTCCACCGCAACCCATGAGTAAGTAACATTAATGCAAAGAAATATGGCACAAGCCTATTGAAACAATGCCACACCAAATGAGTGCTGTAATCAAAGTACTCCAACTAAATAAAGTTGAGAAATCAATGTTTAAAATGCACACAGGATGAACAAAGTATATATAATTAGTATAAATATTTGATTATTCACAAAGTAGCCTTCAGAGGGAAAAAAATGTTGGACATTCCTGCTCTAGATGCTTAAAAATGCTATTGTTGCTATATTTCACGATTGTTCTCTAGTGAAGATAAACAAGTATTCTCCCACAATCTGAAATGTCGGGACGGTTGCACCTGTTGACCTTGAAGTAGTTTCTCGGAAAGGGAGGGCAAAGAATATCTGCAGGGAGAATGGGACAGTATGTGCCACTTTTGTGACCACATCAGATAGCAGGAGGAAATGTTTACGCCGTGTCAGAACGCAACAAGCGTCACAATTCTGAAAATGTCCTATGGTTTTCCGCTGGTTTTCCAGTTTACAAAGTAAATAGTCAAACCCCTTAGCACATCTGGATTTAAACATTTGGAATTATTTATTCTTTTTTTTGTAAGACTTGTAAGGTGTTATCTAAAAATAAATTGTATTTAAGTTATTTTCTTTTTTATTTATAGCCAGATGCAGATTAAACTATTAAATTGGGTAGGTTTTTTTTAGAATAATAAAACTGTGTTCTCATGTATTAGACCAATTATAATAATAATTTTGAGGTTTCTCTTAATTGTTTTTGCAGCCAGACCTTTAAACTTGGCAGGTTTGTGACATTATTTTCATATTTTACAACTGTTCGTCACATAACAGGACTTAATTATTGTTTCATCTCAGGTTTTCTGTGTTATTTTCATAACTAATACATATTACATTATGATTAGGTCAAAATAGATTGGACGTCTGTCACCGTCAATGGCAGACAAGGATGTAATGCAATGACGGTTTAAAAAAAAGGCTGTTAAAAAGGAAATTGATGGTCTCCCAATTAAACCTGTTAGTTAAAAAAATGTAGGGAAAGATCGGAATAGAAAACAAAAAAATACACCGAAAGGAAAAAAGTCCGAAATGCCACTTGGCCAGAGTCCAACAAAACAAAGTACGAGACGGAATTCTACTTAAAACTAAAAGATCGCATAATACTTAGTTTTTTTCGAGTCGCATATAGTGAGATAAAGTCCATCAGATTTCAACTTTAGAAAGAATTTAGAACTTAACGATGATACAACTCCAGTTAGCCATTTTTTTTCCTCTTCGTCTCACTCACTTTGTCCTGGTCGGGAATAAGTGTTTCCGTGTCCTTCTTCAAATCTTTCTGCGACAATGCAGTGTTGAAAGACACCTTTACCATCGTGAAATCGCTTCAAACTCCGATCTTTAAGGGAAAACAAAACAAAGTAGATAATTCAGGAAAGTCTGGCAGGATTTGATGTCGTCGCACTTAGGTTCTGAACTGTTGTTGTTTCGCGAGCGAAAAAAGTGGAGCGGAAAATGTACCGCGTTACTTCCTGCCTACAATTTAAGAGCTTTACATGAAGATAGTCTTTGTGAGCTTTGTAAACAAGGTATATAATAACCAACCACAACAGGAGTATTCTAAAATAATTAAAATACATCTAGTGCGCACACTGGCAGCCAATGAGTTAAACATGTGCTTGTGGGGGGCTAAACAAATACAAATAAATAAAAAAAATATTGTTTTCTCATTTTATTTGAATGTATTTTAGTAAGAAACTTAGGTCCATACTAATTTGGCGGACCAGATCTGCCCCTCGGGCCTTAACTTTGACACCAGTGTCTTATTGCATCAATATTTGTCAGGGTTAAGTTATGTGTTCGTCATTTCCGTTTATGCCGGTTACGGAAGTTGCAGGCGCAATCATGGCGGCCACCATAACAGTAAAGTCAACAAAAGAGCGTCTATTAAGTGTTTTGGACGATTTGGAAGTTTTATCCCGGTATGGTGGAGGCCTTTATCACTTTTTCATGCATGCAAATAAATTGCCATTTTGATTTATTTCCTGCTTTTGTTTGACGCCATTCATTGTGGGCTAATATTGCCTTTTTTCTAACTGTGCGGCTCATGTTTTGCTTTCCAGGGAGCTGATCGAGATGTTGGCTCTGTCTAGGAGTCAGAAACTACCTCAGGCTGGCGAAGATACCCAGGTACTCGCAAAACATTTTCTTAATGTCCGTTCTATGCGTTTATGTTCATTCTAAAACAACAAGCTCGTCTAATGGAAAAAGTAGTTCATTACAGTACCATTTTCGTCAGTGAATTATGTGTGTAATATATGATGACAGGTAGATGAATTCAAATTTCATTAAATTTTGGTGCTTATGTAAAAAAGAAAGAAAACAAACAAACACTACTCTAAAAAAATCTTTTGTGTACGAAATCAAACTGACTATTTACTTTAAAGCTAATATATTTTCACCTGGGCGACTATTTTTATCATGTGAAGAGTGTTTACATTCATTATTATCATATTATCATTTCTCAAAAATCAAAACTTTACCAGTAAAGTTTATCGAATCATGTAATTCACTTAATGTCCACTGGAGGGTACTAAAGAGGCTTGAACCACTTCTCGAAGCGTTGCATGGAAAGCCTCAATGCTTTAAGAAGTCTCATCTCACCATTGCTAATTTGAAAATACACATTTGGCACTGGATTAGACTGAGATGAAACTAATCATCTCAGATTTATAAACGTGTTTGACTTACTGGTGGTTGTATTGTGTCATGCATTTCAGATCCTGGAGCTGCTGGTGCAGCGTGACCGTGAGTTCCAGGACCTGATGGAAGTTGCCCAGCAGCAGGGAAAGGTACACCAGGAAATGCAACAGCTGGAGAAGGAGGTGGAGAAACGAGACAGCGATATACAGCAGCTACAGAAGCAGCTCAAGGAGGCCGAACACATCCTTGTAAGGCCTTCGCATGAACATTTCACTATTCACCTGTTTGTTTTTTGACTGTAGAACCAATGGTGGTTTTAAGTCATCTTTGGTTGAGAATCCAGAACAAATTTCGTTTTTTCTATAGTTTTGTTTTGTTGTCTTAACTACAGGATCTCTATTTTATTTAAAAACAAGAATATAACAAACTACAACTACTTCTTTACTACCAATGAGTCTTTTATAAAAAATAAATAAAATAAACATTGATATACTATGAAATGAAAACTATTGTGTTTTTACAAGGATATGGCTACTTCTCCATATAGTAACAACATAGCAAGTATTGCTCTGAATTTTTTTTTGACGTTTTAGGAAATGTAACTAAATGTGAGATTGTAATAGGATTCCCTATTTTCTGGTTGACAGGCAACAGCCGTTTACCAGGCTAAGGAGAAGCTAAAGTCCATTGAACGAGCCAGGAAAGGTATGCCAGAAACATCATGTGTTGATTGCTGACTTCATTGACAGCCTTTTCCTCTTCACAGGTTGTATATCCTCCGAGGAACTCATCAAGTACGCACACAGGATCAGCGCCAGCAACGCTGTATGTGCGCCACTTAACTGGGTCCCAGGTCTGTTTTTTTGAAGGACTGACAACTAGTCCATTGTTTCGTGTACCCTTACCGTCCAATCATGTCACTCAGGCGATCCCAGGCGGCCATACCCGACGGACCTTGAGATGCGCAGTGGCGTGTTAGGTCACATGGCGAACCTGCCAACCAACGGCGTCAACGGGCACCTGCCTGGCGACGCCCTCGCCGCTGGAAGGTTGCCAGGTACTCGGAAGCCTTTGGCACTGTTAAGTGTGAAACACTGTAACATCATGTGTTTGCCCCCCGTAGACGTGCTGACGCCACATTACCCTTGGCAGTCGTCAGAGATCTCTGTCGGCATGTTGCCCCCACATCACTCCAACGACTTTGGCTTGGAGCCTCCCGGGCACAACAAGGAGAACGAAGACGACGTGGAGGCCATGTCTACCGATTCCTCCAGTAGCAGTAGCGACTCGGACTGAGATGTGGAAATGCGTGCATGTGTCACGTTCATAATTATTCTTGTAAATAAACAATTTTGAGTAGAGCGGTGTGTTTTGTCCCAGGTTTTTTTTATACTTTACTTTTTAGCTGTCATTGACAGCAATAGACTTCCAATTGATTTTGACTGGGAGGGGTGGCGGTAACATTTATTGTTGCAGTTTGTTTATTAGTATCAATTAATAAATTTTGCTAATTAGAACGACACAACACATACTCAGCATGGCAGTGCTCCCTTCAGGGACACCTAGTAATACTTTTTTCTGTAATTAATTTAAAATGTGTTAATCGCACATTCAACTATGTAGAATTGTTGGAGTAATCGTGTTTATACTTGACAGGGTAAAGAATTTCGAAAACTGAAACGTCCCATGTTTTTAAACACGACACGAGGCGCTCCTCTCTAGTTCCGCGCATGCGCACCGCATCTACACAGAGAAGCAGTCATGGCGACGTCCCTGATCTGCGGCCGTTTGACGGCTAGCCTGAGAAATTCGGGGTCCTTGGGGGCCATTAACTCTGCGTCCAAGGTCAGTGCCTGTCCGTAGAAAAGTGAAGGCTTCAGTTATCGTGTGGCTGCAAGAAGTGAGACCGATGCGGCCTCCATCGGCCGCTACATCTGCCACTAAGAGAAAAGGGTCAAAATGACATTAGCCTGAATGCTCGTTATAATTCATATGCGAATGAGCGCCGTGTTACATTTAATGATCCTTTTAAAACACCCCCTAAAGCCGCACGTGAATGCTTTTCTTGTTGGTTTTTGTAGGTTAAATTTGCGCGAGGGATTGACATGTTGGTGAATAGTGACCTCCAACTGGACAAGTGTATTTAGCTTAGTGAGCTAAATGTATCGCCTAACACAGGACGGACAACGCAAGTAAACAAGCTATCGATTGTCGTCATTCATTGTCCCAAAGATCTCATTGCTGTCGTAATTAATAACATTGCTTCTTTGCTATTAAACATGTAGTATTTTTTTATACTGTGTACGATTTTAAACGATAATTGATTCACATGAAAATATGGTTGTTTGTGTAGAAACAATTCATGTGAGGGAAATAGCCTCTTACAAATAATGTCACGTGACATCTTTCAGTGAAAATATAAAAAAAATCTGGCTTGATGTCACGTGACCTTTTTTTGGTGAATTTGAGTTACAAACTGTCAGAACCTTACAAATATTTAAAAGTAACCTTGTGCAAGGTTTATATCAGGAACAAGTAACACTTTATTCAATATGTATACAAAATTTGAACCTGACAGACCTTTTTACCTGACATGATATTCAACTTTTATTTTAGTAACGTAATAAAACAAAACAAAACACTTTATTTCTAAAATAAGGTAACTCTAATTTAAAATCTCCCAAACATATTTTTTTAAAGATGGACAGAGTATTGACAACAAAAGCGAAAAAATATGAAACTTTTTTTTTTCTGTCAGTGCTTTGCTTACTCATTCAAATAACATTTTCTTTCCTTCTGTCCAGGTTTTAGCCAGTTCTTCAGGCTTATTGGGAGGCCATCTGCCAACACCACCACCACTTCAACATCAACAACGAAGGAGCCTGTCCCTGCATGAGTACATGAGCATCGGCCTGCTCAAAGATGCTGGTATCTCCGTGCCTGCCGGCATGGTGGCCAGCTCCTCTGACGAGGCCTACGCCATTGCTAAGGAAATCGGTCAGTACTGTACTTGAAATTCCGCAAAATTAGTAGCACCCTAAAATAAAGCGGTTTTGAATTCCATCTGTGATGAAAGTTTAAGAAAGGCAGACTAATCTGTGCACATACACAAACTTGAAAAGGTCTGTTGCAATCCTGGCATGCTGAAATTCCACTAAGCTTTTGTGTGTGTGTGTGTGTGTGTGTGTGTGTGTGCGCCCTTCTTAAATAGCCACTAGCTCTGCCAAACTTGGTGTTCAAGACTTAGTTGTGTCAAGTGACAACAGCTGTTTTTTTTAAACACAGGACATGTGGGATTAAAGTAACGCAGAATTTTTATTTTGGGGGTGTTCATGCACGTTAATTATATCTACCTAATGATTAGATTTTTTTCAAATTTATTTTAGTGAGTTAAAAAACACACATTATAAATAATGAATACCTGCAATGTTTTTTGAAGGGAAACAAGTCACCAGAAAAATATTTTCAAGAATAAGTTATTATTTTTGGATTGGAGAAGAAGGGTGAAAAGAAACATGATCAGAAAAATAACATTTAGGGAGAAAATAGGCAATAGTAAGATGAGAATAGTGCCATTAAAATAATTGATGATAGGCAAAATCTAATTGTGACTTGTTTTTGGTCTGTGCTTGTAAGGTTCCAAGGATCTTGTGGTGAAAGCTCAGGTTCTAGCAGGCGGTCGAGGCAAGGGAACGTTCGAAGGAGGACTGAAGGGTGGCGTCAGGATCGTCTACTCGTAAGCGCTTTCCTCCTCCATCAGTGTGCTGATCGATCATTCAGCTCCATTAAGAATAAAACCTTACTTAATTTTAAAAATAGAACTGTGTTGTATTGAATTTTTTCCACCTTTTGAATTTAAGCCCAGATTCAGAAAGGGCAAATGACATTTGTTACTTTTGTGCCTTGTAAAAACAAATCGTAGAGCAATTTAACATGAATGTTGTTGAGTGAATTAAAACATTTTCATATGTGATCACTTTTGCATTTTGGGGTGTTGCAGGCCAGAGGAGGCCCGGGATATTTCCTCACAGATGATCGGTCGGAAGCTGTACACGAAGCAGACTGGCGAGGCGGGTCGTATCTGTAACCAGGTGTTCATCTGTGAGCGGCGCTATCCACGAAGGGAGTATTACTTTGCCATTACCATGGAGAGATCTTTCCAGGTCAGTTCACAAATATTTTTAACCACACTAAACACGTTTATTTTAGAGCTAGGCTGAAAAAAAACATTTAAATTAACGGGGGGGGGCAATGCCACACAAAGTAATATTTTAAAGAATAAATCAATGTTAACTTTTGTTTCACATGCAAAAAAAGAATCGATTTTTGGATCAATCTGTAGCAAAAAATTTTTTAAAAAGACTAAATAAAAAAAAAAAGAAAATATCTCAGATATGATTTGAACAAATAAATATACTGGTATTGTGAGCCCATTTTTAAAAGGGTCATGATATTCCAAAAATGTTGCCAGTATTTTCTAGAATAGTTTCAATATTCCAATTGAGCATTTTTTTAGGAAACATTTTGTACAGTGTTTGAAAAAAAATTGTGAATATGTTCTAGTTTTCATTTTTGTTTTTTATCTGTCCACAATGAAAAGTAACATTGAGATGAAGAGAATGTGCCAGATTACAAACCCCTAACTATAATCAAGTCCCTTTTTGCAAGAAAATTGAATACTGACTTTCTCCTTTACGTCCTTTGTGTATTTAAATTGAAATAAATCAGGTGGTTTTCCTTGTGAGCACCACTAGATGGAAGCACGCTATAAAAATGTCTTACTCCTCCCCCAAATCAACAAATCATTAAAAAAAAAGATATTTTTGTAAAATGTTTCCGACTAATGTCTAATCTATATTTCACTCACAAATCGTGCTGCCTAGTGTATTTTCTTGAAGCCAATTTAAGTGCTCTTTTGTGTGCATACTGCAGGGACCCGTGTTGATTGGGAGCTCGCAGGGGGGTGTCAACATCGAAGATGTGGCTGCGGAAAATCCAGACGCCATTGTCAAGGAGCCCATCGACATCGTGGAGGGCATCAAGATGGAACAAGCGCTTAAGGTTCAAATCGATACAAACAAAGCCAACACCAATGGTTCTCAAAAAGGCACAGGAAAAAAGGAATTATGCTTATCTGTTTTTCTTAGTCAACATTTCAAATCACTCCGTGCTACACTGCTTCGTCCGAGCACTTTTATTTGCAATTAACCTTTCCGAGGAACAAGTGCCGGGTGCAGTTATCTACTTTTATTACTTTAGGCAGTCATTCACCTAACTTTACCCCCCATCTGAATAAGCAGGAGAAAAAAATCAATATGCTAAAAAATCCTGCCTCATGTTTGTTGCAAAAAAAAGTGGTATTTAAGACTTAAGGCCAAATGTGGTTGGGGAAAAAGCTGTTGTATTTTTTTTTTTTTGCTGGATAAAAATCTGCGATTATAGTCCAAATATTCCATAAGAGAATAATCTCTATTGTGATTAACTCATTGGCGGCTATTGACGGACATAGACATTGACGTCATTTGAAATTGGAGAAATGACTGCTTTCCCAGTCCAAATTTGGACATATATATTAGCAACAAAACTCATTGAATCTCAGTGCAATTTTCTGAGATGAGAGTTTATTCGTACTTGTTACCATTTCAACTATTGCTGTCAATGGCAGACAAGGTTGTTTGTTTGTTTTTCAAAATAATTGACATTTATGTCAATTTAAGTTGGAAAAAAACATGGGAATATTTTTAGACTCATTAAATCATTATTATGACAATAGATTCTTTTTCAAGAAGAATCTCCCTTAGGCTGTGTCAGGGGTGTTGGTTTTACAACAGGGTCATTTGTAAATCTAGTCTATTTGACATCCAAGTGTTGAACAACTGTGATGCATTTGGGTTTTAGGTGGCGCTGAAGATGGGCTTCCCGCCGGCGCTACAGAAGGAGGCGGCTGAAAATATGATCAAGCTCTACAATGTATTCATGAAATATGACGCATCCATGTTGGAGATCAACCCCATGGTGGAGGATTCCTCAGGCATTGGTATTTACCCAAAACACAGAAAATGGTCCAAGGACAGGTTCTAATTTTTAAAAAGTCAAGGGTAGTTCACTATAGGTTTGTACTGTGTGGCGATTTATCACACCTCTGACTTGTTAGCAAAAAGACATCAATAGACAATAATAGGATTTTATAGAGACCTGATTTACTTTCATTTAGGCAATGTATGTCGTCATATCAACCCTAAGTTAAGGGCAGTTGTTTCCTGTCTGCAGTGATGTGCATGGATGCCAAGATCAACTTTGACTCCAATGCCGCCTACCGGCAGAAGGCGGTTTTCGACCTCCAGGACTGGACCCAGGAGGACCCCCGAGACCGGCAGGCAGCCAAGGCAGATCTTAACTACATCGGCCTGGATGGCACTATCGGTTGCCTCGGTGCGTCAAACCTAACCAAAAACAATGGAATGTTGACATCTATAATTGCGAGTTAGCTAGTTTCCTGAGCCCTTCTGTTCTCTTTTCTATTTGCACTATAGTGAATGGTGCTGGCCTAGCCATGGCCACCATGGACATCATCAAACTTCACGGTGGGACGCCTGCCAACTTCTTAGACGTGGGCGGCGGCGCCACTGCCCACCAGGTCACGGAGGCCTTCAAGCTCATCACATCCGATAGGAAGGCGAGTACAGCAAAGACGCTTTAGCTAATTCGCTAAGACTAAAGTGCTAACGTTCCTGCAGGTTCAAGCCATCCTGGTTAACATCTTTGGCGGCATTATGAGGTGTGATGTCATTGCCCAAGGCATCATCATGGCTGTCCTAGACCTCGACCTCAAGATTCCCATTGTTGTGCGACTGCAAGGTGAACAAAAAGTTACTTGGTCGATGATGATTGGTTACTCAATATTTCAAGTTATAACAAGTGTCCGACATCCGTGTAGTACTTAAAGACATCTCGCACTTCATTCATTTTCCCTTCCACTTATCCTCACAAGGGTCATATACTTTATATCACCTGAAGTGACACTGCCCTCTACTGTCTTTTTATCTTCCCAACAATGCCCAATGGCCATAAAGACGAGCTTTATACTGTATGTATCTTATACTCCAGAGAGCAGAAGGATAAAACATCTTCTTTTTAATTTCTCTAAAACATGTAGGCATGTCTGTAAAAAAAAAATTATAGTCAAATCCATGCATGTGGAAAATTTTCGCAGACATGCCATCTGTTCTGTTTTTTATAATTCAGTTTTTCACATGATGCACTTTGTGCAATATTTTCTATACATGAAAAGTCCTATCTATTTAAAGGCTTGATTTGTGACAGCTGTTATCGTTCTGCATGGGTATTCCCATACCGGCATTGCATATTTTCTTGAAATGCCATATGGCCCTACTACCATTTTTTTTTTTTAAATCGAGGTTCTACATTAACTTATTTTGCCACCTCCCAATCTATCTCACCTGCTTGAGGTGGTAATCCTAATTTTATGTTTATGAGTACTTTTACAATGATGAAGAGACAAAACCCCATACGTAACATAATTGATGCGCACCAGCCTGCATAATTAAAAATTAATATTCGTTGCAAAATGATGGCCCCTCAAGAAAGCACACAAATATTTCACACGAGCAGTGGCAAAATTTCAAATGTGCAGGAGACGAAAATGTCACAAAATGGCCACGCCCATAGCAGGAAACTAAACAAACAAAGAGATTGTGATCCTCCTCATTTATTTTACATCACATAATCCAAATGTTACCTTCCCTGTCGGCCAGCTGTCAAAATGTAATTATCTGCCTGAAAAGAGTACTTTAGCTCCTCCGGGCATTTGGGCGGTCGTTAATGTTAAGCCTATTTTATAACATCTCTGTCTCGTCAATGGGAGGCAGTGTGCAAATCTTTCTTGAAATAAATATACATATACTTCTTATTAATTAATATTTTCATCTGAATAGTCCTATATTTTTAATTTTTAGAGGATGTAGTTTCTTGTTGCTAACGATGACTTTATTAGGTACACGGGTGGATGATGCCAAAGCTCTGATTGCTGCTAGCCCTTTGAAAATCTTGGCCTGTGACGACCTGGACGAAGCAGCCAAAATGGTACCTGCACTGGGGATGCATACAAAAAAAATACTTTACAATGCTATATTCAGTCTTATTAAACACTATTATATTTACTCTCGTTTGTAGGTGGTGAGGCTTTCGGAAATCGTCTCTTTGGCTAAAGAGGCGCAAGTGGACATCACTTTCCAACTTCCTATCTGATCATTTCCTCTTCTTCCTCACTGCAAGCACTTCCTCGATAACCTCATCTGGACACCCCGCTCCCAAAAGTACCCCCGCCTTTTTTTTTCTCCCCTTTGTGGTCTGGTGGTGGCGATAACTCACCTTGGCCACCCCTTTTTTTTAAAAAAGTTTTTGTTTCAGTTCGCTGTCTTGACGCACACTTGAGACACACAAGTACACACTGCTTACACTTGAATGGTACATTTGCACACTCCTCATTACACACACACACACACAGACACACTCCTGACTCATTTCAAACAAAATGCTTACTCCTCACTGCTTATTTTTGCGGTTTCCATTAATGATGAATTTTGATGAAAGCCATTTTTTTCAGGAGCAAATGATGCTCATAAAGTACCATCCAGCCAATGTTGCTGAGCTATAACAGCTCGCAAAGCGACTCAATTTCCTCTGAGATAAAATGGTGATAAACAACACAGTGCCACTGATTTGCAGGTGAGAGATAACCCTCTTCCAAACCCCCAAAGCCTATAGATTCCATTACCTGGTAGCCATTTTGCAACATGATGCTTTTCAAAGGCAATATCGTTATCAGAAGGAATTAACTCAAACATGATGTGAATAATTATTTAATGATTTGACATGTGATTCATATTTGGAAAACATTGGCAAAATGAAATTTGGCTCACAAGAAGGCATCACAATGGAATATGCCAGGTAATTTTTATTATAGTATCACAATAGGATATGACTTTTTTTGAAACTACATTGGCAGTTAAATTTATATTTGGAAAAATGTATTAGAGCTGTAGGCAAAATCGCTTATGATAAGATATCTCATTAGTTTGCTAAAATAAAATATTTCATGGTGCTTTACAACATTGGCATCATAATATGCGGTGAAAGCTAGCAATTGATGTCCACCACTTCTTGATATAATATTTTAGTATTTGACTACAATGGAGGAACTAAGACATTAGATTGGCTATTAATAGTAATATTTAAAAATAATAATATTATTTGGCGACAGAAGTATGAAAATTTGCAGTTAAAATCACAAAAAGCAGGAAAAAATGCGTCTGACATTGACACAGGGCGACCCCATGTTTCAAACGACTCTAAACGCTATTTCCGATTTTGCCAGACGTTTCCATTTGTCGTTCTTTTGGTCGGTCGCCATCAACCCTGATCTCATCCCGGTGAATTATTCAGATCCCCTGTAATGGAACTTTTTTTTTTTTATCGGTGAAGAAGCAGCAAGAGCAGTGGCAGTTTCCCCCGCGGCCAGCGAGCAAATCTAAATGTAGAGTCGTCGTCGTCATCACAACGCTAAATCACCTCGCGGGAGCTCAAATTAAATATACGTCCTTTTCATTCTAAGGCGTTTATTCCGCAGGAGGCAAAGATATCGCGTGGCAGCTTCCATTTGTCTTCTGTTACTTTTTTTTTTTTACACACTGGAATTGCGCTTCCTTGCTTTATTTATCTGCTTTTGTGGCCTCGTCCCGTTAAAGGCGACCATAAATACACATTAATGTAAGATTTGGCCAACATCGAAATGTATTATGAGACGGTGCAGGTACAATTTCTGCCGTTGGCTTAGGCGGTATAATATGTGATCATACTCGGATCAAAGTATGATATTGGAGTATTTGCTGGTCATGTCACAATCTAATGCTATACATATATATATATATATATTTTGTTTAGCTTTACAGTTCAATGCTACTATGTTACATCCTTTCTATATTTTCTCAATAGATGATCACAATATTAAAAGTTTTACCTGCGATTTTGCCTGCGATAATGACTGTATTGCAATATTTTGTCTAGTCAAAGTATCAAGATATTAGGCGATATCTAGGCAATAATAGTTTTTATTGCAAAACACTTGAAATATTGCTTGATTTAATTCTGATAGGATCACTATATACAAATTTGGAAAATAAGTCTTGGTAATATCAAGATAAAATAACTATAATAATACACAATTGGAATAGTATTTAACAGTTCTTGATTTATAAGATATTTAATAACAGTACCTTGATACAAGCCAAAGGTTGTAACATATAATAACAAATTTCAGTTTTGACTGTATTATCACAATACTTTAATGCACTGTTTGTTCACTAGTGACCGTATTGCGATCCACTTTTGAAATATTTCTCAAATAGCAGTATCACTTTCTGATATTGACATTTGAAAACAGTAGTACCTTTAGCCGATATTACAATTACTGTTTAATTTCATACAGCCAGATTTGTAAGGTAAAAAAAAAACATGTGATTTCTATTTTCACATTGTGGTTCAATACTGTAACAAGACAATATCAATACTGTACCGAGAATAGAACAATTTTAAATACGTCAACCCCACCCCTAATGTTTTGCCACCATCATGCCACAAGGAATGTAACCCATCCCTCCTTTAAAGTCCCTTTTTTTGTTTGCTTGACCCGAGCGACGTGTTAAAATGTTGTAAATATGCCAAGTGACGCTCTGTAAGATATTTCTGCTTCTTTACTTCTCAAAGATGTGAAAAATAAAGACAGAAACATGAGAGGTTCATCTGATACGATTTCAAAGGCTGTGCATGCCTTTTTTTGCCTCTTTTATTACAAATAATTAGGCTTCTCATTCATGGACTTCGTTGACAATCGATGAGTGAATTGATCATTACAACTCTAAATTTGGCTGCCGTTATTTCCTGATTCTCTCTCACTGTGTCGCTGTCTTTTTAGATATTTTCACCAAATACTTTCTCCTGCACCAGCAGCACCATTTAGTTCGAAAATAAATGTAACCACTATTCCCACAAAATCATTTTTCCTCACTTCATTAAAGAACAACCGGCGTGCATGCATTTATGTCTGCGTGCTACTGTTAAAATCCATCTGGGCTTTTTTTGCGAACTGTGTGTTCCGGTGCGTAATTGTGAAAATTATTGGATTAAGTGGCTTTTTTTTGCAGCCGTTTCAAGCTCCAAATTACGGAGAGAGCAGAAAATTAGATTGGAAGCTGCAAATCATAATAATGATCATCATAATAACGAAATGAGTTGGCCACTTTGGAGGCTTTCATCATTAAAGCAAAACCAATGTCGCTCTGACAAGAACAAATGATGTAACTTGGTTGTTATTGCGAAGCATTTCCAAATTTTGTAACAGGCTTTCAGGTCAAATTATCTTTATACTACAGACATTTATTACCTAAAAAATTACTAAAGCCTCTTTGAGCTCTAAACAGATCCAATATGTTGTTTTTTTGTTCAATATTTTTTATTTATTCATCAATTTTCTGAACCGCTTATCCATACTGGGTTGAAAGCCCAAACTCCACATATGGGATCGAACCCTTGACCTCAAAACTGTGAGCCACTCATCCATGAGGCTAATTTTCATATTACAAAACAAAAATAGAAAAACCATTTGGCTTTGTTATTATTTATTTACATTAATATGAATTAATTAACAAATATTGAAATTACATTGATTTTTATTATATTTTACATTTTTCTTTAAAAGGTTTCTTTATTTATTGTGCAAATTCTATTGGTGTCAATGTAAAACTTAACTTAATACCTGATGTATCCTACAGATTTTCTTATTTCAAGAATTTTTAAACAGACAAAACAGATTTTGGAACATTTTATCATTGCTTGCGATAATAAAATCTGGAAGGCCTTCGTCAAGCCCTTTAGTTTGAGGTGTGACTCAGTATGTGACAAACTGTGCTACAAGATTCACTTATTTCAAGAAAATCTATACGTTTTCTGATCATTATAAAATGCATCGCCAAAATAGCATTTCTAGAACTCCTGTCAAGAAGACATAGAGCAAAAACTGTTGAGAACCATATGCTGGCTGCCTACTGTTGATTTTTAAAAGGACATGATCAATAGCTGTTCGGCCTTGCACTTGTTAAAGAGAGCCCCCCCCCCCCTGTCGACCACTCGAAGAAAACGAGGCCTGTGAGTCATCGTTTGCAGCAAATTTCGTCTCCTTGACGACTGCGCCAAGAGATTTTGTTGCTTCCAGCAAGCCTTGTTTAAGATAATCTTGCTATTTTGAGGGTGCGCTACTTAGAAATCCTAGACAGCCATTGGCGCGTGGGACGTCCAGTTTTTTTGTTTGTTTGTTTGTTTTTGGTCCTTCCTGACAATTGTTAAATATGGTTTTGGTTTTTCGAAATATATATGTATGTATGTATGTATGTATATATGTATGTATGTATGCATATGTGTATGTATATATATGTATGTAGATAAGTGTATGTATGTATATATGTATATATACGTATATATGTATATATACGTATATATGTATATATACATATATATGTATATATACGTATATATGTATATATATATGTATATATACGTATATATGTATGTATGTATGTATGTATGTATGTATGTATGTATGTATGTATGTATGTATGTATGTATGTATGTATGTATGTATGTATGTATGTATGTATGTATGTATGTATGTATGTATGTATGTATGTATGTATGTATGTATGTATGTATGTATGTATGTATGTATGTATGTATGTATGTATGTATGTATGTATGTATGTATGTATGTATGTATGTATGTATGTATGTATGTATGTATGTATGTATGTATGTATGTATGTATGTATGTATGTATGTATGTATGTATGTATGTATGTATGTATGTATGTATGTATGTATGTATGTATGTATGTATGTATGTATGTATGTATGTATGTATGTATGTATGTATGTATGTATGTATGTATGTATGTATGTATGTATGTATGTATGTATGTATGTATGTATGTATGTATGTATGTATGTATGTATGTATGTATGTATGTATGTATGTATGTATGTATGTATGTATGTATGTATGTATGTATGTATGTATGTATGTATGTATGTATGTATGTATGTATGTATGTATGTATGTATGTATGTATGTATGTATGTATGTATGTATGTATGTATGTATGTATGTATGTATGTATGTATGTATGTATGTATGTATGTATGTATGTATGTATGTATGTATGTATGTATGTATGTATGTATGTATGTATGTATGTATGTATGTATGTATGTATGTATGTATGTATGTATGTATGTATGTATGTATGTATGTATGTATGTATGTATGTATGTATGTATGTATGTATGTATGTATGTATGTATGTATGTATGTATGTATGTATGTATGTATGTATGTATGTATGTATGTATGTATGTATGTATGTATGTATGTATGTATGTATGTATGTATGTATGTATGTATGTATGTATGTATGTATGTATGTATGTATGTATGTATGTATGTATGTATGTATGTATGTATGTATGTATGTATGTATGTATGTATGTATGTATGTATGTATGTATGTATGTATGTATGTATGTATATTACTACCATTACTACAACAGTATTTGTTTCAAAACCTAATTCCAACTGTTTCTTCTCTATTTTCTTTTCCTAATTCCAACTGTTTCTTCTCTATTTTCTTTTTCATGTTTTTATTTTCCACACCAGATGATGACGACAATGAAGGTGACTGATGTGGTGCAGCGGGGAAGATTGGCTCACAACACACTTGGGCAGACCGGTGGGAATCACACACACACACGCACACACACACACACACACACACAACCTCAACATGATGTACTAGTCAAAGTTTGGGAGAGACAACACGTTCCTTTCCTCATTTTCGAGGCGTGCGTGCAGTCAGTTGTGCGACCTCATCTCCGCCACCCAGAATGCCTTGGGGCGTCCCACCTTCATCTTTGTTATCTTCCTTCTCCTCCCCCTCCTCCTGTGCACTGACCTTTGCTGTCTTTTCACACAGCTTTCTACTTTCTAACTGCTGTTTAAAGTGCATTAACGCATTGGCTACCATTGTCGGCGACAGACGTCCAATCAATTTGGTGCTGAGTCTCTCACAGGTCCAATGGATTGGACGTCTATTGCCAACAATGGCTACTAATGTTAAATGTGGAGTGGGGGTTAAATACCTTTTGATGATCTATGCTTGTAAAAAAATCTTTATTTACATCACGGGGTACAAAATATTACTTTTACATACTTTCCCATCATTTTGACATAACTCCAACTTTTTTTCATTATTGACAAAGGATACATTTTCAACATATTTGCAACAATTCACATTCATGCAATAATTCGCATTTTTCACTATAAAACTGTTCAGTTTCACCTAATCACTGAATCTTTCTTTTAATGTTAATTTTACCCATTTGTTCTTAATTTTGCATGTTTATAAAAAATACTGAAAGCTGTAGAACGATATTGAGCACTGATTTAAAAAAAGAGGCCAAATTTGATAAAGTGAAAAAGCTCATTCCAAATTCTTCTTTGATTTGTGCTTGGTATTAGTTTGTGACATTAAGAAGCTACTTTTAAAATATTTTTTTGCATTAGTTTTGTTATTACCCAATTTTTGAGTGTGGAATTCAAAAAGCTCTTGATTTTTTTTCTATCGTGTTTTTTTTTAAATATAAATATGAAAAATAACGTACTATACTGTGTTCATTCATGGTCATACCCTGGTATAAACAGGTATAAATACATGAGGCATTTCACCCCCCAAAATACTTCACTCTTTTTCATATTTGATCATTTCGAGTTGTGTAGAACAACTTTTTGTACAGGATTTTTTTTAAAGTCAATTTTTTGTCAAACTGATCACCTTTTACACATTTTGGTCACTGGTAGCAGACGAAAACGTTATCGTCATCTGCTAACAGTCATGCTTTAAGCATGATATTGGCACGTGCATTCCCCTTTCGCACATCCGTCTTTTCACTATACAAATATAGCGCGTCAGCAAGCAATGTACCCAGACAGTCTAGAGAATCTTGAATTTAGTGCATACTGATTGGGCACCTCGTCTATTTTGGAGAAAAAGTTAAGACTTTGCACCCTATGTGAGTAAATATGTGCCGCCTTGTATTTGTATGTTTTTTTTCTATGTCTTACTAAGAGGAATTGTAATCATTAATAAGGGGAGTAATTAGCCGAGTTTGACAGGTATGTGTTAGTGTAGCACAAGGGTCGTGGTGTCGCGCTGATCTGAACATAGCATCAGGCGTGCATAGCAGCAGTTGGGGCCCGTCATCTCAACCCTCAGACCCGGCTTTCGTCCTCGTGCCCCCTCTTTCTGTCCCGGGGTTCCATTTCCCGTCCCCCGAATGAGAAATCGGACCGCGAGGCTCCGTTCCCCAAACCCTGTACCGAGGGGTACGCCATGGGGGGGATAGTGTTAACCAGAATGAGCTGCAGGGGTTTCTTGGCGGGCGGGGCATAGCGGCAGCGCAGGTAGCGCAGAAAGGCGGCACGGTATGTCTCGTTGAAGAGTGTGTAGATCAACGGGTTGACGGCGGACGACAAGTAGCCCACCCACACAAAGACGTTGAGCAGCCCCCCTGCGAGGGCGGCGTCGCATGCCGGCGCGTCACAAGCCGCCACCAGCACGTTGGTGATGAAGAAGGGGCACCACATGACCACGAAGAGGAAGAAGACCACACCTAGCACCTTGGAGGCCTTCTGCTCGTTGCTGACCGACTGTGCGGTGCGCCGCCCAAAGGAGGGTCCCGATGGTGGGTTGCCGGCTTCGCGCCGCACCAGCTTCTCGGAGGACAGCGAGGACTGCGGGAAGAAGCCCGGCGTGAAGGCGGGCCTGGGTCCCCACTTGGGCCGTGGCACCAGTTGATCCAGGCAGAGGGTGGCCTCCTTGTGGAGGGCTCGGATGGTCAAGAAGTAAGTGACCAGCATAATGGTGAGCGGCACGAAGAATGCCACCAAGCTACCGGCGAGCACGAAACTGGCGTCCGTCAGCAGGCAACTGCCGTCCTTGAACACCTTGGATTGGTCGCGCAGACCCATTACTGGGATAGGTGTGGAGATGCCTACACACAGGGAATGGTGGACAGTCTGATCAGATTGCTGACTGCTATTCTCGTTTCAGGATCGGCCTGTCGCCATGTGAATGTTTATTTCGTTGGTTTCTGCAGCCAAAGTGGATGCTGTGATTGGGAGACTCGCGCCAATGTTTGCAGGTAAGATTAGGAATTTATTGTTGTTGTAAAAATATATATGGCATTTTGATGGATTGGTGAGGACAGGGAAATCATTTCTGAGTTTTGCAAGCCAGTATATTATGATAGAAAGGGTTTAAGGTGTTTCTGCATGCTTTGAGAACTATCTTGTCCATACCTGTCAACTGGTACGTTCTCGCCGTAATTGGTACAACTGAAAGCCCATTTTTATATTGGTACGCTGTACACATGAAAATGGTACGCTAAACGGTGATTTTGAGAAAAAAAAATAAATTAAGGCTGCGGCACTTTCTAGCCATTTTTCACCATCCGCCATTGTTTCTTCCCGGAAACGCATGTCTGCCAAGTGATATATGTACCGGCGCCTCTGATTGGCTAAAAAAAAAAAGATCATGATAAACATTTCGTTTTGTAACACTTTCACCATGTGATTTCCGTTTCCTGTTCCCTTGTTTATGTTTACTTTCATTTTCACTTGTTGTTCGTGATTTTTTACAAAAAAGTAAAGTGGTAAGATTTTCCATGTATTTATACATATATGTAAGGGCGAAAACAAAATTTGGTAAGATCACAAATGGTTCGAGGTTGACAGGTATGCTTGTCGGAGTTTTGCATGAAAATAAGTGTCAAATGTCTGGGGGAAATTTTAGGCTTTGATGACCGTTGAAATGACAGAATAGTGTAAATGTAAAAAAAAAAGACAATTCAGTATGTATTGGTATTTTGAAATCAGTTTTGACTGTTTAACTGTTTTTTTTACATACCACACCAAAAGTTATCAGGACGGATTAGCAATTTTGTGTTGCCATATGAAATTATATTTGTCTTTTATGGGCTTTGCGTAAAAGGCCAAGACAAGATAACCGCTCACATTTTTTTTCACGTTGTCAAACGTCACCCTTGCTTTACACTCTAACTTTGAGCAGGATTTTTGTTCCTGATAAAACAATATCCCACTCTCCGATAAAATTTGGTGTGAACTATAACATCCAAAACCATAACACAGTACTCTGTGACGGTCTCCGTGACAACGACAGACAGTAGCCTCCTGCTTCTTCTGTCATGTTTTTTTTTTTTTGCAGCAAAACCATTTGTTGCTGATGATGACGCGCTCTCCTAATGTTGATTAAAAAAAGGAGCCAAACAAATTCAATATTTGCCACGGTCACAACCGGTGGGAAATGAAAAGCATCTGTGTGGCAACAGACGTGCATTTAGCACACATGGCAACTGAGCTGATGCTGGCGAGCCAAACCATCTGTGTGTGTGTGTGTGCGTGCGCGGTGGAAGACAGACGGCCGCCCGGTGGTCTCGAGGGGGTGGCGTTACGCTGGCTTGTCTTGTAGATGGCGGCGGACCGTGAGCATGGCTTGCATGTGCAGTATTTATATTTAAAGAATCATTTGTCCTGTAGCCCACAACTAAATTAAATTAAATTGAAGATGTGGGAAATTGGCATAGGTCGAAATAAATGGCCAAATTTGCATATTGCATTGACAAGAAGGTCTGTTGCAATATGATCGTTAAAATAAATACAAGTACAAGAATTTCAGTTGAGAAAACACAAATAGTGTAGCCTGTGGTGAATATCTTGAAAAATAATATCGTATTTATTCGAGTGTAACGCGTACTTGTGTATAACGCGCACCCATAATTTGTGACTAAAAATTGGTAGGATTTTTTTTCTCTAGTTTTTCTTAGTTCACACCAAAGATTGGACCAGTACTGGTAAATGGCAAATGGTCAACACATATCGCCATGACAAAACATTTATTCACAACATATAGTACGGAAACCTGGTTAAAACAAACTACTACCAGTATCAACACGATTCTCAAATGGAATTTACAATTCTAAAACCTTAAATCCATCATCATAATATTTCTAATCTGATTGATTAACATCAGATTCACCAAACAATTGATTAAATTCTTCATTAGCGAGGATAGCACTTCCTGGGAAGTCTAGTGAGAAGGTGCCTCGCTAAGGTTTCCCTTTATTTTTCATTTTACCCTATAAACTTGCTGAAGGGTATTTGGAGAGGGCTGTTTTTTTTGTAAAAGAAGGTAGATTATCGCCATCTGGCGGACAAAAACAGGTTTTACGTCTCCCATTATAACTGCAAAAGGGACTTTTTCACCAGGATTTGGTCAAAAAAGCGAATACTTTGTGTATAACGCAAATTTTGCTTTAGTTTTTCGGTACAAAATTTTGCGCGTTGTACTCGAATAAATACGCTTTTTGTTAAAAGCATGCGTGTGTCTGTGTGTGCGTGTTAAAACTCGCCGGCCGAGATGGTCCACACAGCAGCAATCTTGATGCGGGCCTTTGCGCGTGAGTTGAAGCGGCTGTGGTGGATTGGGTTCCGAATTGCGATGTAGCGGTCCAGCGAGATGGCACACAGATGCATGATGGACGCCGTGGAGAACAGGACGTCCAGATAGATCCACACGGGACACAACTCCGACGGTAGAGGCCAGCCGTAATCTGGTGGAGAGTTTGCATTAGCATGGAATGACAAAAAATGTTGTCCACTAAACAATTTATGGTTTTTAACCCGGGTCATGCTATGGCAAGCGTTGTAAAGATGGAGATCTTTCCACACTTTTTAGAAGATTCTCAATTAACATCAGCGCGGGTGTAAAAATGGCTTCAAAGTTCATTACGGCGTTGATTTGGCTTGAGAATGATTGTCTCAACAAGGCCCAAAATAGCAGTTGAAGCATAACGAGCAGCAGTGCGGGTGTTTATAAACGATTAATGACACATAGTACATCGGAAGACAACACTGCCTCGTTAGGGTGGAAACAAAACAGCATGGTCTTTGTTAACTTAGACATCAAACCCGACGTTGTTAACAACATGCTGGCAGCGTGTGATTTTGACAAATTATGTTTTCTGCACAAGACAGCAAACGTCTACTTGTCGAGCGGGTCAGATCTTTAAATGGCTGGTGACACCCTAACAAAGCTCATCAAATTGTGTAGATATGAAATAACCCGCAAAAAAAAAAATGTCTCCACTAACAATGCCCGACCAAACACAGAAATGTTCCATTTGGGATTTAAATAACGCCAAAAATATCACCACCGCTTTTGTTGGATTGGACCCGGCCGGGCTTCCAATCTACAGTCAGTGGCTCCCTGCCCAGTTTTTATTGGCTCATGGCAAATTATATAAATATTGAATGAGGCCCGCACAAGAAGCTTCAGTTCAGATAGTAGAATATATATCCCAAATATAATATACTATACTTTTTTCTCTCATTAAAATATTGGACATCTAGAGAGAAAAAAACTCTAAAAGGCTATCAATGACTTTGTTAAATAACACTCCCTTTTCCATTGTCTTGTTTGTTATGTTCAGAATTTTTTAAAAAAGCCTAACATCTGACAAACACATGCAAATAAGACATCTGGACACACACAAAATCATATGTCTCGTTTGATGAGCTCTGTTTGATAACAGCCGGTTGGTTTCTCCCCAGTAAGCGCCTAACGAAGATGAGTGGCTAATTACGCCACTCACATGAACTAATTTGTCTTTGTTTTTAGGTTCCCTAAACACTTGTTTGTCTACACCTTCATGAGATTAATCATCGGCTCAGACCTTTCCCCTAATTATATATATTTATCTATAGTCGCAAACACAAAACAAGTTTCAAAGCAAAGCAAAACAACCTTTGCCAAATTAAAATCAAAAGGGAATTCCATGCCAAAGCCAATTTGTATTTATTTGAGCAAAATATCTTTTTAAAGGCCGTTTTATTTTCTCAGTAAGAAGACTCATCAATATAGCGGCCTCATGTGTAGACGTGTAATAAGAACAAAGATGTTGAGGTCTTGGTGGAGAAATTACACTCAGGGAAAGCCTGAAGCTACATCACCCCCCCCCCCCCCCCCCTGCCTACTGTCTCCATGAAGATGAATTTTATTAAGCCCGTGTTATTAAAACATCTTTTTTTAAAGCGCCTTCCAGACTAGACGTCATCAAGTGGAGAAAAAAAAAAACAGGTTAGAAAAAAAGAGGTTCTTGTCAGTGTGTCCCTGAATGTCGTTATTATATTTATCTTTTTATATAAAAATGTGACAGTTAAATATGTCATGTAATACATTAATTTCTGTATTTTGTTTTCTGTATTTTAGGTGTGTTAGCAGATCCAACACACAGTTTTGACGTTCAGGTAGGCATTGGTAAATTGTCCTTAAATGTGAGTGTGAATGTAAAATGAATGAATGGACGAATTAGAAGGCTATATTGATTTTATTTTTCCTTAAAACACACTAGTATTTTTTTGCCGACAAAAAAGACTTGTTAGGATAGTCAGTGATTATGTTTTAATGACACTGATGGGGATGGACTTCTAATCAATGATATCGAATGATCATGTTTCGTTGCCATTGAATGGATTGGACATCTATTGGCACTAATGAGTGTTTTCAGTATATTTTTCCAAATGGACAGTTCATTTTTTAATGGATACCCATTTTTTTAATGGATATCCAGTTCGTCCATCATTGCCAGCCATTGGATTAAGGAAATATAATTCATCTGAATAATAAGAGACTAGTCAAACTCCATTATTTTGGAACAACCCAAAGAAACACCACATGTGCGCCAATTTTTCAATCCCAAACAACATAACTTTAAGTTTTAACCAACCGCCCACCACATCTGTTTGACATTTTGTTGACAAATGGACGAAAGGTCACCAAATTTCTGTACCATACCCCCGCCCCGACCCTCCATTGTGCTTACCATAGAGGATCGTCACCATGGAGACCGGCATGACCAATATCCCCAAAAGCATGTCCGCCACAGCCAGAGACATAAGGAAGTAGTTAGTAGCATTCTGAAGCTTCTTCTCCAGCGACACGGCCAGAATGACCAGAATGTTGCCCGTCACGGTAACCCCGACGACCGCCAGGATCAGTAAGGCCGCCCAGTTCTTGCCGGTCCCCGCCACGTCCTGGCAAAACCAAAGTCCGCCCTCCTGGTTGCTTTCGTTGCCGACATAAGAACATCCAGCGCGACTCCCGTTGACCGGACCGCCGACAGCCAAGGTTTGAGAGATGAGGTCCGACACATTGCCGCCGCGCAGGTTCATACTAACGCGGACCCTCAGGGTCTGGCCAATGGGTGGAACGTGGTAGTGTTGGACTCTCGGCGAGCCCTCTCATCGCTCGGCGAGTGCCGGCGTCCCATTTTGGAGGAGAAAAACCAATCAGGCTTCCAAGGACACTGTGGGACGGATGATGTGGAACAGGAGCATCGCTGGTTATTTCCTGTCTTCACCCGAGCCGTTTGAGGTCACCCTGGCAAAAAAAAAAATCCCTTCCCTGAAGGTAGAAAGGATTTCAATGAAGAGTTTGAATGTAGAGTTTCTGATAAACTTTAGTAGAATGATAGGAAAGAATACATTGCAATTTCTTCCTACCGCATGTGAGCCTTTGTCATCTTGAGCTTTGTCTTCTGATAAACACATGTCAGGTAAATACTCCTTTAAAAGCTTCTTTGTGGACCCCTGCAGGATTTGGAGGAAGGGATATTTTCACGCCGTCTCCTTCCCACCGTGTCTCGCTCTAAACTGGGAGCGCCCCCTCCTCTTGTTCTCCCCTCCGTCCCTTGATCCCTCGCTCTCTTTTACTCAGCGTCACCGAGTAAGCACCGTCTCCGACCGCATATATGAATTTTTATCTCGGGGGTAAAAGCATCAGCCTGGGAACTGAGGACAGCATCGTGAAGTCACAATTTGTGTCTGTTTGTAGATTTTCATGCCTTCTCTGGGAGTGTAATGATGAAGATGATTGGTCTCCAGGAGCGTTGCCACTAAGTATGACATTTATGGTAAAATACTAGTAATCACAGTAGAAGGAATAGTATTGCTAATGAAACATCATTGGGGCAATTTGTAAGGCTGACAGTGATTGTTGGATCAAAAAAAGACAAAACAATATTCCTGGATAAAAGGCTCCAGGACCATCATAATCTTATTAAAGTTTTGTTTCAACTGATGTCAAAGCAAAAAATTATCTTCCATCCATTGATTAGATTTTTAGATTAGATTGTGACCTAAACATTTTTGCATTAATTTATTCATTTTCCATACTGCTTATTTTCAAGGGACCCGGGGGTGCTAGAATTGATCTCAGCCAACAACGGGCAGGAGGCGGGGCATACCCTGAATAAGTTGCCAGATAATCGCAGACAACAAAGCAACTAACAACCATGCACGATCTTACTCCATCCAAGGGTGTTCAAACATAAGAGAAAACCAGAGTACCCAGAGAAAACCCATGCAAGCCCAGGGGAGAACATACAAAGTCCACACAAGAAGGTCCAAACCTGGGATTAAACCCTGGATCTCAGAACTGTGAAACCGAGGCGCTAACCACTCTTCGTCTGGGCTGCCCTTAAGGTTTTTTTGCCCAATTAAACACACACAAAAAAAATCAATTTCACAAATCTGACAATTTAGGTTTTTGAGACTGAAATTCTTTAAAAAAAAATGAATAACAGAAATATTTTCCAGATTCAAACTGTTATGGACAGGCAGAAGATAATAATGTAAATTCCAAAAATGTTGACCTAAATAATGAAGGCAGTCATTGTGAGATGATGAGTCACCGCCATTTGGGTGGCACTTGAGAGCCGCCTTCAAACGCCACCATTGGGGAAACCAGCAGATTCATTTGAAGCTTTAGGACAAACTACACATTTGGTGACACACCATAATCCCCGTTTTGGCTGGGTTAGCAACCAGGGACCATAAAACATGATGTAATCTGCCAATAGATTCCTAACGACGATAA
This sequence comes from Stigmatopora nigra, assembly GCF_051989575.1. NCBI lineage: Eukaryota > Metazoa > Chordata > Actinopteri > Syngnathiformes > Syngnathidae > Stigmatopora > Stigmatopora nigra. The sequence goes on along the minus strand of NC_135518.1, from coordinate 6,432,888 downwards.
CCGCTAACGAGTCAGCCGGTGGTAAACAACACTGATAGTAATCGGGTGAAACGAACCGGGGCTTGTTTTATGCCTAATAAACTTGGCGAGACAAATCAAAATACTTTGAAAGAAAAGAAAGAAAATCCTTCCAAATGTGCTATTATGCTGACGAAGGTAAAATAATGACCTTTTCATATCTTGAATCCAGCAATGAGGTCAATAAAAATAGAAAGATTCAGTACGTACATACAGTACATACAAAGCTATGACAGATGGCGAGATTATGTAAGAGCGAGCGCTTTCTATAATACACGTAACCCGTACGCTATGGCAGGAGGTCCTTGAAGCAGAAATCCTCGAAGTGAACTCATCCATCCTGATGTCCTGCTTTTTTTTTGTTTTTTTGTTTTAATCTCAACTCATTGGCTAATATTGATGGTAATAGACGTCAGATCCAAATGTTATTTTGAACTCCACAGGGTTAATTCTCACTTTGGTTTTTCATTCCGTTATATACATGGTCTAGACTTGTTGTTACCCAAACACTCCATCAAGAACTGATCTAAGTTTAATGATTATTTAATATTTAATTAACATTGCAGTTCAACCATGAATTTACGTGATATCACTGTTCTGTTTAACTATGAACTGACATGACTTATTCAATATGAATTCAACAGTGTGTTTCAAACATTCAACCGTTTATTCAAGGTTTTTTTTATCCACCATAACGTGACAGTAATTAACATTACATTTTAATCATGAATAGACAATATATCAAACTATTCTAATAACTTTGCAGGTGGTTCTTGACTAGCAATTGACTTGGATTTTAATTTTGTTCTTGGCTTCTTTTTCGCTCAATCTTTGGAAGGCTTCCGACTTTTTGAATGGTTGTTGCCATGGTGCTTTTATACCATAATTGCATGTTTAACGTTCCTTGAATTGCTCTATGATTCTTGACTCTGTGTTCATTCCCTTTACCCTTAACTTCGTTGCACGATAGATTTTTGATTTGTTTTTTTTTTGCTCAGTTGTCGCCTTGATGTATGTTTTGGAGTGTCAGTGTCAGGTTCATAATGCGGTCGTGCAGAGGTTACATAAGCTTGATTGTGTGTATTTATCGCAGCCCTTCCTTTCTCACTCTCCCCAAATACCATCTGTCAATCAAACACCTCAGGTGACTCATCTGTGTGCTTGTGTGTGCTTGAACGTGTGTGTCTGTGATGCGTGTACATTGGTTACCATGGTGACAATGACACCGACATCAAACCTGCTCACCTGTAACACTCGACAAATAAGACCAAAATTGTGATTTGGCTTCTTCTTTCTTCTACTTGGTTCATAAAATTGTTCAAGATTTGATTTGATGGAATCCCTCTTCTATTTAAAGAAAATTGACTTCGTTAAGCGTTAAAAGCTTTACAGTTTATTATGTCAGCTTTATATGGAAACTGTACATTATTGTTTGCATTAATACTGGCTGCCAGATTGTTACATTTTCCTAATATATCACAAACAGAGATTTTTGAGTGATTTCCTCTCACATTGTGATGTTGAGCTAGACTTAAAGCGCCGATTTAACGGCCTGACTTGTCAGCGCTTAGGCCAACACAGGAGTCTTTCAAATGCCGATCAATATTTCTTAACCGGGATCTCAGCAGGCTTTTATATGGTTCATACCTGGGTTTAACGACTATTGATTCCACGACTCATGTCCCTCCATGATGTGTTTGACATTTGACTTTGAATGTTGCTTTTGAGCTTCGCCATGATACTTGTAATGAGCTGTCAGGGCAAATTAAATTCATCCTACATGGCGACACGCCACGCGGCCACTGCCTCCACATTAAAGCACCGTCACGGGCCGCCGCGTGGCGTCTCCTGTCGCAAATGTCACACGATACGACCATGGCGGTCTGCGCCTTGTGTCTTATAGACTCGAGCAGAGCTGCATTAATTGGGTTATGAAAGCAACTAGTTGTTGCCCATGGATGCGAGAAAAAAAGTATGCAATGAATCAATGTGTGTGTGTGTGTGTGCAAGAAGTGTGTTGTGTTTATTGGGGTTAGTATTGCGTGATGTATGTGTTTTTGCTTGATGTGTCATCTTGACTTCCCTTGCCTTGTGTGACCCAGGTGTTTGTAGTTTTGTAGTTTGTAATCAACCTCTGTCTGTGTTTTTAAAGCCGTGTTTTGGTATGTCTTTTGTGGGAGTTTTGTCACTTATTTTCCTATGTAATGTTTTGCCTATTTGTTGGTGTGCGTTATTTTCTTAACTTGGTCCCAGTTTTGATTATTTCTATAGTTATTTTTCATTAAAATTGTAATTTGTGCATGCACCAGCCCTTCCCTATCATTTTTCTGCTTGCCACTGGTGGGTTCAACTTCCCTCGCAAATTCATGACAAACTGAATGTGTTTTTTTGTGCATTAGGGGTTTAAAGATGGCGTTGTTGTCAACTGGAAAGTGAGGAAAATAATTTCAAGTTAGTCAAAGATATACATTTTCTTTAATTTGTAAAATGACCCCTATTTCACGAATACACACGTTTTTCATAGGTAAGCACTGGCAAACCTAAATGGAACAATTCCTTACGCTTTCACTCATTTCCAGCCCTGAGACCTGGATTTAGGATTCAGGTTATAATCCCATATTGAGACCAATAGTCTTCTCTTTCAATTTGATAAAAAATGGAATTCTACATTGGCCGGAAAATTTATTCCACATCCATCATCTATAAGTTTTGGTCCATGTGGATCATTCTTCAGCAGCAAGTACTTTATAAGATGTGCGGCTGGTTGAACAGGAACACAATATCTGACAGGCGCCAAATCGGGATTAGAAACGTGCTTCCTCCAAACAGAAACAGCTGAAGAAGTTTGGGGTTTCAGACTAAGGTTAGGTTAAATGGAGGCTTCCACACAAATATTTAAATTGTAGGGTTAAGTGTCAAATGCAGATTTAAGGGGTGAAGTGATGGTCAGGATGTATTAATAATAAACCTCAGTTAGGTCATTGCAAAATAGGAAAGGTTTTTAACTGGGTCAGGAAACTAACTAGGTTAAAGATTCAATATTTAGGCAACTAGTATTTTTGAACAAAATCAGGGTTCAAATTTTAAAGTATGTTTTGGTTTCTAAAGAAGTTTGAAGTCCCAATGAACTAAAAGGCAGACAGTAAATCAAGGTGGGTTTTTATTTTTGTTTTAAGAATGCTGGTTTAGATTGTATATTATCCACTCACATTATAAACTGCAAAGAGGATGAAGTCATCATCTGTCTTATTTATTTTTTCTTAACTTGACCTGATGGGACCTTTTGGACTTTTCTTCTTAATGCTCATCATAATATTGATGGAGAACCCCAACGTCTGCAGTCAGAACAGTAAAGTCCAACTTAATGAAATACTTCTTACTTTATGCCCCACCAGTGTGCGCGTGCTTGTGTGTCTGCATAAAGTAAGCTTAACATGAATCCACAGAGGATTTTGAAAGTCACTCATTAAGTAGTTGAGTGGAATTAGGGAGTCTTTCCTCTTTTTTTTATTCACACTTTTTATTAGTTATTATCCAATGCCTATTGCCTTTGTGGTACAGACGATTTCCTTCTAATAATGCCTAAAAGAAATAGGAATGAATTCAGTCATTGATCTCTTAAAGATTCTGAATACATATTGATATTGGCACATGTGTGTTTATATTCACTTTTCCATTCTATCAGTCTTGACTCAACAGTCATGTGTGTATGGCGACCTCAAGTGGATAATTATGATACTACAAATACTTTACTATTCGCATCTATTGACATGGTAACTATATTCACGAATAACGCAATTATAATATGTTAGATATTGAACTCTGTGGTCAATTAAAATTGTTCTTTTTTCTGATTCTCTGTGTTTCCGAAGTGTTACGTTTCACTCATGATAACTTTGTCATTTATCCAATATTGAAAACTTGGATAGTTGTAGCTGAAAAAGTGCCTCTTGCAACAGAAGTCTTACACTTTTGTTTCTCTTAATTTACTTGAATTTCTGATAGATTTACAAAGCCCTTCGTATGTCGCAAGGAAAGATATTCATGTTTTTTTATTTATTTTCATTCATTTTAAAATGCAGAAAAGGACTGTTGTTCGAAGATTGCCTAAAGAAACTGTTGTTTTTAAAGTCTACACTAGTGTAGTCAATGCCTCTGTCGCAAAAAAGTGACGACATCAATCCGTATTATTTCACGGCGCCCACATTGGCATTCAGCCGTAGTCATAAACCTATGATGTCGCTTTCCTACCGGGATAGGTCAATAAATGAAACAAATTGGAATTATTTCAACCAATCAGCTACGGCTTGTAAATGGTGAGACCAATCGTAAGAGGGTGTGCTCTTTAAGCTCCGCCTTATTGCCCAAGGTTGCTCTTCAAGCGGAAAGTCACCTCTTCGTTTGGCTGCTAGCTTAATGTCGCTTGCTAGCATACTCTCAATTACGCGAAAAGACTGATCTAAGCCTCTCCCGAAGACTCAAGTTTGCGATAAATATTTAAAATAGTCTACATTTTAATACCAGCTCCACCAGTGTCGCCACCGTCTTATTAGCCTCAGCTATTAGCGGTTTCTCCCCAAACTCCAAACTACCATCATGGCTGCATTGAGAGTTTCCTACCACAGGATTCTTGACAGAATCGAACATATACTGCCAGCCAAGCTGAGACCACTGTACAACCACCCGGCAGGTAAGAATTAGTTCACCCACCCTCATAAAATAACAATAAAAGGCACCATAACGTTCACAACAGTAGCCCGTATCACAGCAATAAAGTCGCACCGAGATGGTTGTGATTTGCGTGTGCGTTTGATCTGCGTCATCTACTTCCACATCCAGTACAAAAATAAATATCCTCCACGAGACTGAGATTTGAGTTGTCAGATCCAAATGTTGTTGACAGTACTGTTTCCATTGCATTGTTTATTTTAAGATAACCCCCTTTAGGGTGAGCTTTTATATTTGGTATCAACAACAGTACCACAGTGAATCAATCATAAGGTTAAGTTTATAGGTGGAGAGTCCAATAACCTGAACCCACGTTCATGCCCGAGTGGGTTTCTAGTCTATTCTGTTATTTTTCTGTCCAAGGGTATTTAAGAGTTGTGATTGGGTTTTTGAGAACCAAACCAGCAGGTTTTCATGTTTCCGCATCTGTGCTGCGGGGCAATTCTTAGACCTGTTGTATGTCAACTCAAATTTTTATGTCTTGGACTCTTATAAGATTTCCTTCTTTTGTCATTCCAGGTCCCAAAACAGTGTTCTTTTGGGCTCCAATGTTCAAATGGGTAAGTACATGTTTGAGAGTTAATCATGTGGAACACATGAACTTTAATTTTTTTTTCAATTAGTATCATGTTTTTTGAAGCACCAGCTTTTTTGTATTCTACCCTACGTGGACAAAATAATGCAGTAATCCCTCCATTATCGCATTTTCATTTTTCACAAATTCACTACCTTTGACCTTTTTCAGGGCCTGGTTGCAGCAGGTTTGGCGGACATGACTCGACCAGCGGAAAAACTGAGTACCTCCCAGTCTGCAGTGCTGACGGCAACTGGTAAAATAACACGAGTAACTAGTTCATAAAATGTTATGATTTTTCGATTATCGCAGCCATGCCTGGTTGACATTAACCGTGATATTCGAGATATTACTGTACATGCGTGACTTAAGTTTTAATACATACATACATGATCAGTGTGAGTAAAGTCAAAAAGGTTATAGGCCGGTAAGAATATACATTTTGAGTAGGTAACAGTGTCAAAGGTATCCGAACAGGTGTGTGGGTAACCTTGCTTCTTGTCAACCAGGCCTGATCTGGTCCAGATATTCACTGGTCATTGTCCCGAGGAACTGGAACTTGTTTGCAGTCAACTTCTTCCTGGGTTGTGCTGGAAGTTCGCAGCTCTACAGGATTTGGAGGTGATTCAAACAAACTAAAAAGAGCTTTTTCCTCACAATTCCTTTGTGTTGTGGTTGTGATTGGACAAGCGGGAATGTTTTGTCTCTGAACAGATACAATCAGGATCAAAAGGCTCAGGGGGCAATCGAGTCCTGATCCAAAGCACTGAATTTAGCTGGTGACATCACGCCGGGATACCGACTGACCTGCCCCTAACGTCCCTTTCGACAATTGTACATCGTCATGTCGTCATTTCCACCTAACATCCATGCTAGTAACACGATCCGACTTTATTTGTCCCATTTCTCTGCTAGAAATGTGCACTTTCCTAAAGGTTTCCTTGAAATATTGGACACTTGATGAAGAGAAATGCAAGTAACACGCGAGAATGATGGTCATCAACGCACAAGGTATTTAATTGTACATTTAGTTGATCATATGCAAGTTGCATTACCTCATGTAACCATATCCAAAAAAACATGTTTGATTTTTAATGTGTCCAAAGTCACTGAAGGGCGTTATGTTATTCTTTTAGTAACTCACCGCTATTTATATGGTTGTTGAATTAATTCAATTAAATGGCTTTAATCTTGGGAGAAATTAAATTAATCATTTTAACTCTGCCTTTTCATCTGGTGCTAAGGGCATAATTTTTCTTATGAACCTGTGTAGCCTCTAATGCTACACAAGTGATAGCTAACACTGGTACTTGAGTTGCTATACAATGTCTATTCCTTATTTATAGCAAATGCAGCTACTTATAAATTACTTTTGTCACACTTTCAATTGTTCATTTTTAAACCCCCTCACTGTAATGGCAATAATTGATTTCACTTTGCTGTCACTTAATCTACTGATGGAGAAAATCGCACTTTGAGGCAATGTGGAAGTGTAATGACTATTATGTGTATGGCTAATAAACTCAGTGCAACTCATTAAATGAGGTCAAATCCAAACTAAGGTTGTCACTTTTTTTCCCGCCATTGTCAGCGATTTGAAGTCAGTCCATTAAAGGGTGCAATTGTCATTTTTTAAAAAACGGCCTACACGGCCGCTCCGCTTGCAAATTTAAATAAACATTCAACTAAAAACACAACAAATAAAAAACAGACAAAGATGATGGTCACCCTCAAAATTTTATTAACAACCAAAAACAAGGAGCCAGGCCTTAGCGTTTGCCACCGACACGAGGTGCGTTCACCTTCATGGTCTTGGCGATCTTGGGCTTCTGTGATGCCTTGGTGTTAGCCTAGAAAACACATTCATAATGTCAACTGTTGTAACAACTCTTATCTCTGAGTTGAATCTTAGATGAAATAACAATGTTGTCTTACCTTAGCACTCGGGGCAGCGGGCTTCTTGGCAGCCTGTTTTGCCTTCTTAGCCTCCTTGGCAGCCCTGATTAAGAGGAAAAAAGATCAACTATAGTCTATTTTTTTTCCTGAAACACAGTGGGCTGTCTGTCAGTGGTCTCCTCTACAAACATGCTTGACAGGCTTTCCTTAAGAAAACCCTCGACTAAAACATTCACCCTACAAAACATTACATTTACTATATCCACTCTTACCTGATAGCCTGCTCCCTCTGAGCTTTACGGACTTCAGGCTTCTGGTTCCTTTTGGCCATAATTTCAGCCAACGAGGCGCCGGTGATGGCTCTCTGGAACTTGACAGCACGGCGGGTTCGCTTCTTGCTCACTTCTTCCTGTTGGGACACATTTTATCAGCAATTGCAATGTAAAGAAATAAAAAAATACATAAATCATAATGAAAATACTAAAATGTTGGAGAATTTGGAGGCTGGCCATCGGTTATCAACAATTGGCCAGTACTATGAATCTCCATATACTTTATGGCTGCAGGACATGGAGTGAGCGTTGATGCCCAGCCTGCAAAACGCAGTCCAGCAACAACACATGACATGGATGGACACCTTGCACGCCGATTGCCCACAGCCAAACTAACAACAAACTTCACAAGTTGAAAATATTTCTGTATAACGTGTTGATTCTGTCTGCCATTGACGTGGACGGACGATAAGTCACATAAACTTATGTGTCACTTACAGACTGTCCCTTCTTGTGCTTGCGTCTGTACAGCACAGTCCAGTTGATCTGTCGAGGATTCCTCTTGGCCAAAAATGCAGACTCGCATTTGGCATTCAAAAACTGGAACACCTAGAGGAAAGTCATAAAATAGGGTAAATAACGTGGGAGTTGTTTTACGCGTGCTAGCCTTGGTTAGTGTAGTTTACTTGGCAATTAGCCTTAGCCGGATAGGCCCAATTAGATCAGCAGTCTATTATCACTTTCAAGCCAAGATCGACGTGCATAGCACAAGAATACGCCACGTTTCGGATAAATAACCAGAAATTGGGCGAAACAAGGGGGACAATGCTAACGTTTACCTTCCCATCTATCCTAGCGTACCGGCGGCCATGGCCGGGGTATATTTTGTACCCGCTGAAACTGCACAACTCGACCCTGAAAACAACAAATGTAAGGCATCACTGAAAAAATGTGTTTAATTTTCCTTAAAATTGGATGATTATGATATACAACGTATTTTAATGATGAGATGGTGTCTGATTTTAATCGGTAAACTCACTTCATGACGGCTACGAGTAGGTGCTAAACCGGAAAGAAAGATGACGGAACCAGAAGTGCAATAGGAATACGTCACTTTATTTTGATAAACTAATCATTAGATTATTTTAATTGCATGTTCCTTTTAAAGTTTGACCATTTAAATAATGTCTTGACTAAATTATAAATAATATTTTACATTTTTAAACATTTAAAATACATTTTCGAATACGTATCTCAACTCGCTACACGGGAGAACGCCCTTTCAAATCTAATAGCATTTATTCTTTATTTATTATTGGAACAAACGTGACTAATACAATTCCTATCTGTTTAGACAAGTTTGCCAAATTGACAGTTATTGCTGTTGCTACATTTCGCGGGTGGCAACGCACCACGCGTGTTGCGAACGAGATGGAAGTGTAGTTTTTCACAACAAACCGGGGAAGTCATCACGGAGAGAAGCGCATTAGTCATTAACTACATTTCCCAGCATGCTCGTCTGTTACTTCTTTCTAGTGACGGATGCTTGCTCGATCTCAGGTTTGCAGCAAATACAATAACATTAGCTGAAACTTAACCTTCTATGAGTGTTTGACAACGAAATGGGGGTATCAGACTTACAATTTGATACAAATGGTAAGTGTGCTTTTGTGTGTTTTCACATAAACTTTTTTGACGCATGGTTAGCCTTTATGAGTTTATTTTAAAAATCGCCGTTACAGCTAGCGTAGTGTGTTGTTAGTGTACAGAAATCGGCTATAATGGCGAATAGCGTTCTTTTTTTACCCAGGTCGTTTTTAAATCATATTTATTATTCTGAAACGTACATAGAGGTGTACTGTAATAATATTTTTGAGTATGTTCCGTTGTGTATTCATTCCCCATGGTTAGATCTTGTGACTACTTCAAATTCAACAGTACAAACAACAGTATTTTTAAGAATCAAAGAACGCTTATCTAGTTTAATGTGCGTAAACAACGCCTCTACAAGATCCTTGTCTCTATGCCTCACTCAAGCATCAGCATACCAGAATAATAATGATAATAAATACTTCCAGGACGTTCACATTCATTTCGACTCCCAGTCAAAATGGACGTTTCGTGGTTTCAGTGGCACTGAAATATGAGCAGTCCTCCCTGTTTAAATGAATTGTTAAGCAATGGTCATTGACTCTTTTTATTCAAAAGGGCCTGTGGTGGATCTTTCTGCTCGGGGTATGCGAAAGCTTGACCCCAGTTTCATCTGCTCTGAGGAAACGCACACACTCATTTTGGACCAAAATGAAATCATGAAACTGGACCATCTGGAAAGGAACTTGGGTCTTCAGCAGGTACATTGAGAGGCTTCACCTCTGAAGCAAATACTGTATTTGTCATCTTCCGTGTTTGTTCTGCGTATCCAGCTGTCTGTAGCCAGCAATCGTTTAGTGAGGATGATGGGCGTGTCGCAACTTAAAGAACTGCAAGTTCTCAATCTTCCAAATAACAGTATCGGCTACATCGAAGGACTGCGGGACATGCCCAACCTCAAATGGCTCAACTTATCGGGCAATGCAATTAAGGTGAAACTTTGTGACTGATTACTGTGTACAGAAATAGAAATACCTCAAACCACTAATTTTTTTTGGGGGGGTGTCCGCAGGTTATCGAGCAGTTGAACAACTGTGTTTCCCTTCAACACTTGGATCTTTCTGACAATAGCATAACGAACATTGGTGATTTAAGTAAACTTATGGCTCTAAAGGTGTGTGTGAGATCCTTTTACATCATTTAAAGTAATGCTTTGATAATATAATTATTTGTCAGTGAGATGTTTTGGACAAATCTTGGGATTTTTTTTGTTTTTGCCGTCCACTTTGCAGACACTTCTTTTGCATGGCAACAGCATAACAACGCTCCGCACGGTACCTACAACCCTCCCCGCCCATGTTTCAATCCTATCGTTAGCATCCAATGAGATCATGGATTTAACTGAAGTAAGTAGAACTTCATTACTTTATTGGTGAGGAAATATACCGAGAGGTCACGTTGACTTTGGCTCACAGGTGGCACACCTGGCTCTACTTCACGAGCTGGAGCAGTTGTCTATAATGAACAATCCCTGTGTGATGCCAACTCCCTCACTACCGCATGTTGACTACCGGCCCTACGTGATGAATTGGTGCCTTAGCCTGAAAGTGTTGGATGGCTTTGTGGTGTCACAAAAAGAAGGGTAGGTTAAACAAAACAAAACTTGGGAATCATAAATTACTTTCAAAGGATTTTGCCATTGATCTGACTAGTTTCATTCAAATGAAACAAAACTAGTAACTAATAAATACTGCAAAGTTTTGTATAATAGTGGGTTTGCCTTTGTTTGGAAATAATCACTTTTATATTGATCTTTACCCATTCATTGTCCAATTTGCATATGACAAATATGCATCATAAAGCATTAGGGGAACACTTTAATACTTAATGTTTATAATTAAAAAAAATGTATCTATAGAAAATTACATTTTTAAATAGTACAAAAAATGGGAAAGGCTACAATTGAAATATTTGAAATTATTATTTTTTAAATAAATTCCTCTTTTTATGCTTTATGTATTCCTTTTTAATTTATTTTATCTACTTTAAATTTCTATTTTGATCATTCTTTTTCTGGTCTTTTTTTCATTTTGAAAGTTTATGCTTTTACTAAATAATATTTTCACTTATTTAGGGATTCCTCCCAAGTCCTTATGTCTATTTTAAATATAATTTCAGGCATTAAAAGGTTAAACAGATGCTAAAACATTCATTTTTTCTATGCTTTTTTTCGTGTTTTATCACCAATTCCAGACTGAAAGCAGAGTGGCTGTACAGTCAAGGAAAAGGACGCTCTTTTCGACCCGGCCAGCACATGGAACTCATTCAATACCTTTCCACCGTTTGCCTCCGAACTGCGTCGTCGCCATTGGTGACGGCAGAAGATGCCAAATTGGAGAAAATCTTGAATAAGCAGAGGTAGAAACTTTTTTTTTACATTTGCACATTGGATACAAAGCAACCTTCAGGTATGTTCATTTCATTTCATTCCTAAGGTTTCACCAAAGGCAGTTGTTAGAAGAGACGCAAGCGGAATGTCCCAGCCTTCCCCGGCCCACTCAACTAGCCGTGGATATTTTGTCAAATGGTGACACTTTGGAGGACAAGAATATCACACCAACGCCGTCTGCTGCCGCTCTATCAGACCTGGAAAGAGGCAAGAAAAGAGCAACTTTGATGAGTTCATCAGTTTACATTTTCTGATATTTTTATTTACTACGAATCAGATACAAACCCTTTGTAGTCCATTGACAGAGCGAGATAAACACCGCATTTTAAACACTCGTTTTCCAACTTAGTGCTATTTGAAACCCTTAAAGTTAGAAAACTGTAGCGTGTATTCATGTTAAATGCTCATACGATCACTGCTAATGTTAGCTTGTTGTTTTTTTAACCAACTTCTGTCTTTTTGGATGGCGCCATTCTCGGAGCCATTCCAATTCCGTCTTTTTGGTGGAAATAAACAATAGGTAAAGATATTTCTACTCCTGTTTACTAGTTGGAAAGCTCATCAGAGGTTTCAGAAATGAATTGATATACATATAGTTTTATGTCCAATGCAATGCACGCCCCTAAAATTTGAACGTATTATATTGTAGATTGATTTCCTAACCAATTTTTAGTCAATTGTGAACTATGTTCTACATCAGTAACTAAATTATATCTGTTTGCTTTTTCTTTTTTCTCTACTAAGGTCGTGGAGTGCAGTTCAATACGTGGGTGAGCTATGACTCGTCCAGCGTTTCGCTACCGTGTATAAGCAGCCCAAAGCACGGAGAGGAGAAGCTTCTTTTAGAAGACGTGCAGACGGATGAGGACAAACTAAACAGCAGCGTGCTATCATCCCAGTCCTTCACTTCCTCTGCACCTATCTTGGAACCGCAGTCTCTCCACTCGGAGAGCGAAGACGAGACGGAGACATTCGAAGCCGATTCGCTGGCCCCGAGGCGTCCGACGACGGGGACGGCGCCGCCGCCAGAGCATCCAGACCAAAAAGCAGAGAATGGGACACCCGCTTTGGAGCTTGTTAATTCGGCCAGAAGTTCTGAGGAAGCAAGAAGAGCAGCTGTTAGGATCCAATCGTGGTGGAGGGGAAAGTACACTCGCTGTTGCCATCCCAAGGCCAGAGAGGTCCGCAGTGAGATTCGACTGCGCCGGATGCAAGATCACATTGTTTCCTTGACGCAAAAAGTAGAGAGGTATGCACGCAGGAGGCTTTTGGTCAATCTTATCGAGGCAGCCGTAGGATTGGGGAAAAACAGACAAAATTAAAATTTATTTTAATTTTCAGAATGCAAAAGCAGTTTGAGGAGGAGCGAATACAAAGAATGGTTCAGGAGGAAGCCGTCAGGTTTCTATGGCAACAGGTAAGCTTCAAATTCCTTTGGATCCTATTTTTCGTTAAAAAAAACGTAAAATGGAAAATAAATGAATCAAAAACGAATGTATTTTTTTCATGAAAACAGTAAGCAAATCAGCCAACATTGTTAGTATTTAAATGAAAAAAATAACAGGCAGTAATTGGTGTACATTCCCATTTAAAAAAAAAAAAAGCTAAACAAAGAGAATGTTTCAAAAGCTCAAAAGGATTGTAAATTCCCACACTACTTTTTCCTTCTGCTAGGTCCAGTCCATGCAGCAATGGCAACAATCCGTCGAGAAGAAACTGTCTCCCACCTCACCACCAAGTGCGGCGGCGGCAGCGTGCGACGCCATCGAACAACCAGCCACAGACGTCTCCTTTCCGGACTCCGGCTTCCAGACGACGAGGACGGGCGAGGAGGAGTCGGCTCCGGAGGACACTTTCCTGAGCGGCGGGACGGCGGAATCCGCTGTGACTGTGCGTGAACGAGACGCGGACAGCGGCGACTGCAGCCTCTTGGAACGGTACGCCAACTCCCTGCAGCAGAGGGAGGAGGAAGAAGCCTCTGAGTCGTTCACGTCGCAAACCCAAGGTGACCAAACGGATGTCCACTGATTGACAATCGCACCGGAAGAATGTTAGATTAGCCCACTGAGGCTTGACAGAAAACTGCACTTATATTTATTTCATGAGCAAACAGTTAGCGTCGCATGGATACATACCATCTTTTTTGACTCCCAATTCCGATTTCAGCCTCTGCTATCAGCCAACATAATCGTATTTTATATACTTATTTTTTTCTTTTAATATTATATTCATTCTCATTTGAAAGAGGAAATTTAGCTTTTGGTTTAACAGTAAAGGTTACAGCACATTTTGCCTCATCTTGAAATGTTAACCAATTATGCCCAAGTTTTTGTGGGTCGTGTACTTTGAGTGCTTTACTATGTGAAAGCAGTAGTCACATATGGTCATATCATAGCCTGCATTTACTACTGTGTTACCTTTCTTCTACCTCTATTGGTAATTGAATATGATTTTATTCCTCTTGCTAATGATGATGTGATTATGCCGCAATAAAAAGCAGATCAGTGCACACGTGGTCAGTCTTGAAAATAAACCTATGTGCCAAATGATATTTAAGAATATCAAGATAATAGGCAGTTATAAAAATGTAGTAAAAGTAAATAGTGGTTATACATTTTTAAGTTTTCAAATATGGTCATTTACTTCCATATGATTTAAAAGAGCCACATATGGCTCCCGAGCCATAGGTTCCCTACCCCTGTTCGTCCACTACACTAGAACTCTACAGGGGAATTCTCTGATGCAAGATGGCCACCACTTATTGACGCCGCCAGTTTCCCTTTTTGACATCTAGCCACATATAATTGCTATCCACGACAAAACAGGACAGCACAAATGACAACACGCAAACGAGCGTGTACTATGAAATTTTCTCGTGGACACTTTGGATGTCGTACGATTCACGACACGTTTACTATGAAGTCTTGATGTGGACAATTTGGATGTCGTACGATTTGTAATATAGAAGCACACTTGTATTTTTTTGCCCTTAGCGGGCCATGGACTTCCCCTGACCGGTTTGTTTGTAGCATAGATTCCACAAGCATGGGTAAGTTATATATAGTATATCTATTTTTTTTACATCAAGCAATGTTAACGTACTTTACTTGAGTTCAACCCGCCCCACTACTTGTCCTCAAGGACACAGGGGAGTCGACTAGATTAGGAGAATACATGCATTTTTGGGTATATTGACGCGAAAACTATTTTGTCCTAGGTCACGTGAAGACATCATTACTGCGGATACAGCACATAATCCGAATGGTCACAACCATTATGAGGTCTGGAACTGCTTTGAAATATGGCCTAATCACGCTCACCCTTTTTGGCCTGATCTTCCTACTGCAAAATATTTCAAATGAGGAGGTGAGACAATGTTGTTATTGCCAGACGCACAAAGGATTGATGATATTTATTCTTTTCATTTGAACAATTATTTGGTGATTGACTTCCGAAATTCTTACATTTTGCGAGGGTCATGAAGGTGTCGTAGCCGGTCCCTGGTAACTAAGGGGAGGATGCGGAGTAAACCCGGAATTGGTTGCCAGGCAATCGTAGGGCATTATTTCGGGAAGACATACATATATTACATTTATTTTTTTACTATCAAGCCGTTCAATTCAATTTACTGTCTTAAATGCCCTTAAAGTAAATAAATTACAACTTTTTTTAATTAAAAAAATCAATTACACACTATCTGTTAGGCATGTTGTATGTACAGTGGTACCTCGACATATGAGTACCCCGATTTATGAGCAATTTGCGTTCCAATCCAATATCCATGTTGACTGACATCATGTATGTCATGCGTTCAGAACTGGAAGGACCAGGTGGGGGCGGCGCTGCACAAGTTCCAGAGCAGGATTGAGTCCATCCCTTTTCAACAATGGCCGCCGACCTTTCACCAAAATAGCTCTTTCTGCTCCTACCTTGGCCGGCCCGTGTCCCCGTCGGAAGCGCTGGTGGAGCGGGAAATCCTGGACCTGATTGAGTGGCCCAGGCTGCCCTCGAGCTCGGAGCCGCTCACCTTGTCGCAAAGCAGCGACCCCGCCCACAGCCCCTTCTCCCTCATCCCCTCCAAAAACGGCGTGGGTCGGCACGTTGGCGAGACGCTGGAAGCGCTGGTCCACATGCACGACTTCAAGGGACGACCAAAACGCTACGGCGGCGACTTCTTGCTGGCTCGCCTACACTGGCGAGAGCTCGAGGCGGGCGTGGCGGGGCACGTGCTGGACCACGGCAATGGACTTTACACCGTTCGATTCCCACTGCTGTGGGAGGGCTGGGCTCAGGCCGAGGTAATGGCCGTCCACTCCAGCGAAGCGGTGGCCGTGCTCCGACGCCTGAGGGAGACGCGGTCCGATCGCGTCTTCTTTATCAGCCTCTTTCGCTCGGGCCCTTATTCCAAGACCACTGAGTGCAACGTTTGTCTCCCGCAAAACCGGGGCCCACTCTGCAACTTCACCGACCTCCGCACTGGCGAGCCCTGGTACTGCTACAAGCCTAAAGGGCTCAGCTGCGACACCCGCATCAACCACGCCAAAGGGGGGTACCTCAAAAAAATTATCACCAAGAAGGAGGCTTTGCTCTTTCAGAGGTTCGTACCTTTGTCTCCCGTAACTTCCTAGCCACGCCCACCATTTTCAAGATGGCTAGATTGAGCCTAAAACCCTAACTTTTCCAACAAGTTCTTTTTTTAAAGTCCTTTTTCGTCCATTCATCTTCCGACACCCGTTATCCTCACAAGGTTCACGGGGTGGCGGGTTAGCTGGAGCCATTCATGCATACAAATTTTCATCCAGTCATCTTAGCGTGGATGTTTTTGGGTTGTGGGAGGTAACCGGAGTACCCGGAAAAATCCCATGGAGAACATGAGACATTTTAGTTTTTATCTATGGTGTGCAGAGGAGAGTGAATGAGTGAATTCTGGCATCAAAAAAATGATGGTTTGAAATTCTGTTGGACTTTAATGTTTTTTATCCCTTTGTGACTTTTATTTTCTGACATCAGTGGTGTGAACTTGAAAGTTCTCCTTCCGGCTTTGGCAACGGACACCATCAAAGTGCTGCCCTCCAGAAAAGGTAGCGAGCGTCAATCGTCGGTCGGGTGAGTGACTCGTTGTCTTTGCTCTTGATTGACGGGTGTTTTTGTCTGTGGTTAATCTAGTGGATAAAGACAGCTGGAATTTGGATCCGCTTAAATTGGCCACGTCGGGGTACTACTACCTGGACTCTTGGAGGCCACTGGACGGACTGGCCATGCGCCGCTTTGACACGCCATCCGACGTCACTCGCTGTTTGACTAACAAGAGAATCGACATGTACGGGGATTCCACCATGCGCCAGTGGTTTGAGTACCTTGTCACCATGCTTCCAGGTGAGTCCTTCCATTTCATCAAATTGGATTGGGATTGGAGGATTGTTAAGGATAGGTGTCCAACTGCTTTAAACAGGGAAGTCTTTTGTTGCCATTGAGGTTCAATTGAATTCTATTATTTCAGTTTTTGGTCATATGTTTCCATTTGTTGATTTCAGTGCTTAGTTGGTGTCATTGTTTTTTCTATTTTTCAGTATCATTTTTGTCTATTTCAATTCTTATTTAATTTTTCCAATATTTATTTCAACATTTAAGTCATTTGAATCATTATTGATTACATTTTTTTTCATTTGAATTTTATCAATATTTTTGTTTGTATGTATCGAGTTTATTTTTAAAATTCAAAATCTTATGATTGAAATGTTTTTTTTTAAACTCTCATAGCCATAGGCATAAATAATCCAACACCAATAAACATCCAATCCAAAACTAGTTTTACATCCAACATGCAATCATTAATAACTTAAACACTTTAGCGTGCCACACACGTTAATCAAATCGATGGAGCTGACTACTGTTTCTTCCTCGCAGAAATGAACGAATACAACCTGCAGAGTCAGAAAAAAGTGGGCCCCTTGATGGCAGTGGATAGCAGCCACAACATTCTGCTACAGTACCGCTGCCACGGCCCGCCCATCCGCTTTACCACCGTGGCGGCTAGCGAATTGCGCTACATCGCCAACGAGTTGGACGGCCTGAGCGGTGGACCCGACGCGGTGGTGGCCATCAGCATCTGGGCTCACTTCAACACCTTCCCCGTCGAGCTGTACATCCGCCGCTTGAACGTCATCCGCCGGGCGGTAATGCGACTTTTGGAGCGGGCGCCGGACACGGCGGTGGTGGTGCGCGGCGCCAACCCTCAGAAGTTGGGCAAGGGCGTTAGTGAGTACGGTAGTGACTGGTTTGCCTGGCAACTGGATCAGGTGCTGCGCGCCACCTTCAAGGATTTGGACGTTTTACTGGTGGACGCCTGGCAGATGTGCGTGGCGCATCGCCATCCACACAACGTGCACCCTCCCGTGCTGATTGTCAAGAGCATGGTGGACGCCATGTTGTCCTACGTTTGTCGAAAGGAACCATGGTTTTAAGAGCAACAAAATACATTAAAGAATACATCTCAGAAGATGTTCATTTTTCATCTGGCTCATCCTCACAAAGACGAGCGTGGGGTGCTGGAGCATATCATTATGGGTGAGATCCGCTAATTGCATCAAAGGTCACATTTCAAGGGGGGAAAAAAAGTCATTTACTGATTTTAACACTTAGTAATTGGAATGTCTTATAAAAAAATAGTCTGCCTTTCAAACTTTATTGTCCTGTCCTTTACCTTGTTTTAATCTGTTGAAGAAAATGTTTACAGACTAAAGGATCAGCAAGTGCTCATGGATTCAGAACAGGAAAGACATATTAATCAGTGTCAGGCAGGGGTGAAGGCGCAGCACGAGTGTCCCACCACGGCACACACACCTCCCCGCTGGGCGGCCATTCCGTCAAGAGCAAGGTGGCCCTGGCATAGTATAGTAAGGCTTTTTTACCCTAAAAAAGTTGACACAGTATGGTAAGGCTGTTTTCTTTTTAAATAGAAAATTATTCATTCATTTTCTATATCATGCATACTTGCTTGGGGGTTGTGTGTGGACACTGTGGTGCAGACAGAGGTGAACTCACCCTTCTTCTATGTGGGCAGCCTGGGTTCGAATCCCGGTCAGGAAACATTTTCTCTTAGTTGTTTCTGTGTACTTGTAGTCAAGACCTTCAAATGACGACAAAGGAAACTGTAGCCAAATTGTGGAGTAGTGGTTAACTCACCTGTTTCTTGTCTGGGAGTTGTGGGTTCGATTCCCGGTTGGGACACATTTTCACTTATAGTTGTTTCTGTGGACTTCTTGTCAAGACACTCAAATGATTACTAAGAAATGTATCTACTTGCTGGCACAGAGGTTAGATCACTGGACTCCCGCCTGGGAGACCTGGGTTCGATTCCTGGTTCGGACACTTTTTCACTTAGTTGTTTCTGTAGACTTCTTCTAAAAATACTCAAATGATTACAGAGAAAAGTGTAGTCACTTGGTTGGCGCAGAGGTTAGGTCACTGGACTCCCATGTGGGAGACCTTGGTTCGATTCCCGGTTCGGACACTTTTTCACTTAGTTGTTTCTGTGGACTTCCTCTAGAAATACTCAAATGATTACAAAGAAAAGTGTAGTCACTTGGTTGGCGCAGAGGTTAGATCACTGGACTCTCGTGTGGGAGACCTGGGTTCGATTCTCGCTGCCGTCGTTTGGCTGAAAATACTTGGAAAGAAGGAATGGTCAATGGAATAAGAAGAAGGGAAAAAAAAAAAGAAAAAACTTTTTAATTTATATTAAACACTTAGTCATACTTTTCAGCAAAAGGTTATATTCCGAACTGCCTTCGGCAGTTCGGAAGACAGTTGAAGGACCTGTCTGTGCGAAAGGCGTTCTCGGGTCGGCCTTCGGCCGACCCTCGACCGCTTGCTTGGTCAGTGAACCGCCGACACCGGGAAGCGAACTCACGTTCTCTCGGTGCAAAGGCGAGTGTGCAACCCACTACACCAACTCGTGCCCCACTTATACATAGGTGTTGAAACGTTTTATCCAAGGAAATTGGGTGAAACACTTAGTCATTTTTTGGACAAAATGTTTCATCCACCACTGAATACTTATACACTTAAACACTTAGGCATTAGAACTTATTCATTTAATTGAATAATATTGGGAAAATCTTTGCCGGCACTGGGAATTGAACCCATGACCACACCGGTGGCAGACTGATGACTTAGCCACTGGGCCACCGACCTGTAAGAGAAAGCAGTAGTACTTATACTTTTATCCAAGGAAATTGGGTGAAACACTTAGTAATTTTTTGGACAAAATGCTTCATCCACCACTGAATACTTATACACTTATACACTTAGGCATTAGAACTTATTCATTTAACTGAATAATATTGGGAAAATCTTTGCCTGCACGGGGATTCGAACCCAGGACCACAGATATGGGAAACTGATGACTTATCCACTGGGCCACCACCCAGTGAGAGAAAACAGTAGTGCTTGTTGTCTTATCTCTTCCATGTACCTGAAAGTAGTGGGAAAATTATTGCATGCATTAGGATTTGAACCCAGGTCCACAGAAGTGGGAGACTGATGACCTAACCACTGGACCACCACCCTGTGTTAAGGTGAAAATATTTGTAACATGAACTTACTAAAAAATATATTGCTTCAATTTAATTCCAGTCCCAAAAAAGAAACACATCCACACATAAATTCTTAATTTTATTTAACACAATTTATATACATTTTTAACCTGCCCAATCTTTTTTTCCTACATACTCTCTCTATAACAGTAATAGACACCCAATCCTGAAAGTTTGGACATCTACTGGCATCATCGCCTAGTTTAAATCATCAATATCAATTATCTTCTTTTACTAACTACCACGACACACTCCGCGAATAGGTCGAGTTAACTTACTGTTTTACTTATCTTCTTTGTTTTTTCTTTGTCCATCATCCTGATTTTAAGGGTACACAACTAAAAAAAAACATTTCTATTAATTTAGTGGAGCACAAAAACAGATATTTCCACTTTCAATTTTCAGTGGGAGGGGCTGGAATGCCTTTGACAGGGGTGGACGTCCAATCCATTTGCCAGGAAACATTCACTAAAACATGAATTTTCACTGGGAATTTTCAATATGTATGTGAATTTAATTTTATGTTCTTCAATTTCATTGCCAATCATTCCGACAAATTTTGGAACAAACACCCACCTGGGAAACTTTTCTTTTGAAAATGAATTGGACGCATTAGGACACGCAGCAGGTGGACGACTTGGGGCGCTCGAGAATGGACTCTCGGCGTAGGTCGTCGGGGACGCCGCCTTCGGGACCCCACAGGTTGAGCTCGCCGTAAATGCCCATGTCAATCATCTCCTCCTGCCAGGGGAGAGGGACATTCCCGGTGGAGAACTCGTCGAAAAAGCTCTTGTCGGGGTCTTCCAGCGCGACGCCCTTGACCGAGGAGAAGGCGCCCACGTCGTCCAGGCTTTTAGCGTACACCACTTTGGGGTCGGGAATGAACGGTGGTGGCACGATACCTGTGCAGGGCACAATGTTAAGTTAGGTGAATCTCATCATTTGAACATCTTGCTTTTTTAATCAAGTTAATTGTATCCTAAAAACAGTACTCTGCCGATTCGCCGACGGACAATTCGCCGAAAAAAATAGTTTCATTTATTACTTTATTAAATAAAAGTGGGGATTATTCTCTTTTTGTTGTTTTTTTGTGCCGGGGTTGAAAAACATATACACGATCTAGGGGCGGGTCGAGCGCGCGAATCTCATTTTGGCGAACTGTCCGTCGGCGAATCATCTGGTCACGCTTAAAAACACAGAACTTCGCCGGATATTTTTACTCATTTTAACTAGCATTTTCATTGATCAAATATGACAAAGCCCCCCAATTCCTCGTTGGCCACTTCATAAAAACATTGACGTTTTCATGAGCTGACACACATGAAAAGAATAAACTTATGTACCTGCATTGAGCTTCCTCCAGTTGATATTATTAAAAAAGGGGTGCGCTCGGATATCATCACAGCAGCCATTTCGGAAACCCATCCTCTTGTCCACTTCTTTGGCCAGCAGCCCATCACACAAGGACTTTGCATTTTCGCTGAACTTGTCGGTGTAAATCACCTCCCGGGTCAGCATTCGCTCTTTCATTTCTTCACGTTCAAGCTGAATAGAAGACATAGCTGAAGTTGGCTGCGCTTCGCCCAGCCAAAATAGAGCAACAAACCTTTTCTCCTCGGTTCCTGAAGGGGTTCTTGGCGGCAAGGAACTCAAACAAGGTCACACCCAAGGTGAAGTAGTCAACAGAGGTGTCGTATTTTTCACCTTTCAGCATCTCGGGCGCCATGTAGCCTGCCAGATGCAAACACCAGTCAATGTCGGTCTATCGAAGCCACTTTCCACACAAGGGGTGGAGTTAGTAGTTACCCGGTGTTCCGGCGTAGCCTTTAGTCATCGTTTTGCCTTCTTTCAATTCCACGGCCAGACCCAGGTCAGATATACGAACGTTTCCTATTCACAGACACCTCAATTACAATTAGCATTTCAAATGGCGAAAACTCGTCCGCTTACCGTCATTGTCGAGAAGCACATTTTCCGGCTTGAGATCTCTGTAGATGATTCTCTTTTGGTGCAGGTGCTCCATGCCTTGAACGATCTGAGCGATATAAAAACACGCTCGGGGTTCGTCGAAGCCCGGATTGTTTTCGTCCACCAGGTAAATGTGGTATCTTCACAGAAAAGAGACGGCACACAGTTATTAATGATGAACATTCGGGTCTGCACTACAAAAAAAAAAAAAAAACACCAGTTTAATGGACAAAGACTAGTCCAGATTTAGGCAAACGTAAACTGAATGCTGTCAACGAGTTCAATGTCCAATTTAATGTATTCAAATTTCCAATTACGAACCACCAAGTGAACTTTTGAACTACTTGGACTACGAGCAACACTGAGCCTCAGATGCCTTTGACTTTGTCCTTTATCTATTTAAAATTCCAACCATTTTTCAGCTGAGTGGGTGTCCTAAATTGCCCTGAATCTGAAATTACTTGAGATCTCCTCCGTTCATGATAGTCATAACCAGACACAGCTCCTCCTTTGTCTGAAAGGCGTACGCCAGAGACACAATGAAGCGACTGTGGACCTTCTCCAGAATCCTTTTCTCCACCATGGCACCCTAAAACGAAGAAACCAAGAGTTAGTAGTTACTAGTTGGAAGCACTTTGTCATCAATGGCCTTTAAGTCAAGGGCAAGATCTAACAATACCAAGCAGTTCCATTTAGGAGCTTTTCAATAAAGCCCCCACTAATCACTCTATCCCTGTCTTAGTTTAATACTGTTGCCTATGCTAGGGACAAATATGATTAGCAGTAAAAAGCTGAAAAGGCGTTGGGCGCTGAGCGTTTCACGCTCCTGTTTCCGTGACATTGACGGTGCCAGTGTATTCACAAATCTGTCAAAATGATCAACAATAAAATACCAAAGTTGTGAAAATTCAGATTTCAGCACTGTCGATGTTTATTGCTGTTAAAGGTAGAGAATGGGATAGAAACGGAATGTTTGGTACTTTTTGTCCAGAATAAATGGAGAATGATATGTGAATAGTATAAAGGTGTAAAGTGTTAAATTGCAGCGGTGATGTAAATCAAACCCTGCTTGGAAAACTTAGATTATGGTTGACAAAAATAGCTGAGTATTGAAGATGAAGGCTTGTATTCGGATAGAATATTTGAATGGACAACCTTTAATAGTAAGTGTTTGTTGACCAAGAGATCGATCACACTACTCTTGATTAGCAAGAGGATATAATTGCATTTTCCTCATGTGTTGCCATTGGTGGAGCAAGACTTTCAAACCAATTTGAAGTGGAAGGGTTGATAGCAAATATGAACTAAGTCAGCAAGTAATTAACTAATTTAAAGAGTTTTTAATCAGAGTTAATTAAAAAAGTATATATTTTTGGTTTTACTTTTAAGTAGTATTAATTATTTGAGTACTTAAATTGAGTTGAATACTTGAGTATTGTGACAAGAGCATATCATAGTATAGGATACATCCTTTTTTGGTCAACAAGACAATGATGGTTGAAATGAGAACTCACTTCGTAGCCTTTCCGTTTCTTGAGGCGCTTCTTGTTGAGTTTCTTACAGGCGTATAGTTTCCCCGTGGCTTTCATCTGACACGCTGACACCTCGCCAAAGCCACCTTTGCCTAGCACGCGGAAGTCCAGGAACCAGTCGGCGTCCATGGGCTGCATCTCAAGCCACTTCCACTGGAGGAACCTTTTCAAATACATGCTCTCCATGAAGAAGACGTAGGGCGCTTCTCGTAAATAGTCCAGAGTCGCAGCCAGGGCCTCGGCGAACAAATCGTCGGCGACAGCTTCCTGGTTCTTCTTCACCTTCACTATGGTGTCCTCAGAGAGGAACGGGCAGTAGTGTTTGGCCGAGGAGTCCATGTAGCGCTGGACAATCTTGGAGGCCTTCTTGGCTCGATCCGAATCCTCTGCCAAGTCATACTCCTCAATGTCCCGCCACAGTCGACAAGACCCGTGGTATTCTTGGTTGGTGTCCAAGAACTCCCTGAATAGGCGTTTGCCAATGGGTTGCTCCACACAGACGCCATCGAAAGCCAGGTCTAGCGTGTCCCTCAGACCTTCGCACACCGTGATGTGAGGTAGTTTGAGGCGAGCGTTGTACTTTTTGTCTCGAGCCGCCGTCGGGTTGGAGCCGTCGATGCTGCCACGGGCGTTGATGTATGCGGAATTGGCCACCACGGTGGTCAGACCCCCGATATCCATGCTGGACTGCTTGACCTCTCAGAGGTGGTTCATGGTGAGAAGTCTGTGGAGTATAGGGGAAGGAGAAGGGGCAAAGAAATGGTGCCGATGTCGAAACTGACGCTTTGGACACACCTGCCGACTGCGCGCACACACACCTGAGTCAACACCTTTTAGTAATCCTCTAACACCCTGATGCCCCAGACATTGACGGCGAGCACATACCGGACGGAATATGAGGACGGCTGTCCTGGATGCCTTGCCGATGAGATTTTAATAAAATTGGTCATCAGTTTCTGTGGAAAATATACTGGGAAAAAAAACAATTATGGTGACAGAACGTGTCAATAAAGTTAAGCCTTTTTCAGAGATAGCCATTTAAAAAAGTAAAAAAATACATATTGTAAATTAGGTCAAGTTATAAGATCCTCTTTTTAAAAAAAAATCTATCACCGCCAATGGATGGACAGACAAACGAAAATCCAGAAACCTTTTAAAACAATCTATATTTAATTTGAAAATTTATATTAGATTACACAAAAAAAGGAATTTGGAAGAAGTCAGTACATGTGTTGCTCAGCTTTAAAAGGGAGGTCTTTGATGGGAATACACAAAGACCTAAACAACCACACATCAATTACATGGATATTGTCCGATGGTCTAGTATCGTTATGACTGGCCACTAAAAAGATACTAATAAGCTACAATCATCAACAAAATCTCATACATGTCATTAACAACGCTTGTTTAACCTGGGTTAGGAAATTTGCTTGTCTTGCTGGTGCCAATATTTTGTAAACACTACCAACATGTTGCGCGGGGGCCGTCACGACATTTTCATAACTGCGAAATACACAAAGAAAAAAAAAACTAGCAAATAAGATAAAGAAAGCAGCTGCCTACAAGAACAGGAGGAAGCCAGCTCGACTTGAGTGAGAAACCAAACGAAAACATCAACACGCATAAAGGGGCCAAGATGCCAACAGAGAATATATGGCAGGATGCTGGATCAAAATTTTGAATGATCATATTGCCAAAGAGAACAGTGGCATAATGATAAATATTTTTTTGCCATTCTCCAGCAGCATATTTTAACAGGATGGCTTGAAGAAAAACGAGTTAAACACTTGAGCTTTTAACCTCCCAAGTTACACCTGGCACCCACTCACGTAGTAAACATGACATTTTGGCTCACGTAGGCCACCGACATGACCCGAAATGTCAAGTCCGCAAATATGGACGCCAGGATTGAGATAAGTCAAGCCACAAGCTACAAATTCTCAGTTCAAATCCTTCCTCCAGAGCTACGAGGCGAGGGGGCACCTGCCCCCTTTGGCCGCCTCCGCCTCATTCTTTCAATACTCATCTACAGCCCTGAGAAAAGCCAGACAGAAAAACAGGCATGGGAGAGCGCGAGGGGAGGGTGACAGGTCTAGAATCCCACGGTGGTGTTTTTGAGAGACTGTGCTAAAAAAAGGAGTGGCGCAGCGTACACGGCTTAATCTTCGTCGTCGTTCTCGTCATACTCATCTTCGTCGTCATCATCGCCCATGTACGACACGGGGGTCTCCACGCGAGAGCCGCTGTAGTGAGAGTCGTTGGAGCTGGACGCCATGGTGCCGTCGGGGCAGCCGTCGCTGAAAGAATGGAAAGAAACATTTTTAGACAACGGGTAAAAATCGAAATCAGGTACAGAGTATATTTACTATTTTGGGAGAGCCAATGAGTGGGACTAGAACGCAAATGGGAAATCTGTGCCTGATTACAGGGGTTACAATATGCTAAATTTAAGACTCAAATCTTTATGAAAAATGATAATTGAATATATTACAATCTTAGTAGCTATGGTCACACAGTTGCCTTTTAGAAAAAAATAACATATGAACAAATAAAAAAAAGTGTGGTCAAATACGTAAAGTGACACTTTCTCACATAGACATCGTCAGCAATCATAATGTGCCAGTTAAATATTTGTAGAGAAAATGGTTACTACTTTGAAGCCCAAAAAAGTTAGAGAGCCGAGTAAGGGTTTAAGATTTTTTTTTTTTACCAATCATAACCTGTGCATGAAAGCGATAAACCAGATTCTTTCAGGTCAGATGCGCACGATAAAAAAGGCATTGTTTTTCCTCATAAAATAAAGGCAAAATGCCTCCCACCTGGCTATGTAACGGGCACCATTAGTGGAGGACCCTCCAGTGATGTATACATTACTTATTGGGCCCTTTGCCATCTCTGGAAAAGGAGAAACATCATCTCATTTAAGGTAAGAACGCAGACAGCGGACGCTTCCGCAAGGCCGAGACTGACCGATTACGTAGGGCTCCAGCGCTTTGGGCACCAGACTGCGTGCCACTTTCAAATCCTCTTGAGAACACTTGCCCACCTCCAAACCACAAGCCATGCCCATGCGTTTCAGTACCTCGATGTCGTCGTGGATCTCAAACATGCTGTCGAAGTTGAACAAGTATTCGAATCTGTGGAGGGTAAAGAAGAAAGAAAAATATAGCCATTGAGTGCATTTCTCCTCTCGGAAAGAGCGGCGGTTCATTGGCATACTTGTCATTGGAGATGCTGCAATCAATGACAGTTTTCTTGCTGGTGTTGACAATAATGAAGGGCAGGTGGATGATGGAGTTGGGCGGCGGAGGTCGTTTTGCTTGCTGCTCGCGCTGTCGGTTTCTCTGGACCAGGTTCTTGAAGGCGATTTGCTGTAAGAACAACAATTTGCTATCAACAAACAAATACTGCAGTAAGTAAATGTATGGCAACGTCACCATTGGTCTCACCGTAATTTACTTAGAATTTGTTTTGAGTACATTTTTGCTGGGGATAACTTTGTCCATCGATATTTTATCTCAAAATGGACTTCAATGGCAGCCAAAAGGGTACACATGAACTCAATGACTGCTAAAACAAGTTTCTTTCCTTTTGTAAAAAAAATAATAATAATAATAATAAAAAGCTACATATGCAGCAACATGGTGCCCACAGGGCTTTACAGTGGCTTCTCCAGAACACACAAGTGGAAAGAAATGCTTGATGATCCATACATTGACAAACCATTCGCACCTGTAGTATGAGCTCCTGAAGCTGTGACTGTTTCTGTTTGATTCTCTCCAATCGCCTCTGTCGCTCCACCTGCCATTGACAAGAGCAAGACATAAAACGGAGACAGAACAGAAACGACATTCGGCGACACTTCTAATGACTGCCTACTACTACTATCCAATGGTGCTATGTTTTCCTTTGTTTCATAGAGTTTGGGAATTGTTTTTTCTCCCTTTTGTGGATTTCTTGTGTGTTCCTAGTATACATGGCCTATTACACTTGATTCCATTTCTGATCAGTACCTCAAGGTTTTGGCACTCTTGAGCCGAGTTGGTGGGCAGGCCAATCCACTTGATCTCTTTCTTCTCCTTGGAGATGATGTTCATGGCCATGAGGACGTTGAGGGCATCGTACACGCG
Organism: Stigmatopora nigra; assembly: GCF_051989575.1. Lineage (NCBI taxonomy): Eukaryota > Metazoa > Chordata > Actinopteri > Syngnathiformes > Syngnathidae > Stigmatopora > Stigmatopora nigra. Next base: position 6,405,134 of record NC_135518.1, on the reverse strand, counting down.
CCGCCGAATATTCTTCTGGTCATACACGTGCTGAAAGACATACAAAAAAAACCCTAACAGTTCAGTTTACTGTTCCCAAAGTTTGTGTCCTAAGGAGGATTGCGGCACTCACCGAGTCATTGGGTGACATGTGGTTGTCACCCGAGCTGAATTCTGCTACTAGCTCATCCGCCACCTCGTTGTAGGTGGTGACTCCCTTCTTCTGCACCTTTTCACATACTTTCATGGAAAAATGCCTCAAGCCCTTTCCGTTCTTTTCACCCTTTTTGCCACGTTTCCTGTAAACGGTGTCACTTATTAAATCCGCATGTGATCCGCATGTACTACACAGCACGCTTTGAAAGACTTACCCTGAAGACCATGGAGAGGCATCAGAAGGTTGAGTCTGAGTGAGGAACTGGGTGTTGGGCGTGTGTGGACTGTTCACCAGTATAGTATTGGATACTGTTGGCCTCTGAGGGGTTCCAATGACCTATAAAAAATGCAAAGAATACCAAAATTTGTATATGAAGCATGGTTTATCACATGAAATTCAAGAGTTTTCTCCATGGTTTCGAGACCCCCTTAGAACAGGATTAAATAATTCCTGCCAAATTTTAGTAGTTTTATGGGATTTCTGGAGGAAACCCTGACAAGGTTAATTTCATTTTTATTAATTACCAAAAAAAATAGTCACTTGTCCTATAAAAGATGGACTTTACCAGGATTAGTACATTTAAAGACTTTCATGACAATGCAAGAACTGTGATGAAAAAGCTTAATAACTCGTAGAGAGGTTCAGAATGAACAAAAGCCACTCTAAATAAATGAATACAGCGTTAACGTCTCAAGTGAACACAAAGTATAACACTGGCAACCCTTGTGGCGGAGCGTGCAGGAAGGCACTCGATTCCTTATTAAGGTGATATCTAAGCTGATTGTCTTGATGTATACATTCCATGTATATAATGAGATGATGGATACAATCCTGCTGACTGTAGGGCTTGAGAAGCTTAGGATCAACTCGCAGCTACTGTCCGGCCAGGTCACCTCACAATGATAATAGAGGGGGCTTACACAACAGCGAGACACGGGAATGAGGACTTACCATGTGTGGCAAATGTTGTATGTGTGCATGTGCAGCGATATTCACGTTGGACGGCCCCAGTGTTTTGGGCAGGAGCTGTTTGGCCACTGGGCCAGTGGCAGGCTGGACAGCCACCAAAGACAGGACACCTAAGAGGACACGTGAGAGGTCATTCACCCTCAGTGGAAATGACTCGGTCGTCACATCACCTTCAATGACGCTGGAACATTAGTGTTGCCTTTGTACCTTTGCTGGGGCTTAGATTCTGATCAATGAAAACTTTCAGCTCTCCGTTAGTTTCTATGAGGCCAGCCTGCAAAGGACAGAAATATTAAATAATATCACATTTCATGTCAAGTCATGGGCATGTAGTCACTTACATCTTTAGCCATGATCCCAAAGGACCGTGGAAGTTGAGCCTCACTTGAAAAGGGGGTTCTTCTCTTTCACTAGTCAGACCCTTAAAAGAAGAAAACTACCACTTTCGTTTTCCACGATAAATAGTAATATAACCTTAACATGAATACAAACAAATTGGGGCACCCGTTAATCTATCAGTGATTAACAGCTACTACCAAATAAACACTTGAGGTTAGATTTCCAAACCCTGGCACAAAAAAACTGGACATCTCTCACACTCAATGATTGCCCATGAGTTAGTGTTTTTTTTTTTTTTTTAAATGTAAACTTCGATCAATCCATGGGACCAGCTTCTCAAACTGGGACCAATGGTTTCCACGCACATCGACCATGGTAGTAATGGCTTAACTGGTCAGATCTTACAAAAAATCCCCTTAACCCTGCACCTACAATATCCTTTTTCTGAATTGTCTTATATTATATTTGAATTTTCTGAGCTACCGAACTTGCTATTTTCAATATTTGTAAGTAACAATAATAAAAACACGAAATGCAACCGAATGATCGCTGCTAGACCCTCCAAGTCAAAATGGATTGGAGGACAATTAAATGCCAATCTTGATTTTCTATCACATCTCCCAGTTAAAATGGTTGGACGTCCATCACTATCAATTTCATCCAATGAGTTACTATAAATTGCATATACATAGGTATTGCAGCAAAACAATTGTCTAATGGATAACCATGCAAATGACCTCCCTCTATACCCCTTAACCAAAATAATTGAATCATTCATCATCTTATGGAATCAGACCACATGTTTGGACCCTGTTTAAAAAAAAACAACATAATACAAAATGACTTAGAACGAACTTTTAGGTGTTTAGGGCCTACTTCTGCTTGGGGTATTGAGACGTACTTTTGTTACAGTTCCTTTCAGAACACATCAACTTCATGCGTATCGATTAGTACAGGGAAAAAAATAAACAAACAAAAAAAACAAGTGTTGAGGACACTAGGCAAAGAGGACGATAGGCCCGTATCCCCCATCGGAGCACTCTTTTGTTGAGGAGCGGCTAGCTGATACCGCTAACCCACCGTGGTTGGTTGGCTCGAGCCCCGCTGCTAGCTCGGGAGCTAACGCACGTTTTGAATGCAATTCTGGGCCACATCGAGCTTGTTTTGCCCGCCTCACCCGTTCCGCGGAAGTCGGAAACGCCGTTTGTGCCAGGGTTTGAATTGAAATTTGAGCAAAGAGAGGGGATTGGATGCACTTACGTTTGTACTAGAGCTGCTTCTTCGACGGCTGCCGTTGTTGTTGGCATTTGAGAGCGGAGGAAGAGGAGGTCTAAATCCTTAGCAAACAGGAAACATTGAGAATCAAGTCAAACTATACTTTTGGAACATTATGTAGGGTGGGTCGTAACATTTCTGGAATAGTTTTACATATACCTTAAGGCGTGTTGCAAGAAAAAACAGCGTGACAGAAAATGAGTCACGACTTAAAACGGCCGTAGCGGGGTTGATCTTAATCGTCATATGCACACCTGTCAACGCCAAATGGTGGCCTCGTGAGTACATACATGGACCGTCACAACTCCAAAAAGAGTGGATTTAAAATAGGATCATGCGTTGCTGACTGTACAAAACAGCTTCGCCAATTTAACCGTACGATTTCACTGACTTCACTGAATACCACACTGTTTGGAAAGACTTTAAAGAAGCCACTTCCTTGAGGTTAGAGACTAAAATTTTGGTAGTGCAGAGAAGCGAGAGGTAGCATTTCATGAAAAGGAGTTCATTCGAATAACTCTGCAAACAGGGGTCACTACCAACATTGGCGGCTTTGCGATGATGGTGTTTGTTAGCAAATTGCTAACTCGCGGTCACCAATGAAGAGCCACCGGCGCTTTGTTAGCAGACCGGGCTACAGCTTAGCAGCTTGCGGCCGGGCTAAGCACAAGTGTTACTAGTGACGAGTGCACTGAAGATCGCTTTTCAAACTTGTTGTTGGGCACTCGTCAACAAGTTTTGTAATGTTAACCAAACCTCCCGGTCATGACAAAGAAATATATGTAAGCAGCGAGGACACAGACAGCTGGAAATGTGTGCTTACCGGTGGACTCCACAAGTTAGCTTCTTCTATGCACTCTCTGCTAGCCTTGCTACAGCGGTGCGACTCACAATCTGATCTTGGCGGTGTCTGGCTTCACTCGCTTCTGATTGGTGGCTTTCGACGAGACGAAAGCATGGCACGCAAAACAGACCCCACCCACTATCTAAAACGACGTCCTGATTGGACGACGCTCATGTTTGAGATTCGAGACACTGCCACCTATCAAATAAATGTGGTACAGCAGCAAGTAATGCTTTATTGATGTAAATACATTTACTTTACGTTTGTATTATTGTGAACTGGTTTCAGTGCCGTTTACATTGAGACGTCCAATGTATGTTGACTGAGAAAGGCTGACTTCGTATTGGCACTATCGGGTCAAAATTACCAAAAGAAAGTAATGTTCATTGGTATCATTGGTCTGGATGTATGTATGTGAATTATTGGTGTAGACATACATGGGCCCCAATTGGAAGAACATGCACAGCTTCATTTATTTCTTGTTTTTATTGTCGTTTTACAAGCACAATGAAATTTAGATATGTTACATGCGGAATACCATCAATGAGAGAACACTGACATTGGCAGATAGCCTATCAGCAACATTTTGGGTGGCTTCCTCACTTGTTGCAGCCTGCAGATAAAACTCCCAATTTTTTAATTCATTTTATTTTCAACAATTTGGTTTTTGACCATTATATGAATTCATAAGTGTATTTATACGATTACAATGTTTCAAATATTAATTGATAATAAAATTATATTAATTAATTATTTGATATTATGTTTTCACAATGTAGTAGACATTTTTTTAAATAACCAAAAGTAGTGTCTTACCCCACAATCGGTTAGTTTAAGTGTACATTTTTGAATGGCTGTCCACTACGGTCCCTAAAAAGGTCAAATAAATTTAGTCATTTACTGTGAAAAGGCTAAAAAAAAGGTTTCTAGGTGTTATAAAATAGTGAACATGAATGACTATCTTTCAGTGCCATTGACGGCTGTAAACTCCCAATCCCAGTTCAAATTAATTAGAATAAGTTTAAAAATACTAATTTCGACAAAGCCAGGGGCCCTCAAAACAACAACAACAACAATGACGGAATTCATACAGTCGCGCCTTTTAGTCGTCATCAAGCACGCTTGCGCACAACGAGTGATTCCCAAAGTGGCGAAATAGCGGGTGTGAAAATGGTAGGTAACCAAAATGAACCATCTCCCCGTTCGCGGCATTCGCTTCTACGCGCGGCCCCGTTGGACTTTGCCTTTTGCAGCACTACGTTGCGAGCAAACTCCAGGTTGACGCGACGAGTGCCGTGTCGCTCGCCGTTTCTCAGCGGTAGATCAGTGGCTTGTTTTGGAGGCAGCTGCAGCTAGGCTTGGTGGCGTCGCCGCGACGTCCCTCACTTTGACCGCCGGCCATGCTGACCCGATCTCGGCCACCGCAGCAATGAAGCTCGGGCTCACTCCCTGACAGCATACCGGCTTGTCAGTGTAAACGCCTCTCTATACTATACCCACTAGCTAATGCTAACCCGATGTTCTCCCACGTTCTAATTGTTTACCGATATACCCTGTTTACCAGAGCTCCCCGTCACGTAATAGTGCTTATGACAGTTTACTAGCCCTTTTTTAAAAAGCATAACAATCGTCATTCTTAAAGCTGTAACAAATAGTGGTGACCAACTTCCGGATCGTGGGCCTCAAAACAATGCTAAAAACAAATAACACATAAGGTGGAGCTGTTGTTAAAGCTCCATAAAGACTCAAGGTGGCTCCCAGAAGGAGTAATGTGAGGGCCCCCCCATCCCAAAGCATTTACCTCGCGTGTCCTGAATGCCTGCAAACGTAGAACTGTGGGCGCTCGTCTGCGTTTGCGTGCTGTTTGCCTTTTTCTTGATTTGGGCGCTGCGAGGCTTGCTGGTGGCTAACCGCCAGTTTGCTGTCCCGCCCTCGCAGCACAAGCTGAAGTCGTCGCAGAGGGACAAGGTGCGGCAGTTCATGTCCTTCACGCAGGCGGGCGAGAAGACTGCCGTCTACTGCCTGACGCAGAATGACTGGAAGCTGGAAGTGGCCACCGACAATTATTTCCAGAACCCGGACCTGTACAGCAAAGAGTCCATGAAGACGTCAGTGGACCGGAAGAAGCTGGAGCAACTTTTTAACCGCTACAAAGGTAGGCCAAACTTGGTCCGCCGCGTTCTCGTAATGAGGTAAAAGCGTCCGTTTCCTTTCCACAGATCCCCAAGATGAAAACAAAATCGGAATCGAGGGAATCCAGCAGTTTTGCGACGACCTGGTGCTGGATCCGGCGAGCATCAGCGTTCTGGTGGTAGCGTGGAAGTTCCGAGCTGCCACGCAATGCGAGTTTTCTAAAAAGGAGTTCATGGACGGCATGACTGAATTGGGGTGAGCGGAGGTGCCTACTGGAAAAGATGACCCACCCACATGTACTAATTTTTGCCGCTCTCGTAGATGCGACAGTACCGACAAGCTCAAGGCGCTTTTGCCCAGGCTGGAGCAGGAGCTGAAAGATGGCGGAAAGTTTAAGGATTTCTATCAGTTCACCTTTAATTTTGCGAAAAATCCAGGACAGAAAGGTTTAGGTAAAATGGTGACATCATGATGTTTGGGTGGGAGAGGGAAAGGATGTCAAATCTGAAGTGAAAGAAAAATGAAATCATAAAGATTGCAAATATTTTTTGCAGATTTGGAGATGGCCGTTGCTTACTGGAACTTGGTCCTGTTGGGTCGATTCAAGTTCCTAGATCTATGGAATCGATTTCTTTTGGTATGTGCAAACTTAACGTCTCAGCGTCTGTTTTTTTTTTTTTTGGCAAAGTAATAAAAATAATAAACAGCTCAAAAGTAATTTTTGTCTGATTTCAGGAACATCATAAACGCTCCATCCCAAAAGACACATGGAACTTGCTGCTGGATTTTGGGAACATGATCGCAGATGACTTGTCCAACTATGACGAGGAGGGTAAGATTTGGCAGAAAATGAAGGACTCATTTTTCAAAACCATCTTTTTTGATCACTGTTTTTTTCCGTTCTCATTTAGGGGCGTGGCCTGTGCTCATAGACGACTTTGTGGAATTCGCTCGACCCATCGTGACGGGAACGAAACGTAAAACTCTTTAAAACAAAAACCAAACTGGGAAGGAGGACATTTCTTTTACAGAGACTTTGTAGAGTTTTTTTTCCAAAGGAGGATATTCTTTTTAATTTAAAATAAATGGCCAACAGCAGCACTTGGAGGAAAAAAAAAAAAACTTTGCTGACACAAAGCCAGCGCCTCCTGCTGGACACCAACAGATGCAGCACGGAAAAAGAAAGTAAAAAGGACAAAAAGGAGTGCTCATGTCACCAGCGCCAAATCTTGACCGTACATACTGTATCTATTTACAAAAGAGAACTATATGAAGAATAATATAAATAGGATCATGTTTATAAATCATTGTTTTATGTATACACTTGTCTCATGGGTTTGATGTGTCGGTGTAGTGCGTCACATTCAGGCTGTGATTACGTCTTTGTTGGTACTTGCCGTAAAATGCCGGGGGACAAAACACCCTCTGTAAAGTTTTTTTTTTGCCAAGGAAAAAGTCGGCCGGGTTGCAGTACGAAAGGGCTTTTAGGTTCGCTTCGATACTCAATAATAACGAGCCGACGAGAAGTTTTGGAAGCGACAGCGGAAAATGAACTTATGCTAAACAAGCCTTATTAATACAATTGTTTCTGATCAACATTGAGAAACATGACCATTTATCCATGTGTGTACAGTATATTGTTCCATTTAAAGATCAATAAAGCATGAGTTTTTCTATAATATGGATTTAGCACTTACCAATAAATCACAATAAGTATCTTAATGGAAGCCATTGCAATGCAGTTTGCACATTTGTATTATACCAAACAATGGTGAGCAAATTTTAAATGCAAATATTGCTAAAAAAAATAATTTAAATGTCTTTAAAATATATAGGTATGTCTACTTACAATTGAAGGCAAAATGACACTTTCAAATCACTTTTATTGACCGTCCTTTAGAAAACATCTCAAAACAATCCGTTAAAACCGACACGCGAAATAAATCACCAAACAAGGTTTAAGACGAGGAGAAAGAAGGTTACTATCAAACTCTGCAAAATGACATGTTAATGTTTATATAGAACTCTTTCCATGAAAAAAAAAATCACAACAAAAGCACGGAGCAATCTCTATTTCTGAGCAATACTTCAAATGTTGCAACAGGGAAGGCACTGATAAGAAAAAAAAGTAATGCAAGCAAGTATTTTGGCCACTTGGGATTTTTTTTGTGAGGAGTGCATCACAGTGGACAAGTGTAACAGATTTCCTAATGTTTATGCTAAGTGAGGCTAACCTATAGGTATGATAGTCAAACATTGACAAGAAAAAAATTCCCTTTAGCAGCTGACCAAACATTACAAAATTAGGTTCAGATTTCAAAAAGGTTAAAAAGTCAAGCACAAAAAAAATGAGCCTACATACTAAAAACCCATAAGCAGGTTAATGCCAATACTGTCAACCACATTGAATTCAGGCTACAAAAAATCCCTTATGTTGAGTTTCCCTAAGACAACTTAAGCATTGACTTTAATTTCAAACTAGCGCCTTTCCTATTTTTAAATGTGTTTCATGAATCTTAGTGTTGTTGTTTTCAAATAGCGACTCCTGACAAACTATTTCAATCCACGCGCTTAATCTCCAAAATCACAATGCCAGTATAATTAGCAAGTAATGCCAAAGTGGTGTTTGATTTTTAAGCTGCCTTTTCAATCTACCATTTGAATTTAAGCATTGATAATCTTCCTCATACATCAGGCCTTCCCCATTAGTGCTTATGTGTAACAGATGCAACAACTTTGCCATTGGCCATTCCTGAGACTTCACATTCATGAGTAAACAAGCCACCAACGTTGGAGTACCTATCATCAGTCTTAAATTTATATATCACTACATTGAAAACTCTTTAAAAGTGTCTTTCGGCTAATAAACACTGGTCACTGTCTATAAACAAAACCACTCCACAGTGCCCTTAAATCCCATGATTCCCTTTACTAACATCATAAATAGAATAGAACGAGATTCCTCCCTTCCTAATCAGACATTTCTTCATCATCCCTTTCATTAATATTAAAATGATAAATGTCAGTTCAGAAAATGTGCATTGCCCAGTGGAAAAGGAAGAAGATGGGTAAGGGGCCCACAGATGAGGTACCTGACAGTGGTTAACAGCAATGAGGAAAGGGTCTGGTCTAGTCGGTGTAAGGGGCGGGTGGGGGCATGCGGACCACCAGGCTTTAGATGGTCTGGTATCCGGCGTGGCTTCTCCTTCTGCCAATGAGGTAAGCGACCAGTACTATGAGGACCAAACCAGCCAGCGCTGCACCGACCACGATGGCGATCAGCATGTCGTCTTGGTCGAGTTGGCACTGTAGGGCTGAGACACAAAAGGGAGGATGGGGTTGACGTTTGTGGGGAAAATAGTCACTTCCAAATAGGGTTTTACCTGTGCTAAACTGGTTCCGAGTGATGTTGAAGGGCTGCAATTGTACTTGGAAGGCGTTGATGGACAAAGCCTCGACTACGGCGAGCGTCTGCTCCTCGTGGCACATGTAGGAGTAGCCCAGGGTTGCGCCGAGGTATTTCAGGCTACTGTTACGTGCCGAAAAGGGTTCTAAAGCCAGACAGAGGACATTTCAATAAGGGGTAAAAAAAAGCAAAAAAAACAACCCCATATTGCACAAACAAAAATCTAAATTTCAGGTAACAGTTTATTCTAAACGACCGTATTTTCTTGCATATAAGCTACATGTGACTAAAAAATGATGACTAAATTGAGGGTAGGGCTTACACATGCACAAGACTTGCTATACTCTTTCACCAGTAGATGTCAGCAAAGTAACATTAGCTATTGTTAGTTATTTTCTGTTTTGCAGTAACAAAACAACCATTACTAGAAGAATTAATTAATATATATGTTTTATGTAGTTCTTTGGTCAAACACAAATAGATAATGATGGTTTTGGGCTGGAGAAACTAACCTTTCATCTCCGGCCAGTCAGCTGAAAGAGAAATTTCGCTCACAAAGTATTTATTGGTAGTAACATTCTGGAGGGGAAAAAAAGACATTGAGTTAAATAACTTCAACCATATGCTGCCAGCGTGTAGCTGTTTCACAAAATACACGCCTTAAAAACAAGCCAACATTACCCGTGTGAAGAGAAAGGTCAAGTTAGTTTTAATGGCATCGGCCGATAGTTGCAGGATGGCTTCATCCATCTCACAGGAACCGGAGGCCTGTGTGCCATTCGGCTCCAGGTTGACCACACTGCGCACCGTCTGTACGTGCAGGGATAGCGACATATGAGTGCTTTAGACAGGAAGCGAAACATGTGTTAGTTCCGGCGACAAGACCTTGTTCGAGGAGGATGTGAAAGTAATGTTGAGCTGGAGGCCCATGTGCGCCATCAAGCAGACACTGCCATTTGTTCCAGTTAGCTGGTATTGACCCCTCTCCGGTTTGCCAGGATCCTTGTGGGGTTCGGGGGTGGGCGGGGCCACGGTAGTCAAACTCTGCTGCACGGCTAATGCGACTTCAACCACTTAATACAAAAGATGGCAAAAAATGCTTTGAGTTTCCCATTGAAGGCAAAATACTAGTTTGCAGAAGTTACTTTGTTTTGTGTGGTTTGAGAATAGAGCAAAAAATACAACAAGTACAACAAGGCACATTTAAATGTCAAAGTAAGGTGCCATTAAATAAAGTACTAGTTGATCACGTACATTGTTAGTGTCCTTCCATATTTGCGTCATGTTATTGAGAACTGTTTTGTTTACCTCGGTTGAATCAATACTTACATATAATAAAATGGATGGTAAATGCGAGAAAACGTATCGGGGAAGCACCGGTGGTCTTCATGTTTGACTCCCAAGTCGATGCCGAAAAGGTTGCAGTAGTAAACAACAACTTGAGCTAACAGGGCAGGTAAGCTAGCTGTCCGGATGATAATTTAAGCAACAAATCGAGAGCAGAGAAAAGCGGGTAAAATACTTTGATGGCTGATTGAAAAGCAGCAAATTATCGTCGTTGCCTCCAAAAGTCCACGGTTGACGAAGACGCGACGTTTTTTACCTTTGTCTTGGTACTTTGTACTTTAGAGCAACGCCACCAGAGTGACGAGAAAATCATGTGACTGACTCCGTGTTATGAAACGCCTTGTAGTCATGTGATAAAATACGACGCTCTCATTGGACAATTTAGTGTCAATCAATAAAACGTCTAGGTGGGCAAAAATGTTGAGGGTCCAAGAGGTCAAGTTATTTGTAGCAAATGTCAAGTTTTTTTTTGATAACTTAGCGTATTAGTAAAACTAAAATGGATATTCAATACACGTTAGCAGTATATGTCCAATGAAGGATTGTTGCCAAAATAAATAGATTAGACATGTTGTGATTCCATGGTAAACAACGGGTTGAGAATATTTCCCATTGCAGATCTAATTAACTCTTTAGGCAATAAAAGAAAATCATTGTTGAATTTCAAATCAAGTTGATTCATCATATTGTTGCCCTTCTCACTAACTATAATAGGCTTCCATTATATCATGTATTGCATCCTGTAATGCACAAATATTTTTAAACTAATAAATGTCAATTAAAAAACCCAATTCATGTCAAAACACTTGAAAATGGTTTAATGATGTTTACAACAAAAGAGAACTGTACACTTACAGTAAAAGATTATTTGTATATGTGTATAAAAACAAAAAATACAGCAGACAAATGCATCAAAATCTACTATGTATCCTGATTCACATACTTAAACCTCCTACAAGTCTTTCAGTTCTATGCCACCACCACTGGGGGCGCTTTTTTATTTTTTTATTTTTTATTTTCATTTTTTGGAACGGTGTCCCTCAGTGTTTTAAGTCCAAGACGGTGACTCTTTACATTAAGAGTTCTGTTAGAAATATTAGACTGCAGAATAAGAAAAAAAGGGGAGAGGGGGGACATTCCTTTCAGTGAGCCCAAGTGTCCATTGTGACTCTTTTTACGCAATTCCTTTCTGAAGATAGACAGTCAGAATATGTACATTTTTCCCCTAATCTTTTTTTTAATTATTTTTTTTATATTTTAACTCTTGATAAAAGCCACCGTTGTTTGGGCTAATATCCCACAACACACCCAAAAACATACAAAAATACTATGTCTTCAACCCAGTAAGACAGTTTTGCAAATAGTTCCATGCTGCGACAGAGAAATAAAAAAAAATGAGCACAAACAAGACTAATATTCCACATACTTTTTTTGTTGTTGTTGTCGTCAGAAATATATCAAAATATACATTTAAGCTTTGGAATTACTGAGGCTTGGACTTAAAGCCAGTGCTGGGTTTGTCTCTTAATACACATGCTGCAGGGCGGTTAGGAAGAGAGAGACAGTTGACAGAGATATCTTTGGTTTCTGCATTGTGTCCACACACACAAATAAACGAAAAAGAAAAAAAAAGTTCAAAATATTTGGAGTTTTGTTTGCTTTGGGATAAATAGCGCTTGAGAAGTTTCTCCGTGCCTCACTCGGGAGTAAAGCGTCGAGCAAAGTGTCACCGAATGCATAGTGTCACAGTTGATCAGTCTGTAGTGAGTGGGGGTGATATGTGTTTACAGAAGTAAAATCTAGCGGCTTTGGGATGTCCTGACCTGGCCTTTTTTGTCTTAAAAAGAAATATATTGAGCAATAGAGAGAAAGATGGCAAAAAAGTGGGTTCTATTCACAGAGAGACAGAAAGACATGAAGTCCTGAGCATGTCCAGTGTGCACAGGATTAACCCTCAGTGTGTATTAACAAACACCACCCAGCTATCACGAACAAAGTGTCCGTCAAAAAAGCCCCTCTCCGGGTACACCTGCCCACCCACAGGCACTGAAAACCGCAGCACCGAGCAGGCCGAGTGGCGAAGACATTCGCGTGCAGTCAAAAGCTAAGAACCTCAAACATGAGTGGGTGAAGTAGTGCTCCACGGGGAGCTGTGAGGCAGGAAGGGTGGGCCGCGTACACGTACAATCACTTATTAGTCTTTGGTTAATGTTGTTACCATGGGGTGGCGCCACCGAGCAAAGAGAAGGGTTGGGGAGTGATAAAGCATATGCACCATAGAGTTTTAACAGAAGCGGGATTGTCAAACTTAAAAGGGGGGCAAGGAATACAATAAAAGAAAGAAAACATTCACGAGAACTGGTTTCGCATTACATCAAGAATGAGTGGGCTTCTCTAATGACACCATTTTTTAAAACATTTTTTTAAAGTAGATTAAAGCAGTTTTCACTCAGTTTTTGAGTTAGAAATGAGGTATACTGGTGTGCCCACGTTTTATCTGTCAACATCCAAAAAACAAATAGAAACAACAAAAGGTTGGGTGGGTGGACTTTAACGTACGTATCCACCAGGTGTTTGCAACAGGAGAACAAAACCAAGTGTTGAAAAAGCCAGTCAACAAAATCACGCAACTCTGAAACCATAATATGGCATTTGTCACCAACAAGTGAAACTTTTGTTTAGATAAACATGGAAATTAGGATTTAATGTAATTTCTTTGATTTAAAAACAACAATTTAAATGAATGCTATTGTTTCCCAAATATTATTGAGGACCTAGAATAGAGCCTTGTGGCACTCCATGAACAAAGTTCAATATTGAAGCAAGCTCTCAACAAAAAATATTTGATCGATTTTGGTAAAATATTATTTGGAAACACAAACATAACTCAACATAAAGCACCTGTGCTGGTCTCAGCTCAGAAATGCTTGTTATGATGGCAATCCATTTGAAGCAATTAAAGGGGCAGACAAGATATTTAGCATGTTCAGCCCAGCAGTTCAAGTAGAAAGCAAATCAAAGCTTGTTTTCAGGATGTGGCCACACAACATGGAAGGCCACAATTTATCAATGCTCGTACTATTTTGCCCAATCAAATGCAAGTATCCCAGATTGTCCACCCCTTTTCTTTACGTCATTAATAACCATTGACATACACGTGTGGTCTCGCCCTGACGTCACTCAAAACAGCTGCCTCTATAAGGGATATCTTTTTTTAACATAAATGCATTTTCTACATTTGCAATTGGGATACTTAAATCCTTTGAGCAACTATCTTTTACATAAACGTAATTTATACTTGATGTTGTCTGTCCCTTTAAGAAAATCTTAATTGATTTTTTTTTTCACTCATTGGTGGAGAAATGCTACATAATGGTTTGCAGACTGTGTTTCGATGCTCTAAAATATTCACTCATACACATACTCAAGCCCACCAGTTGGAATTATTAGTAAAGCTTTTTTTGTAGGCATTGTTGGGGTCTTACCTAAAATACTTAGGAAGCAATTAAACTCAAAATGCCACCTGTTCACTATATTGTATAAGTGAAAATCCACCTGGTGACAGGAAGCTCAGACACACACTCACATACATATGCTACAATGCAATCAAATCTATGTAACAATAAGGCATAAATGATAACATTTATCATCTTTGTCAAACAATGAAAGCCAGTGATCGCGCCCTCTCATACTATACAAATCAGTTAAAGGCAAAATGTTATACAAATAAAAACAAATGATTGTTAAAGACAACACAGCAAATTAAGTCCAAAATGACTCAACTAAAAATATGAATATATAAATTTCAAAAATAAAGCAAACTTTAGAGCCTCTGCTCTACTAACCAGAGGACCTGTGCGTCACGGCATCATTAACTGGCGCCTTCACTGCAGTGTTTTTTTTTTTTTGTGTGTGATCTTATCAGTTATGAAAAAAATAAAAATAATAATAAAGATAAAAAAACGATTGAGGGGGGCAATTTCTTTTGGGTAAAACACTACATTCAGTCCTGTTAACATACTAGTTCAAATATAAAATATGAATATCTTACATGTATTTATATATATATATATGTATATGTATAGAATTAAGAAAAGAACATTTCTCAGGCTCTTAGGTCTTTCCTCAGATAAATACGTATATCAGTGACATCCTATGGCACCGGTTCTGCTCACTAACGCACCTGAATGTCACATGACTACAAACGGCCTCCATCGTCGGCCATACGCCGGCCGAGCTGCAAAACGAAAGGCTATTACTTTGGCAAGAGTAATCAGCATAAAACGTCTGACGAGAAAAACTAAATAGTAGTACTAGAAAAAGCAGTAGTTATCCTATTATGTACGGTTTCCATGTAGCAGTACAAAGTGTGAACAGCAAGCCAAAAGTGACTTCTACATTGCACACACTTCTAAAAACAGAAATATCGAAAAAGGTGAATCTTCGTTTTAGGTGCTGCTGAGGTATATTCAGTCAAAATTAGTCAATGACAGGAAAAAAGTACAAGAGGATATATCTTGCCACCAACATCCTCACTGGTTTCTCTAATCACAGCTATGTTGTTAGTTCGAAGCAGCAGAACTGTTACACTATTATGTGGAGTTGAGTTGCTGCAGTGACGAATAGAAGCAGAGCTTGGGAAAGCTTTGGGCGCAGCAATGCTAAGGTGTTGTTTCAAAAGGTAGCCATGATTGGATTTACTATATGTTTAGACTATGGATGGGCATTTGAGGAAATTCACCTTAAGTATTTATTAATGGTTTCTATGCTTGGGTGATCAGTCACAAAAAAATATATATGTATATATACATTTTGTCTGAATTTTTGTTTAAACCAGTAGTTTTTGAACATTAGTGTATACCGTTGTATGTTAACTTTAAACTAGCAGGTGTTCAAAAAAGGACATTTTGTATTTTAGTGTTCAATAGTAATATACATTCCACGATGAACTAATTCCCCTAATCAAAACCCTTCACCATTAAGCAACTATTTTAAAAAAAAGTCCAAAACCTCTAAACTCCTCATTCAATTGCTGCTAGGCTTCCCAGCAATGAGAGGTTGGGCATCCATCCCTGTTAATAACAACCAATAAGTTAATGTTGATGTTGAGGTGAGTAAATTGTAGCCAAAATTTCAATAAGAAAATAAGAGTAACCACCATTGGCACCTATACTGTTTATAGCCAAAATGTCTATATGAAAGAAATGAGAGCAACCGTCATTGGCACCTCTACTGGCTGTAGCCAAGCCGTGCACTCCCTTTTGGCCCTTCATCAATCTATAAAATCCACTCACACATTGCCATTGATGTTGACAGCCATCCAATCCATTTAAACTGGCAGCAAATGAACCAGTGTGTGTCTACAACTACAAAGTGTCCACACGTGACTCATTTAAAGTCACGGCAGAAGAATGAGACAACACATGGTTGGCCAGCTGTCATCGCCAATGGCACTGAAACAATCATCAAATTTTTAACCAACACCAATGCCCATCCCTAGTGTCAACATCGAGCAACAAAAACCAATGCTTCACCAAACATGCAAATAAAGGTTATGGAAGAAAAAAAAAAATTTAGCTGGCTGTTAAACCTAGCATCATTACATCCACCCATTTCCAACCACAAAAAAATCAAGAAAAGCAGGTACTGACATTTGTGAACAGCAACTGCAGTGCTCATACAGGCACGGCCATTTTTTGAGAATAACCACTTTGGTTCAAGCTGTTGTTTTATGGCTGAAATATTTGTACAAATGCCTGCAAATGGAGTTATTCTTGCTTGGCATATGCCCAAAAGCTGCTACTAAAACAGTTAAACACGAAGCCGTCAAATGGCTCTGGGAGCAAACTTTAGGGCGACGCCCATTGAGATAAAAATAGCAGGTTTGCCATGCTCCAGCCCAGCCCTTCCCTCGCTTTTTGGTCAATTGTACTGCCAATTATAATCTATGAAAGAGTAGGGGGGAACATTTCTTTGGAAAAATGATCAAACTATTGCATTTTGATAGTCCACTGACAAAATGGAGAGATTCTGTTCATAAATATATTGACTATACTACACTGCCTACAGTTATTTGAACAAATATTTTTGGTATATCAAGAGAGAAAAGAAAAGGTCATTTCTCCCAGCTCATCAATCCAGTTTTTTTTTGGTACAGATACTGTGCACAAGTAGATACGACGGTACTACCATTTAAAAAGAAAAAGGTACAAAAAAAATCTATTTAGCCAACATCACCAGACATTTAGTGTGACGAGCACAGCCCCCTGACAGGTGATATTAGCCTTGTGGATCATTTGGTTACTTAAGTCTCAGTGTCACTCTATGCTTTACAAAACACAGGCATTTGCCTTGTTTATGGTTTCACGCCATGTGCCTTTAAAGCTGTTCAAAAGTTTTCAGTCATTTTCCATCAGTGTCTACAGTCCACATCATTTTAAAGAAGCTCTGCGGCTGTAGAAAGTCAGTGTTTCCAGAAAGAGAAACTTGTTGAGACTCAACGGGTCCCTGCGCGACTTAAAGCAATGATAACCTTTATATCGGCCACTTATTACTTGTTTTTAAAGCCTTACAACCACATAAAAAAAAGAGATTTAAGTTATTAAGTCGGGAAAAAGCAAAAAAAACAAATCCAATATATATATAAATATTTACACACATTAAAATAAAACTCAAACTGATATGAGTTATGTCAAGGCCTGTCCAAAATGGAAAAAAAAAAAAAGAAACCGGCAATCCCCATTAATGATAATGTGTATTACGAGGTTAGCGTTACGTTTGGAGTACCAAGCTAAATTAGACTTTTAAATTCCTAAAGAAAAAAAGTCTAAACAGTGTGAAATAAAAGGACGTATTATGTAAAAATATGATGATTTTTGGAGAAAAATGATCCCGCTGGTTTGGAGGAGCGACAGTCCCCATTTGGCTACAAGTTGGAAGAAAGAAATGTCCACGCATCATCAAAAGAACACATCTAGCACAACCTTGTAAAGTCGTTTTTTTGGGATGGGGACGAAAGCAAAACGGATTAAATAATATGGGATACTATTGAAGGGATGCGTATTTGTTAGTGAAACGTCGTGTGAAAATTCATACGACCTTGCCTATTCCATCCACTGTGCGCGGCTGAATAAAATGGGCCGTCGATCTGGCAGGCGGCCCGACTCACTGCGCCTTTGAGGCAGTGGTGATGGTGGTGGCCTGCACAGGCACGGCGGCCGCGGAGACCTGATGGTGGGTGTCGGTGGTGACCTGTAGCCCGCCCCCTCCGGCCGACACCAGGCTAACGGGGTTGCTGGTGAGCAGGGAAAGGTTCTGGGGGTTTAGGAAGAGCGGCGTAGTCACCAGGTTGGATGCACCGTTGCCAGACGTGTTGGCAAACAGTAAGTTGCCAGCGTCTAATGTCGTTATTGGGATGGAGCCACTCGATGCCAGCGCTGAGAAGACAAAGGGAGTGAGAATATTTGAAAAGTGGGCAAAACCTGAAATTTTAAGTCAACCAATTTCACTCAAAATCAGAATTTTAGGTCAAGTTGACTGCTGTAATGTGGCTAGGACTCAACAATTAAAGTAAACTGAACTTTAACACAAAATTTAAAAAAATACATAAAAATACATTTTGGGATTTCTGCGCGTGCAAAGCTGTTAGTCCTCCAACATACATATGTAAATGAACTTTGCACATGTACTATGTATATCATTCATTCATTCATTTTCTGTTCCAACTCAGAAGGCGGGGCACTTTTTGCCAATTTATAAAATATTAATACTTACTATATTTTTTCAATATTGGCAGTATGAATATTAATATTAATTTTGATAGGGTGCATGAAGAGGAACAATAGTGGGCATGAGGATTATTTAAAATAGTTAGTGAGGTGTACAATGTCTTGTCAATGTGCAAGTCAATTCACAGTCTAAAATTCCTAGCTAAATTTCCTATAAGAAAGCCTAACTCATTATGCAAATAAATTACTTTTAAAACAATGCTTTAATGAGACAGGATTCTGTCAAAAACCTGGCCTTTTTCCTGAAACTGTTACTGGCATTTTTTTATTCTGTATATTTAATGAGATGGGAAGATGTAGATGTCATTTTAATGAGGTGATTAAATTTATAGTGGGGAAAATCCATCAGACACAAATTACCATTCCAAGCAGCGCTATATTGTCTGTCTGGAAGGGATGTTTAAATTAGCTTTTAGTATGCAAGGGAATACATTTATCTCAATAACACTGTAGTGGAATGTTATTTTTCTTTACGTCATATACATATTCATGCAGTGTTCATTAGCTGTTTTAATTGTTTTGATATTTTATTAATGATTTCAACATTTTAGCAAGCCCCGAGGGACGCACTGCTACAAAACCTCTTTATTGGCAATCAAAATGCAATTGACGCAGTAAAAAAAAAAAAAAAAATTGTGAGCTGTATATTATTTCCTAATTTTAATAACCCTTTGTGCAACATTACTGTTTCAAATCATTTTGGGACGTGTCATTAGTTATAAGAAGATTTAACATCTGCTGCCCATCTAACCAATAACTATCTAAATCCTAAGTGAAGATATTTTTGAGACACAATCTGAAATAAATTCTCAGTAACGCGCACCTTGGATGGTTGCTAGCGTGCTGTTGTTCATGAGAGCGCCGGGAGACAGACTAAGAAGAGCCCCACTGAAAACACAAGAAATAATGTAGATAAATCAGTTGTAAACTATGATGCGATGTCAAGACTTAAATCATAGTGAAGAACTACTGACCCTGGAGCAAAGTGGGAGGAGGGCATTAGTCCTGGACTCAGCCCGGCTGCGGCAGCCATGGCCGCAAAACTAGCGCTGGTGGGCAAC
This sequence comes from Stigmatopora nigra, assembly GCF_051989575.1. Taxonomy (NCBI): domain Eukaryota; kingdom Metazoa; phylum Chordata; class Actinopteri; order Syngnathiformes; family Syngnathidae; genus Stigmatopora; species Stigmatopora nigra. Next base: position 6,385,837 of record NC_135518.1, on the reverse strand, counting down.
TGTGCGCCCCCTTGAAACGCCGCCGACAGACCGGGGGCTGCCACCATAAGCTGGCCAGTCCCCAGTGTGCTGCTTAAGGACGTCGGGGTGATGATGGTCTGTGCCTGAGCAGTGATTTTATTCTCCACGGCACTGGACTGAATGGACGTCGGGGACGGGCTTAGAGATGGAGAGCTGGTTACTGTCGAAATCACGGGTGTGGTGGAGATGACAGATGCAGTGTTTGTGGCTCCAACCGTTGTGCCTTAGGAGGAAGGCAGGAAATACACTTTATAGAATTGGACAATCTTTACGGGACACTCATTTCAACCATTGGCTGCATTTGACAGAGGAAGGTGCCTATTTTTATTTAAGAGAATATATTGACCGTTTTTTTTTAATTTCAGTTTTATTCAATTCAGTGTTTTGACACCAAATTGCTAAACTGCAATCAATTAACAAACAGCATAAATTACTAACTACAATCAACCTACAGTTGCTTATTCACCATTCAACTTATCTTATAGCAGAAATGAGTAACATGACACACACTGTAAAAGTTTGACTTTCTTCAACAACAAAAAAAAAACAAGATTAGAATAGTTAGTAGATACTAACTAAGGAGACATTTTTATTATTTCAATTGGCTGGTCTTATAAGTTGACCAAGTTAGTGGTATGATGGACCATGCATGACACATACCGGTGAAGGATAAACTGGAGACACTGGTGCTGGTGAGAGGCATTGGATTTACAGTCAGCGTGGTGGAGGTGTTTATTGTCGGACTGTTCACCAGGCTTGCCGTGCTGGCCACCTTAAAAAATAAAAATGTGAATAATAATAAACCTTTTTTTCAGCTGGTGTAGACTGCACTATAGTTGAAGGCAACAAATGGATGGTGTGATGCCCACATGAGTATATTTCATGTGCATGTTCTTCCTCACCAAAGGGCTACTGGGTGTAAAGATGGTTTTGATGGGGGTTCCACCTATGCCGCCTGCGCTCGGGGGGTTTATCCTCTTCTCCTTCTGCCTGCGGTTGCAGAACCAGACCCGGATCACCTCCTTCTCCATGTTAAGCTGGTCAGCGATCATCGTGATCTCTTCAGAGGTAGGTTTTTGGTTCTGCTTGAAGAGGGCAAACAGCCAGACAGACCTTGTCAGCATAGGCCACTTGAGACCGCTGATTTTGTATCATCTACAACGATCAAGCCGCTGTTTTATGTACTAGTGTGTTGTTCAAACAACTGCTCTCTAACCTCCAGAAAGCTCTTTTCTAAGGCCACGCGGATGTTGGTCTCAATACTTGTCCTCTTCTTCCTTCTGCGGTTGATCCCCTCAATGCCCATGCCTGGAGAACCAAGGGCACTGGGGTTGGACAGCCCCTGGTCAGAAGTCAGGTTCTCTGCACAAACAGCACCGACGCAACGGGGGAGGAAAACGAGGTAAAGCCAAGGAACAACCTTTGCGTGATGTGCATGAATGCATATGAGAAGGTTCAGGGACAAACCTGCATCATTAAGCCACTTTTCCAGCAGTGGCTTAAGTTTGCACATGTTCTTAAAGCTCAAATTCAAGGCCTCAAAGCGAGAGATAGTTGTTTGGCTGAAGTCGTTTCCATAAAGTTTACCCATGGCCAAGCCAACATCCCCCTGGTCAAAGGGAGGGAAACAAAGTGTTTAGGCAAAAGAAATCTCAATATAACAGAAGCCATATAATGGTGTACAACAAGGTACCTGTGTAAAACCCAGTTTAATCCGCCTCTGTTTAAAGGTTTTGGCAAACTGCTCCAGTTCCTCCAGATCACTTGGCTCCTCCAAACTGGGCGTGTCCAGCTGTTTGGACGGCGTTTGACTGTGATGCAGCGACTGAATGGGTGTAGCTGCCGTGGTACGGGTAGGGGTTGCAGGCTGCATGTTACAAAAGGAAAACATGAACCAATTAGATCCGTAATTGAGTGCCAAAGGTTTAACAAAACATGTTTATCTGGAAACACAGTAACCAGTACACAACCAACAAACCTGTGTTGTGAGGGTGATGCTCTGTTGCGTTGGCAGGGGGTTAGCTTGGCTTTGAGGTAGTTGAGCGAGAAGACTCTGCGCTTGCAGTATGCCTATACAAGTCAGGGAATGGAAGATTTAAAAAAATGCTTCTATTATGATAGTTCGTTGTCCTCGTACCCCTCCCTCGTGACCCGTTTTGCTTACTCTGCTGGGTCTGCGGTGTCTGTGAGATGATAAACTGCGTAGGCTGCAGAGGTGTGGCAATGGGGTGGCCAGGTTGCACCAGCACAAACTGGGGCAGACTTAAATTCTGCTGCTGGAGCTGTCAAAAAGACAATGACATATGTATAACATGTGTTTCCATATAACGCAGTTCTACTCGAGCAGTCATTGTTTCTTACAGGAGAGATCTGGATGGGCTGTGACAGGGGTAGCTGGGTAATGGGCGTGGCTGCAGAGGCTGAGATACTGGCCCCAGTCGTGCCGTTCTGTTGGTTGGCTGAATGCTGTACGGCCGCAGCCAAGAGCTGAGCCTGGGCCTGGTGGAGCAGCAGCTGCTGTTGGGCTGGGGTCAGAGTCAACTATGATACATGAGGAGACAAGAGGAACAATTGAAAGGTGTCAAAAGTGTACAATTCAATTGATAATAGATGGATTTGTAGTAGTGCTTTTGTGGAACTTGAATAGACTTTGATACCAGTGCAGAGTCGAGTGGGATTGCACCAGCACTGGTTTGACTTATAGTCCATAAAATACAGTACACATGGGAGTTCTTTATTTGTCCGAAGTAGAAGGATAAACCCGAAGACAAAATTGACACCACCTACAGCCACTATTTAAGGAAATACAATCACCTTAGACTAAAAACTAAAGATAAAAAATGGTTGATTCATTGAATACCAGTCAAACTAATTTACATTTTCACCAAGGTACCAAGGGTTATTTATCTATTCTGTCACAGCAAGACAAATGAGACCAGACAAGAAAATGGGATGGGGCCTCATGCAGTTGAGCCAGGCATAACTGCAAACCTCCGTAATGTCTCTATCAAATCAAAATTCCATTAATCAAGCTAACTAGTCTTTGCAACTAAATAATGGCATCAGCTTTGAAATGTAGCCACTAAGTAACCTGCTGGCACCAAACATGCTCAGGAAAATAAGAGGGCCACAGAGATGAAGCAGGCAGATGTGGGGGGCAAAGGTGATCTACCTTGGAGCAAAAGAATCAAGGCTATAGAGGCAAAAAGCCACTTACTCCTGCAAACTGACCCCCAGCCAACATGAGCTGGGTTTGGGGCAACGCGCTCTGCTGGACGGAGGTGGGAAGCGCGTTTCCCGAGTCTTCCAAATTTAACTAGTGGAAGGGAAGAGGCATAATATAAGGATTGTTGACTTGGGAAACGTATTGAAAAGGCTTGAGAGCATCTATTATTCAGATTTTTTTTTAACTTAAAAGCCATCTCCTAACTGATCTTTTGTAAGCGTCTGTACTCTCGGTGTGAGGGCAAGGATTTCAAGTCAACAATGAGCGCTTCAAAAAGTGCTGCAGCTTTTTGAGTCAAGGAAAGGGAGGGAGGGAGGTAGGGGTGGCACTGCAATTGCTAATTAAAATAGCTGTTATGCGGCACATGTAAATCCTGCATAGATTTGCATATTTGCTGCCATCTGTTTCCGGGCAACGGCGGGAGCAGCTAATTAGCATACAGGCTTGATTAATCTGCCTTGTTGCCTGGCGACGCCAAAGGAGCTAGGGCTCATTTAAATGAGTTCCTTCTGCCTGTGTGCACACAAGAGCGCAGAAGTGCAAACCTCTTCAAACTTAACTTAAATTCCTTCTTCAATCTCCAAAGTGGAACCCAATCTCTTTTGTCACACTCAGTGACTTTGTGTTGCTATCATATCAAAGTTCAAATAATCAATATTCAGAAAATCAACAATCAATTTTAACATTATTTCAGTATTCAGTAGGTGATACGTATAGATGGACCAGATGTTGTATTTGGTTTCTATGTATTGTGTTTAAGATAACTCAAGAATGAATAGAAAGGATCTTTCTCAAATAAGCAAGAAATGTTTGCAATATGAAATAGAAGTAATGAGATTTGGGGATGAGGTCAAAGGTCACTGCAGCCTGAAAGGGAATTTTGAGATAATTCATGAACATATTAAGAGATTATTATCAAATTTAGAAGATGTTTGTAATATGAAAAGTTAGCAGTGGACCATATATTTTTGTGCAAAGCATTGGAGTGCCAATCATGACAGCCAAATGGCTAACACTGGTCCTGATGGTGCTAATCAGTGGTACTTCCCATAACAGGTTTGAAAACCAGTGGTGAAAACGTGATGGTGTTATGGGTTTTGAAAATGGACATTTCAAGTGATCGGCAAATCAGAAATGATGAAAAGCGATTTATTTAATATATTTAAACAAAGTCTTACAAAAAATATTTTTTGCTAATAAACAAAAATAAAATGCAATACAGAGCAAAAGCAAAGAATGTTTGTTCACATAAAATGATTGCATGTCACAACAGGTGGTAAAGATACTTATTGTTTTCAATCACTATTTTCATAATTTTAAGTATTGGTACTCTTAGTGTATAGTTTATTGAAAAAAAAACACATTTTATGTTGAGCACTGTTAAAGCTGCTGCATTTTTGTGTTTTAAGTTGCAATACAAATAAAGTTTAGTTTAGTTGAAGGAGAAATAGCAATGTTATTAAATTTTCAGAATGAGATATGTTACCTGTTGGAGGAGGGCTTGTGCATGTGCATTGGTGATTGCACTTGTGGTTGGCACGGTCGGCCTATGAAAATCCAATCCATTGATTTGGATCCCTGCAGATATAAAGGCAGTCAATCAAGCATCTAGTGAGTTGAAGGATGCTTTTGCTTCACTACAGCACAAGTACAATCTCAAAGTGGAAGAGAAATACAGACATACAATGTCAGGTGGTTGGGTGTCAACCTCGTAAAAGTTAGTCCAATTAAATCACTGTAAAAAGTACTGCTCTTAGGCATCTTTGTGCAAGAGACCTGTTGAAAGGTAAAAAGCAAAGTAAAGAATGGGGTCACTCACCAGTTTTTCTGTCACCGCTTTCCATTGCACATTTAGTAGTTTCTGGTTGATTATTCACTTTTACATCTACAAAAAAACAGAGGAGAGACAGAGTCATAATTTAATTCAAACAGAAATTATCGTGTTAGAATTCTCGTCTCCTGAATGTATTTTGTCTCAGCATAATGTTAAAAAAATCCCACAATTGCAGTTGAAACAACAAAAGGACTGTTTGGAATCCAAACACAATAAAACATGACCATTTTAAGTATCCAAAACTGTCCAGTTAACACTGCCACTGACTGCAAACAATTAACTCCATCAAAGCCACATACACATTAAAAAAAAACCTCACCAAGCTCCACCTGTGGTTTCAAGCATAGTTGGAAAGCTTATCAAAGAAAAAAAATCCCCCTCAGGATACTTCCTCCCGAATGACAGTGTGTCCAGCACAATGCTACTCCCACTGCACCGTTCCCTTTTGACGGCGGCCGGCAAACTGAGTTCAATAGCAGCGCTTCACTGAGTAACACTGGGAGACGCGCGCGAGCAACACTAACAGGGTTTAACAGCTTTCCTTCTCTGGCGCTTCTTTTCTTGTGGCCCTGCCTCCCTCTCTCCCTCTCTCTTTCCTCATTTGCTCTTCAGTGCAGTGCAAACTCTAAAGTCACACACTCCAAAAGTCTGTCGCTTTTGTTATGCAGAGGTGTGATGATAACCATGGAAGCATACGTAGATTAACCACTAGAGTGCAAGGAAAGTGTTTCTGGTGAGTATCACAAATGCAAACAATAAAATGTTCATTACATGCACAATGTCAGCAGACAAATGCTGAATTTAATGCACATATACTACATTCAAATCTAAAGAAATTCCAGCAATAACTAGAAAATGCCACAAGGTGACAGTACATCTCAGTAAACAACTCATTGTTCCTCTATGTCAGGTTGGCCTTTTAATAGGCGAGTAGTTTTCCTGTATTCTACTTTCACTTCAAAGTAACACAAAATTACTACTACTACAATTCTAGTACTAGAAAATCCTGACTTGCACACAACACTTGCGCTAAGTACTTTGATATTGCCATTCAAAGAACACAACAAAAAAAAAGGAAAATCATGCACTACAATAGTACTTTAGTAGTACAAAAATTGTCAACACGATAAAATTGCCAGTCGATATCGATAATTATCACAATAACTATCACATCTTATTTTCTTTAAAATTTGAGACGTCAAACTTCTATTTTCTTGCATATTAACCGCCCCCGCGTATAAGCTGCACCCTTAAAATCGTTGAATTTTACAATCTGTCTCGTATAAGCCACCCCCTGATTCACAATGTTCACCTCCATATTCGTGGTTTTAATAGAGTACAAATGTTTGTATGTATCTATATATAAATATGTATACAAATATATATAAATATTTATACACACATGCAAATACATACATATATACACTTCCATAAATCATGATTTATAAGGATTGCAGATAATGGTATTGGTTTGAATACAAGATCAAATAATTCACTTAATTTCATTTCCCAAAGTCAAAATTGTTTTGATTTTAGAACAACTGCATTGGAGATTAGACACTCCCATGTACGTGTGAAAAAAGTTTCCGTTCTCTTGCTAGAAGGAAACAAATGACAAGTGTAGCTGGCACATTGGCTCTCACCCTTCCTGCCTCTTCCAAGTCTATAATGACGCATAATCAGTATTCAGCTGATTAAAGCCGTATGCAAATCTTTGCCGCCTCGTTAGCGATGCAAGACTTTGAAGTCCTGCAAGTGACGCATTTTACACCAGGACGAAATGAAAGCTTTCTGCATAATTGAAAGGGCCCTATAAATATTTATCAGCTCATTAGCATATTAATTGGATGTCTTTTGGAGGACGATAGGGGGAAAAAAAACGGCAAGAAGGAAGATGGTGCAGCAGGAAAGGGCATAGCTAAAAATTAATTAAGTAAAAGCAGGTAACGGCTGGAGCTTGCCTGGATTACAGGGAAAGGGCGGCTACTTCTGAGAATCTGCAGAATTTGCAGACCCGAGGGATAGTGTGGGATGGCTGCGGCCAATGTGAGGGTACTCAGTCAATCGGAAAGAAATAACTCCACATTAATACAACACAAGCATGTCATTAGTGGCACGACCCCCTGTGGCTCAAGCATTCCTCAGCAAGTGGGTGGCGGGGGATTTCTGCCAATGTTTATGAAGCGCTGGGAAGGGGAGGGGGGAATTAGCATATTCGGATGTGTTTTTACATTTCATTAGTTTTGTACTTTTGGAGAAGAGCGGGATTCGTTTTGTGTGTTAATACTTGGGGGGTCGGAAGGGGCACATGTCCAGTGGAGCCTGACGACTGGACTGGAATGTGTAGCACAGTCCAGAGGGAGGAGTTGCTCCAACTAACCACTTTAACTTCTTTACTCATCCAGTGTCTGATTACTCATTCATGTGTTTATTTGTTGTGCATTTTAATCAGGATGTAGTCTTTTTAGTTTTTTACATCTCAACAACAATTAAGTTAAACCCACTTGGAAACCACTTTAACTCTCTCCAGCCAGGGAAATAAATCCCATTGGATAATGTTAAGAACACAGTGTGGAATACAAGACTGTTGCAAGATGCTTTGGCAAGATTAACTGTTTGTATCATGTTTGGTGCACATGATTTTTAAGAAAAACAAATAAACCCAAACCACTGCCAAACAGCATTCTAGTTTACAATACAGCCTTTTGTTTCAACTAGTTTGGTGAGCAGACTTACTTGCCTTGCCAATGCTAGAAAAAGGTTGCTGCTGCACAAGGTGTTAGACACTTACCCTGCACAGAGAATTCTAAAAGGCAATCTCATTAGCACAGCTATCCAATGAAATCCGTCAGTGGTTAATGCGACTGGAACGATTCAACACTAGACAGAGACCAAACTTAATTAGCACATGCAGATTCTCCCGAAAAGCCGATAATATTCATCATACACACAGAACATGTCAAGATAACTGGTGTGAAATTCTGAGTAGTGCATTTTAGACTCCCTCTGTGGAGTTGGAATGTTCTAAGACTTGTATTGTCTAGTTAACATGAAAGCCACACTATTGAAATACTACTAATGATAATTATTTTTACCCATTTAATTTATAATCCTAAACTGTAAATGTGCTTTTAACATTGCAGTGTAAAACTGACGTTTTTATTATGGGACACTGAAGTCACTATATGAGATCAAGCATAAAACAGAGATTTTATTTGTTAGTTGTACAGCAAAGCATACAACTGTGATTCGTTACAATTTTGTTCTTCCGAGGTTGAGAAGCCGGAGCGAATGGAGCTTTTTCTCGGTACCTTCGGGAAGGCATGTTCTGAATTTATTACTGCTACTGATGCATTATTCATAACACCCGTGTTTACATCAATGAATATTCATGACGCAACTACAAGGCTGAAATCAGGGTGAAATGTATAACTGATTAAATGAGGTAAAAGTGGGAGGATGCAAATGGGTTTTTAAAAAACTCTGATGTAAATATTCAGGAGTTGAATAAATCACATACTTTTTAGAGGGCGTATGACATGACAATCTAATAAAACTATTCAGAGAGTCTTACAAGTTTGGCCAAAACGTGACAATCCGTCATTATATTTGACGTCAACATATCATTTGAGCTGCCAGCACGCTTCACTAAACTTTGAGCCAGTATCAAAGGATTAAGCCTGTTTTGGCTTTTTGCCACATTTTTTCCTGAACAAAACGGACGTGTTAAAAGGAAGAAAAATGTGACAAGAAGAACACGCGAGAATTTACAATCCAACTTTAATATTGCGGCATTGTAAATTTAGTTGGAAAATTTGACTGAATTATAGCACCCTCCCTATAGTAGCACTTGAGACTTTTTTAACACCATTACAATAATTACTTTGCATCGTCGTGCATTTGACTAACTTCATAAGGCATGAAGTCAAATTAAAATAATAAAATACATCCGGAGGAGACACAAAACACTCCTTTCAAAACCTTGCTTTGACTTGCAAAGCCACTGTGCATATTTTGCCTGCCCTCAATGCAGCATACACACACACACACACACACACACACACACAGACACACACACACGTGGAGAACAATTTCCCTACAGGTTAGGTGGCATACAATGTGAACAATTAACACATGAACAAAACAATATTAAGTGTGCTTGGATATATAAAACAATGAATACCTTGAAGAAATGAAACTTTCAACATGAGTTAATTGGAACAAACAACCTGGCTTTGTGTTTGTTTCATTGTCTGTCTGCATGTTTTGCACCACCCTTAGGGCTAAATTATTGGTCGCTTAAAAAGGTCATAACCCCATTTGCTAGCTTGTCTATTCTAATTATTGTAAGCATTAATCCTTTACATGGCACGCAATTTTGCCATTAACAGCATTAGATGGAGATGTCTCGATATTGACTTTTTGATTTCTGAACCAAGCCGATTTGTCTTAAGATATGTTTTACCAAAGCCACTTGATGATGTAGTGATTCACTCTGACTTCGGAGTTTCGCTCGGTGTTGGCTGGGATAGGATCCGGCATCCCCCGCTCCATTCCGGCACCCCAAATTGTTTGCCAGCCAAATCACAGGACATACTGAAACAAACAAGCATTCACGCACACACCTAATTTTGTACATTTACCCAGCCTACCATGCAGGTTTTTGGAAGTGGGGAAAAACTTGTGGTAAATCCACACAGGCACATGGAGAGCATGCAAAGTCCACACAGGAGCGTCAGAATCCAGCAGGGATTGAACCCTCTATTTCACAACTGTGAGGCGGACGTGCTAAACACTCATCCACCGTGACCCGTACTATAAAATCAAAAATGATAGAATAAATGTTAGTTTTATTGAAGGCAATTAACAGAGTATATTTGCATTATTAGTCATTTCAGATCGCAGATTTTTCAATTTTTTTAATATATTTTTTCAGTTCATAAAAATCCACGCTTTAACTCACAAGCGGAAGCAAGACTCCTGTCTTCCGCTTGCTATTAGAACTCAGCACTGAAGAAAAAAAGTTTTTAAAAATGTTATTTATTTATTTTTAAAGTTTATTTTTCGATTATCACGTCCATGTCTCGTCCACATTAACCACGATAATTGAGGTATTACTGTAAACATCAAATGGGAATGTTAGTCAAGCTCTTCTCAAATTTTTGCCAGCAAGTCAAAGTAGGGATGTAATGCTTATTTGTTCTTTTGTACAGTTTTTCAAACCTCTCCAGTGAGAAGCTTGATACCCAAGTTTGTCGACTTTACACATAAAATAAGCAGGTTTCCCCCCTTAAAGCAAACAACAGAAAACATCAAGCTGTGTCTTGCCCAGTCATGAAGGCTCCAGTGAACAGTTAAGAATGCTCTAGCTGCCTGTTATTATTGTGCCTTTCCAGGAAGTGGGCCTCACTTTTGCCTCAGGGTGGGAAAGGGGAAAAGGAGGGGGTACAGGTATGATCTTTGTACCTGTGCAAGGAGACAAAAGTACACCCAAATAGTCTGCGATCATCATTTTTGAAAACATAAACAAATCAGCGGCATGCCTTGCCTGCACACGAGGGTATGAAATCACTTTAACAACACTTGCAACAATACCAAGTTTATTTTGCGTTTAAAACAATGACGCTAAATGAAAAATAAACATGCAGAAGGGACCGATTTTCAGCGGCTTTTTTTTTCGAAAGCGGCCGATCACCACCAGATGAAATCTGCTGAACGCCGCACTCCAGCTCAGGCAGGCCCGCATGAATAACACAACAGGCTACTGTAGCTCCACACTGCGCCGAGCACAAAAGACTGGTGGGGGAAAAACGCCCCCCACACCAGGAAAAAAATCATACCGAAAGTGCCCAGGTAATACTAGCATAACAACACAAAAGCATTAATTAGCTGTTGAATTCCAACTCGTAATAACAGTAAGCACAGCATTCCGGATCTGGCCTCGCCAATAAATGAATATGCAAAGATGGATCAGAAAGCACCGCACAAAGCCGAGCGCATAGCATCCCATGCTAATGCTAGCTCGCTCGCCATTTCAACCAAAGCGCCTGTCTTGTAATGCACTATTGTGTCGCACGATTACGCCGCTAGGTTGTTTTTTCATAAATAAAATATGCTAAGTCGTGTTTGTCGACAGCGGTATGAATATGTAGCGATCTTAAAGGCGTCTAATCACACAAAGGGGGAGGCATGTTTGCCCGTGTAATTTGTCGTCGTCCGTCCAATAGCTCGTTTCCTGCTATGTCAAATTACAGCTGGCTAGCATTGAGAGATGAATCGGTGAGGGGGGGTCTTTGTTGCCCCGTGCCATCAAGATCGCGTTTGCCCCCCACGTGTAGATTCGTTTCTCATAAATCGGAGCGGCCGCTTGAATATGAGTATGAATATGTAAAATGCTGTAATCATTACCTGGTCCTGAACTCTCATCTTGACTCGCTGCTCCTCCATCCGCCATTTTGAATATTTAACCCGAAAATCCCAGCCCTGCCTGCTGGGCGCGCGGCTGTGGACACGCACGCGCAACCTGTTCAAAGTCAATACTACTACAGTAGTCAGTGACTTATTTACATACATAAATAGTCATTTGCTTTGTTTTATTTTCCTTGTTTGTATTATACTGCAAAAAAAAAGAGTGTTCAAGTGATTTGGACAGCAAGAGATCATTTTTTTGTGATGTGCACTTTTTCATGAATTTACCATTTTATGTACAAAATATGTTTTTTGCCCTCTCAGTATTTTAACCACCAATATTTCCGTAGGCCTAAATAAACATTTAGTTCAATTATTAGTGTAGCTTTTTTTGAATAAATTCAACAGATTGCAGTATTCATTGGGGCCTGTGTGGGTTTCCTCCAGGAGTCCCCTGCCTCTGGCCCGAGGTCAGCTGGGATAGGCTCCAGCACCCTCGTGGAGTTTGCATGTTCTCCCGGGCTTGTGGGTTTTCTCCAGGTAATCCGGGTTCTCTTTCTCTTTTGCCAAAATGATTACAATCCCAAGACTATTTCTAATCATACATAATAATTCTAAACTAGCTATACATTATTAGTCCTGCCTCAAACTCACAAACAATGTATTACTTTAGTTTTGGGACACAAATTCATACTTACTGTACCCCTTGTTACTGGCATAGCAGTTCATTTTGGTCATACTAGTACAGCATTTTACGTAAGCAAGAGTGATGCCAGTAAAGTGTGGGAGAGAGATTTGATGGGAACTTGGAAGAGACAGAGTGCAAACAATGTACTGAGTGAGTATTCATCATAGGGGTGAGGGGTCGCTTTGGCCCAAATGCTACTTCTTGCCACTGGCATACAAAAATTGTAAAAATTAAAAAAAAAAATAGACTTTTAGACTTCACCACTTCACTTCAACTGGCTGCAAATGATCACATTAGTGTAAATGTCGGCGACTTTGACAGTAATTTAGAAAGAAAGTAGGCTTGTCATTTATGGTGTTTTGTAGCAGTTAAGATTTGTTGATATCTGAGCGTCGTAACTGGTCCAATACTACCCCCTGCAGGTCAAAATTAAAAAAAATACATATTCATGTCTTTTTGCAAGGGTTGGAGGTTGCAGATAATGCAAGATATTCTTAATTCACTTTTTCTTTTGCCCATTCATCTCTTTTCATTTTTAATCCACTTTCCTTATGAAAAATTGCTGATCTGGGGCAGAGATAAAAATATTATTGTTTATGGAAATGAAATCAATGTAATTTACTGAACATTATAGTTACATTCATTCATTTATTTTCTGTACCACTTATTCTTACATAAGTCACGGGTTATTAATGATGAATTATGAATTACTTTAGGATAAAGACGTCCAATCCGATTAGAGTGGGTAAGTTAGCAACAATGATTGCTCTTCCATTCGAATTGGACGTCTATCATAATCAAGGCACTGAAACAATGAGTGAAGTGTCTTCCAGTTATTTGTCAAATAATAAAACATTTTAGTGGCAATGACTAGGTCCTTAAAACACAGAATGAATTATGTTCAATCCTCATTGGTGGTTTGATGTCACATGACCTATACCTGTTGACTTATTACCTGGAAGATTGAAACTCTCCACACCTGAATAAGCACTCACTGAGAAGGTGAGGTCCATTTATCTTCCAAAGACTTCAATTTTATACTTAAAATTTCATTTGAATAAGGATGGCAAATCATCAATTTCAATGGTGGAATCTTCTTCTAATACTAACAGGTATTTTTATATTTATTTCTTGTTACTTTTCTAGAATCATCACCACACCTCGATTGTATCGGTGTCAATCATTAATCCAACGGTTTGCTGTTAAACCGGAAGCAAGTTATACTTTGCTTTCTATTTTAAGGAACTCTTTTTCATTTAGTATGTTTGAAAAAATGGATGTGTATGCTACACATAGTATTTGTATTTTAAATAACTAACAATATGTTTGACCTATAACCGACCATTTTATTTAATTTGGTGGAATTACATTTGTAAATGAATTTCAAGATTTAATTTGTCTGTTTTAATTTCATTTCAGTGCTACCTGCCTGCAGAGGTTTACATGTTTCAATCCCACAGGAAGAATATGAGGCCGCAAGTGGCGAAGATATTACTCTGACATGTTCCTTTAATCCGGCAAACCCAGATTTTAAAATGCTGGTTGTGACATGGGAAGCATATCCGGACGTTGTCGATGATCCAATGGTGAATAATGAATGACATGTCTTTGCATTTGTTCATTCAGCTTTAATTTACATTTGCGACACTACATAGGGTCTCAACCATACGACCCGGGGGCTCAATTATCGCAGGAGAGGGTTTTGTGCCACTTTATTTGAAATCTAAATTAAGTGCTTTTTTTTTATTTTAAAAATTCACTACAATAGAAACTATCATAGCTCAGGCTAATGTCAGTTTATAGCCATTTTTGGTCAATTTGTTAGCTAAAGTAAATTTGTTAGCCAAACTCATTGATTTTGAAGACCTAAAAATGTTCAAAATTTTATTCATTGAGGCTTTGAAACATTTTTACATCTTAATTTATTAAAAAAATGTAAATCTCAAATTTTTAACCCACTGCTTAAAAGATTAGAGTAATTCTATTTATTTAATGTGTATTTGCAACTGTTTTTGTGGATCTTTTCATGGGGCCCCCAATTGAATTAAGTTTTAGACCCCTGATTCCCTGTATCCTCTGTCTTTGTTTTTTTGTATCCCTCCAGAAAACTGTGGCCACTTATTTCTTAAATAATGCAGTGGACATTGCACCTCCATATGAAGGTCGGGCGTTCATGGAAGTGGATCTTGCCCAAAAACAGAGTACATTGCGTCTGTCAAAGCTAACTATACAGGATAGTCGTCACTTCCAGTGCAGTGTTAAGATACCAAATGACGACGAGGGAATTACCGCAGCCTCTACTTCTCTTCTTGTGCTGGGTAAAAACAATTCATATGGTCAATCCTCTGTCTAACACAACTAAGTATCATTATGACTTTATGGTTGTTTTTATTGCTGCAGTTCGCCCTTCTAAGCCACTGTGCAGCCTGCAGGGAACTGCTGAATATTGGCATGATGTCACCCTTACCTGCATGTCTGAGGAAGGCTCCCCTAAACCGACCTATGGCTGGAAGAGCTACAGTGTAGAAAGCATACCCAGACCTTTTCCACCCAAGACTACAGAGAGTATGTTTATTTTACACCAGTCCTTTCTTTTAGAATTTTAGAGAAAATGTAGAATATCCTATTAATGAGGAAAAATCCTGCAAAGATCAAATGGCATTCAACTACAAAATATGACCCACTTTCTTTACCTTACAGAGGATGGAGCTCTTTCCCTGTTTAACATTTCAAGAGAGACATCTGGATTATTTATTTGCACATCAACAAATCGAGTTGGATCTGAAAGCTGCAACTTCACTTTAGCAGTGATGCCTAGTGAGTGACAGCATATAAACTGACGGCATTTGCTATCATGACACGTGATAACGCAACATAACTGTTTGTCATTATTCTAACATTTTAAGTCACTTTAGTCTCAGTTTATGTCAAAAAATGAGTGAAACTAGGTAAGGGTAAAGTGCACCCTGGACTGGTCGCCGGGCAATCACAAGTCACAAAGAGACGGATGGGCAGCACTCTTATAATATGTATCCCAGAGGAATAATCCTTGTATAGTAATTTTTCAATAACACAGAATTTTTGCTGTATATTTTTTTTTAAAGGCTGGAATTTCCAGGAAGTGGCTAAGTAACATTTATCAATGCTGGTACTATTCATTTTAACCAGTGAAATGTGGGTATCCTGGAAAGTAACCCCCATTAACACATGTATACATTGGATGTGCCTGGTGTAATGGAAATCCCCAAAATGGGTGCGATAGTTATTGGTGCTATTTTTAAGCATTGTTTTCAGCATCAGAGGTTTAAAATTCTCCCATTTTCAGACTTAAATCTTTTTGACCAACCATATTTTATAGAAAGTCCAATATATTCTAGATGTTGTCCTTCTTTCACGTAATAAATACTACATTCACATTAAAGTTGATAAGCACTAAGAAAGATTTCAACCCAACGCTGCCTGGAATAAAGTCAGAAGAATGAACCACAATATGAGCAATGGCTTTTCCTGTTAAAAATAAATGACAAAAAAATCTTGTTTGTTCTTCCAAACTCCAGGCAGCATGAACTCTGGGTCTACAATTGGAATAATTGTTGGTGTCATCGCCGGATTTATCGTACTTGGCATAATCATCTTCTGCTGCTACAAGAAAAGATCCAAAAAGGACAAGAATGCTGAAAGGTATGTGCAGTTTCTTCTTAGTTTCCAGCCAGAGTGGAAGCAACATTCAATTTGTAACTGTTTCTGTTCTTGATGTTCCAGTTCCTCTAGAGAAATGGAATTTTCCGATACCCCTGAAGATAGAACTCAGTACCAGGATCAAGAGTCTAATAGTAAGACAAAGAAATCAGCATACAAAGACGACTCTCCTCAAAGCAGTCACAATTCACGAAAAGCTGAACTGAGATTGGCAGAGGATGGTTCTGATAGCGTTAGATATCAGAGTGAGCGAGACCAGCACGGACAATATAGAGGAAGTCGCGACAGGCTTGATGATCAACACAATCGTGGAAGTCGAGATGGCCTGGAAGACCGCAACGACTACAGGGGCAGTCGAGATCGCCTTGACAATCGCAACGACTACAGGGGTAGTCGAGATCGCCTGGAAGAATGGAACGAACGCAGAGGAAGTCGCGATAGGCTTGATGATCAACGCAATCGTCACAGTCACGATTTTGAAGAGAGGGATGACTACAGGGGAAATCGCGACGAGCTCAGAGATCCAAGACCCCGTTATGGAGGAAGTCGTGATCGCTTGAATGATACCTATGAGCACTAGATCCTGATTTGATGAAATTAATTGGATGTGTTTTCTTACTTTTTTTTCTACTGCATTTGTTTTTAGTAAGCTTATTTTTAACAATTACTATAAATGATTGTGATTTTATTCTGTCACATTTTAATTAATTTAGAATTCTTGAAGTTAGTTTTATGCTGTTGAAATACGACTACTAATATAAAGTACAACTATAATTAATACAAATCTGATGGTGGATTTTGTTCTCATTGTATTTATTTGACAGATTCTCAAATAGGACAAAGATTTAAATATCTACTGAATATTTTCTTAGCTTTTTTAATGTGTCAGGTTTATCAATTTGTAAACATGCAAAAATGAAAATGGGTTAGGTGCACTCTTTTTAGATGGAGGTGGGGTGCCCTAACTAGATAGAGGGACACTGGCAGTTTTCTCTTTTTCTGTCATTTTTTAAAATGTCTTTTCCACAATGCTAGTTAAATGTCCAACCTATGACTCTCAGACATTTGGTCATCTTTGTAGAGAAAGTCACCGACTTATTAGAAATAAAAATAATTGACAAAAAAAATCCTCTTAATGTTCATCTTGTATTGAGTTGTGCAATGTGCATTCTTGAAGATCTTGAGCTAATTTGAACTACAAGACAGTAACGTCTCAGCGCAAAAAAACAAAAACTCACTTCTATGTTCTCATGTGCTTATGTCAATAACATTTATTCATTTTGAAGTGGGAAATTCTGGTTTACTTGAGCATGCTACATACTGTGGTTATAAAAAAATCTGCACTCAGAGTGAAAGACATGTCTCACGGTCTTTTTTGTAAACATAGAAGTAACAATAGAAATTTTCAAAAGTATCATGCAATGCTATGACCACGTTGTACATCAGGTCGAAATATCAAGAATTCGGTACGATGTCAACCATGGATTTTACAAGACGGATGCTTTAATCTTGGGGTTGGATTTAATTAAGAGGGTGTCTGTGATGAAGGTTGGCATGTAGGACAGTGGCAGCCAGACAAACTTGGCATCCCATCCCGGTGAATAACGGGTCCGAGGGTAGACAGCTGCGATGGCGTGCTCCATGCATCCCACTACCTTCATCAGGTTGCTGTCCGTCAACAATTGGAATCGAGTGGCTATTGTTGTAAATGCTGAAGTGGAAAAGATGCACCAGCATTAAAAATCACAACTAAATAGTCATATTTTCAGTGCGTGTTTAACAAAGAACAATTGTGTACATTCTAAACTTACCTCGCTCCATAAAGTCTTCTCCATAGTCGTCTTTCACATCCTGGGACAATCGATCCCAGAGCTTTGTCAGGTTATTTTGCAAGATCTGAACATTGGTCACGTTGGTTTTAAAGAAGCCGGGCTCGATGCATGAAACCTTCACTCCAAACGGCGCAACGGTCAAACTGAATGAAAAAAATGTAATGAGACATTGCCTTGAGGAACAAAAGGCATGCTGTCGAGTTTAGTCTCACCGCAGGCTGTCATTGAATGCCTCCACGCCGTATTTGGACACGCAGTATGGGCCTCCAAAGGGGCTGATTCGCCCAAACACACTGGCCACGTTGACCACTCTGCCTCGGGCCTTCTTGATAAGAGGGAGGACGCTGAGCGTGACGTCTATCACGCCTACCAGATTGACAGCCAGCATGCCCTTGTAGTCGTCAATAGTGAGCCAGTCTGTCGGACCCGACGGCACGCCCACACCCGCGTTGTTCACGACGGCCCAAAGACCTGAAAAAGGAATTGACCATGAAAAACACCATAAACAGTTTGTAGTTCACATTTGTAGTGCTATAGTGTGGGGTTGGCCTGGTGGATGAGTGTGTTAGCGTGTCGGCCTCGCAGCTGTGGGTCCTGGGTTCAAATCTAGGTCATGTGCATCTGTGTGGAGTTTGCATGTTCTCCCAGGGCCTGCGTGGGTTTCCTCCGGGTACTCTGGTTTCCTCCCAAATTCCAAAAACATGCATGGTGGGCTGATTGGACACTGTAAATTGCCCTTAAGTATGGGTGTGAGTGTGCATGGGTGGCCTTTGTCTACGGCCTATCGCTACTTACCTTTTTGACCCACGATAGTGTTGATGAGCTCTGTGGCCCGTTTGACGCTGGCAGAATCAGTGACGTCCACGTGAAGAGTGCTCACTCTGTCAGAAGAGATCTTTTTGAGCTCATCTTCACCCTTGTCAGTGTAACAACCAGCAATCACATTGAAGCCCAGTTTATCCAAATGCTTGGTCAGGAGTTGCCCAAAGCCGCTATCACAGCCCGTGATGTAGACATATTTGTCTCCTTTGTGCCCAACACGTTTGGACTCCTGAAACCATCTGTAGGCAAACCAGATAGCCAGCAGTCCCAGGATGTACAGGAACATTTCTCTGGTGGAGCAAATCAGAGTGGAAATAAAAAGGGTGCAAATGTTGTCCCACTATTTGTGTTGTCAAAGTGTGTGAACTCTTATAACTAGTAAATATTTGACTAAAAAGGGCAAAAGGGCAAATGTTCCCCTTCTGAAGCACCGGATATAATAATTTTTAATAGATAAAGTTTTTATTTTATTTTTGCATTTCTAAATCACATAGCATTAAAAAACAATATAGTATAGTTCTATAAGAGTTAATACTTTAAATGACATTGTTTTCTCAATTGTTTTTTGATGAGTTAATACAGGATATGGGTATAAAAATTGCGGCTGGGGGGCCAATTGAGGCCCACGGGATAACATTTTGTGGATTCCATTTGAGATATAATTGTAGTATTAGTGATGTCTGCAAGTATTTTGTGAAAGACACCATAAAGATATTATATGCGTATGTATTTCTTTTAAATAATACTTTTAGAAATAGCACCTGCGTGTGGCAGACAAGTGCACTTACAACTTTATAAGCAGAAAAACAAATCAAATTCCAACTTGGATGTATGCCCTACTACTGTCATGTTTTTTTTAATTGTGGGGTGTGGAAGCAGACAACAAAAAGAGTATTGGTGCACAAACTTAACTAGAATGAAAAAACAACAATAGAAAACTAGCAAAAATAACTAAATAAACGAACTCAACGGGGAGATAACCAAAGACAAAATGTATAATGACATTAACAGCATCCAATTGAAAAAAAAGTATTCAATATACTCACAGCCAAAACATCAAAACCCCAACAAAACATCACAACTAGTTAGCAGATTGACTGAACTTGTGACATTTACAATGCACAGTTTTCGATTTAATGCAGAAGATAGAAAAACAGTACTTGCCTAAAGCCTGCGGTGAAAGTGAGCCGTCGTTTCTCTGTCCCAAGTCAACCCAGCAGGATTTCTTTTTTGAGTGCCCTCCTTATTCACGTTTTATGGTAAAGAGGCAGGAAATGACAATAAACTTCAACCGCCCTCTCATTCGAATCCTGCTTTACATTTTAATTCAATGATAATATGCCTAATTGACCAATAAACGTGTCTATATAAATAAAACTACATTTCATTTATTCAAGAAAATTAAAACCACGCCATTCATTTTTTGCGCATTGAATGAGCCAAGCGATGACGTCACCATTCACTTACAGTAAAGCGAAAATAATTAATAAAAGCAATTTGAAATTGAAAAACTAAAAACGGTATGATAAACAAAAGGTAATCCCCTATCACTTGTTTTGATTTGGTGTCAATCCGTTAAAGGGTTTGGGAGATATTGAATAAAATAGGCGATATTAATAATGAAATAATAATTATCAAGTGGAGTTTTCTATTGAAATAATAGAAAGTGCACGATAAACAGAAGGTAATGACTCATCACTTGTGTTAATTTGGTGTTAATACGTCAAATGGTTTCGGAGATATTTGCAGATTTTTCTTTGACAGGTACACGGAAGTAAAGTGACTCGCCACGCGTCTGTTTTGAATGGAGTTACCGTAATGCTGGAACGGACTCCAACGACCACTGGCTTGAGCGCACTACATTATCGTTTCCGTCAGCGTTCATTTGCAAGCACAAGCTCATACAGTAAGTCGCGTGTTTATTGCATTGCATAGACATTTGTAATGCGTGCAAACAGGCAAATGTAGTTGGGTTACATTTTGATTTATAAGACACTTTCTGTTGATCTGTTCTGCACATTCCTGTTCTGTCAACACGACAACGGTTGTCTAAACAACTCAAATCTTCATTGTCTGAAATCAGGAAGACATTATTTTTGCATTGAAATATGATTGTCACCGAGCTGACACTAATACAATAGTAACCAACATGTAAGAATTCAACAATTCTTCAGTTTTCTTTGGTGTGGTAGTGCCAAAAAGGAACCTGTGTTACCTTGTGAGATCTATTATGAAAAATATCCATTAACAAATTAAAAATAAACATTAAGGATTGGGAAAATCAAAGATGGGATGATTAGGACTGGATTTTACCAATAATATTGTTATTCTTGTGTTTGGAATCCCATTTTCTAGTCCTATAAATTATACTGCACTTCATTGTTTGAGTTTTTTTTAAATGACAGGGCTAGGGTTAGGGCAGGGATAGGGAACCTATGGCTCGGGAGCCACATGTGGCTCTTTTGATGAGTGCATCTGGCTCTTTGCTAACCTGTGAGCTAAAATATGGAACCGCTGGTGACAGAACTGAGATACTACATCTAGAACTGCTTTAATCTTCATTTTCTTCGCTGTGGAGAAATTTTAAAAAAAATTGACTGAACACAACACACTTCATTTACTAACAATCAATGTGAATCTGCTCATTCCCTTTAAATGTTGCATAGAAACAACATATCAATACGAACAGACAACATGAGTACTGTAGTGTACTATCAAGTAGAATTTAGGCTTAACGGCACAGCACTGTCATAATGCTACAATGACGATATCTGATCTTGAAACCATTTGTAAACTATTTTGATTGTTCTGCCAGATATAGCGTCATGGCATCTTCACTGAGGAGTCTTGTTTACGATGATAACCGGTACCAAAAGGCCTTCCATCTTTTTCTGCAGCGCTCATCAGAACATCAGTGTATGCAGGACTTTATTCACAACATTCTCCCCGACATAATAGACAGGTAATTTACCCCGTCCACCTACTACGTGTGCTGTCACACCCGACTGAGTAATTTAATGGTGGAAGGTTGGACCAAGGCCATTAATACTTCATGAGAGTGTGACTGTATATTTTAAGCCATGATGTGGTGTTCCACCGCCAATGTTATGCTTCACTGAATGTCACATAATGATAAATGCTAAGAAAACGAAATAATAAAGTTCGCAATATGACATTCACAGGCAAATTTTAAAGTGCTTGCAAATTGTGAGAATGTAATGGCTGCTGTTTTCCCCACAGCATCGGGAATGGAAAGTCCAGTCTTAACGTCATTGGAGTTGGAAGTGGCGATGGTAAGAGACCGCTTTTATCATAGTGGGAAAACCTTCACATTTAATGGTAAGCTGTATAACTGAATAATGTGGTCACCTAAGGTGAGAAAACGTTCTTGTGTTGGTAACTGCATTGTCATGGCATTCAATGCCAAAGCAGTAAAAAAAAAAACACTCCCAAGTGTTTGTGCTTATCTATTTACTTGCCTGATAAATCTTTAACTGCAGTCACAGACCAGATCAGCCTATTCTTTCTAAGTGAGCACAACTTTCCCAAAATCTGTCAATCTGTATTTATTCCAAAGCCAATCCTTTCCATTTAAAGTCAGTATGTCGTGACACGGGCTAAAAGACACTAAAAGTTAATCAAAATGAAAATTATTTACTCTATGTATATTTTAAAATAAAACTATTGTGGCCTGTAGGTCGCATGGACTTGGAAATGTTCTCGGAGCTTCGTCTGAAGCACCCTGGGGTGACGGTAGCCAACGAGGTGGTGGAGCCCAGCAGCCAGCAGCTCCATAGCTACAAAAGTAGGTCATCACTTGTTTTTTTAGATGGTAATCAGATTACGATAATGGTGGAGTAATTATGAAGACAGAGTATGTCGTAGTTTACTTCATAAATGAATTGTAAAGGTTCATGTTTTTTTTTGATACATTTACCTCCAAAATGTCCATTTTAATTGCTTTCCTAGACTTTTATATCCACTTTACGTGCAAATAAGGCATACATCTCTTCAAGACTGTTGAGTTCCCACTAAAAAAATGTTGACTTTCACTTCATAATTTATAATCTTATGTTGCAAGTCATGCCAGTGATTCTTGCTGATTTGTAATGTAAATTCATCCATTCATCCATTCACTCAGACACTTTGCTTTTAATCTTTGTTTTACATAACGTAAATGGTCTGAATATAAACATTCATTCATTTTGCATTATGCTTTTCCTCACAAGGGGGTGCTGGAGCCTATCCAAGCCAACTTGGGGGTAGCAGGCATTGAATTGGTTGCCAGCAAATTGCAGGACAGAATATAAACATCATTAAAAATATGTTTTGTCAGTGTTTTGATACCTACTCTATATTTTCTCATCCACAAATGCAGTGTTAGTGTCACAGAAGTCAGACTTGGATTATATCACATTTCAATGGAACAAAATGACAGCGTCTGAATTTGAGGAAAATTGGAAGTTAAAGCAGACGACAAAAAAAGCTGACTTCATTCACATGATTCAGGTAAATACTTAAATTTGCTCTTTTGTTGTTGTTTCAAGTATGTTTATTTCGTCTAATTCTTACATTTAGTCCATTGAGTAAAAATGTATAGTATAGTAAGACATATGTTAGTCATCAATGTGTCTGTGAAGTAAATTTAGTTCTGTTTTGGTTAATTTAGTCACATACTTTTTAAAATGTAAACTTGATGATAAATATTTCTCATCTTCAGTTTCAATATTGATATTAGAAACTCTGCTGCTGTCTCTGAATAAGGCTTTCTACGAATTCAAATGTTATACCTATTTGGAAATTGTCAGATGCTCTACTATGTCAAGAATGTGCAAGAGACTGTCACATTCTTCCGCAGTCTTCTTGACAAGAATGGGAAACTACTCATTATTTTGGTCTCAGGTAAGGGATAATATTCTCCTTTTAGTATTCACAGTATGTTTAAGACAAACGATACAGTTTCGTTACAAAATTATAGAATTTGTGGAAAGGTTCATTTAGTTTTGCTTGTCAATTGTTGTGGGGGCCCTTTCAAGGTACATTCCTGTTCAGACAATATAATACATACCAAGTATATTTAGTCATTTATTTTTGCAACTTGTGGCTCGGGATCGTGTAGTCAGCTCCTTGGCTTCACAGTTCTGAGCTCGAGGGTTCGATCCCAGGTCGAGACTTTCCTATGTGGAGTTTGCATGTTTTCCCCAGGCTCGCGTGGGTTTTCTCCAGGTATTCTGGTTTCCTGACACATCCCAAAAAAACATCCAGGGTAGCCTGGTTGAGCACTCTAAATTGCCCCTAGGTATGATTGGTTGTCCGTTTCCTTGTGCCCTGCGATTGGCTGGCCACCAATTTAGCCTTTTTTTTGGTAAAGTGACTATTTTTGGTAATAAAAATAGATTAATTTTTTTGTCAGTCATGAATATGAAGTTTAATTTGTTATTAATATTGTTATTTTTGTATTTTGTAATTTACATTTTTAAACAATTTCACAGTATTTTACCCTTCGCCTTTGGCGCGCAGTAAATAAAATCCAAATATTATTATGATTTTTTTTTATCTTTTTCTTTTTTTTTTACCTCTTGTGGTTGTGTGCGTGTCTGTCTCTCAGACCCATAACTAGGGGCAATTTTAGAGTGTCCAATCAGCCTACAATGCATCTTTTTGGGATATGGGAGGAAAATGGAGTACTCAGAGAAAACCCACGCAGGCCCAAGGAGAATGTGCAAATTCAACACAGGTGGACCGACCTGGATTTGAACCCATAGCGAGTAATGATGATGTTGCTCACACTGGTACTCAGTGTACTTAGGGAGATTGTCTTTCTGCCATAGAAAATAGCAAAAAAATAGATGGAACATTGATTCCAGTGCATTGGAACTGGTTAGACCGGTTGTGAATGTTCACCTTTCAATGCCATTGACAAGCAAATGATTGCTGCCAAACCTTACAGTGAAAATGAATTGGACTTCAAGGGTAATCAATAGCAGACTTTGACTTGAATTGGTGGCCTATGGAGTTAAATACAACTACAGGATGACAAAAAAAATCTATGCAACTAAGAAGATGAATATAATACAAAGACATGGTTTTATCTTCAATATGATCCGTTTTAGGTGAGAGCGGTTGGGGAAAGTTGTGGCAAACTTTTAGAAGTCAGTTCTGTGTCAGCGATATAAGTCAATGTGTGACCACGGAAGACGTAAAAAACATCCTGGACTCGGAGGCAGTGCACTATAAGAACTATGTGTTACCTTCTGAGATGGATATCACTGAGTGTTTTACCGAGGGTGATGAGAGCGGAGAGCTCTTGCTCGATTTTCTCACCGAAGTGGATCGCTTCAGTCAAACAGCAAAACCTCAACTGAAAGCGGATGTCATGAAGTTATTGCGAGACCCGCTTTGTTCTCGGGAGACAGATGGAAAAGTTTTTTTCAATAACAATCTTGAGGTGATTGTTGTTGATTCAGCATTATAAGGACGGGAATCCAATACAGATGTCTAAAATAAGCAAAAAAAATACATGTGAAAGGTGGAGTTTGTAGTTTTAAAACCACTTGTGTGTTTGTACTTTTTGAATGTAGTCTCTGGTGGATGGTTTTATAAAATTATACTGAAGCCTGAAAGAGAATGGGAAAAAAAATCATTTTACTAATGTACCATTGACAGTTTTAACAATATGATGAAAACAGTAATGCATAAAAATCTCATGATCGGTATGTGCGAGTACTAAGAAATAATGTGACAATGCTGTACAATGTGTATGTTTTGAGAACTGTATTTCAAAACTGCATGTCGCCGTACCCAATATGATTATAGATGTCCAATCATATGACATGCAATTTTCATTCTGCTGTGAATTTACATGATTTTATCAATCATAGATGTCCAATCCATTTAAAGGGGCAGGATGGCAGCTATTGGACTGTACATTCAAGTAAATATACAGTAATTTAGTAATAAAAGTATTTTTAATTTAAAAAAAAACATGACAATGGTGCAGTATTTGTATTTGCCGATACAATTAAAACAATTAAGAGTGATTGTACATATTATGCAAATAATAGTGCATTTTTATTATCTTGAAATTATTAGTTGTTTCATTTACATTGGAACATTTTGTCAAGCTGAAATTTCAGTCATAGCAAATTATGACATTGAAATAAATGAATAAAATGTCTTTTAAATATATACATGCTTCCTTTATTTTATTTCTGACTGATGCAGCTACATTCAAATTCAATGTTATTAATGTCCTAGTTTTATAATCAATTTAATCCTTTGTAATGTTCCTATATGCACCAGCCATTCAATTAAATAAGAACACATATTTTAATTGTCATATCATGTTTATGTCTGATATACAATTACGTCAAGTTAATGAGATTAGCTGCACCTACTTCTCAAAAATTCCGCAGAGATGTTTTTCCAAGGCATTTCCCAATGATCTATTTAAAATTATATAATAACAACAGGTACAATTGGTAAAGATGTGGACTTCATTAAATAATATATTTATTTATATCCTATAATATTGAAAATATTAGTTGAAAGAAAATCATTAATCCAATTCATTTAAACTGGAAGGACAGACTGGCACCAAAGAATTCTATCAATTTATAGCCAACAAGTCAAACAAGTTCCTTTAAAACGGAAATCAAGGCGAGTCCTTTACTAAGAGATGCACAATTCAAGTTCACTACTAATACTTGCAGACTGGCGCTCACAAAGTAAGTCTCATGATAAATCATCAGAAATTAAAACCTGTTAGAATGTCAAAATTAAAGTTAGAAATAATTGTATTCCTTTCACTGTTTAACGTTTATAAATATGACATATATTTTAACAGTATATTATGACATAAATAAATTATGATTATTTCTCCCTGTGTTTAAAGCAAAAATGCAAATGCAGGGTGCGACATATTGCATCGTTGTTGACTTGCTGCTTTTCAGAATAATGGCGACTCAGATCAAGCAAAGCATGTATGAGGGCAGTGAAGTTCAAGATTTTCAGTTCTTTCTGCAACACTCGAACGAGCACGAAGGCATTCTTCAAATTCTCCTCGAGTATCTGCCTGAACAATTCAAAAGGTACTTACGTACAAAGCATGTGAATTCGGAGGGATGGCAATCCAAATGGATTAGATGTCTATTGCCATCAATGGTAGCGATGGGGGTTGTACACCACCATCAACTCCACTACCAAAAAAAGCCATTATATCAATATTGTAAGTTTTTGACCTATTTCCTTATGTTAATTACTGTGAATTGTAAACAGCCAATTTTTTAGAAAATCTGGTTCATCTACCACTGTTAAAGGAAGCCGATAAACTAAAGATAAGATTACTTATTGGGATCCAAACTCATCC
This sequence comes from Stigmatopora nigra, assembly GCF_051989575.1. Classification (NCBI taxonomy): domain Eukaryota; kingdom Metazoa; phylum Chordata; class Actinopteri; order Syngnathiformes; family Syngnathidae; genus Stigmatopora; species Stigmatopora nigra. Next base: position 6,358,939 of record NC_135518.1, on the reverse strand, counting down.
ACATTCATCATGAATTGCCATTATTGATAGAGAACACAACATGCATCCATTCTACTTTATTCGACTATATTATTTAAATCTCCTTACACATGTATAATGACAATAAAAGCATTTCAATTCAAATCAATATTAAACCAAACTCTCATGCTTAAAGATGAGTAAAATAGTTGACTAGATTTAAAATCAGTCGACAACAAAGCTTACCGCAAGTTCAAAACATGAGTGGGATATTTAATTTCTCTATATAACATTTGACCTAAATGTTCTCCAATTATCTTAATACGGTCATTTAATCCAACTTTTTTTTTGCAGAATTTCAGCAGATAAAAGCAGTCTGGGTGTTCTCGGTGTTGGAAGTGGTGGCGGTAAGGCACAGTTGAAATGCTGTAGTGGTTATTTGTTGCCATTTTGTAGATCTAATGGATATGAACATTTACACTCATCTACGGACAACTTTTCGTGTCAAACCATGCATGCAAAAAATGTGGGAGGAATCCAGAGTACCTGGAGAAAACCCATACAGGCACGGGGAAAACATTTCTAACCCCACACAGGAGTGTCCGAACCTGGGATTGAACCCTTGACCTCAGAACTGTGAGGCAGATGTACTATACACTCTTTTACAGTGGCACCTTAGCACTTTATTGCATTATTTTAAAAACAACATACAACGACAAAGTAGCGCCAGTAACTTTGTATATGATATGTTGAGGAAATTAATTTTTTTGCTTAGTTTAGGTGAGTTGGATGTCCAAATGCTATCTCTCTTGCAATCCACTTGCCCCAGTCTACCCATCACTGCTGATATTGTCGAGGGAAGCACTGAATTGCTTGCCAACTTTAAAGGTATGTACAATTCCCAGTGAGGGTTTAGTTGAACAGTGACTCTTATTTCATGTTCTAATCATCATTTTAATGATTTTTGAATTCTATATTATGTTCTCAGCATTGGTAGCAATGACCCAAAATCTTCAGAAGATACCATTCACATGGCACGTCATGCTCAGCGAAGATTACAGAAAACAAGTCAAAGACTTGAAGAAATATGACTTCATTCACATGATTCAGGTAGAATCCATGCAGGATAACACTCTTAACTGATATATTATGCGAACCATTTTTTTTTTTTTAACCAAATCTGTGTTTTACAGATGATGTACTACGTTGACAACGTGACAGAAACGATCAAATTTTACCATAACATTCTGAAGAAGAATGGCAGGCTCATGATCATAATAGAAAAAGGTGAGCCTTGTTTACATGGTTGTAAATGAACATCTCAATTTCATGACTGGATTTTGTTTCCAAGACAACACATATTATCAACTATGCAAAATATGAAAATTTGGAGGAAAAAAACTCACTAGAGATTACACTAGCATCCATCAAAATAACTAAATTGCGTAGTTGACTGTAGCCAGGCTGAATTTTTATTGCTCAACCCTTTGTTCCCACAGCAAATGCAACCCTTTTTAGCTTCTTTTTGTTTTGTAAGTTTGACTTTTAATTCCAATGAATACATGTTGATACAGCCTCTGCTGCCGGGGACATTCTCTGGAGGACATTCTCAAAGGAGCTGTGCAATGAAACCATCCCTGTGTATTACTCATCTCAAGATGTCATAGCTTCCTTGAATACTTTAGGTCTCAAATATGAGGAGCATTTCATCCCCAATCCTTATGACATCACAGAGTGCTTCGATCATAACAGCGAGAATGGACAGCGTCTACTTGCTTTCATGACGTCGACCAATGATTTCTCTCAGTCGTTCACGCCACAAATAAGAGCTGACATCTTAAATCTTCTCAGAAACAAGTGTAGTACTGAAATTGATGGCAGAGTATATTACAACAGTGGCTTAAGCGTTATATTTGTTTATGCTTAAACTCGATTATTACACATACTTAATCAAATCACTTGATGGGTTGAAGACTTGTTCAAAATATTAATTGCTTAGTCAAATTTTGCAAGCTAAGACAATTTTTATTATTATTATGGAGGAACAAAACAATAAAAGTGATCAAATTATTAAAATAATTTATCTCAATGTACTATTATGTAATTTCTTAGCTGTTAAACAAAAATGCTTTTTGGGGGAATAAGAAAAATACATAATTTTAATTTAACCTCATGAAAACTGAACTCATCACATTTTAGGTTATGCATCCCACAATATTTACATTTAGTCTACAAATGTGGCCTACAATACATAACCCAAAATATGATGTTTGGTTTTTAATTTGATTTAAAAATAAATATATTATTGATCTGCTTGGCCTCAAAAGGGTCGCAGTGGTGCTGGAGCAGCCTCCCAAGCATGTGTTTGAGATGTGGGAACAACCTGGAGTCCCCAAAGAAAACCCACACAAGCCCAAGTAGAACATGCAAACATCACATATAGTGAGGATCCACCTGGGATTGAACCTTCAACCGCAGAATTGTGAGGCCCACATGCTAACCACTCATCTAGCTGCCTTCACCAATAAATACAAATATAAACTAGTACAATGTCTATAAAAAAATGGATCAAATCTGAAATACACTGGTCATTCTTTTTTAATTTACCAGCCCCGTTAAATGGTTGAATTACATGGCCTATCCTATGAAAAATATTCAACCAAATCCCAACAGATGGCAGTAAATGTGCAGGAATAAAGCAAACTCCCATTGTGTGCTTTAATAAACCATCCAATAGATGGCACAATGACTTAACATATAGACAACAAATACAATTGCTCTAGAAAATGCCATTAGTAAAACACAAATAAGCATAGTAGTTAACAAAAAAAAAAAACAACAACATACAAATCTCTTAAATGTGACTATTAATAACTGCCTCAGAAAGGTAACATTTAACATATGATGTCACTGCACATGCACACACACACACACACACACAGAACACATGTCAAACTGTTCAGGTCTTGTCTCGGGCGATCCAGTAAATGTGTTCTGGCTGCTCATTTACCTCATTAGCTTTAATAGATCAGTAATTGAAATTCATCAAAAATTCTTGTTCATGCACTCGCCCCACACCTCCCTTCTCCATCCCCCACTGATGTCAGTGGGTTTTCAGCACCTGTTCAGGCTTCATTAAAAGAGGTCCTCACAGGGCCTTCGCACACTACCGAGTGACAGAGCATTAGTCATTGAGATAATCAACCTCAACGCACTGAAGCTAATTCTCTTGGAGAACTATGCATCTCGCATATCTTCTGAAGGCATGGTTATTATTACACGTGCTTGGTTTTGTTCTTATTGTGCCGGATATTTAGGTAATTTAGTATGAAATCCAGTCTTTTTTCCCTTATTCTTGTCAGATGTTGCTCACGTGCCAATGCTCCGAGTTTGAGACAGCTTTAGGTGAATTTCTTCATCCGAACAGAGACCAACCTACTTTGCTCCATCTGTTTGTTGGCAAATAGATGAACTTTGAGCGTCTGGCTCAGGCTAATGAGCAAATGTAATCGTTAATGTTTTTATTTGTTCTCTCTTTTTATGTAATTTGTTATTTCACGCTGTCTTCAACTCAAAGCTGAAAGATTGCTTCGTTGAGAGTACAGGTCTAAAATAAAAGGATGACCATTTGATCAAGCTAAACAAGAACTGCCTTAAAGGGTGAGACCAGTTAATGAGGAAAATAATGTTTAACCCTTTCTAGCCTTCCCAGTCAAAATGGATTGAATGATGTCTAGTGCCATCAAATGGCATTGAGTCAATTCTCCCAGATTAAATAAATTAGACATTTTTCTGTCTTTTTTGTGAAACTGCAGTCTTTGAATAAACAACAGAAAATAAACAACTACCACTGGATTATACACCAAATTCCAAGAGCTTAAAGACACTTAGTTTTACCATTCTCTATGTCTAAGCATCTGAACAGGGAAGCCCCCCCAAACAATGTTATTGAGGGGCACAACTAAAATGCCAGAATATATTTCTGTTTCAAAATAATTTATAATATAATAATGAAGTAAAATAATAATAATCTAAACATGGCATTGTATATTACTGCAGCCATATTGTGATGTCAGTTCACCCCAAGCATGCACGCACATATGCGCTGATTGACTCGAAACAAACCACAGGTGCATATGATAATAGATATTACTGATAAAACGCGGAACGGTGGGCAATTCGGTACACTAATAAATTGCTAAAATAATACCGGGATTGGGAAAAAAAAATGTCTTTCCTTTCTGGGAAATACCAGGGATTTTAAATTATTATTGTTATTTATTTATTTTTTTACACCTTACCCATTAAAAAGGTCCCCCAGAACATAAAAAGATCATAATTTCTCTGCTATATTTCAATTTATTGCTGAAAATTCTTTCTGTTGTTTTCCTTCCCTTGTGATAATCCATTTTCCATGCCACAAAAATAAAATGCTGAACAACTTCTTAAAAAGTCTTTATATCAACAATCTCAACTTTTTTTTTTTTTACTCCACTTGGGTATATTGTCTGCACATTTGTCATAAAATGCCTGCATTCCACTTATCTTGGAGGACAAACCATCGATGGCATCTGAGTATTCTTTGGAGCTTGGATATTCAGCGCTTGGCCAAATTCCCTCTTTAGATCTTATCTGCTTTAATATGGCTTCTCTCCTCGCCACACTGGCCAAGTCTTCTTCTATCAGCTATCATGTCAGAATAGCTCTTTGAGAGTTAGCTCCACATAAAGTGGCGCTAAAATACATCACACAACCTCTAAATGGCCAGCCCTTGAAATATAGCTCTGATATCAGTCCAGTAAATGGCTGGCCTTTGTGACATATTTCATCCAGGAGAATTAGTCCTGTTTAAAAGATGCTGTTATATAGCAGCTGTCCTCCAATGGGACTCCGTCCAGCACAATGTGGTTGTGTTGATTCACGACTCCCAAGATTCTTCGGCTGCATTTAATACAGCGAGATAATAACGCTATGCCGATGATAGAAAAGTGGAAGTTTTGAACAATTCTGTCAGTGATTTGGATTTTCTCTCTTTCTGAGTTTGAACTTTAACGATGAAAAATAATGCCAGGATTTACCAGGGTTAAATCAATTTAAGCCGATTCAGCACAAATCAAAAAGGGTTGGAAAGTAGAGAGTTGTTTTAATCATGTTTTTGTTTGGCTGTCTCATTAATCTAGTGGTTCAAGTCCTTGTTGGTGAAATCCTCAGCACTGCTTTTTTGGGTGTAGATGTAAAAAAATGTCTCATTTATTGGTTCATGTCATAATTAATTATAAGGAAGGCTCCAATTTTGAGAAACCCTAACACAATTTTTTAAAAACAATGATTTTGAAATGGGAATATTCTACTCTGAGTTTAAATAATTCAACATTTGCCAATATGTGACCAGTAGGTTGTACAAACCATCAATGGCAGTCAATGAATTAAATGAATAATGAGAATTAAGGGTTAATTCCCATTTTCTCCTTTCCCCACTAAAATAGTTTGACAAGTACAAAATTAACCTGTGAAATGAAACTCACTATCCAGACATGTACTAATGTTGTTTCAGTGAAAAATCAGCAATACTAATGCGCATTCAGGCTTGAAATTGGCCAAATATTTTTTTTTGCATATGATAAATAGCATATGTAGCTTTGATACATTTGAGACGGAACGGAAACACTTTTTAGCAAGTGAACTCTATAGATTTTTATCCACTGAGGATGATTTTGTCCCTTCTGTTAGAGAAGTGATCATGACAGAACAATCCTGCCACAAGTTAATACCCACGGCGGGGATATTTGTACTTAATCCCCGTTATGAGAAAAGGACAATAAGACCTCACAGTTCCCTCCCCCCAGCTCTGCTCTGACTTTATGAGTCTTTTATACTTTAATCTACATGTATCTCATCTTTTTGCCTTTATTAAATGCTGTTTCTGTCTCATTCACGTGATCTTAAATATCCGGTCTACTGGGCTTTAGCTTTAATGTACGTAAGAAATGAAGGTGAAAACTTTGGAGTTCTATTTCAAGTGCGACTCTCAAGAGTGACCCCTCTTCTTTAATAAGTCATGAAAAGAATCCCTTGGCTCCCTTTTTTTTATAACTCCGCTTTTCTTGATCTAACCAGCAACCAAAAATTCTATATGTAATCATTTTTTTTCAAATGAATTCAAAGGAAGCAGATCTAATAATTCATCACTTGTAGAACATTTTTGATGTAATGTTTTTTATCTGTTAGAAATCAGTTACTTTTGCCTTTTTTACGATCATCATTACATACCTTTTATATTATTTTGATGTGTATATGGAATTTAAATCAAATGTTAATTAAAATTTAACTTAATAACATTGAAAAGAATAACAAGAGTTTTCCACAGTGCTTTATAAATTTTTTCTTTAATTTCATAGTCTCATTTTTCTTAACCGCATAATCCTCACTAGGGTCGCATGGGGTGCTGGAGCCTGATTTCGGACTAGAGGCGGGGGACACCCTGAATTGGTGACCAGCCAATCACAGGGCACAAAGGCCCAAAAAACAACCCACGCTTACCCTCATACCTTGGGCAATTTAGAGCATCCAATCAGCCTACCAGGCATGTCTTTGGTATGTGGGAGGAAACCAGAGTACCCAGAGAAAACCCACACATGGATTCGAACTCAAGTCCTCTACTGTGAGGCCGATGCGTTAACCACTCAACCACCGGACCACCCTAATTTCATTAACTAATCCCTTACCATTGATGGGGATAGACGTCCAATTAGTCACAACTCTAATAAAGGAACGTTCTTATGCCCCTCCCAATCAAAAAGGGATTGGACAGCTTGTGCTGATAATCAAAGCCAATGAGTTCGATGAGTGCCCCTATAAAGGGTTAAGTTCTCCGTTCCTGACCTTATTTATCTGGATGTGCTCCTGTGCAGTCGTTTGGAGCAAATCATGATTGATTTATAGAAGCCACTCTACACCTTCCTTACATTTGTTGCCGGGCTCTGCCGATATTTGTGTCTCACAAGATTCAATTGGACTTGCAAATCGATGTCGCTATTGATGGCTGTCAAATAAAACCCATTACAGTGAACAGATCTAATTCTTCATTTAGAATTGATTTGGTTTTCAATGACCCGTGCACATTCAATGAAGCACACAACCACCATAGTGACGTTGCGCTAGGGAGACGTTATTCATCACCAACAAAATGTCCCGTCCTCGCACCCTAATAAAAAGCAGAGTAATGACACTTCTGTGGCTACTGTCACCACAACACTGCTTCATAAAGGATGACACAATTATATTTTACCAGCTTACCAAAAGTGCTGACACAAAAATCCAATATAAACTGTAAATGAGTGCGTTGGCATCGCTGAGTCCTAGCGCTGGACATCACAAGTGTTGTTATTTTGACATGTAGTTTCTCGACAAATACACACGACTGACACTAGAATTATAAAACAGACAATTTTGGAGCATATGGTAGTTTTTACCAATATTTCTTGTAAACAAAGCTATGTTTTACTAGTACTATTGTCTAGGAAGTTCAGTGAGTTGGTTCTTTATATAATATTATAAAATTCATTCATTTTTTGAACCGCTTTATTCTCAATAGGGTCACGGGGGGTGCTGGAGCTTATCCCAGCTGACTTTGCGCCAGAGGCGGGGGTCAGCCTGAATCGGTGGCCAGCCAATCGCAGGGCAGGAGGAGACGGAAACCATTCACACTCACTTTGTGGTTTATTTTGGAGGGAAAAAAAGGACTATGGGTTCTGGCTTAGTGAAGTCCAATTTATCGAATTCAGTAAAATATCCCCCGAGGTGATAGTGAACCTTCAATTGCTTATATACAGCCAAATGTGCGCGTCTCCTTTCCATATAGAGATGGTTGCCTCTGAGCAATTCTAATGCCGCTTTAGCATCACTCGGTCAACTTTGTGCTTTTTTTTTTTTTTGTTGCTCAAGTATGATGGATGACAGCATTAAAAGAGGACCCTAAATGCAAATTTTTTTCCGAGACAGTCAAAGTGACGGCGCAGACAGCTGAGCGCCAGCGTCCTGCTGCTTGTTGCTTTTCACTTGCAGAATGTGGCAGCTTCTTAGCGGACGGCAGTATGGCTCCTTTTTTTTTTCTTCTTTAATTCCTTCAAGAGACACATCTGGCCATGGTTAATCTCTCAATAGTCTTTTTATGTGTAATACATGCAAAGCTCTTTCTCATGTAATTCCTTGGTTGTTCTTTTTTCCATCCTAGCAAGGTCAAAGCCATCGTGGTTGTATGATGAAGTATATTGAGTTGACATATTTTCTATTGTTTTTTAGACTGTTCTTACTAAGTACTCTTAAACGGCTACTGAAGTTGAACATTTTTGTTTATTTCTTCTTTTACAGGGTAATCATTTAATTCATTGTATTATATATATATATATATATATATATATATATATATATATATATATATATATATATATATATATATATATATATATATATATATATATATATATATATATATATATATATATATATATATATATATATATATATATATATATTCATACATAACATACGTACATATAGTATATTCTATGTAAACATGTGCAGATGTGTCTGGTACACAAAATAGAAAGTAGAAAGGTAATTTCCAAAACAGAATAATTAATTTACATTCTTGATGACATAGCCAGTATTGCATGCAGCGTGGATATCATAATAATGGTTTGAGACAGTAAATCAAGAGCAGAATGAGAGCGAATAACATGCAATGTTAATGGAAATGGAATGTGGAGCCTGTAGCCGAAATGCTTTGCGCCTGACAAATATAATGTACCTGCAGTGCCTCACTTGTTTATTTATTAACAAAGGAATTGTCTGCTTCACTTTGCTATCACTGAAGCTTGACAGCTGCAGACTCTGGGTGATGCATGAGCCAATATGTGGACTGGAGAGAGCTCAACATTGCACATCAATATGAAAATCAGTTTCTGGCAGAAATAGCTCAGGGCAGTACATCCAGCTCCAAAAAGTGACTAATCTTTGGGTCATAAACCCTGCACAAGACGCCTGGGGTCTTTTTTCGAGAGAGACAGCATTCAAAAATGCCATCATTTTCCATTCCACAAGCCAAGGACCTCAGTCCTTGCATTAGCAGATTTCTTTTAATAGTGTGTGAAATAGCAAGGTTGCCAGAAGAGCAAATAAAAGTGGGGAGGAAGAGGAGTAGTGTAAGGTGACCTTAGTCTCTGGAGCACCAGATTAAAAACTTCAAATGCTCCGCCACAGGCTCTGCGAAAGAAACAAAAAGACCACAGGCACAATGTGACAGTGGATGAAGGTGGTTGCCAAATATCTTCTTCTTACAGAAAGGGATTAGACATTTCACAAGGCAATGGTAGTCCCGTTGACGCCTATATTAATTAGTAGTTTGCATATTATTTTACAAATCTATACTGTGTGGGCACATTTGTTTGTCTTTCTTTTACTATACTTCTTTGCACTATACTTTTAATAAAAATTAAAAAACTAAAACTTCACCATATTTTGGAACATCCCAATTCTGATTTGATATTCAAGTTTCTATTAGCAAATTGGGTTTTGCACAAAGCACCTGATGTAAAAAAAAAAATATATATATATACACTATATATATACTATATATATCAACAATTTCATATACGTTTATTAGATGTTTATTTTTGTAGATTACACATTTTGCTTAAAGCAATAAAAATGCAAAACAGTTCAGATATTTTCAACAATTTTCTGCAGAGAAAAAATACATTTGATGCATTAACACAAAACGGCATATCTATTAGATGTCTATATTATTCAATATTTTGCATTTTGATTTAATTGTACTTAACCAATCAATGTATCAAACCCAATCATTGAATTTCTACAACAATTGTATCTGTTTTTATAGATTACCAACATCCAGATTGGCGATTTATGCTGCCAGTTGTCAATCATGTTCCAAGGTAATTCACTCATTGACCAATTGCACTCACTCGTTAAAAAACATAATTTTCACTTAAAATAATAACTTGGGAATTAAGCACACTTTTAGATCACCTTTTTCCACCATACATCTTTACATATTTATCATTTTTGCATACTTTGCATATTCACTGATAGGTTAAACTATCATTTTGAACACGGATTAATTTTTTCCTCCAACCACTGGAATTGTATTCTTTTGTATTTAGTTGAAAATGGCTTACTTCAGCTAGAACCTCTGCTAACTAAAAGCAGTCCACATTCAGTTTGTATAGTCATCCCCTTTGTTCCGAGACGGGTAGCAACAGCCTCATTACAGATAGCATCATCTAAGCTAAAACAGCTTTACAGAAAACTGGAATTTAGTCTATCGTAAAAACTGGGTCTGGCGCCAACAAAAAAAAAACAACAACAACTGATACACTGCCGAGATGCTCTTTATTGACTCTAATAATCCTCAATATACAGCTTCTTTATGTCACATCACATGAACAACAGAGCATTTTGGATTCACCATCCCAACTTGAATGACGGTTTGAGTAATCAAACACAGCATTCGTACATGTATGTACATAAACAAGCTGTCGGATTTGGTGCATTGTTCATTATAGGTGAACAGTCGTTGCTGTCCCCGTCTCTCCAGCGACTTGATTATAACTCGCCTCGCTTAATTACAGACTCAGCTTCCCAGAAAGAAAATAGCGAGGAAAAGATTTCACTCAAGAGACAAGTGAAACAATGAGTCTCCAAATCCTTGAATGGATTTCTATCTCTAAAGCTCATGGTGGAGACAATTTGAACTGTAGCATGGCGGGTGCTTTAATTACTCTTCAATGACTTTAGTTGCAGTCCTTGACCTAGTTTAGATACCTTATCAAATACAGCCATGCTTAGGGGAGAAAATTTTACTTTTTAAACTTTTGAATGAGAAAAGTGCTAGCAGAAAAGGATGTTGTTGTATTAATGTGCAAAGGAAAGTGGACATAGCCCAGAGTCATTTGGAAAGCAATAGCCCATTCTATAATGTGACATCGGGTTGGCATCCTTGCAGCACTTAAATTCCCTTACCCAAACCAGATGGTTATGGAATTACTTTTTTTTTTAAAATCTTTACCATGGACTTGGACTCTGGCTCGGGGAAATCTTTATGGGGTTGGCCCTTTTGGAATCATTTGCACAGGAGACATTTAATGGCCTTAGGGCAAATTTAATACTGAATCTCCCGAGTCCACATGTTGACAGTGTAAAAGATGCCCTCAGTCGTAAACAATGCACTTAAGATATCATTTAAATTGGATCTGGTGTAAAACCTATCATGATTGAAGTAGACAGCTTATAATACAGTTTAAAACTGTTTTTAAAAATCCTATTAGTCATGTTAATTTTTAAAGATACTGCAGAGTCATTGTGATGATTTTCGTTGAAAACATGCAAACTCATCACAGTGAGAACTGACCTGGGATCGAACCCTACACCTCAGAATTACGAGGCTGATGCATTAACCACTTGCACACCAGGTCACCTGTTAACATAACACATATATTACAATATACCACTGCAATATTTGTTGCTTGTATATAAATGGCAGAAACCCTAGTAGGAGGTGTTTTCAATATAATGAGGTGAGATGTAAATACTATTCAGTGTTAAAAGCAGTCTGGCATTATCACTTCAAATTTATACTTTTAGGGTTTTTTTCAAATATGTATCAGTAATATCTACATTTGGCATTGTAACCTGTACATAGTATGTAATTGTATTAAAATGTAAATCCAAATACATTTGGGATTAGTCAGACCCTTTTGTGTCTCAAAAGAATATATTACCCTAGAATAAAAGAAAGGTCCAGCGGGTACCTGGTGCTCTTTCCACATTGTGCATGCAACATCAAGCAATGCACTTAAAGGTTAATTGGAAAAATTATCTGTTGAGCGGGAAACAAATGGCAGCGGAGTCCCCCTGCTGGCAGACGAGTTAATCTATGGCAGGTCTCCTCGACGGTCCACCTGCGATCCATCTCCGTCACTCTGCTGACAGTCCCTGCAGGCTCCTCAGAGGATATGCTTCATCGCACCACTGTGACTGGCCTGCTAATGAATACAGAGGAGTCCGTACGTGCACAAAATGCCTGGGCCATTTAGACTGTTCTCTGACCGGATGTTGTCTTAAATGAAGCAGAACATGGCCGCCAGACTGGGAGAGCCTAGACAGTGATGGGTCGGATGTTTGAAGATCATTCAATGAACCCCAACAGACCCCAATGGAGAAAGGTTTATTGTTGTATATGAGCACGCTGGGGATTGAGAATGGATGCGAATTATGCTCTAGCGAAAAGATGCCAGGAATAATAAATAACCTTCTAGCAAGTGTGTGTCCAAATGATCACTGCTTGTACTTATCGTCACTGTTATATTGTTTTAACTGGACTAGACGTCCCATCTTTTTTTACTACAAAGCTGTCAGTAAATGCTCGCTGCTTGTTCTTAATTGTTTACACTCAGGGGAGCAAGTGGTTAGCGCATCGGCTTCACAGTCATGGGGTCGAGGGTTTGATCCCAGGTGGGTGAAGCACTCTAAATTACCCCTAGGTATAAATATGTGCATGAATGGTTGTCCATCTCCTCATGCCCTGCAATTGACTGGCCAGCGATTCAAGGTGTTTCCTGCCTGATGCCCATACTTGGCTGGGATAGGTTCCAGCACCCCCCACGGGCGGAGGAAAAGCGGAAATTGAATGAATAACATTTTCCACATAAAGTGTTTTAGTGTATTTCTCAGGAACAGTAAAGTCACGTGATGGTACAGTACATCTAACCTGGCAAGTGCAGGGATGCCCATACCTCAAGGTGATAATCTTTACAAATTACAAAGAGTCTGTTAAATGCTTGCACTCCTTTGAAAAATCGTGCCAGCATGGGTCAAAGTAGCATGGCACAGCTTCATTTATTGCAGCCGGCTGCTGTTCCCAGCAAGCCATTAGTGAACCCATTGCATTTATCCTATCATTAGCACACAGTTGAAAGCCAGTATATGACCATATCTATATATATATATATATTACTTATTTTGTAACATTTATTTAGAAAGTGAAAGGGCCAAACACTTCATTTTGCTTTACACTTTAAAATAGTTTATATATTGTTCCTCATCTATGTATGTGTTTATTGAATGGTTCTTTTTTGTTGAAGTATTCTAGCATGTGTTCCATTTTCTTTTCAGTGAGACAATTCAAATTTTATGACCTTTACTGGTAAATGAAACCTAAGTAAGCGGAAATAGTGAATTTGGTTCTGTTTGTATATTTGTGTTATATAGATAGCTCAAGATGAATTTAAGAAGACCATTATCAAACTAATGCCCAATGTTAGCTATGATAGGGTCCTGCACCCCTGCAAGCCTTATGAGGATAAGCAGTACAGAAAATTAATGCCAAGATATAAAACTTGCAGGATAAGCTTGTAATTTTCCCAGTCCGTATCAGGAATTCCTGTTGTCGGTCTAAGTGCCATATTTATGTTGAGCAATCTCATTACTAAACACAGGGAATTTAGAAAGAGTGCGAGGAACCCATATGTTGGCAGGAAGAGTCCGCAATGTGAAAACCACGGGGAGCCCCCATACCTGCGGGTGTTATTCTGCCACAATTACAAATCTAACACTCATATTTGTGGCTATTGTTTCTGGATACATTTACAATGCCCGCTTAGATTTTGATTTGATTTCTTATATTTTTCATTTTGGCTAAAGGGCACCCAATGGTGCAGTGGTTCTTTCGCCTGACTTTGGTGCGGGCAGCATGGGTGTCCTAAGGAATTAGTAATATAATTTACGGAATAAGATTTTTAAGACGTAATGGAAAAGCTAACCAAATTTTGGGGTAATGGGGGTCAAAGGTTACAGAAGTCAGAAGGAAATTCTGCAATAATTAGATAGACAATTTACCTTTTAAACTCTAATTAGTAAGGTAGCCGATATGATGAAACAGAAATCGCCAAAGGTTAAACTTGTAAGAAATATGGCAGTTCCTTTAATTTGCCTTCTTGTGAGGAAGTCTGCTCTTTAGAAGTCCTCATCTAGTTAGTAAAACCTTACATTGACATTTAACAAAATGTAGTTATTACTGTTTTGGGGTCAGCAATGTATTCAGGTTTAGATTTTTTATTAATAACGATCCTATTTTTAATAAACCATCGAAATCCTAGCATATATGATTACTTAGCAAAGACAGTTATGTTCAATGCTATTGTGGTTGTAGTCACATTGGTTTT